>NW_026020195.1:142278-1342278 GCF_900185275.1 Solanum verrucosum
CTAGGAAGGGCTCGATTGCAGATGAAGAGTTGCGCCAGCAGAGGGTGCGTGAGAGAGCTCAGGGGCATCGAGCTCTGCCCGGTTGCAGAGGATCAGCCTATTTGGGAGGCGTCGCGTGCACCACTGATGGTGCGGAGCGTTTGATAGAGCGCACTACTGAGGTGCTAGGAGTGCTGAGGTGGGCACTACTGAGGGTGCCCCCACTGATGTTCCAGAGGGCTCCGGGAAACCGGATCCCCCTCTTGTTGATGATTCGCCGGCGCTTGCGCCACAGGTTTGCTTCACTCAAATCCATTTCTTTTATGTTTATGTATGCATTGTGGGCAATTGCATCTATTTTTGTGGGGGTGGGGTAAATGGATCGTGAGTGATAGGGAAGCCTGAGTAACCCAACTCATGTATCCTCTCTTGGGGTTTTCTTGCCTGTGTTCTTTTCCCCAAGAGACTGTTTAATTTTTGTTGAACCGGCATGTCTTAGGATTGTGTGTGTAAAGCATGATACAGAACGAAGCATGATGGGCTTAAAAAAATGATACCCGTCAGATTCTGGGTTGTATGTAGAAGTAGGCTACGAGTGCTGATTGTGTTGGCTCTTAGTATGACATAGTAACAATCGACTTGATTGCATGATTAAACCTGAAACTTGAACTGTGTAGTCTAATAATCTGATAATGAAACTTGTGCCAAGAGTGGGTGAGAATCGTTGACTGTTCAAACAGTTTTGTGCAAAACTAGAACTTGCCCGGTTAGTCCTGCTAAGACAATTCAATCTAGAGGATAGGAAGTGATCATAGGCCATTGTTCTGAAAACCCACAAATTGCCTAGAAAGATTCAACCAAATGAAATAACTGTTCCCTTTGATCCACTTTGAGCCTAAAAATAAACCATTTCTTTCTAAAACCCCGAACTCACCTTCCCATAATCTACGATGATGGCCCCGGTCCCTCCTTGGACATATGCACTTTGACTTAGGCCAAAAGCCTAAGTTGAGGGTGGCTAATGTAAAAAAAAAAAAAAGTAACTTCAATCTTGGCCCTGACTTGACATCGGGTATTGTGAACCTCAACTAACGGAAAATCCATAAGTTGAGGGTGGCTATGAAAGAGGAAACTGAAAGAAAAATGGGGATGAAAAGAGTGAAAAAATGAAAAAAAAAAAAAAAAAAATTAATAAAAAAATTTGGGGGAAACGTAAGGAAAGGATGTGAATTATCCAAAGAGAAAGGAGCAATTAAAGAAAAAGGAATTGAGCTACAAAGTTTAAAGTCACTTCCGTGGTTGAAGAAGATCAAGGGAAAGCGGTAAAGCAATAATATGCAAAAGTAGGGCAAAAAAAAAAAAAAGAGGTTAAAAGCCTAGTGTAATGACAAGGAGGGCAGAAAGTCACTAAACAGTACCCAAATGTACCACACCTGACCCTGAGCCTACGTTACAAGCCAATAAAGTCCTATAGTGATCCTGGAGTCTATTTGAAGAGTCTGAGCAGTGAAAATAAGGGCAAGCTTATGGCAGTAAGCACGAACTGTATTTGAAATTACTTATGAGCGTGAGTGTTGAATAAATCTTGTACCATGAATGAATCAAATTTTTTACTAAAAGAGGATTTCGTTTGAAGTAAGGGCACTAGTTCCATTGTTGGAAAGTTGGTATCTGGGTGACAGTGAGAAGGTGTCTGTTGTGTGTCAGTTGGTTGGTCTGTGTCATGATGGGATCCACATGAGTTGGCTTATCGAGTCTAAGAACACGAATGTGCACCCGAACAATGAGGAGGTAGAGAGCCATATGATTGCTTGAGTAGAAATGCTTGCTTCTATACAAGTGTCGTTTAGAGTTCTAGTGCGTCGCTTGAGGACAAACAACGAATTTAAGTTGAGGGTGTTGATATACCGTGAGTTTACGGTATTTCTAATACATTTCACTTACAAGTTGTGTGTGTCTAGGGCCTTTTTATATTGGTTTTTATGTATTTTATCATGTTTTGCAGGAAAGGTGTTCAGGCGCGGAAGTTTAGAGACAGCTGAAGGAAATGCAGAAAAAGGCATTCACGGAGGTCATCTACGGACCGTAGGTCATTCACGGTCTGTAGGTGATGACCGTAGATCAGCAGGAATGTGTTGAGGACAAATCAGGGAAATCTGACCAAGTGTGGAACCACGGTACCCATTGACGGTCCGTAGATTGATCTACGGACCGTACTGTTGATCCGTAGAGTGAGACTGCGAGGGTTCCAGTACCTGATTTTTGAAGATGCCAAGTATAGAGCTACGGAAGGGATTGACGGACCGTAGATCGATCTACGTCCGTGCTGCTGGTCCGTCGTTTGCTTCAAAGAAGCTGATTTTTGGATGCTGAAATATTTTCTAAGTCCTGAGTGACGGAAGGGACTTACGGACCGTAGATCAATCGACGGTCCGTAAGTCAGTCTCGTGGATCGAAGACGCGTACCTGAACAAAACTTTCTTTAATTTGTTTCTTTTTTATTTAGGATTTGTTTTCTATAAATAGGGTATGTAAACCTCGTTTTTGGGAGTTAGACACTATTATTTTATTTTTGCTTTGTAACTTTGGAGATTAATTTGCAACCCTAGCAATTATTGATTTCCAAGTTCGTTTTAAAGATTTTGGCTTTGCAATTCAAGTTAATTCTCTGGGTTTATTATTCTCTTTACGTAAGTTCATGATTTCTCCATCTACAATTATGAATTGTGTTCTTGCTAATATGAGTAACTAAATCCACAACTAGGGTTGTGGGAACCATGATCAATTAACAAAGTATGAATAGTAAATAAGCAATTCTTGACTAGTATTTTGCATGCATTGATAATTCTTTCGTTTAGAAGTCTTTTTAACGGTGGCCAACGTTAGAACTCGCCTTGTTACTACTTGCCGGACCAAGGAGGTAATTAACAAGAAAAGAATTATCAACATAGATTTAGTGTGATACTATCTAATAGGCTAGTGTCGATTGGTGCGAAGTAATAACTAAGCCAAACATCGATTATGATGTCTAATATGAGGTAAAGATAAGGTTTAGTAAATTATACACACGTAGCCGGACCAAGGTGCGGGCTGAAATTCTCTAGATGCCGGACCAAGGATTTAGAGATACCTAACTTATCACTTTGCATGTAATACACTAGAAGAGGATTGCTATTACTAGGACTACTGCATTATGAGATTATGGGGAACACGTATACCCTAGTTATTTCTATTATCTTGATAACAACCAAAGTTGAGTTTAATTATTGATTACAATATTTCGTATTACTATTTGTTTTACACAAGCACAAACCCCTTTTTTATTACTTGTTTCTGGAAATAATTTGACTAATCGAATATAATTGTCGGTTAAAAGTAAAGTCTAAACCATTTTCCTCGTGGGATCGATCCCAACCTACAAGTTGGGTTCTTTACTTGATAACGATCGTTTATGCTTCTGAAAGGAGGTGTAATTTGAGCGTATCAGTTATTTATTGACCCTTTTCGCTATGTGAGTGCTTGCATGCTTAATTACTGTTTATTTGAAGCATGTTGGGCCTTAGTTTAGGTTTGACTAGGGCTTGCCTTAGAAATACATGATTCAGATCTGATAGACCTTAGTTTTGCCCTGACGTCGCTCGACCGGCTTAGATCCCTGTAGACTGGTGTAGCAGACTTGAGTCTGATAGTTTGGGCCTTAGCTAGGCGATACGCTTACTCCGACTTTAGTTATCCTTATTTTCCCCGATGTTACGGCTTCACGAGTTACGTCGGCGATGCTAATTCTGCTTCGCGATTTGAATTTGATTTTCGATTCGATTCCAAGGACTTACACGTATGGACGGCATTCCACAGAAATTTATGAGCGTGGATCGATTAGGACTCTTTCAACAACTACATTGACACCTTTATAGAGCATCCGATTCAAGGTCCGATCTCTATTGCCCATCTACTTATATGGAGCATCCGGTTTAAGATTCGGCCTCTATTGCCCAGATACTTATATAGAGCATCCGGTTAGAGTTCTGGCCTCAGATACTTGATACTTGTGATTGGTTACTTGGGTACTTCTGGTGAGCATCCGGTTAGAGTTCCGGCCTCAGATACTTGATACTTGTGATTGGTTACTTGGGTACTTCTGGTGAGCATCCGGTTCAAGGTCCGGCCTCCGTACTGTCAGATTCTACTAATTAGGGTTGAGGTTCTAGTTTGATGTTCTCCATTCCTGGGTTCTTATATGCAATTCTCTTTAGTTATTGTTATTATGTGTACTCGTCGAGCTTATGGGGGTCCGTTCGGGTTTTTATTTAACTTGCGCACCAGTATACCTTCTGGGCTTATGGGGTCCAGTTAGGTGTAGTTAGCTTATAGATTACTTTAGTTAGTTCTTTCTACACTCGTGTGCATTCCATTGTTAGTTAGATTTTCATTCTTGACTTCGGTTTGTGTTATTCCTTCTTTTCATATTGCCTTTACTTTTCAAGTTCAGTCGGCCTATGATGCGTACTGGGTACCTGTTGTTTTGGTACTCATGCTACGCTCTGCATCTGTTTCGTGATGCAGGTCCGAGCACCAGTGGCCAATGTTGATCCAGTTTGGAGTAGTTTGATCCGGAGACGGGGGTGAGCACACAACATTTTGTACTATTTCAGTCTCCATCTGTGTATATAGACTTGTCTTTTAAGTTTTGATACAGTCCAGTCTCTGTGGTCCACTTTTGGGACTTGAACTCGTTTTGTTAGTAACTTTGTACTAGTGACTTCGAGGTTCTGGGAGGGATCTTTATTTGTATTTATGTTTTGGTTTGCTTCCGCCTGTTTATGTTGTTATCTTAAATTTTGCCTACTTTTGTTTAGTTTCTGCCCTCAGACCCATTACTTGTTGTTCTGGGTTACGGGTTGGCTTACCTACAGGTGGGTTATAGTAGGTGCCATCATGACTCGAGGAATCGGGTCGTAACACCCACATACGACAATCCTTAGTCTGATGATCAGTTTTACCACACTTCAAGCATCCTCCACTTTGTGGTTTTTCTGTAGTCTTTTCCTTGGTGGGTGATGACTTTTTTCCAGAATTCATTCATCTTTTGAAGAGTTTCTTGAAGTTTCTGCTTATCAGTGCTAAATCCTCATCATCTATATATGATTCATCACTCTCAGTTGATTTGGGTCCAAGATTTTTCTCTTTGTTTCCTTCACCTCTTTTGTCAACATTTATCTCATATATTTTGAGATTTCCTACCAGTTCATCCAAGGTCATATTTGTTAAGTCCTTGGCTTCTCTGATTGCAGTAACTTTTATTTCCCATGACCTAGGCAAGGTTCTAAGCACTTTGTCTACCTGTTCCTCAGTGGTGTATGCTTTCCCCAAGGAGATTAACTCGTTTACCAAAGTAGTGAATTTGGTGATCATATCTTGAAGTGGTTCTCCGAATTTCATCTTGAAGGCTTCATATTCAGAGCATAGTTTGGCAATTCTGAATTTTCGAACTTGCGTTGGTATTACTAAGTCAAATCTGAGAGAGTATCTCTGAAATTATCCCGATTCGCATTTCCTAATTATTCTCAAACTTAATTTGCAAAACACTCAAATGAAAACTTGTTTGATTGAATCATTTATAATTCAAATGGTTTGAATTTGTTTTTACCTAACTTTTGTAAATACTAAAGTGTTTGTGCCTAATACATTTTTATTTAACACGAAAAACACAATCAAACAATGCATGCTTAAGATTGTTAATATGAAAACTAATATTTATTTATAGGTACTAAAGAATCATATTTTAGAGAATTACTGACATTAGCTTTGACTAATACTACTTGTAATGAACAAAAAAAAATAATTCTTTTTCGGTACATATTGAGATTATAATAGGCAGATGACGACATGAATATTTATTTTCTAAACTATATAAATATTTTGTATCCCACTTCATATTAAATGGAAAACTATATTAGTAGCCCTAAAATATAAAGAGAAAACTATTTATAATTTTTTTAATAGAGCCTATACGCATATTTTGTCTACATCGTGAAGGTACTAGAAGTTGTTCATTTACTCCTCATTTTTTTTGTCTATATTTTTTTTAATTAATTCAAAAAAGTTGCAGTTGGCTATTTATGAATATATTTGTCCTGCTGTAAAAAGAGAAGAAAAAAGCAAACTCTAGCTATTTTTAATATGAAAAATTATGTTGTTAAGCAAACTTATACTACTTAATTACTCATCATAGCTATAGTTTGCTATATTTACAACTCGTGACTAACATTATACATTAATTACATAGACTGACTTCGAGTTTGTATAATTAGCCACATTTGTATATGTATAATATATTTCGCCAGAATATACACATACATATGTATGATATACAATTATCTAACCGATATACATATACAATTCACCTCTCTCCCACTCTCTGCCCTCTCTCGTTGGCCTATCTCCTCCCTCTCCCAATCTCGCTCGCCTCTCTCCTCCCTCTCCCAATATCGCTTGCCATATATACAAATGCATATGTATAATATACAATTATCTAACCGATATACATATACAATTCACCTCTCTGCCACTCTCTGCCTCTCTTTCGTTCGCCTCTCTACTCCCTCTCCCAATCTACCTCGCCTCTCTCCTCCCTCTCCCAATCTCGCTCGCCTCTCTCCTCTCCCTCCCAATCTCGCTTGACATATATACAAATACATATGTATAATATACAATTATCTTACCGATATACATATACAATTCACCTCTCTCCCATCTTTGCCCTCTCTCGTTCGCCTCTCTCCTCTCTCTCCCAGTCTCGCTCGCCTCTCTCCTCCCTATAACATGTAACTACAAATTGTAATTATCAAACTATAGCTATGGAGAGTAATTAGGCTATTTATAAGTGGCTATATGTGAAAGTTCCTCTTTTTAATATTAGTTTGTGTTGACCCCAATTTCGGCTCTCCACATTTAACTATAATAATTATTATAATAATAATAATAAAATATATATGTTATGAAATTTTTATAGGAATACAAAAAAAACAGATTTTTAATTATTTATTTGGCTTGATAAATTGATTTCATAAATGTTATTTCTTATAAATATTAAATATATTATATATATCTTACTACTTACTTTCTCATTTTTTTTTTAAAAAAAATACAATAAATGTTGTTCTTAAGAATTGAATCTATTGTTGTTCAAATATAATTCCTTTTGTCGCAATAGACATTTTTCGTACATTTATTAAAATTAGAAAGCTTAGTTAATTAATGATTTACTAATTTATATTAATTTAATTTTAAGAGTGACTAATTTCATCAAATAAGCTAGTCTTGCAAAATAATTATCTTTAATTTAATAAATTATGACTATTTAACAAAGAAGTGGTTATAATTTAAATGATTTTAATTTGAGCAATTTTGGCAATCCAAGTCTACTTAAACCGGCCAATCCGTGAATACGTAGGCGAGCACATGAATTGTGTTTCTTTAGTTTAAATCTTGACCCTACGATTAAATCTAACGGTCCTAGTTAATAAGCTTTTACCATTATATATATATATATATTCCTTTTAATCTTTGATTTATCTTAACCGTCCGATCAAATGATCGGACGACCCGAATTAAGTAAGACCTTTTCATCTTTTCCCAAAATCGTACAACCCCTCCCCCCCCCCCCCCTCCATCGCCTCAAACTTCTTCTTTTCCCAGGAAACTACGCTTCTCCTTCCCCAAGTTCCTTCTTCCCCAGACGTTTCGCCCCTTTCCTAGGTCTGCCAAAGAAAACGACTATAGACCTCTTGAAAACAACAATATCTGGCGGTCTCCAACACCATCCCCCTCCGCCGTCCATCAATCATAGCCTCTTCCTATCAACTTTACATCCCTTCCATCATCTTTTATAAACCAAAACAGACCTCAAAAGCCTTACCATCGGCACTTCTACGCCTGAAAAAGGCGAAAGGCATGAAGAACCATCGGATTTAGGGCTAGGCGTCCCTTTAATCTGATGGGTGTAAGGTTCCATCACTTAGTTTTTGAACGTAGTAGAGGCCCCAAATCGGCTATAAAGAAGAAAGCTTTGGTCCTCATTCGGGATCACGGGGAAAAATCTCAGAAAATCCAAAAAATGATCCGTAAATTAGGGAGAAAATCCAAAAATCATCCAACAAATTCAAAGAACTATCCAAGAGAGCAAATATCGCAACACACTTCAAGTTCTATTAGAGTTCGAAAGTTCTCTTCTTTTTATGGTCCTTCTATCTTCTATTTTTTATTCGAGTTCTAGGAAGTTCGAAGTTGGAATCGCTTGATGTCAAAGCTCTTGTTTGCTGCCAAACACAAGGTCAGTAATCTTGTTTATTTAGTTCGATTTCTAGGATCGGTTATTGTAGTATGGATCGTTTCATTTTTTGTTTAAATTCTTTGGTTAAAACATGTACATGTTTATGTCTTATTGTTTTTTTTGTTTGGAAATTAGATCGTAACAAGTGTAAAGGATTATTAGTGTTAGAAATTAACTTTGAACTCGATTAGTTTGACATGTGATTGATATTTAAAGTTCGCGTCTTTCTTCTATTTCTTTTATGCATATTCGAGTATGTGAGCGCCTAGTGATTTGTCAAGTCACAGAATCTTGTATTGTGTTTACTATGTGATGAGTTGGGGTCTGTGACAAGTTTCTTTTTATTGTATTGTGTTTGTTTTCTTCTTGTTGTTGTTTTGAAGTCAGTGATAGAGGTTACAAATGAGGTATAATTTGACTGTGAAAACTAAGGGAATTTGAAATCTTTTTAATGTTTTTTCCAGGAAGTTTAAAATAGGGGTGGTATCATATTTGTTTCTTTTCTTGTATGTTCAAGTTGCGAATATAATTTGGAAAAAGTCGAATGCCAATCTAACTAGTTTTCCAAAGAAACTCCCTTTGATTTAAAGACATGAGATTCTGGATTGTTAGATTAATTAGAGATTAAAGATTTATATGTTAACCTTAGGTGAGATAAACAATATTTTTTTGAACCTTGCATTTAGATAAAGGTCATTATCATTACATGGAACCCCTTTTACTAGCATTAGTAGCAGTAGCTTCTACATCTACCAAGTGATAATTACCTAGAACATTTGAATTAATGGTACCACATAAGACAAATGAGGAATAATATTTGCTGGCATTTTGTTAGTTATGATATACTGCTTTTATGTTTGTCACACCCCAAATCCGGATGTGATGGCACGTGTCCATTTTCCACCGGACACGTCAGCCTAACTCAACCACAACGATAGAGAAGTAGAAATACGAGAACAAAAGATAATAAATAAGCGGAAGACTTTAATTAAGACTCAACACAACCCAGAATTTAATTGTCACATGTACAAACCTCTAAATACAGAATTCGAATAAAAATAATATACAAGTCTCAGAGTATAGTTCTCGAATAGAACAAAACTGAAAGTAAAGATAACTCAAGGGCACGTCTGGAATGAACCGCTACCTCTCGAGTATGTCCCGAAGCTCAATCTACTAAATAAAATACTAAGCCAAATCTGAGAGAGAGCTGTCAACCTACACAATTGTGTAGAAGCAAGGGTGAGTACCGAAAACCACAGGTACTCGCAAGTAACTCTAAACTAAGCAAAACTAGCAGCTACAAACAACTCCTTTCAATCCCAACCGAACCACCGAAACTTCAATCTAGCAGCAAACCAACCAACCTATACTAAACAGATCATATTCAACAGACAGAACCAACAATAAATCCTCATCAACCTCAAATCAATAAATAAGAGCAAGTAGATCAAATTCCACATAATAAGGGTAAACCGATACAATCCACACATCACAGACAAGGATAAGGCAAATGCGATGCAAAATACAATAATGATGTCATGTAGTCATGATGCATGTCTGTCCTACGATACACAACTGTTGACGTAATCAGTCCGCGCTGAATACTCAAATCAGAACCCATAGGAGCCACACATGGACCATGTATCACCGCTGTCACGACCCGGGATCACCCCCTAGTCGTAACCGGCGTACTCGACCTCGAAGAGGTCTAATACAAGCCTCTTAGCATTCATTCATCGCATAGACACTAAAACCATAAGGAATTAAAAAAATTTCTTTACCAAGAAAACATTTCATTAAAGAAAAAAAACAATAGCAAGCGGAGGACTTTCTAGACTTTATACATGATGTCTCAAAACCATCTAATACTTTAGAGTACAAATTTCGAGACTAATCCCGTACACAACTTAAACAATACTAAAAGACATAAAAGAACGTATTGGGTATTGTCCTCGAATCTATGAGGACTCACCAAGTCTTCATCTTCAACACTTAGAAACCTATCAAAGCCATGACATGTCATCTTCTCCAAATCCCTACACTTTTGTTCAAAAAAGGGAAAGAAAGGGGTTAGCACAATTAAGTACTAAGTATGGAGACCATGCAAAAACATGTCAAAAAGGACATTTTCAAAGAATAAATGCTTTCATATCAATTTGATAAAACCTTTCCTTTACAAGTATAAGAGACATAATACAAGTCAACATTAACATATAAGACCATAGCCCACCATACATATAATCAACATATGTCCATATACAACTCATGCTTAACTTTAAAAGAACACATGTCATTTCATTCCCATAGGACCTCTACCTAATATAATCTTAAGACACACTTGAGTAAGACAAGAAGTGACCGCCCATACAACCTCTTCAAGCACACTTAAGTGTTCCTCAAGATTACCTTAGATAAGGACATTTCCTTTACAACATAACATCAATAGGCCAACATTCTTTAAGAAACCATTTTGGAGACATTCAAGCACATGAGAGGACTTTCACATAATAGTCGTTAGACTTAGGGAACTCACTTTAGTATCTTTAAAGCCTACTTGTGCCATGTGTAGATAGCATCCCATACTACTACCTACACGTTGTAGAACCTATCCAATAACTAGAGTGCACATCCCACATGATGGGAATAGGCATAACCGACATAGACCATACTAGCTAGGTATGGAATCCGGAGTCTATCCTACTCCGTGGAGGTTGTTCTACTTGCCAAAGGTAGAACTAGTAAGCAACCCATGTAGGCACATGGTTTAGGGGATGTCCAAGGAAGTTCATTGTGCCTAATCTCATACTCAACTAGGCCACCTTCCTAACCACATCCACTCGGTGCTAGCCTTGTTTCCCATAGAGTATTCAATCACATATGTACTTAGAGAAGGTTCCTTTTCTAGTTCAACCAACTCATAGTACCTCTTCCCAAGAAAGGCCCCATTTCTTAGTCATGGCCAATCAAGGTTCATAAGGATAGCTCATTAAATCCCCCTGGAAGGGTGCCTTAGGCCTACCGATTTTTCATTAAGGGTGCCTTAAGCCTGCCGGTCCAAGGTTCATCATTTCACACATGAGAAGGGCTACCACCATTAGGTCTACCGATTTCATGGTTTTACATTTACTTAGGAAAGCTAGACTTATGAAAGGGCACCATTTCTTAGTTTTGCCGATTCAAGTCTTGGCCTAGAATTCCTCTTTTAACATTTATAGAAAGGGCATCATTTCTTAGTTCTGCCCATTTCACACATTCATGCATTCAAGACTTTAAGTAACAAGGAGGGACACTTTAGTCTACCAACCAAGTCACAACATTTTCATTTAAGGATACTTCATAATCCAACATCATTTCATATATACATCATAAGAAATCATACTTTAACTCACAATGCTATCCACTTTACATAGGATCATCACAAGATCACATAAAACTCATTCACATCATACCTTCACTTATAGCTTCATATAAAACTCATTCACATCATACCTTCACATATAGCTTCATATAAAACTCATTCACATCATACCTTCACATATAGCTTCACATCAAACTCTACATATAGCTTCATATAGGACTTTACATATAGCCTCATATGTGTATAATAATACAACAATATAATAACATTCACATAATGCCCTTCATGGCCTCAATTCACAATAATACAACAAATAACCACCTCCACCAAAGGTGGATCAAACCAACCAATAACAATTATATTAATACTAAGAGATCAAGCCATCTTACCACCCTTTTCAAAGGCCATAAGCCACAATACTCAATTTCATGCCAATTATACAATATTTATCAAGTTTGATCAACTTACCCTCTTTCCATGGCAATCTTCATCATCCTCATATTCCAACAATTAACAATACAATAACAATGGTAATAACAACATTCAACTATACAAACTAAGCTAAGCATAAGCCCATAATCAACATGAAGACCAATTCACAATTTTGCCCATTCAAGGCTAACATCCCACATCCTTCAATTCAATAACAATTCTTAACAATTCAACATAGATAAATACATACATGAACAGCCCACAACAATTTACACAATAATCGTCCATCAAATTACACAAAATCAATACACCCACTTTAGGCCAAATTTAGAGAATTTGTAAAGGCATGGGTTCATGAAGATTTCTTTCCTAAAACCATCAATAATCATTAATAACAACATAAAACATCATTGGAAATCATTTAATGCAAGGACCCATGCTTAGAATTCGAAATAGGATTTTGGTGTATTTGAAAGACCTTGAAAACCTTTTGATTGGGCTCCTTGAAAGAAAGAATGATCAAGGATAAAGGATCCCCATACCTTAAAGATGAATTCCCCACGAAATTTGAAGAAGAAACACCAAGAAATCTTCAACCCTAGCTCCAACTCCTCTTCTTCCTCTCTTCTTCTCTTCTTCACTCAAGAAACCTAACTCTTATTCTTTTAAAATGGAACAAAAAAATGATCCACAAACAGCCTAACACAACAATATAACCTCAAAAGAAAAGATTTGTGAAAAGACCGAAATGCCCTTAAATTTCCGGACGGACTCCCTGCCAACTGCCCAACTTTCAAAGGGCATAACTCACTCATAAAAACTCGGAATCGAGCAAACTCGGTGGCGTTGGAAAGATCGTTCCAAGGGCTTTCCAAACATAACTGGAACTACTCCTGGATCATCCTGAGCTAGGAGTTATAACTGCTCAAAATTGGCCAAAAACTCACTGATTTCCACACTTGGCCGAATTTCCAGATTTTGAATTTTTTTCCAAAAATGACTACTTCCAATTTCAAGCTTCTTCTTATTCATTTTAAATTGTCGGAGTTACACAATTAAAACGAAATTACATATAAACCCCTCATAGAACCTCATTATAAAGTCAACACAAAGTCATAGGCTCTTGCTTAACCTATCATTTTTTTCCAAGTCGTTACAACCGCCGGAACCAGATCCCATCGGCATCCAAATCGCTAGCCAAAGCTAGTCCATCTCATATATCTCTAGTCGGAGCTAGTCTTAACTGTGTCTCATATCCATCCATCCTCATATCAGTGTCTCAGAACTCATGCAACAGATAGTTCACACATGAGATGAATAATGAATATGCACATGTCATCAATCACAATCATATCACGATCACATCATAGTATTACACATCATCTGCCTCAATCACAACCATATCACGGCCACATCATAGTAATACACATCACTTGTCTCAATCGCAACCATATCACGACCACATCATAACATATTTAGCTTGTTTTATTCCCCATCTTTCATTTACAACAAATTTCAATCAACAAATAAAACTCATCCTCAATCCCATTACTCCCCAACACAATTAGGAAAGTAGTCATGCGTAGTCTAAGAGTTTTACAAAGTTTGGAAGCCACTTGCCTTAAAACGAACTCCAAAAGTTACTTGACTTGAGCCTTTCCTTTCCGAGTATAATCCGGATCACGATAATCTATTCAAACAATTATTCACAATCACAATTCGAGTCCAATGACACCAAAATCAAGAAATTTAGGGGAAAAGGGCAAAACGGTCCAAAAGTCTCATACCGGAAAACGATACCCAAATCTGGAAATTTTTGATGTAAAATGATCCTTAAAGTATTTGGAAGCTAATGGTGAAAACCAATTTGAAAACGGAGTTGAAATCAATTCACAAACTCAATTTAAAGGAAAATCCACGTTCTTGAAGAAGCCTAAAATATTCGGATCCGAAACCCCGACTCGAAAATGAAATATCTCTTGAAAAACATCTTACCCATGCTTAGATAAGTTCAAATATAAAATTTCATCAAAAACGGAGTTAAGATCGACCTCAAACTTTAACTTTACCGGGAAAGTCCAAATTGTACGCGGTTAATATGATGAAAATAATCGATGAATCAATAATTTTATGTTAAAATCAATTTACCCATAACATAAGGATCGTAAATATACCTTTTTCATCAAAAAGGGAGTCCAAATCGATAAAACCCCAATTTTTCCCAAGAGATTTACGGATAGGGAAAAAAAACCAGATAAAGAAATTATGAGAAAATGTCGAATTGAAGATTGAATACTAACCCTCATATTAATTCAAGAAGAAACCCGCAAGAATCACTCCATTCCGATCTCTAGAACTCCCGATATGCTCAAAATACCAAATGAACACAGTCTGAGATTTTTATAACAGTACATGACTGTTATGCACCAGAAAAACAGCAGTTAATCTCTCACTAAAAAGGCCGTAATTTCCTCATACGATAGTGAAATGACCCGATTCTTTTTTGTAAATGTCTTAAATAATGATACGGACCTGCTCGTTCAATTGGAGCATAATTTCATGCTCGTTTGCCCAGTCAAATATCATTTCTACTCGGTAAACAATTACTCCCTCCGTCCCATTTTATGTGGCAACATTTGACCGGGCACGGAGTTTAAGAAATAAATGAAGACTTTGAAATGTTTACCAAATTGCCCTTTAAAAAGTAGACTTTTTTTTCTCTCTCCTCATAAATGTATTGGAGTATTATTTTAAGATTAAGTGGGACCAACAAGGATAAAAGAGGAATTGTACCTTTATAAACTTACCATATAATGAAATGTGACATTCTTTTTGGGACTGACCAAAAAGGAAATAGTGCCACATAAAATGGGACAGAGGGAGTATTTCTTATTTGCGATAAAAGTCCAATCTCGGGTTAGCGAAAATGCACCAAAATTTGCAGATAAGTCCTATAATTCATGCTCGAAATTTTAGAACCTTCGGAATAATTTTTCAACCTTTAAAACTAATAATGAACCATTTAGTTGCCACAATTTGCTGAAATAGTGTCAAAGCATCCAAGAAGCTTAAAAGCTCACCCAAAACTCATTTGGCACTTCCCGAACACAAACCAAATATGCTACTAGCTTGAAAATGACATTTTGGACTCAATGAAATCGTCAGAATTTGAATTCGAGGTCTCCTTGACCCGGTATCCGATAAAGCGTCAAGAAACTAACTTTAGGCTCAAAAACTCGAAACACACTCAGGGCCTCTAAAAATTCAACAAAGACTCATTCTAGACTTAGAATCACCCCCTGAATCCAACGGTGCCCTCGGAATTCCATTTCGAGCACCGGAACCTCGTTTGTTGACCAAAGTCAACTCTTGATCAAAATTTCACAATTTTTGCAACTTAGGACCTCAAATCTTCGTTTTAACTCCAAATTCGACTCCGTAAATTCTCATCGACCCGTTTCGACATTCTAAAACTGTGGGAATCGACGGAAATCCGATTCGAGTCTCGAAACTCCAAATGACTCGAAATAGCATTTTTAATCAAACTTTAACTCTTAAAAACTCAACTTTCCAAAAACTCACCTTTTCATCAATTTTTCCTTCAAACCAACTTCGAAAATACAACAATTAGGACTCGGGGCAACTATCGGGAGGGGTAAAACGGTTATTTTATGAAAATTTCCAAAAATGACCTTTAGGGTCATTACATTGATATGCATTGGTATTTTTTTTATGTGTTTGGTAAGTCATACAAAAATAAAATTGTGGATTTGTTTGGGTAGCTATGCATTGGTATTTTATTACGCATGGTGTAAGATTTTTTTTTTATCCAAACGTGAATGACTCACACATATTAGATTAGTTGAGATCTTTGCTTAATTCCAGAAAAATAGTAAAGATGTTTGTATCACTTCAAATTCGCATCCTTTGTTGACTGATATTTTTCCTCGATTACTTACTCAACATTCTTTAATCCTCTTATTTCTTTTCTTGTTTCATGTATAATCGAAGGGCTGAAGTTTCTACTTTGGAACTCGTTTTGGCCTAAAATATTAGGCCAACGGCAATTAGGATCATCGCAACGCTTGGAGCCTCGCAAATTAGGAGTCCAATACTTCTTAGTCTTCCTCTTTTCGAGTCTTAATTATATTGTTTGGATATATTGGCTAACCTTTACTTACAAGTTTTGATATATTGTTTGTCTTTTATTTTGAAGCTTGTTTTACGTGAACTAATATTATTTAGTTGAGACACCTTTAGAACAAATGATACAAAGATATTTTCTTTAAAAATGGGTTAGCATTTGTACTTATAACATTCTTTTAGGCTTCTTAAGTTGAAAAGAAGGGCTTATAGTTTTAAAAGATGCCCAAATGAAGCTTCAAAAGGTGAAATAATATTCATTTAGGTGTTTAAGTAGGAAAAAATAAAACTAATAAGTTGGGATTTTCAAATGAATTTGAAATTAATTTTAAAAAGAATAATTATCTTTAACGATGTATATAAGGCTAATCACCCTTTCAAAATATATATTCTTTAGGAAAGTTGGCCTATTTTTTTATCACCCCTTTATAAAATATAATGTCTATTCTTACTTTTGAATGAAATATTTCTAAACTCTAATCTCTTAACATGCTATTTCAAAATTTCAAATATGCCAACAGGTTGCAAATACAAGGTACATTCATATATATGTCATACACATAAAGGTATAAATTTTATATTTTAGATTTATTATTCTCTACACATGACCTATTATTTTGTTATACTCTATTACCACTTTTACAAATGTTACTTATTTATTTTTTTATAGAATTTAAAAATTCCTACACTTGAATATACATATCATTTTACTACATCTCACTTTTACAAATGTCAACTTATCTCTACATGTAAATGGAATAATAAACATTCACTTTTTTTTAAAAAAAAAAGCAACTTACATGTATATACTATACTTTATATTAAACATAATTTTAGATCACAAATTCTATCCAATATTTTAACATTTAGTATAATTATTATTTATTTATTTTAATTTTTAGGAAATTCTATTTTATATATTTTCATTCAAATTACACATCACATATTACTACATAGTTACACCCAACTACTATCTTATTTTTCACGTCTTAATAAGACGACAGATTTTCGCAAATTCAACATCTATATATTTTTAGGATAATTTTATTATGATACAACTATATTTTTTTTACATATGAATTTATTATACATTTGAGTACATTTGTTTATTTTTACAATATGATAAAATACTACTATTAAATCTATTTTATAAGACATATATATGTTGTACCTTGTATTTTAGACTTTTCTTAAACTAACTAATTAACTTATCATTGATTTCTAAAGCAAATAAACGAACAAGTTTTTCCTAATCATATTTTCCTAAATTGAGTTTAAGGACCATCTTCGGATAGGCTCTGAGGAATGCTTACCCTCGAGTAAACAAAACCCTTACTCAGAATCTCACTGGTTTCGCAAATCAAAACAGAGTTTATATCTACATATTTAAAAAAATGGTTTTCCTAATATTTTCCTTAAAATTTAGGTGGCGACTCTAAAACAAAACAAAAAGCATTTTTTCCAAAATCAGAGTGTCAGCCACATTATGTTGTGAACTGTTTCGGCCGGTTCGAAATAGGGTGCGACAATTTGTTATACCATTCATTTAGAATAAATTATCCAAAACAATTTGATTTGACAATTCATTATTTTACCTTTATCGACACTTTGCTTCTTTATTATTTTTCATCTAAAAAAAAAAAGAAAAGAACAAGCCCACGGCCCAATCATGTCAAACCAAAATTCTCTTTTATTTTGTAGGGCAAATTACAGAAATCACATATTTTTAAGGCAAAATTACAATTTATCCCTTAAAAGTTTATAATTATAGAAATTCCTCAAACGTATACAATAATATTAGCGTTGATACATTAATCTGATGCGTGAGATACATTAATCGTTAAGTAAGATACATTACATTTTATACATGATACACTAATCTGATGTATATTTTATACATGATAGACTAATCTGATGCGCGAGATACATTAATCTGATGTGCGAAAATGAGGGATTTTGGAGATTTGTAATACTTATATGGGATAATGATAATAAGTAAACTAAAATGTGTGATTTCTGTAATTTTTCCTTTTTTGTAATCAAACAAGCTCACGTCCCAATACTCATCTTCATTTTCTTTTTAATTGTTATATACTGGTATTTTCTAAATTTTATACTATAACAAAAAAATAGATTTTGAATTACGAATAACAAAAAAAAAATTAAATTTTATACTATAACAAAATAGTAAGTTTGAATTAAGTTTTTCTTGTTGGAAAAGCTTGAAATTTTTTGTCAAATCACCATAACTATATTTTTTTTTAACAATATTTTTTTTAATTTTTGAAGTGTTCCAATAAAGTTTTTATTTGTAGTGATTTGATTTATATCCCAATGGGTTAATGCTCATTTACCCCTTGTTTCTCTTTTTGCCTAAAGTTGTTTTTTTTATTAATCTAGAAAATTTATAATTGGTCATCTAATAATATATTTGTCTAGTTGTGAAAAGAGAATAAAAAGGGGAAAATATTAACTTATTTAAGAATATTTTGACCATTTCTCCTTAAATGAAGCTAGTAAATATAAAATGTATTATTGTTTCCTAAAAAAATTGATTAATTTTCCAAAATTGATTTGTAACATAAAAATTTTAATTAAAATTTCCCAAGTAACATGTGCAAACTCTGATTTTGCGTATAAATCTTCTCCCAATTGTATAAACAACCTTTGCTTCATTCCTCTTCCAATTACCGTCGTATCTCCACCGTTCAACCACCGCCAAACTGCCGTAAGCTCCATCACCGAGGCTTCCTATCAACGGTGTGTTTAGATCTGTTTGATTTTGGATTGACATCTCATTTCTTTTGGGGGATTTTTTCTTGTGTGGTACTACAATGGCTACGCGTAGGGCTTTTTCTGAAGAATCCTCAAGAGAAATTCTATTGAGTTTGCCTGTGAAATCATTGCTAAGATTCAAATTTGTATGCAAAAATTGGGGCAATCTTATCAATAACCCTAGCTTTACTATAGACCACTTGAATTTAAGTAAGAAGAAGAAGCCTCCGCAACACTTGATTTATGATTATGGTGCAGCCGATGATGCCCCTACTGTTACTTTGGTTTCCGATAAGGGTATAGATGAACAAAATTTTCAAAGGTTTGGAGATAATATTACCAACTTGTTAGGTTCTATTGATGGTGTGTTTTTCATGGAAAGACAAATTGATAATGCCATTTTGTGTACATTATGGAATCCAGCTAACAGAGAGGTGAGACACCTCCCTGCCACCACAATTAGCTTTGAATATTTTATAGGTGATCGCCATTTAGTGTTTGGATTAGATCCTATGACTAAGGATTATAAAGTGATTTATTATAATCACATGGAAGAATATGCAGCGATCTACTCATGTTCTAGGGATTCATGGAAAATATTCAAACATAATCTAGACGTACATCAAAATCCTAGTACGTGTATACGAAACTTTTATAGTAGTGTTGATTATCTGAATGGATATTATTATTGGCTGATAAAGGATGTCAAAAATAAACTTAGTATTCTTTCATTTGACTTTGGGAATGAGGTGTTTGTAGAGATGGAAGGGCCACCACGTGGTCACGAGGATTATAATTGGTCGGCAGAACTGATGTTGCTTGGTGACTCCGTTGGTATCTTGAATTTTGTCGACGGGTTTGTTCATGATGTATGGGTAATGATACAACTAGGCGTTTGGAACAAACTTCTGACCATTCATCTCACTACGCCTACTAAGTCATTTTATGACAACTCTTTTATTTTGGTAACTAAAAGTTCCCGGCTGGTCTCATATAATGTTAGGACAAACAAGACGAGGCTTTTTGAATATCGTCATCCGGGCCTGAAGTCGAATCCACAGTGTGGTGGCTGTGGGGTTTACTATTATAAAGAGAGCTTAGTAACAATTAAACGACAAGGGAATAGTGAGCTCCACCTCAGTCGTTGTTTGACAAAAGTGATGAACATATATTAAATTTCAATAAGAGCTTTAAGCATATTGGATAACATTTACTACATGTTATTTATTTATGGTTCATTCTAGCTTTAATTATGTGCAATATGAGATTACCGTGTGTAATAGTAGTGTTTTTATATTCTAAGTTGTTGGTAATTGTGAGCATTTTAATTTTTATTAAAGTGGCTCATCCCAAGTGTCTTTTAATTGATGTTGCATCTGTTATTGACATTGTTAGACATAAAATTACCTTTTATTTTCCTTATAACTCTTGCATTGTTAATGTGAAGACAGTCGTCGAGGCAGCTGGGATTCCATTGTTTTGGCTTGTTGGACTGAGAATTGCCTGAAAATTAATTAATTAGATGCATGCAATTAGGGAGGGTATTTTAATTAAGATCATATAATAGTAATTACCGTAGTTGGAAATACGAGATTGTTTCCTCTTGTGGCTGTACTGGTGGGGCAAGATATAAATGTGTTATCCAAGCAAAGCAAAAATGACTATTGTTTGGCAAATCCCGTTAAAATAATCAACATCTGGGACGATGTTTGATGTGCAATACCCATTCTTTAGGTTCCTTTCATTTAACCACTGTATAGTATAGTATATAATAGTATTAGAAATCATATATAGAAAAATAATAAAATTAATAATTATATATACGTTTGTCGTCGTACCACTTTATCGACCGTATTTGGTTTTGGATTAGGAGGGCATGTTAGCATTCCATGGATTGTGAACTGCAACTTAGATATGAAGAGCTTGCAATGTACATTTGACCTCCCACAATAGCTAGGTTGGAGGCCATTGTAACGTAATAAACAAGATTAACTCCATAGTTTATCTATCAATATTATAATAGTAATATATATATATGCATGTCTCACTACCCTATTTATACTAACATCTATTATATAAACCTAACATAATTTTAATCATGTATAAATAGTATAATTTTCTGTCGAAGAAGGTTTGAATGCTCCCCCTCAGCCCACTCCTCCCCTAGTTGGACTTGGTCCAAGAAATATATATTAGACTTGTAATATACCAGCTTTAATGCCATCATATCAAATATGTTGTTTTACCAATTTTAATCACATCGTATTAAGTAGTATATTCAAGAAATTGTGTTCATTATATTCGATACACTAATGTGTTACACTTAGTATGTCACATGATCATACACTCCGATAGAATTCGTAGCTTTTCAACTCATGTTAAGTCAATTAATTTATGTGTTGAAAAGCTACGAATTTTGACTCGTGCTAAGTGCAGCCAATGTGTGTATTGGCAATTTTGGTTGTGGAATTTCTGTCTTAGGTGGTAAGTTTTGAGTCTAGCGAATTAATTTATGTATTTAAGTTGAAAACCGTGAAAGGATGAATCCATCATCAGAGGCGGGACATGAGTCCGTCTCTGCTCATCATATTTGAGTTTCAAAAATTGCAATTAATCTTTGAAATCAGTTCTAATCGAATTTATCGATCATTAAAAAGAAGATTCATGCTAAGTGCATGAAAGATATCGAGTGAATTTTTGACACCGACTAAATCCATTAAAATGATATCTTATAGACGAATTTTTCGATCATAAAAAACTCACGTCAAACATAAAGTAGATTTTGCCACCGACTTAAATCTATCAAAATTGATAAACCTAAAATGTCACTAATGTTGGTGACTATGTGAGAACTTGTCACTTGTGGGATATCCCCATTAAGGTCTATTTATAAAATGGTAAAATTAATAAAATCTGCAAGAACTTTGCGTATCTTATTTTTCTATTGAGTAAGACAATTTGATAATTCTAAAAATTTAAAATAATATAAAAGCTATTACACTACAAAAAAAACCCAAATTGCCAACAGATTTTACTAACAACTTAAGCTGGTAAGTATTCTACTAACAAATTACCAACATATTTCTAACTGAATTATATTTTAAAACTTAACAACAAAATTCTAATAGATTACCAACCAAAATCTTACTAACTAAGTATTTTAGTTGGTAAATACGGCGGAAAAAAATGGCGCCAAATTTAGCAGCATTCTATCAATGGATTACCAACTGAAATATTACTAACGCACACCTTTTGTTGGTAATATTACCAACAAAGTATATATCGGTTGGTAAATATGACAAAAAAATTATTTATATAATTTATTAAAATATTACCAATGAATTACTAACCAAACATTTACCAACGGCATAGGCAGGTGTAGGTGAAGTTTGATAATAAGGTTGAGGAATTTGGGTATACTGACTATAGTATGAAGGTTGGGGTAATAGGTTTTGGTAGGTTAACATTTGATTTGGCCTACGTTCCTGGATGGTCATGACAATAGACACACCGTCCTTCTTCTTCTTAAGGGCTCCTCCGATTGAATCCAACTGAATTGCCTTACTTGTCGCTTGCAGGGCTGCCAAATTAGTGATTCTCCCAGTTTTAATACCTTCTTCAATAAATTCTCCCATCATGACAACCTCAAAGAACTTTTGCCCTACAACACTTAACATATTTTCATAGTACGTTGCATCTTTTTGGGATTGCATAAAAAGAGAGGTCATCTCACTTTCTGCCATTGGAGGTTGAACTTTTGCGGCATCTGTTCGCCACCGCATTGCATACTCTCTGAATGACTCTATTGACTACTTTTCCAACTTCATCAAGTAGAACCTGTCCGGAATTGCCTCAGTGTTAAACTTAAACCTATCCATGAATTCTTACGCCATCGCACCCCAACTATTCCATTTTTGTGGGTCTCGACTCGTGTACCAATCAAGGGCCTCTCCCGTCAAGCTCCTTATAAACAAGTTCATTCTAATGGCCTCATCTTTCCCCACTCCAACGTAACTAACTTGTCACAATACGACCTTAAATGAGCTCGAGGATTTTCCTTCCCATCAAATACATCAAATTTCAGTACCTCATACCCCACGGGTAATTCAACATCAGGATGAACACATAAATCCTCATATTCAAGACCTTCAACCCCCTTATGGACTTGGATACTTTTGAAAGCTTCCTTCAAATTACGAATCTCCCTAGCTACATTGTTATCTGTTCTTAACCTTGCTTCTTTCTCCATCTCTTCATATGGATCGACTTCTGGCATGGTTGGTATTGGATTAAGGAAAGGTTGAGCTTCCGCTACAGATACTTGAGGCACATATTGCATGTTAGGGATTGCAGTGTGTGCCACCGGTACATGTTGGGTTGTTTGGTATTTTTGGGTAGGTAAGACAGTTTGGGTGAGTGGGGTAGTTTGGGTAAGTGAGTTAGTTTGGATGACTGGAGTTTGGATAAGTGAAGTTTAGGGCGCATATGGGGTAGTGAAGGGTAAATGGTTGGCTCATTGCGGATTGTTTTGTGGAAAGTTGGGTTGTTAAGGGTTGGTGGATTGTTTGGAAGCAGTTGGATTGGTCTTGTGAAGGGAATGGTTTGGTGGAAAGTATTGAGGAGTTGGAGTCAACATGTGGAAAAAGAGACGGACTAGCTGTGTTTGTTCCATGCTCGGGAAGTGGCGTGTTCAAAGTGATGGACAAATTGGTGAGATTTCGAAGTCGATCAATCTCACTTTGCATATTGGCCATTTTTTGCATCAAATTGGCAATGTGTTCATCATAAGGGATTGGTTCCATTCCTTCCGAAGTCTCGGGTTCATCTCTCAGGACAGTGACAAGTCCCAAACTATTTTGATCAGATTCACCTGAATCAGTTATGTCTGCACGTGCTTTTGATTTCGTAAAGTATGGATGATCCGCCAGTTCGTAGTCAACGCAAATCTACCTTTGGGGAAATAAATCAAAAGGAAGAAAATCTTCAAAAAGAGAGAAATATTAGTATCAAGTGGGTGATTGTTGTTTAAATGATATTAATAATTAGGTAGATAATTAAATAATAACAATAAATAAATAGAGAATAAACATGTATTATGCAGCAAGTAAATCACATAACAAAATAATAAACAAAATATTCAAAAGAAAATGCATCCTAATATGCACGGGACCTCTTTTTGCTAGAGGTGGGCCTAAATGTCAAACATAACGTGATTATGATAGATTGATCCAAGCCATTAATTTGTGACAACTCGAGTTTTGGGAAACAAAAGGTCAAGTTTTCATTAATACAAAAAAAGGAAGGAGAGTACAACGAAGAAACTAAAAAAATACATAAAAGATGACATAATATAAAGACAAATCTAAGACTTGGCCTAAATTTGCTATCAATCACGCTGGTGGAGGAAGTGAAGATGATGCTCCCACGTTGCTAGGTCCTGCTCCCGCATTGTCCAAATATCGCATTATATTTTCCATTTGATCCCACATTTCAGGAGTAACTATTTTGGTTCCAAGACGAGAATGTCTTATTAAGATCGTCGTTCCAATATCCTCAAAACCTTGCTCACCTTTTGGACTTATGATATTGCAATCTTCTCGAAACCATACCTGATATTCTGGAATTTCCTTTTCAGGCCCATTTCCGATATCTATAGTGAGGATATTGTCCCACTCATGAAGAATCTTTCTGGCTTTAGGGACTTCAAAGTTTGGTCCAAAGGGAATTTCAGAATTCCTCATATTTGCTCGAAGAGGAATTACTTGTGGTTGACCAAACTGTTGAAGCACGCGCACCGGAGCATATGGCTGGAGACCTTTTAACCCAATAAGCTCGATATAATAAAACCTTCTACATCTTATATAGGCAGGGGAACGTGGAAGTAATGGATATTTTCATTAAATTTGGTCACTAGTGCGGTGGGCCAGAAACTCATACCAATCATCAGTATCAACCGTATACATAAACTCTTTCATCCTATCGTAAAAACTGTTAATATGATTTGTGTTACTAAAGCAAATGTCATCCATGTTTTTACGTTGGTGAAAATGTTCCATTGCCCACATTTGTAAAAGAAGATTGCAACCTTCAAAGAAGTTTGATTCCCCTCTTTTACATTTCCCAAGAGCTCAAAATATTTCTGCTAAAATCATGGGAACCACAGTGAGTTCTTCGTCATCTACTCCCTCAAAAAGTACTCGAGCCACAGATATATGCAAGTGCTAATGTATCCGTGTTCTCGTGGGAATACCAAAGTTCCAAGTAAAGCTAAAGCCACAACAAATGCAATAGGACGTCTAACTTGCCAATGAACTTGAGTACAAGAGAATTTTTTCCTAAACAACTTGTAACTATCTGAGCGTCCATACCTCTCATATAGGTAGTCCAAAGAAACCCAATTATTTTCGAAGCACCGAAGTTTCTTTTCATTTTTCAACCCTAAGTAGCAAAGAAATTTCTTTCCTGATTGATTGTGTGGAATAATTTGACCCATTATTTGATACTTCAAACTGGTGAAATAGAGGATTTCCTCCAATGTAGGTGTTAGTTCAAAGTCTTTGAAGGAGAATACAACACGGTCTGGATCCCAAAACTGAATTAGTGCTCTAATCACATATTTGTCGGGGTGATTTTGAATAGCAGAGGGAGGCACCCCAACCTTCTTGTAATCGCTAAATTCTCAGTTGGAGTGAAATTTTCCCACCATGTCCTCAATTTATGCGGGAAACCCTCGACGATCCTAACTTTGGGCACTTGGGGAACTGAACTCATCTTACATGACAAATCAAAATAAAATGAACACATAATTTCCAAACTCGCTATGTCAAAATGAGGCTTGGATCTTTCTATCATTATCACGTTGCACAAAACATACTTGTTGGTCGTTGGGTCATGAAACCCGTCGACAATAAGGGTGGATTTCTTAAATGTGGATCCGATACCCGGGATTGATCCACCTAAGGTGAATGCATGCATGACTTAAATTAAGGGGTGGTTTAGCTCTATCTTATGTTTTCTATGATTTGGCTTACTAGACACAAGGTTCCCGAGTGGACAACTCGAGTGAGAAGGCTATGCGGTCATACGGAAAAAGATCCAGACACCCCGCGCATATGTCAACTCTCCTAACTTTTGGATTTTGAAAGAAATTTACAGGTGCGCAAAACACACCTCGCGTGTACGTGTGATAGTGTGAGATTTCCAGAATTGGAGGAATTATGAACGGAATGACATTTTATATAAATCAATAACAAATAAACAATTTATATGAAGCAGTAACAAATAACCAGTTTATACCACATAGGCATTTTAAAATAAAATAAACAACAAAAACGAAACCAGCAAATGTTAAAAATTTAATTATTAACCTAAGTCTGTTATGGTTTAGAACCTAAATTCCCCAGTGAAGTCACCAAGCTGTTATACCCCATTTTAACCAAGGTCAAATTAGTGTACAACATATTGGTGATTTTCAAATAATTAAGTTAAGAAGTCGCCACCTAATTAATTTTAAAGGTTAATTAGGACACCTAAATATTCAACTAAATAATATTAAAATTGACTTCAATTAAGGTCTACTAACTTAAAAAGATTCTAGGTAAGGGTTCTAGTTATCCTAAAGAGAAGGGGTATGACATCCTTTAAGATCCGTTAAAGACGGTTACCGGCCAAACTTATGTTAATTAGATAGAAAATAAAATAACCATTAAAAGCTAAGAAAATAACTAATATTAATTAAATCATGGCAAGTTAACCTTAAAAAAGTAAAAGTATAAAAACCTTAAAATATACTAATTTTACGTATAAAGATCTAAAGAATGAAATAAAACAATCGTCTAACTTTAGAGGTTTTAAATTAGTTTAAAATTGATTTTTTTTAACGAGAAAAAGGAGTTTGAATGAAATATGCATAATTTGTTATCTTCAAAATAGCTAGCCAAGTCAAATGCTTTTTGTTTAAGAAAGAAAATCTTTTTTATGAAATTGAATTAACAAGGAAATCTTAAAGCTAAAGATAACGAAAAGATATTTTGCCTTGATAAAAAATAAAAGTTTTTATCCAATTAAAAGCCTTTTGTTTTCAAATTTGCCTACTCAAAATTCCCAAAAAGGAGCTGTGTTTTAAAGCTTTCAACCTCTTATAAAGTTAACATTTTTAAAGTACAAACAAAGACGTACAAATCGCCCTTTTTAAATTCTCAAAATAACTCACTTTTAGAGTCCAAATATTTACACTTTTGTTTTTAATTTTAACAAAGGATTGTGGAAAGTGTTAGAAAAGTTGTATTTAAGACCTTAGTTTATCAAAAAGTACAGTTTAAGGGTTGATACATGTTCATTATAAAAAGGGTCCAACTTCTTTGCTAAACAAAGATTTCTCAAACTAACAAACGAGTTAAGCAACAAAAGAACTTAAATTAAAGGTCATTGTTCTAAGCCAAATTAATATATTAAACCCAATATCTAGAGGAGGGGAAGGTGAGCTACTAGGTTTGCTTAAGTTCTTAGTTAATTAGTTTGCATAAGTTCAAATATAAATTGAAACAAAACATAAATATAGGTACCAAAAGACAGTATAAAATGTTAGTCAAAGATAACAACATATATGTATGCATAAAAAATATAAAGCTTTGAGATAAGGAGGAAGTGCGGGATTTTCTTTTGGAATGAGTGAATCATTCTAGACACGAGCTAAATGCAAGATAGGTTGCTTCTCTAATTTGGATAGAGGTGGAGTCATATTGCAACGCCATACGCGCCCCCGAATATACATGTAAATAAAAAGAAAGTAAAGAGGAGATTAGTGAGATGATTCTGTAACATCCGGCAATATGAAATAATTGAAGAGGCTTAGAATTGGAAATTTTCATTTTTTTTGGAAAGAATTTAAAGTTTTGGAAATTTTGGCTAAGTATGGAAAATGTGAAATTTTGGCCAACTTTGAACAGCCATAAATTCTAGCTCAGGATGAGTTAGGTGGAATTCCAGTTATGGATGCAAAGTTCGTGGAACGACCTTTCCAACGCCACCGAGTTTGCTCGATTCCGAGTTCGTATGAGGGAGTTATGACCTTTGAAAGTTGGGCAATTGACAAGGAAATCCGTCCGGGAATCATTAAGGGCATTTTAGTCTTTTCCCTAGCCAATTCTTTTGAGCTCATATTGTTGTATTAGGATGATCTTTGGATCATTTTTGTCCCATTTTTGAAAGAGAAGAGTTAGGGTTCTTGAGATTGAAGAAGAGAAGAAGGAGAAGAAGAAGAAGAGAAGAAAGAGGAGATTTGTCAAGACCATTGTGGATTTTCGTCGGGGGTGATCCCTATCAAGGTATGTGAGTTTTTCGTGTGGGTTGATCCTTTCCCTCACACATACCAAGTTTATTCTATGCTTTGAGAAAAGATTGGGAATTGTTGTTGAAGTGTCGAAGTTGTTAGTTGTTGTTGATATTGTTGTTGAGGTTGTTGAAGTTATTGTTCGTTGTGAGGCTTGATTGGGTTGTGCATTAAGTTAAAACCTATTGTATGTTGAGGGGATTGTGATTCTAAGAGCTTTGACCCTTTAAAGGTTGATCCACCATCGATTTGCAGAAATTTCTGGGCTGTCGATCCCCATCTACGGGACTGACCTACGGACCGTAGATCGATCGACGGTCCGTACTGGTCAACCGTCAATCGGAACAGAAGTTGGTTTTTGGGGCATCGATCTACGGTCACGACCTACGGTCCGTGGCCTGACCTACGGACCGTAAGTCAGGACCGTAGGTCAACACTTAGTCATTTTCTTAAATGAATTCTGGGGAAAATCTCTGACGCAATCCACGGACCTGCAGTACGGACCGTAAGTCCATCTACGGTCCGTCGATGGCACCCGTAAGTCCCATCTGTGTCACCAGAAATCTGAAGTCTCAGCCAAGTTTCCCCTCTTCTTTTCTCACTTTCTCATGCATGTTCCAAAGTAATTCACCTATGTTTTATAGTTGTTTTCGACGTTCCAAAGTGCGTCTAAGCGTTCAAGAATCCTTCCATAACATGTGATCGAACACCTTGAATTCATAATTCCGATTCAAGGAAAGATAGTAGTCGAGCAAGGGTCTCAGTTTCAAGTTAAGTCATGAGTTTAAAGTTAAGTTCTCTTTTTAAAAACTATTAGGGAACTAAGTATTCCCAAAGGAGGTTGTAAATGCTATTATATTTGAATAAGAAGGGAATCATGTTTTCTTTCCCCAAAGGAGCCTTTGGGCTAAAGTTTTGAGTAATTATCTCAATCAAAGAGAGAAGTTATTTTAAAAGCATGAGCCAAAGTATTTTTGGGAGTAGTATTGAGCACCGAATTGGGGACACGAGTTCATATTAACTCAACTCTCCATAAGAACCATGCGCCAACATGGGACTTGTCGTATCATTCTTTTTAGATGATCACGTAAGATTAGGCTAGTGGATCCACTAAGCAAAAGTAAGGTCCTATATCGATGGCAAGGTATAGGATGGTCCTTTGGCAACGTGAGGTAAAACGTTGTATCATCACTAAGGCTCGTAGTGGTGGTTGTCGGTTAAAGAACCTCCCACAAAAGCTGTATTATGTTTATAAAAGAAAAGTTGAGTTTGTTATCATTTTATCCTTAACGACCTAAGTTGTTTACATTCTTTTACCAGATTATTATGTATGGCTTGCGTCTTATTGCTTTACTTTGAGTCCAGTTATTTATATGAGTTGTTCAGAGTCAAGGTAAGTGATCTCCTGTTCTCCTTTCAAGCTTAAGTTGTGGTTCAGCTTTTCCAGCTCACATATTCGTACATTCCATGTACTGATGCCAGTTGGCCTGCATCGTCTTATGATGCAGATACAGGTACCCCGGATCAGCATCCTGCGCGTCGTTGATCCAGCTGAGCACTCCAGAGTCTGTGGTGAGCCTCCTTGCATTTCGGAGGACTCAATTATTTCGTGTACTTAGTTTTGTTCTATTAGGATGTTGCGGGGTCTGTCCCCACATCCATCTCAGTATATTAGAGGCTTCAATAGACAGTCAGACAGTCAGTCAGTTAGTTTTGGGTCTCTCATCCATGTACATGTATATATGTGTAAATATTCTATTTTGAGACTCGAGTTGCCCTTTGGGCCATATTTTTATTAGTTAAGTTGTTTATGTCTTTGCATGACATTGAGTTATTCTGTTGAGTTAGGCTTCCGCTGAGTTAAGAAAGCCAGGCCAAGGGTTCGCCTGGGGCCAGCAATGGTCTCCCGATGCCGGTCCCGCCCAGGGTGTAGGCTCGGGGCGTGACAGATTCAACTTTAAACGATAGTGAAAATCAAATATAGAGCTAAGCAAAATTATACAATGTATATATTATTACAAACACAAGATTTATGCAAGCGTCAAATAAAATACTCATTTAGCTATTGAAGAGTTCTGAACCAACTAAAAATAGTTAAATCATAAAATATATATATTGAACATAAGCTAAACCTCAAATTCTTCATATTCAACTAGGAAGAAATAGTTCATAGCCTTCATGATATCAAACAGGCTTCCATACATATCTCTAATAGAATATAAAAGAATAAAAACTTATACTCATATAACGTGAACAATGAGGCTACAACCATGGCTCTTTTGATATTGATTTCTTTTTACATAGCCAACACATAATATTTTATTTTATTTAAATTACATAAAAGAAGAAAAGAAACAAAAAAGATTGTACACTAACAGAGAGTTAAAAGTATAGCTACATGGGGAAATCACATGTAGTGTGAGGTCATGATATGCTAATATTTATCACTTAATTTCTAATTATGCCAAAATAGAAGCTATATCCTTTAGATATACTTTTACATAACAATACACGAGCTGTAATTTTTATAATATAAAGACACCAAATGAAGAATTAACTAATAACCAAAACTGATTTCATGTGAAACTAAAACGGAACCATTCTTTCAATCACAACGTCTAAAACGTAAAACATTTGAATGTCGAACAAGAAGCGTCCAGCAACTGACAACTTTGAAACCAACTAAAAATAGATTAAAACAATAACATCTTTCTCAAGCTTAAGATAAACTAAAAAAAAAGCTTTGAGTTTTATATAATATTTTTAACTAAAAAAAAAAGATCAAGAAACCATAACCAACATTTTTCTTAAAAAGAGCTTCTGTCGAGAGATTAAAAATAAATAAGTTGTAAGACTTGAAACAAAACAAAAATAAACTCATTTCCACATTATAAACTCAACCTAAATTAGAACAAGTCCAAATCTGTACATGTCTAAAAAAAAAATACAAAATATTCCCCATATAACTTTGGTCACAACCAACTTAAGCAAGAATCACTCTGGGCATATAGATTTCTTAGAATGTTTATTTAATCACGATGGTAAAACAGAGATAAAAAGGGAAGTATTACCTGTTGTAGGGCAGTGAACAGGGTTAACTCGATCAAAGGTCTGTGTTCGAACAATGACGGACTCGAGCAGGCTTGAGATTGGAATTCCCGGCGAGTTCGAAAGAGAATATCAAAGGCAATTTTCTTAGCAAAATGCAGTGCTTTGAAGTACTATGGGGGCGAGAAACTTGGTTCAAAGCTGAAAATACAAATGTATACTTATAGGCAAAAATAAGAAAAGATTTGGGCGGGATTTGAAGCCGTTTGAAATTCGAAATCGCTGTTTCAAGCTGGTCTCAATATGTGACAAAGAACCATTGATAAACATGGATTTTCTTCACGTGATTCGTACAAATCCTCACTTGAAATAGTAACTCTGCCTTTGCTTTTGATATAGAAAACTACAGAGAACCTTGAAGCATGAAAGTGGGAAAAGAAATAGAGACGTGTATTCAATTTTTCAAACTTGCACGAAATGACGCATTAAGCGTCTGTCAATGGAAAAACATTTGAAAGTTACGCCTGAAGAGGAAAGAGGCCCGAGTGGCGCGTTTAGAGTAGAGAAAAGTTTAAAACCTAATTTGTTTGCTAGGGATTGAAGGGAATGGGCTGGCTGAAATGTAAATGGGCTAGCTCACTTGGGCTCATTTTGACATAAAAATGGGCTGATCACTTGGTTTGATTTAAGGCTTTTGGGCCAAATTTCTTAGCCTTTTCTTTTCTTCTTTTAAATTACTTTGGGCTTCTTACTTTATAACTAATACAAAATATGTTATAAGATGACAACTAATAATTTACATAATAAAAAAAATCAATATTACGACTTTATGCTAATGTTAAATATAGAAACAAGATATCGACTTATAATTAATTTAATAAAATATGAAGCTTGAAATAAAATGACGACAATCGATTATTTAAGGAAAAGAGGTATAAAAAAAATAATATTAGTAATTTTGATAATAAAACTAATAATTTTAGAATATATATAGTCATAATAGTAAAAATAGTTGTGAAAAGGGATTATTTTATACGTTATAAAATTAGAATCTTGAAAACAATAAATTAGAAAAAATGAGGGTCAAAATTGGGTGTCAACAAATAGGTCCACAGATATCCCTATGTATACATTCTAAAAATTGAGGGGATTCAATGTTAACCTTCATTGGTGATGGCCTAGTAATCAATTTGCCTTAACAACAAACAGCACATGAAAACTTATCATTTGTAAGAATCTTCAGGTTCTTTAATGGATGTCCATTTGAGTTTTCAATGATTCGTCTCATCATTATTGATCCAAGATGACCTATTCGGTCATGCCAAAGCACAAAAGTTTTTAAGTCAGTAAACTTCTGGTTTACGATAGAGTGTGCTTCAATTGTTCTTATTTTTGCATAATATAAGCCAGAAGATAAAGTTGATAATTTCTCTAACACATATTTCTGATCTGAGACAATCTTGGTAATACCAAGGTATTCAACATTCATTTCATTTATTGTCTCAACATGATATCCATTTCGGCGAATATCTTTAAAACTTAACAGGTTTCTTGGGGATTTAGAAGAGAACAATGCATCTTCTATAACAAGTTTTGTCCCCTTAGGCAGAAATATAGTAGCTCTTCCGGAGCCTTCTATTAAGTTCGAATTACCAGAAATTGTAGTAACATTTGCTTTTCTTCTAAGCAAGTAAGAGAAATATTTCTCATCTTTGAATATGGCGTGCGTTGCTCCACTATCAATTACACGAATATCTTCATGATTGATCATTGATCCAAACAAAATTTGAGAGGTATCCATATACTCTTCAAGATAAAAGATATAAACGAAGTAAACATTATAATATTATTACTAAAAGAAAACATTACACAACCTTTTATTTATTTACAAGACTAGGAAAACATATTCATACTAGTTCATACAAACGACAGAAGTAAAATATATTTACATTATTACAAACCCATCACCTATCAGGTGATCTATTTTTCCTTCGGGATTCTCAAAGAAATTTGCTATATCTAGATGCATGGGTTCAACATTATCTTCAGAGATAAAGTTGGCTTCTGCGTTATTTTTCACTTCCTTCAGGGAAGCTTGACATAGCTCAACCAGGTGCCTTGGCGTACGACAGGTACGCGACTAATGCCCTTTTCCACCACAACGATAACATTTGTTGTCTGAATTTTTCTTCTGCACCACTTCATGCTTTTCATCCTTCTTTTTACACTGGTGGTGGTGAAGGTTATTATTTAGTGCAAGACGATCACCATGATTGAAATTTCTTCCTCGACCACGGCTACGGCCACGACTTTTTCCAAGCTTAGATTGGTGAAAATTTGTCGTATTTACTTCAGGAAATGGCATAGAGCCAGTACGTCAACTTTCATGGTTTTTCATCAGTAAGTCACTATGTTGTTCAGCAACAAGGAGATGTGAAACTAATTCTGAATATTTTTTAAATCCCATTTCTCGGTATTGCTGCTGTAGGAGCACTCGAGGCAGGGAAAGTGGAAAATGTTTTCTCCAGCATATCATGGTCAGTGATATTTTCTCCGCATAATTTTAATTGTGAGATGATTTTAAACATGGAAGAGTTATACTCACTGATAGATTTAAAATCTTGAAGTCTTAAATGGATCCAGTCATAACGTGCCTGTGGAAGGACGACCAACTTCAGGTGGTCATATCTATCTTTTAAATTAGTCCACAACACCAGAGGATTTTTAACAGTGAGATATTCCATTTTTAAACCCTCATCAAGGTGATGACGGAGAAATATCATTGCCTTAGCACGGTTTTGATTCGATGCTTGATTTTTTTTTCTTGGATGGTGTCTGCCAGACCTATCGCATCAAGATGAATTTCTGCATCAAACACCTATGATAGATAGCCTTTTTTCGATATGTCTTAAGCAAGAAATTCAAGTTTAGAAAGATTTGACATTATTTAAGAAAGAAAAATTTATTCCTTCAAGACTTTTAAAGTCTTTACTTGAACTGGCAGAGACTCGTGCTGATAACGTGTTATAAAATAACTAACTAAAATTAATATACTAAAAGAAGGACAATTGAGAGAGTAATGTATTTCAATACATATATATTCCTTTGTAAATGTAATGGCTATTTATAGCCAAAAGATGACTTACAAATGTATAACTTGGCCATTTTAATTGGTCAAGTGATGGTGGCCCTCCAATGGGTTAGTCCCACATGGCATGAACCTTGGCTTTACACTATTACAAGTGATGTAAGTCCTCAAATTGTTGGGGGCCACATGGCATCCATATTTTCTTTACAACAAAGATTATATATTTCCAATACAATATTGCAAAAAGTAAACCCACGAGAAATTAACAACAGTTGAATGGGAAAACATTAAATATGGCTTTAATTGTATTGTACTAGTATATGTTATATTGTATGAACATATTCTATAATAGATGAAAAAGCACCTCCTCTGTTTATCTCTTTTTCATGAACATATTTATTTTCGGGAAGAAAATGTCTCTATTTGCTCCATTATAATTTAATTATTTATCAAGTAAAAGAGGTACTTAATATTTTTTTGAAATTTTAATAGGTACTACTTAATTATGTGTAGCAAATATTTATGATGTTATAAACTTAAATTTTTTATTTATTTTTCCATCTCTTTATTTTTAAAAATTACTTTTTATTTTGAATATTAATGTTAGATAGTTAATATTATATTATTGTTATCGGAAAAGGGCCAAACGTGTCCTTATCCTTTGAGAAATGGTTTATAAATACTCTCCTTCCACTTTCGGGTTCAAAAATACCCTTAATGTTTTTTTTTAGTTCAAACCTACCCCTCAAACTAACAGAACTAAAGTCAAGTTTTGACTCTTTTAAAAGAGACACCTAGCATTTTCTAATTGGTCCACAAATTTTAATTTCAAAATAATTTTATGAAAAATCCCCCCATTCAATTTTTAGAACCCAAACCACTTCAGTGGTCAAAGAACTCTTGGGTTCTCTGGGGAAACTATGGAAAATTAAGAAATGTGAAGGGCAGGACGGGGGAGGGAAACAAAGGGATATTATTAATAAGAACTATGAATAAACTGTGAAGCCATTTCTTTATCATATTCTTCAAATATTTTTCTTATAAGTGAAAAAAAAAAGACCAACCCACTGACCCATTTTAAGGTAAATAGAACTCTTCCATATAAGTTTTGCATCTCCATTTGGTTTGAATATTTTTAAAAGATGAAAGTTAAAAGGGATAGACTTTAGACAATTCGAAGTTGAACACTTTTGTTGTTTACTATGTTCATGAAAGCAATTATGTATATAATTATATTTTGATGTTTTAGTTGTTATAATGTTCTGCAAGAAATTACAAATGACTAATTTTGATGAATCAGTTCAGCCAAATGTTATGGCAATAACTATGCTTTTATGGTGAATTTGATTTATTAATGACAGTAAATTGCTTTTGTATGTTGGTTAAGTAATAGTTGGATTCAACAATTGTGAAATGTCAATATCAATGTCTTCACATTTCAGCAATAAGTGTTCAATAGTTCAGTTTTCTCATGTATTTTTTGTAATGAGACGATAGATTGAAGGAAGAAGAAAAAACTCAATAATTTAATTAATTCAGAAAAGTTGTTATAGTTATACTATTTTTTGTCATGACAATGAAAAGAGAAGAAAAAACAAAACTCTAGCTACTTTATATATTAACTTGTTATAGTTATACCATTCATTTAGAATAAATTATCTAATCAAATTCGATTTGACAATTCATTAATTTTACCTTAATCGACATTTTGCTTCTTTATATTTTTCATCTAAAAGAAGAAAAGAAAAAGAAGGATAAGGATTTGGAGATCAACTAATTAATTCATTATATTGTGGTCATTATTGTTTGTTACCCGATCGGTACGTTGCTGCCTTTAATATAGATTACTCATTTACTCATAATCAAATATGTCTATGCACAATAGTCAACTATTTCCATCTACGGAAAAAGAGTAAAAATGTCACTAATGAAATCAACAAAAATGCATTTAGTTGATAGTTTGGTTAAATAAAAGAAATATCTTTTTTTCTAAATAAAAATTAATAGTTTTTTTCTTTTAAAATACTTTTTCAAAACTAATTTTTTTTAATTTAAAAAGTATTTGGAAGTTTGTCGCCACAAGTGTAGCTCCCTTGTGTGTTAATTTTAGAAGAAAGATTTGAATATATAATAGACTTGATGGGCTGTTATTATAAGTAAAGATTGTATAAGTTGAACGTCATATATTAATTTAATAATGATTTGTCAAATTGAATAATTTATTCTAAATGATGAATGGTGTAACAAGTTAATATATATGCTACACTTTTCCTTCTCTCTTTTCACAACATATTATTACCCTCTTATATAAGCCAATAAGGGCTGGACTATCACAACATTAAATAATTGTACATAATGTTATTGAAATTGTACTATAAAATTGGATAAATACAAACTTGCCCCTCTCCTACAAACACACGTCTGTACTATTGTTGAACACGTATATTTTTCTCATAAAACACGTGTACTGTATTTTACCTCTCTTCAGTGGCAATTTTAAGAGGATTAATTCAACAATTCTATTCACCTTCTTGGGGTTTCTCTCGGCTGCAATAGCGATGTCTCTTCTTGGTTTTCACAGGTTTGATTTTTCTTCATCTTTATTTTTTTCTTTTAGTGTTGAAATTTTGTCCCAATAGATATGTGCCAACTTAAAAGAAAATGATGAATTGAAATTTTCAAATTTATTGATTATAAATAAAGAGGTACCATTTCAATAATGACTACATTCAATTAATGGTTGCTCAATGTGCACAATCTTTAGCAAACTGGAGATGGCTAATTTCTTAGAGATTCATAGAGTTTTTGGCACAAAATCTTGCAAATTCTAACTCTCTTTTGAGTTTTCCATAGAAAAACAGCTCAACCCTATCTCATTTGGTGTTTTCAAGATGTAATTCCAAAATTACATTATCTATTTTCTTTTGATTTTTACTACTGGTAAATTACCACTATAGAAAACATGCAAAAATTAGAAAGGGAACACGGTTTTTATGTTTCTTATACTCGCCTGCTATCCGCCCTTTTTAAGTTTAGAATTTACATTCTTAACTACTTCAGTTTGAAGCTTCCTGGGCATAATTTATTGATGACTCAAATAGTTTGGCTCCTAAATTGATCTGCATCTTTCTCTACTCTTTGACGAACTACTTGATTACTTTTAATCTTTAGAATTAGATGTGCTAGAGGAGTGAGTCTGTACATTTTCCTGAGACTTATCTTTTCATTCAGTTTTCACCTGTGTTGTTCGGAATCTTCAAAAATGTCAACGGGTTCATGTCAAATTCTCTAAAAGTAGAGTATATTTGAAGAATTCGACACGAATGCGACATTGAAAGTAAAGTGTCTGCGCAACTGAGATTTTTGCACTCCTTATAGGAAACACTCATTTGCTTGGAGTATCAAGTTTTGTACGATTCTAATTCATAATTTCTCAGGAATATGTAATTCTCAATGGATAATCTGCTTCTGTCTTTGAAATCTTTTCTTCTTTCTAATTTTCTTTTGTTTTGTAAATAGGTGCAATTTGAATCGACTTTTTTCATCTCTCGGAATAGGAAAATTGGAGTACTACATAGTCTCCGGTTCGTAGCTTCACAGTCATTCATCAAATTTATTTTTGGGAATTGTTAAAGAGAGAGTTAAGTGTGAATGGGTGTAAAATTGGCTGACGAGGCTATAACAAGGCATGTTGAGATGGTTTAGAAAGCATTTCAAGTAAGTTTTTCTCAATATGAAGTCACTAAACACTGCCATTAAACCCCCTCTTACTTTCGAGTCCCTCTATGTTCCACTACGCCTGAGATTCTTTTTTTCGTAGTAGCAACAACTCTTTAGATCTACCAAACAATGGCGGACAGAGAGACATTTGCTTTCCAGGCTGAGGTTAATCAGCTTCTCAGTTTTATTATCAACACTTTCTACAACTACAAGGAGGTCTTCTTGGCGAACTCATAAGCAATTCTTCCAATGTAAGTCTCAAGAGAGTTTTTTCTGTATTCTCTTTGTATATTTTTTAACGTCATCATCTAAGATACTGTAGTTTCACGCTTTTTGTGATTTTGAAATTTGACTACTTTAGAGAAATCTTGATTTTTTTTTATTGTCTTCATAGATATCTTTATGTGATCTTTTAGAGTACTGTGGTGTCATCGATCTGTGCGAATTTGAAATTTGATTATTTAGAGCAATCTGAGGATTTTTATTGTATTTGTGGATGGCTTAACTTGATCGTCTAGGATATTGTATAGCCATCACTCTTTGTGGTTTTGTAATTTGATTATTATAGAGCTGCCTGAGTTTTTTTTAGGTTGGTTATATGTGTTGTCTTCGTGGATAGCTTAACGTGGTCTTTTAGGATACTGTAGTGTCGTCGCTCTCTATAATTTTGATATTTGGTTATTTTATAGCGCAAATGACTTTCTATTTGAAGGTTTTTTATCTTTATTGTCTTCGTGGATGGCTTAAAGTGATCTTATAGGATACTGTACGTAGTGTTATGGCTCTCTGTGATTTTTGAAATGTGATTATTTTAGAGCAGTATGAGTTTTTTTGAGGTTTTTTATCTGTATATTATATTCATGGACAACTTGATGTCATCGTCTGGGTTACTGTGATTTCATTGGCCCTTGTTATGTTGAAATTTGATTATTTTAGAGCAACTATGTGACATTTAATATATCAGGCAGATATCATCTTCAAACTTAGCTAATAGAAGTGTGCTTGGTTTGTGGTTTATGTTTTCTAGGTCTCTACTCTGAACATAGATATTATCTATAGCTTCAATAGACTAATTAGAAGTCAGTGGCTTGAGAAGTAAATCCTCCTTGAAAGACTGACTATCTTTCACATTCTTACAAGAACCAAGATCAGACTGTCGGAAAAATCCACGAGGAATATATTCAGCATCCATAAGATGACATGAGGGTGTCAATCAACAAAGAAGAGCAGAATAATCAATAAACCAAGATTTCTGTTCAATTCAGAGAAATTTTGTTTCAATCAGGCAACACTCTTAAGTACCTTCTTTTATTTTTTCGTAACGGGTGTCCACCCTAGCTTGCACTCTAATAAGTACCTAATCTCAAAGCAAGTAAGAATACCAAATAGCCATTTCTGTATAAAATCCATGATAACAATCAAAAGTTCTCTTTTTGTAGGCCTTTTACTTTCTATAAATGTAGTTGACATATACTTGAATATAATACAACATTTTAGTGCTACCACAATGAGATGCCGAAAGAAATGGAAATAATTTAGATGAATGTTATACCAGCCTTTACAACCACCATAACTTTCTCACCAACATCACAACTACTTTTACCCTCCTGCTCCCCTTTCTTGCCCTCCTTACTAATTACACCAGAATAGTTTTCACGTCTTTCTTTAAACTTTTAAGAAAATCAACCCCACAGAACATTCATGTTTGCTTAACACAACAAGAAGATTTTCAAGAACAAAACTTTATATGCATTATTGTGTTGTCTGACGCACCATATACAATTGTAATTGGCACTATTCTATAACAGTATATATATGTTGGTAAAGAAGAGATAACTGATGAGACCCTCTTTAACAACTAATAAGCCTAAGTGAATTTCTCAAGAAACTAAAGGTAAAAAAAGAAAAAGGAGTCATCTTTGTCCTATATAAGAAAAGTACTATGTGATTACATGACATGAGAGGAGAAATCTATGCAAAAAGATTCCAAATTCAGTTGCAAAAGACTTATTTTTTTGGAGACTCTATGACTTTGAAATATGAGTAATTTAGAGCAGTTATATCATATCACACAGTTCATATATCAAGCAATCTTTGCATGTTTTGATGTCCATTTGAAAGCACCTGATTCGATGTTTTGAATTCAAAAAAATGGTTCATTCAATGTTTTGCTTTGTCGTCATAATATTTAGCCGATAAAAGTGAGTTCTATATAGTCTTATATTTGCCCTATTTTTGCTTAGATTAGGTAGTGCAGAAACTTGCTCGGTTTGCGTCTTTTAAAGTTCTAGAGTGGACAACAATTCACTCTTTGCAATTTATGTAGTAGTTGTTTCGTTTAGTGCATTGACACTGAGAGAGACTCAGTCAATGATTACTTCGCAGAAAACGGATTAAAGACGGCAAGCTTAGTTGAAAAAGTATTAGAAGAAATGATCTTTCCTCGGATAGAGTAGATAAACAATTTCTATTTTAAAATGCATCCTGCTTCAGCACTCCTGCCAATCTATAACATGATTATCATTTTTTTGCTTTCAGGTACTATGGAGATAGGCAACACTTCTTTGCTGAAGAATATGTAATTCTCACTTGTGTCCTTGAAATCTTTTCTTCTTTCTAATTCTTTTTCCTTCTGAAAACAAGTGCAACTTGAACCAATTTACTTGGTCTCTGTGAGTACAAATATGAGAGTATTTACATGGTGTCCACCTTGTGACATTACAATACTCATCAAATTTTACTTTTCAGAATTGGTAAAGAGAGAGATACATGTTAATGGGTGTGAAATTAGCTGGCGAGGCTAATTAAGAATGCTCGGAAAGCATTTCAAGTAAGTTGCTCTCAATGTGATTATCTTTTGCGCTGCTTTGAATAGATATTGAATGTAAATGTTATTGTACCATGCATTTGGTATTAATAATTTAGCACATTTGCTTTTAACAGATTTTTCACGTCTTTCATAGATCCTTACATAGTTGTGTGTGCGCAAAATTAGCCTAATCACAAATAATAGTTCTTTGACCATGATGGTTAGTAATACAATGCTTTACACTTTACAGTACTATTGTGCTAGCATAAAGAAAAAGTTGGAAGGAGCTATAATTTAAGTGCAACATAACAAATTGAAATATAAAAAATCATTGACCTTGATCAGATGTTGATGATACATATAAAAAATCACTGAGAGAGGTGACAAAGCAATTGTAGATAAATTAAAAACTCGGTGGAAAGCATATATTTATTTCTACTTCATGTATGAACATGTTGTGTTGTCATACGTGGAATATTGAACCGAAAGTGTTGGAGATTTTCTATCTCAAGATATATGAAGTACTACCATGTTGCTATAAATCTGCTAAAACAATTTTCAGTTTTTGGGACCAAATCTGAAATCAATGATTGTTAGGTATGTTACTTATTTTTTCTTTATTTTGTGGATCAACAACTTCAATCTTATTACATTGTAATAACTTAACTAGAGTTTTTTTCTTTTAAAAGACATACATGTGACGGACGGTGTGTGCTTATATTTGGTAATTCACTGGGTTTTTCATTTGTGTATTTTTCTGACATTCGTAATTGACTTCATCTTCTCTTTTTGCAGATTTTACTTGATTCATTCTTCTCATAAGAATGAGTTGGATTGTGCTCATGACATATAATCATATGAAGAGCTATGGTGACTTCTGGATGGTATAAATATTGCAAATTTGAACTTTCCAAATTATGGATAACATAGGCAACTCAATTGTATATCTCTTAGACTTCTATCTACGTAAAGAAATTTTGTGTTTCATTCGATTAGAATTGCCACTACAAAAATGATTGATGTAAACAGGCACAAGAATTGCTTTGCCAATGTTATTTTAAAAAAGATAGGCATCATGTTTAGTTTGTTTGTACTGTTGTATTGTTACAGTGAAAAAAAAATCGAAACCATGCATGTTAGGCCCGTGCTGAGCACGGGCTATTCCCTTCTAATATATATATACAAGACAAATATATTCATAAATAGCCAATTATAGTTTTTCTAAATTAGTAATAAAAAAAAGATATAGACATGAGAAAGAGAAATGAGCAATAACCCATTGACACATCAATCAATACAAATAAAAACTTCATTGCGACATTTAATTCAAACTCACTTGGCCGATAAATTCTTCAAATGAAAGCAATTGTAGAGTGCTTAATATTCTGGAAAAATTCACCTAATTAGAAAAATATTTCTACTAAAGTCCATTATACTTTTAAATAATTATATAGTCTCTTTTTATCGTTCTTTGTCTCTCCCACTCTCCCTTCTTACTGCTCGATCATGATGATACTAAGAAGCAATTGATAAATGTATCAAAGCATATATTAAGACCAAATACATGAATTTATCGGTCTATATTTTGATATCAATCAGATATACCTTCTATACCTTCTGTTAGTGAACCTTCAAAAATAAATAATTAAAATTGGATTAATTAATCAATGGAAAAGTAATCTATATAAAAAACAGTAACCGAGTAACAAACATTAATCGCCACAATGTAATGAATTAATTAGTTGAATTTCCACATTTTTATCCTTCTTTTTTTTTTTAGATGAAAAATAATAAAGAAACAAAGAGTCTATAAAGGTAAAATTAATGAATTGTCAAATCAAATTGGATTAGTTAACTTATATATTCTAAATGAATGGCATAACTATGACAAGTTAATATTAAAAGTAGCTAGAGTTTACTTTTTTCTTCTCTTTTCATTGTCATGACAAAAAATAGTATAACTATAACAACTTTTCTGAATTAATTAAATTATTGAGTAAACTATCACCTTTGATCTCTTTCAATCATAAATCCTTTAAACTCACTCTTAGTAATACACACTTGAAGAATTGTTACATATAGTGCGAGTCATCTACACTCGTAAACCGTGAGAACTCTATTGTTGAGGTGTGTTGTCATTTCATATTCTACTGTTGAGGTGTAATCTGTATATTCCATACCTCTAATGAGGCAAACACATCTTCACGTATTACACTTTACAACTGTTGTAGGCAATGTCTTCTAGATATATGATAGTATTTTGTATCAACATTCAATAAGACAAATGTAGAGAATAGACATCCTTAGACCCATTTCGAGGAAGTGAAGTCCATAAAACAGAACACTTTAAGATGTCATGAAAATGAAAAAAGAAAGAAAAAAGAGAACTCTAGCTACTTTTAATATTGACTTGTTATAGTTATACCATTAATTTAGAATAAATTATCTAATCAAATTCGATTTGCCAATTCATTAATTTTACCTTTATCGACACATTGCGTCTTTAATATTTTTCATCTCAAAAAAGAAAAGAAAAATAAGGGCAAAGATTTAGAAATTCAACTAATTAATTCATTACATTGTGGCGATTAATATTTTTTACTCGGCTATTGTCTTTAATATAGATTACTCATTTACTCATAACCAAATATGTCTATGCACATCTATCTATCTATCTATCTATCTATCTATCTATCTATCTATATATATATATATATATATATATATATATGAAATCAACAAAAATGCATTTAGTTGATAGTTTGGTTAATCGATCAGAAATATCTTTTTTTCTAAATAAAAATCAATAGTTTTTTCTTTTAAAACTAATATTTTTTTAATTAAAAAAAAATATTTATACCCCTTCAAATAGGGCAATAGTGTCATGTGAAGTAAGCTAATGTAAAGGACTAGTCAAATTTAGATGACTCTGAAGTTGTCCAAACAAAATTACACGCAATAATCTCATATTGCACCTAATTAAATCGGTACAAGCTAGAATGAACCATAAATAAATAACATGTAAATGTTATATATTGAATATGCTTAAACTTCTTATTGAAATTTAATATCTGGACACCATTTTTGTCAAATAACGACTGAGATGGAGCTCACTATTCCCTTGTCGTTTAATTGTTACTAAGCTCTCTTTATAATAGTAAACCCCACAACCCTTACACTTTAGAACTAGTCAAAGCCAATGTGACTAATTCTTCTATGATTCTTTGGTATTATAAACAAATAGTAATAATTTTCATATTAACAATGTTAAGCATGCATTGTTTGATTGTGTTAAATAAAAATGAATTATGCACAAACACTAAAGTATTTACATAAAAATTAGGTAAAAAGAAATCCAAACCATAATCAAACAAGTTATCATTTGAGTTTAGACCTGATGGAAGAGGAAACACTTACACTGGTCCTAATGTCTGAAAAATGTACAAAGAACCATTATACTCATGTTACTAATATCTTGACTATTGAGTGAACTAACTAAGACGGTTAACAAGTATTGTATCATGCAACAACACACATTCTCAGTCCAACAAGCCAAAACAATGGAATCACAGCTGCCTCAGCGACTGTTTTCACATTAACAATGCAAGAGTAGTTATAAGGAAAATAAAAGGTAATTTTACGTCTAACAATGTCGATAACCGATGCAACATTAATTAAAATACACTTCACTTTCATAAAAAATTAATGATATTAAAATGCTCACAATCACCAACAACTTAAGAGTATAAAAACACACGATAATCTCATATTGCACCTAATTAAAGCTAGAATGAACCATAAATAAATCAACAGAGGGCCTGGCAAAAGTCTAATAAAAGTAGAGGTTAACAACAACTTTGAAGGAATAAGAACCGGAAATAGCTGAAAACAAGATCACCTAGTTATGAGTGAGGCAGAAGACATCATTCCAAATTAAAATGAACCAACGTTACACTTTCCAGTAACCAAAGATACTAATGAAGAGGAAAAAGGAAGCTTTCGGGATAAATATAGTTGAAAGGAAATAAACATAGCATGATCAAATAATTAACTTGTGACGAAGATAAACACGTTATTCTATGAAATAAGAACATAATTACGAACTAATATGCTTCTAGGCAAAAGGTGTTGATATTGTATCCAAAAGGAGAGATAACTGCGACAATTAATTAAGAATAGGATAGGTCATTATAGAAAGCTTCTTAACTAGATGAATATATAAAATAATATTAACTAAATGATATAAAGACAAGTCAACAGTGAACTAGATGAATTGATTGCTAAACAAAATTGCACAAAGAAATGAAAGCTATGGTGGAAAACTATCATTTTAGCGTATCTAGATATGGTTCTTAATATTCACAATTCATCTTTAAGAAATCAACAAACTACCAGGAAAGCTTCTAAATTAAAAGGCAATCCAACTTGTAATTAAAGGAGAATTGAATAAAATAACCACAAATGAAGCAAGGATGAGTAAATTGACATGTGATAGTGAACTCAAAACATCAACCCCAAACTTCATCATTAACATATGGAAATCAAAGAGAAAATTTTTTTTTTTTAAAAAGGAAGGGGGCACAACTCATTGCAACACTGAACTAATACTTATATGTTCGCAACCTATCGAGACTTATGAAAGATGAAAGATGAAGATCATGTACATCACAAATAGTTACGATAATAGTGATTTATTTACCTAACATAGCAATTTAAGGGACAAACATGTGACTTAACCAATCACATATACAATAATTAAATTCACATGGCAAATAGGATCACTTATGATAAAGGAAAAAGAAAGGCTACTCCTAATTTTAGCGGAAAAACAAGGATTCAAATACTTTGCAACTTGATGGGTAATAAGTACTTATAATGTATCAACAATAAACAGTGATGATTTAATGCAATAACACAATATGAGATCCCATCATATTTTAGTACGCATCTCGGAGTTAAACAGCCCACTAATAATTAACAGAACACTAACACAAAACTCAAGAGAGGAATAAACACATATGAAGGAAATTAACACAAACCTCATAAGGGCCAAGACAGGATCGTGGAAAGGCGTATACGCTACTTTAATGCTCTATGTATTTCACGTTTAAAAATGTAAATAGTAGACATCTTTCGACCAAAGTCTAAACAAAAAGGAGGTTCATACTCGACTCATGCACGACATACTAAGCAATAGGACAATCAAGAAGTTGTCAAACGGGGAAACAAACTGCTATGGCTAACCAACAATGGATGAAACAAACTTCAACTTCTATATTAACTAACTTTAAGATTCCCTCTTCGTTTTGGAAAACAAATGACACCAGGAGTAGCGAAATGAATTAAGCTCGAAGACAACGAAAACAAAAAATGACAGAGATTTCACCACATCCATATAAGCAAATAAATAACGCAACAGATCCAAGCAAAGAATAAGAAGCATCAATACTAACTGCAAAACGATAAAATTTGTAGTCCGACAGTTGGACTGAGCCACAACATTGCCCAAGAACACATGTATCACATTATTATCACCAACCAAGTAGCATCTAACGACAAACAACCACATAATAAATACTTTCCTATATAAAAAATGTCGCATTGAAAAAAGAGATAAAAATGATGATGTTATCGCGAGAGGAGCGTTTACCTTTCTCCGGGCAGCGACTGGGACAACAACGGGCTTGAGAACAACAATTCTTCCACCGAAAATCCCAATACGAACAACAAATAAGAAATCTGGGCAGAATTAGAGCGAACTACCTTTTCGAAATTTAGAATCAACTGACTAAATGTGAAATTCTAAAGTGTAAAATGACTATTTACCGAAAACTCCAACTCCGAAAAAAAAACACCTCTATATTCACTTGAGCGTAGAGGGTTATTTATAGGGGAAATTCAGCGATTTAGGGGGAAATTCGTTGGAAAATTCAAACAAAATTTGAATTTCTTCTGCTATTTTCGAAGCAACAGTAAAGGAAATGGGAAAAAGCTGAATGTCGCGATTTTGTGGGAGTTTTGGATGTTGATGGACTGCTGGATTTCACACGCAAGGAAGAAGAAGAAAACGTGCAGGGGGTAGGGTCGGTTTGGTGCTGTGTGGAGTCGTTGCTGACTCTGTGATTTCACACGCAAGGAAGAAGAAGACCAGTATGGGCAGTGGGGTCGTTTGGTACTGGGTATGTACGCATACTGTTCGCTGAGGGTTCTGCTTTCTGGGTTTGTTCACGTCCCACGGAGAAGGAAGAAGGAACGTATAGGAGTGGGGTCGGTTTTGGTTGTTTTGGAATTGTTGTATATTGTATGTTGGGTTGGGAATTGTTATGAAGTAGTGGGCTGCTAGAATTGTTGAATTGGGTCACTTGAAATGGCCCAAAGCTGATCTTAAATATGGGTTGGAATTGATATTAGAGGATGGTTAAGGATTGCAATTGTAGCCAATTAGAATTAAGAAATTTGCCAAATTGAATTTTAGAATTTAAACACGATGAATAAAGATTAATTAATTAACGATCTTCTTAATCTTAACAAAGTAAAATAATTAACTGAATTATAAACTAATTATTTTAAAAAAAAACTATTATATAACTAAAATAATTAACCAAATATCTAATTAAAACAAATATTTTTTGAGACGGTTTTCGAATATTCATAAAATATACTAATTATATACATAATTATGTAAAACATATATATTATCTAAAAACTATAAAAAGTGACGAAACTATTTAAAATAACTTGCAAACTTTATATATTTTCTTAAAACTTTGTAAAACTAATTATTTTAACTCGTTTGAAATTGAAAAAATTCGATGATTAATTTATATTGTGGAAGGTCAAAATTGGGTGTTAACAAACATGCTTCATTATGATGTAGACCTGACAAGAAAGACAAAAAAATAATCTTCAAGGAATCATTATACTAATGTAACTAATATCATGATTGTTGAGTGAATTAGCTAAGATGGTTAATGACTATTGTATTATGCGACCATCTCATCTAAAAGTTTATCATTTTTTTTATGTTTTCAGATTCTTGGACAGAGGACAACCTAAAATCTCTCAATCTATAGAAGCTAAACTCGGTCAACAACAGACCAAATATATTTCTTTGGAATCCCAGCGGCCTCAACGACTGTCTTTCATCACATTAACAATGCAAGAGCAATAAGGAAAATAAAAGACCATTTTATATCTAACAATAATGTCAATAACAGATGCAGCACGATGCAACATTAATTAAAAGACGCTTAGGATGAGCCACTTTAATAAAAGTTAATAATATTAAAATTCTCACAATCACCAACAACTTAAGAGTATACAAACAAAATTACACACAATAATCTCGTATGTAAATGTTATTGAATATGCTTAAAGTTCTTATTGAAATTTAATATCTGGACACCACTTTTGTAAAATAACGATTGAGATGGAGCTCATTATTCCCTTGTCGTTTAATTGTTACTAAGCTCTCTTTATAATAGTAAACCCAACAACCCTTACACGTTAGAATTAGTCGAAGACAATGTGACTAATTCTTCTATGATTCTTTGGTATTATAAACAAATAGTATTAACTTTCATATTAACAATGTTAAGCATGCACTACTAAAAAAATTGCAAAAGGAGACCTAAAAAAAGAGACCTCAAAAATAGGTCGCTAAAAAGAGACCTCATTAGGTCGCTATTTGCATCAATAACTTTTTCTTTTTTTTTTAACAGGAGAGACCTCGTGAGGTCAATTTTATAAAAAAATCTTCCTAATTAATAATATAAGTGACTTATTTTAATTTTTTTAGTTTATAGTATGTCTTTGTATAAAATATGCGACCTCACGAGGTCACTATTTGTTAAAATAAAAAATACTAATTTAGGTTTATATATCTTGTGAGATCTCATTTTATTAGTCAAATTTGTAAAATAATATTTTAAAATAAGAGACCTCATGAGGTCTCTTATTTTTATTAAATTAAAATAAGAGGGCATTTTTAATTTAGTTCATTTCCTTTCCTGCTCTTCACCTAAAAGCTAAAAAAAACCCTAACTTGTCTCTTCCCCATAGTTTTACAGATGTGTAGCCTCCGGTTGTTGTCAAGCCTCTCATCAGTTTGAAGTTTTTTAGTTTTCACCTTCGGAACTCACTCGGTTTGAAGCCAAAGCTTTCGTCATCGATTCAAATTCTCGGTGTCGATTTCTTTCTCTGCAAATAAAGGTGAATCTTTCAATCTTTAAACCAAGTTGTAACTATATTGTTTATTTATTGCAAGCATCCATCAATGTAGACTCTCTCTTTCAATTTACTGCAAGCATTAGTAGAATTTGTGATTCTCTTTTCACTTCATGAACATATAATTAACTTTGGGTTTTACTCTTGTTCTATTTTAATGTCCTGTTTTGACTTCTCATGATGATTAACATGAATGCTAGCAAGTTTTGTATCATATAATTTAGAAGAAGATACATGGGTAGTAATATCTAAGAATAAAGAAATAAACTCGGTTATGAAGATTTTCTATTATATTTTGAGATTATTATACCTTATATCTCACTCTAAATAACTCCTAATAATCATGTGTTGAATTCTGATTTAAATTTAGAACTAATATCATTTTGATTCATGTCTCTGTATGTATTTTGGTTGTTTTTTAACTGAGGAGAGAAAAGTTATATATATATATATATATATATATATACACACTATAGTCTATAGATATAAACCATCGTGCAATAATGAGGAGAGACAAGTTAAGAAACCATTGTACCGAGAAAGGTCCTTGACCCTTAATAGTGCCTATTGGCTGCATCATCATCATCATCATGCTAGTTGAAGCTGCTGCCTCAAATGCAAGAATCCCCTTAATACTACTAACTGGGAAGATGACTTAATTTCTTGCTTGAAAAATTCAAATTTTGTGTGTAGATGGATCATAGTTTGATGTATAATAGGAATAATTTGGTCAAGAGGGGCTAAGGCCTAAAGATACATGGGTAGTAATATCTAAGAATAAAGAAATAAAACCTGTTATGAAGATTTGTATTGTATTTTGAGATTATTATATCTTATATCTCAATCTAAAATAATCACGTTGTAAATTCTGATGCAAACTTAGAACTAATATTGTTTTGGTTTATGTCGTTGTATGTATTTTAGTTGTTTTTAAACTGAAAAATGTATGGATTAGATGTTTTTGCTGATAATTGACAATTAAGATGACTTGTTCTTTGTTTATGAGTAATTAAGATGACATATGGATCTACCTATTATTTTATTGGTTGTAGTAATGAGAAGAGGAAAGTTATATATATACTATAGTCTATAGATATAAACCATTGTGCAGTAATGAAGAGAGGAAAGTTAAGAAATCATTGTGCCCAGAAAGGTCCTTGACCCTTCTGTAATAGTGCCACCTTACTACTATTTTTTTAATGATGTATTCTATTTTGATTTATTTAGGGAAGTGGACATTATTTGGGACAAACTGTTGAGAGAAGTATGCTTTTGTAGTCACCAAAGATACATTTATTCATTTGCACAAGGCCTCGTTAAGCAATCCCTACTAGGATTGTTACAATTTGATTTTCAGTAAATTATTACATAAATTAGTGTTTAACAAATTCAATTTTTTGTGATCTTTATGTAGATGAATCGTAGTTGGATGTATAAAATGACTAATTTTGGTCGAATGGGGCTAAGACCTGAATTTGTAGAAGGCGTCACTGGTTTTGTGGAGTATGCAAAGACACTAGAACTTTTTCAACGTAATGGTGTGCTTAAGTGTCCTTGTAATAAATGTCAATGTTTGAATTATGAAAAACCAGATATTGTTAAGGGCGAAGGATCCAAGATTTAAGCAAATGAGTGAGATCGGTAAGAAGGCTAGACCATCTACTAAGGGTGGTTCTCTACACACAAGTGGGGCTCAAAGTCAAGGAAGTATGAGGAGGAAATTGGTATGTATCATTTTTCTGTAAGTTTTTATATATTTTAGGTATTAATATTTAATTACTCTTGATTATAACTTAATTAGTTCAATATGTAGGAAAAGGAACTAGGAAGATTGGTAACTTAGACTGAGGCATTCAGGGCAACACACATAAGAAAGAAGAAAAATCTCGAAGATCCAGACGTGTGGGTTGAGCCGCGAGCTGAATTGACCTATGTAAGCCTCTAATTTAAACTAATAGTTACTTGCTTTCTAAATTTATATTCTAATAATAATACCATTCAATTTAAAATCGATATCTTCAAGTTTTGGAGGATTTACGACAAACTTAACCAGAAGAAATCGAGGTATGCCACTTACCCAAAAACAGGCTGAGAGAGTGTGGCTAGACTTGATTGGTGGGCCGAGTAGATATGAGTATGCCTATGGCATGCCACAACAAACCTTTTGTGAATATCATTCTGAGTTTGAAGGCCTAAGTAGTTCCTATGATGATGAATCGATGAAGAAAAATTTAGCTATGGAGCAAAAGATAGCTGAGCTATCTAGCCAAGTCCAAGACTCGTGGGCTAGGGAAAGGCACAGGGACATAGAGTATGAGGGTCTTAAGGCTCAATTAGATGCATTACTTGCTTCAGGAGGGATTCCCCCTTGTTCCAATGACGTCATTTTCCCTCCTCAACCCTCTCGGTCTCAACCTACTCGATATCCAGTCTATGGTCAACAAAGAAATATGACAGATGAGTCTAGTAGTGATGAAGAAGATGAGGATCATGTGGCAAACACACTACCACATTAGTGAAGTTTAGAGTTGTAATAGATAATCTAAGTTCTTTACTTTATGACTTTTTTATGGGACTTATTTTTTTTGTGAATGCATGATAACATTGAAATCCTATTATATAACTTATGGATTTTATGATTTTTCGTTCAATTTCGGATTACGTTGAAGGTGAGTTGCATATTGAGTTGATAAGAGAATATTTAGTAAATGTGTTGTATTAGTTGATTGTTGGAAACTCTTTGAGCTTGATTTAGCTAATTAAAAAGGTATTGAATTAATATGACGGTGATGAGCAGCTGCAAAAACAGTTACAAGCTGTTAGCTTTTTCCAGAAAAAGAGGTCTCTTCTTTGCATTTTATTTTCCAGAAATTTCATAAAAGAGATCTCATGAGGTCTCTTTTCTGCATTTTATTTTTTAGAAATACAGTAGAGAGACCTCAGGAGGTCTCCTTTCTGCAGTTTATTTTTTAGAAATGCAGTAAAGAGACTTCACGAGGTCTCTTTTTGGCAATTTCATTTTTTAGGCTATGAGATAAAGCGGCCTTGTGAGGTCTCTCTTTTTAAATATAAAATAAAAATAAATAATATAATAGTGACCTCATGAGGCCACCTTTATTAAAAATAAAACAAATGTAAATTATGAAATTGCGACCTAATGAGGTCTCTTTTTAAAAAAAATTGGAAAATTTATTAGTGACGTCGTGAGGTCTCTGTTTGGCGACCTCATGAGGTCTCTACAAAAAAGTCACCTACATTATATCGACCTACCGTTGAGGTCTCTTTTTAGGTCTCTTTTTTCAGAAAAGAGACCTCATGAGGTCTCTTTTTTAAGTCTCTTTTTACAGTTTTTTTAGTAGTGATGCATTGTTTGATTGTGTTAAATAAAAATGAATTATGCACAAACACTAGAGTATTTACATAAAAATTAGATAAAAAGAAATCCAAACCATTTGAGTTATAAATGATCAATCAAACAAGTTATCATTTGTCTGAAAAATGTACAAAGAACCATTATACTCATGTTACTAATATCTTGACTATTGAGTGAACTAACTAAGACGGTTAACAAGTATTGTATTACGCAACAACACACATTCTCAGTCCAACAAGCCAAAACAATGGAATCACAATTGCCTCAGCGACTGTTTTCACATTAACAATGCAAGAGTAGTTATAAGAAAAATAAAAGGTAATTTTACGTCTAACAATGTCAATAACCGATGCAACATTAATTAAAATACACTTCACTTTCATAAAAATTAATGATATTAAAATGCTCACAATCACCAACAACTTAAGAGTATAAAAACACACGATAATCTCATATTGCACCTAATTAAAGCTAGAATGAACCATAAATAAATAACATGTAGTAAATGTTATCCAATATGCTTAAAGCTCTTATTGAAATTTAATATTTGTTTACCATTTTTGTCAAACAATGACTAAGATGGAGCTCACTATTCCCTTGTCGTTTAATTGTTACTAAGCTCTCTTTATAATAGTAAACCCCACAGCCATCACAATTTGAAATCGACTTCAGGTCTGGATGACGATATTCAAAAAGCCTCGTCTTGTTTGTCCTAACATTATATGAGACCAGCCGGGAACTTCTAGTTACCAAAATAAAAGAGTTGTCATAAAATGACTTAGTACGCGCAGTGAGATGAAAGGTCAGCAGTTTGTTCCAAACGCCTGGTTGTATCATTACCCATACATCATGAACAAACCCGTCGACAAAGTTCAAGATACCAACGGAGTCACCAAGCAACATCAGATTTGCCGACCAACTATAATCCTCGTTACCACGTGGTGGCCCTTCCATCTTTACAAACACCTCATTCCCAAAGTCAAATGAAAGAATCCTACATTTATTATTCTTCTCCTTTAACAACCAATAATAAGATCCATTCAGATAATCAGCAGTGTTATAAAAGTTTTCTTTACACATCATAGAATTTTCATGTACGTCTGTGTTATGTTCAAATATTTTCCATGAATCCCTAGAACATGAGTAGATCGTTGCATATTCTTCAATTTGATTATAGTAAAGCACTTTATAATTCTTAGTCATAGGCTCTAATCCGAACACTAAATGACGACCAACTGCAAAAGATTCAAAGCTAATTGCGGCGGCAGGGAGGTGTCTCACCTCTCTGTTAGCTGGATTCCATAATGCACACAAAATGTCATTACCAATTTGTCTTTCTAAGAAAAACACGCCATCAATAGAACCTAACAAGTTGGTAATATTATCTCCAAGCCTTTGGAAATTTTGTTCATCTATACCCTTATCGGAAACCAAAGTAACAGTAGGGGCATCATCAGCTGCACCATAATCATAAATCAAGTGTTGCGGAGGCTTCTTCTTCTTACTTAAATTCAAGTGGTCTATAGTAAAGCTAGGGTTATTGATAAGACTTCCCCAATTTTTGCATACACATTTGAATCTTAGCAACGATTTCACAGGCAAACTCAATAGAATCTCTCTTAATGATTCTTCAGAAAAAGTCCTACGCGTAGCCATTGTAGTACCACACAAGAAAAAATCCCCCAAAAGAAATGAGATATCAATCCAAAATCTAACAGATCTAAACGCACCTTTGATAGGAAGCCTCGAGTTGTTTGATGAAGAATTCTCTGAGTGATCGAAAAGAATTTTGCAGTTAATTTGGCTCCACCGGTGATGGACCTTACGGCAGTTTGGTGGTGGTTGAACAGTGGAGATACAACGGTAATTGGAAGAGGAATGAAGCAAAGGTTGTTTAGACAATTGGGAGAAGATTTATACGCAAAATCAGAGTCTGCACATGTTACTTTTTGGGAAATTTTAATTAAAATTTTTATGTTACAAATCAATTTTGGAAAATTAATCAAAAATTTTAGGAAAAAATAATACATATCATATTTACTAATTTCATTTAAGGAGAAATGGTCAAAATGATCATAAATAAGTTAATATTTTCCCCATTTTATTCTCATTTCACAACTGAACAAATATATTCATAAATGATCAATTATAACTTTTCTAAATTAATAAAAAAAAAAAATATAGGCAAAAAGAGAAACAAGGGGTAAATGAGCATTAACCCATTGGGATATAAATCAAATCAATACAAATAAAAACTTTATTGGAACACTTCTAAAATTAAACAAAATATTGTTAAAAAAATATATAGTTATGGTGATTTGACAAAAAATTTCAAGCTTTTCCAACAAGAAAAACTTAATTCAAACATACTATTTTGTTATAGTATAAAATTTAAATTTTTTTTTGTTATTCGTAATTCAAAATCTATTTTTTTGTTATAGTATAAAATTTAGAAAATACCAGTATATAACAATTAAAAAGAAAATGAGGATGAGTATTGGGCCGTGGGCATGTTTGATTACAAAATAAAAGAGAATTTTGGTTTGACATGATTGGGCCGTGGGCTTGTTCTTTTCTTTTTTAGATGAAAAATAATAAAGAAGCAAAGTGTCGATAAAGGTAAAAATAATGAATTGTCAAATCAAATTGTTTTGGATAATTTATTCTAAATGAATGGTATAACAAACTAATATTAAAAAGAGGAATTTTCACATATAGCCACTCAAAAATAGCCTAATTACTCTCCATAGCTATAGTTTGATAATTACAATTCGTAGTTACATGTTATAGGGAGGAGAGAGGCGAGCGAGACTGGAAGAGAGATGTCACGCCCCGAGCCTACACCCTGGGCGGGACCGGCACCGGGAGACCATTGCTGGCCCCAGGCGAACCCTTGGCCTGGCTTTCTTAACTCAGCGGAAGCCTAACTCAACAGAATAACTCAATGTCATGCAAAGACATAAACAACTTAACTAATAAAAATATGGCCCAAAGGGCAACTCGAGTCTCAAAATAGAATATTTACACATATATACATGTACATGGATGAGAGACCCAAAACTAAATGACTGATTGTCTGACTGTCTATTGAAGCCTCTAATATACTGAGATGGATGTGGGGACAGACCCCGCAACATCCTAATAGAACAAAACTAAGTACACGAAATAATTGAGTCCTCCGAAATGCAAGGAGGCTCACCACAGACTCTGGAGTGCTCAGCTGGATCAACGACGCGCAGGATGCTGATCCGGGGTACCTGTATCTGCATCATAAGACGATGCAGGCCAACTGGCATCAGTACATGGAATGTACGAATATGTGAGCTGGAAAAGCTGAACCACAACTTAAGCTTGAAAGGAGAACAGGAGATCACTTACCTTGACTCTGAACAACTCATATAAATAACTGGACTCAAAGTAAAGCAATAAGACGCAAGCCATACATAATAATCTGGTAAAAGAATGTAAACAACTTAGGTCGTTAAGGATAAAATGATAACAAACTCAACTTTTCTTTTATAAACATAATACAGCTTTTGTGGGAGGTTCTTTAACCGACAACCACCACTACGAGCCTTAGTGATGATACAACGTTTTACCTCACGTTGCCAAAGGACCATCCTATACCTTGCCATCGATATAGGACCTTACTTTTGCTTAGTGGATCCACTAGCCTAATCTTACGTGATCATCTAAAAAGAATGATACGACAAGTCCCATGTTGGCGCATGGTTCTTATGGAGAGTTGAGTTAATATGAACTCGTGTCCCCAATTCGGTGCTCAATACTACTCCCAAAAATACTTTGGCTCATGCTTTTAAAATAACTTCTCTCTTTGATTGAGATAATTACTCAAAACTTTAGCCCAAAGGCTCCTTTGGGGAAAGAAAACATGATTCCCTTCTTATTCAAATATAATAGCATTTACAACCTCCTTTGGGAATACTTAGTTCCCTAATAGTTTTTAAAAAGAGAACTTAACTTTAAACTCATGACTTAACTTGAAACTGAGACCCTTGCTCGACTTGAAACTATCTTTCCTTGAATCGGAATTATGAATTCAAGGTGTTCGATCACATGTTATGGAAGGATTCTTGAACGCTTAGACGCACTTTGGAACGTCGAAAACAACTATAAAACATAGGTGAATTACTTTGGAACATGCATGAGAAAGTGAGAAAAGAAGAGGGGAAACTTGGCTGAGACTTCAGATTTCTGGTGACACAGATGGGACTTACGGGTGCCATCGACGGACCGTAGATGGACTTACGGTCCGTACTGCAGGTCCGTGGATTGCGTCAGAGATTTTCCCCAGAATTCATTTAAGAAAATGACTAAGTGTTGACCTACGGTCCTGACTTACGGTCCGTAGGTCAGGCCACGGACCGTAGGTCGTGACCGTAGATCGATGCCCCAAAAACCAACTTCTGTTCCGATTGACGGTTGACCAGTACGGACCGTCGATCGATCTACGGTCCGTAGGTCAGTCCCGTAGATGGGGATCGACAGCCCAGAAATTTCTGCAAATCGATGGTGGATCAACCTTTAAAGGGTCAAAGCTCTTAGAATCACAATCCCCTCAACATACAATAGGTTTTAACTTAATGCACAACCCAATCAAGCCTCACAACGAACAATAACTTCAACAACCTCAACAACAATATCAACAACAACTAACAACTTCGACACTTCAACAACAATTCCCAATCTTTTCTCAAAGCATAGAATAAACTTGGTATGTGTGAGGGAAAGGATCAACCCACACGAAAAACTCACATACCTTGATAGGGATCACCCCCGACGAAAATCCACAATGGTCTTGACAAATCTCCTCTTTCTTCTCTTCTTCTTCTTCTCCTTCTTCTCTTCTTCAATCTCAAGAACCCTAACTCTTCTCTTTCAAAAATGGGACAAAAATGATCCAAAGATCATCCTAATACAACAATATGAGCTCAAAAGAATTGGCTAGGGAAAAGACTAAAATGCCCTTAATGATTCCCGGACGGATTTCCTTGTCAATTGCCCAACTTTCAAAGGTCATAACTCCCTCATACGAACTCGGAATCGAGCAAACTCGGTGGCGTTGGAAAGGTCGTTCCACGAACTTTGCAACCATAACTGGAATTCCACCTAACTCATCCTGAGCTAGAATTTATGGCTGTTCAAAGTTGGCCAAAATTTCACATTTTCCATACTTAGCCAAAATTTCCAAAACTTTAAATTCTTTCCAAAAAAAATGAAAATTTCCAATTCTAAGCCTCTTCAATTATTTCATATTGCTGGATGTTACAAGAGAGGAGAGAGGCGAGCGAGACTGGGAGAGAGAGGATAAAGGCGAGCAAGAGAGGGCAAAGATCAGAGAGAGGTAAATTGTATATGTATATCGGTTAGATAATTGTATATATGCATTTGTATATATGGCAAGCGAGATCGGGAGAGGGAGGAGAGAGGCGAGCGAGATTGGGAAAGGGAGGAGAGAGGCCACCGAGAGAGGGCAGAGAGTGGGAGAAAGGTGAATTGTATATGTATATCGGTTAGATAATTGTATATTATACATAATCATAAATCAAGTGTTGCGGAGGCTTCTTCTTCTTACTTAAATTCAAGTGGTCTATAGTAAAGCTAGGGTTATTGATAAGACTTCCCCAATTTTTGCATACACATTTGAATCTTAGCAACGATTTCACAGGCAAACTCAATAGAATCTATCTTAATGATTCTTCAGAAAAAGTCCTACGCGTAGCCATTGTAGTACCACACAAGAAAAAATCCCCCAAAATAAATGAGATATTATTCCAAAATCAAACAGATCTAAACACACCTTTCATAGGAAGCCTCGAGTTGTTTGATGAAGAATTCGCTGAGTGATCGAAAAGAATTTTGCAGTTAATTTGGCTCCACCGGTGATGGACCTTACGACAGTTTGGTGGTGGTTGAACGGTAAAGATACGCGGTAATTGGAAGAGGAATGAAGCAAAGGTTGTTTATACAATTGGGAGAAGATTTATACGCAAAATCAGAGTCTGCACATGTTACTTTTTGGGATATTTTAATTAAAAATTTTATGTTACAAATCAATTTTGGAAAATTAATCAAAATTAAGTTGTATTCAAATTTGATTTTTTTCCATAACTATACCTTTTTAAAACACTTTGTACATTTTTACCCCAATGATGGCACTTCTGGGCTTTTGACATGAAGCTTAAGCACATGTATCGGCCAAGTAAGTTTGAATTAAGTGTCACAATGAAGTTTTTATTTGTATTGATTGATGTCTCAATGGATTATTGCTCATTTCTCTTTCTCATGTCTATATCTTTTTTTATTACTAATTTAGAAAAACTATATTGGCCATTTATGAATATATTTGTCTTGTATATATATATATATATATATATATATATATATTGTGAAAAGAGAGAAGGAAAAGTGTAGCATATATATTAACTTGTTACACCATTCATCATTTAGAATATATTGTTTAATTTGACAAATCATTAATAAATTCAAGGGTATTATATATGACGTTCAACTTATACAATCTTTACTTATAATAACAGCCCATCAAATCTATTATATATTCAAATCCTTCTTCTCAAATTAACACACGAGGGAGCTACATTTGTGATGACAAACTTTCAATGTAGAATTGGTCAGTGGTACTCATGCTTCCGACCCTGCAAAAACTCAAAATCGTCCACATATATAATATAATAATGATTAAGTAAGTGCATATATATATCATCCACAACATAATAATAGTATTATTAATATTAGTAAAATGTAACCATCATCGATCAACTATATATTATAATATTGTTTTAAAAGCTAGGAACATAGACGACAGAGATTTATATATATATATATATATTAGTCTCCGATCCGATCTTTGATAATTAAGCTTCCTTGCCTGAAAATTAATTAAGAAAAGAAAAAAAAACAAATAGTTAATATAATTACATATATGCTAGGGATGGGAGTATAGTATATATTAATAATATTTTACGTACGTACGTAGACTAATAGGAAATATGAGATTTTGATCGTCTACTCTACCACAACCTCTTGTGGCTGTACTTTTGGGGCAAGATATGAATGTGTTGAGCGATTTGTCCAAACAGAAGTGAATTTGCTTCAAGAAGAAGACGTTAGAAGAAGTGGCCCGCTGATGATCACATGAGATGTAAACATCAATATTTTTATCTTTTAACACTTGTTCAGAGATAAATGTCTTCATACCCATTACGGTGTAAGCAGGATGATTTTTCGGACCCATTTTACCATTCTCTAATATTTTAAGCATATCTTTCAGTCGTCTCGCAAATGTTATCGCCCCATTAAAATATTCAACATCTGGGACGATTTCTGATGTGCAATACCCATGCTTGGCCCACTCATGCTTCCATAACTTTTCGTCAGTCCAGCGAGCCTCCAAAGAAGGCCAATACAGCCCCAAGAAATTCTTTAGGCTCCTGTCATTTAACCACTGTATATAATATAATATAATATAATAGTATTAGAAATATTATATATATAGAAATAATAAAATTAATAATTATACATGCACGTGTCGTACCACTTTTTCGACCGTCGTTGGATTTTCAGGAACATTACACGTAAAAGGAGTGTGACCTGTAGCATTCCCTGGCCAAAGGCCATGGATTGAGAAATCCGACATTTTTACGGAGGGCTTGCACGGTTTATCTGGCCTCCCACAAAAGGTTGGAGGCCATTGCATAATCATCTGCATATGATGGTAATTAGTTATTGGTGGTTTAGTAATTAATTCAGACGATGCACTCATAATTATTATTATTATAACAGTAGCAAACAACATCGTCAAGCAGTGGCGGAGGGAGGATTTTCATCAAGGGGGTTCAAAAAAAAAGATTAATCACATAAATAATAGGCACATACATATATCTAAAAACTTAAATAGATCATTACAATTGTACTCTACGAGGTTTCATATCTTGAAATGTCTTAATAATAGCATCATTAGGAATACTATCAAATACATCTTTTTCTACAAAAGGCACCAAACAACCACTAAAAAAATCATCACTCATTTGACTTCGCAAGTCATTCTTGATAAACTTCATTGCCGAGAAAGCTCTTTCAACGGATGCAGTGGCAACTGGTAGAAGTAGAGCAAGTTTCACTAAGTGGAACACCAAAGGATAATTTGAATGTTTTTTTGTTTGGACTAATCTTTTGGAAAGATCACAAAGTCCATTTAGATCAGAGAACCTTTCATCAACATCACGAACATCAACAATGTAACTTGCAAGTTGATTCTCAAGAGTATCCATATTAAATTCATCAAAATCATCTGGATATAATTCAGCCATCCTCATTATTTTTTTGCTGTCAAAACTTGAAAACGAGTTAATTGGATTCAAACAAGCAATTCCATGGAGCAAATCAGTAGATACCTCATTAAAACGATCATTAAGCTCTTGAAGTTGCCAATCAATAATATTGCAAAACACTTCAACACGGTAATGATGTAAGACTGTATAGTGAGCAAGTCTTCGCCGTGATCTTAAAGAGCTAACATATGGCTCCTCAAAGTTAGGTATCAAAATTTCATGTTTGGTACAAAATATAGATACCTTAGCAATAAGAGAATTCCATTCATCATCCCTTAAAACTTGCAACCTTTTCTTTGCTACTTCAACAAGTAGCATGGCATTTGCAACATCTTGCTCCTTTCTTTGTAAGCATTTATTGAGCTCATTTGTGATTGCTAATACATCTCTCATCAAATGCAACATGAACGCAACCTCAAATGTTTGACAAGATTCAAGATGTCCCATTGCCTTGGCTCTTTCATCCATACTTCGTGCATCAAGAGCAAGTGATTCAAGAACTTCAACAATAGAGCCAAACATAAGAATAAAATTGTTAAAGGATTTATAATGAGATCCCCAACGAGTATCACAAGCTCTTAAAAGACCAAGTTGTTGATTCAAGCCCCTACCGGTTGTCAATTCACCCATATCTAATGCATCTTGAATTGCTGCTTTTTGAGAATCTCGTAAATCATCCATACGCTTAAAAGAAGATCCCAATACATTAAAAATATTTGAGACCAATACTACAAGTTTTCCCACTTCAACACACTTTTTAGAGATCCCAACAAGAGTTAGTTGAAGTTGATGAGCAAAACAATGTATAGAATGAGCCGATCTACTTTCTTGCCTAATCAACATTTTAAGTCCATTGACCTCACCTTGCATATTGCTTGCCCCATCGTAACATTGTCCACGCACACGTGATGGACTCAAAGAATGTTGAGCAAGTAAATTAATAATTGTCTCTTTCAAGGATAATGCACTAGTATCTTGAATATGAATAATGTCAATAAGTCGCACCATCACGAATCCCATTCTATCAACATATCGTAATACAATAGCCATTTGCTCCTTGCGTGAAATATCAAAAGATTCATCAACTAGTAAGGCAAAGTAATCACCATTTAGTTCCTCGAGAATAGCTTTAACTGTTTCTATCTTGCATGCAGTCACAATATCTTTTTGAATTATTGGAGAAGTCATTTGATCATTTTGAGGGGCATGTTCAAGTACATAATCATGAATTTTATCACATCTTTTTGCATACCATGAGAGAATCTGAAGAAAATTACCCCTACTAAGTGATGATTTAGATTCATCATGACCTCGAAATGCAAGTCCTTGAGTTATGAGAAGTCTTACTACATCAACCGAAACACTTAAGCGGATATAATATCCATGTTTAATTTGATTAGATTGTCTCTCAAATGCAGATTGAATCGACTGTTGTTGCCGTAGTAAATCTTGACATTTCTTTTTTGATCGATTATGTGGGCTATTTTGCAGACCAATATGCTTGTCAAGACCACTCTTTTTATTCCAATTCTTAAATCCTGTACATGAAAATACTTCGCCTCCACCTTGATTAATATTGTGATCTTTAAATAGATAGCAATACAAACAATAGGCTGCATCTTTACTAACACTGTACTCCAACCAATCATGATATACATCATCAAACCATTCATGATTAAAACGACGCATTGCTCCAGAAATATTTGTTTGAGGGTACTCATGCACCTCCAAGCGAGGTTGACAAGGACCATTCACAAGGTATGCCCTTCTAATAACATCACGATGATTTGGATGATAATTCAATATTGGAGTTCTTTCACCGGGATCAAACTTTAAAGTACTCAAATCAAATTCTTGAGAAGAATGTGATGGTACTTCAGAATGATTGACATTTTCTTCTTGGTTAGATTGACTATGACTATGAGAGGCTAAACTGGATTTCGATATTGGGGTAAAATACTTCTTCATTGAATATTAAGACTGGATTGTAAAGTAAAAGTTTAGTTAGAATTTAAGAGAAATAAACACACATTCAAAAGTCAAAACTATTAAAAAAAAAAACATACACACAAGAAGGACCAAAACCAAAAAGCTTAAGCAATGGTTATTGGATTATTACATTATATTTCTCTATCTCTCCAATTTTAGATTAAGAAAATATATTAAATTAGCCAAACAAAAAAAATGAAACTTCAATGATATCAATAATTCAGCCAACTAAAAGAAAGCATATCAAGAAATAATGAAATAAGGTATATAGAAATCTAGTAAGAAAAAAGGGAACCAAAAACATACCAAAGTAATTATTAATGGAGATGAAAGAAACGATTGCGGATATAGACTTCAAGATTTCAATAATGACCAAGCAGCAGTGACAAGGAGCAGCCAGCAGCAGCCTGTAGTGACAAGCAGCAGCCAGAGCAAGGAAGAAGAACAATGAAAAAAAAAAACGTGAAAAAATCCTAAAAGAAGAAAAGGTTTTTTAATATTTGACTTTGTAATTAGGGATTATCAGGTTTTTAATAAAGAAGAAAAGGGCTTTTTAATATTTGACTTTATAATTAGGGATTAAACTAATAAATCTTAAATTCCCGCCTAAAATAAAAGGCTGATAAAAAATTGCCTCTGTTCGGATTCGAACACGCGACCTAACGGTCAGGAGCGCGAATTCTTGAACCCCCAACGCCGCTGAGCTACGCCTTTGGTGTATGTTCAGGGGATTCAATATTATATATATACACATAAATAAAAAATTTAATCGTATATATATAGTGTAATTTTTCGACGATGGAGGTTCGGATGAACCCCCTTGGTTCAACGTAGATCCGCCCCTGTCGTCAAGTACTCCATATTTTATCTATCGATATGCATCTCTCACTCATCTATTTATACTAACATTATCAACTCGATCTTAAATACAACATACTCATTTACTCATAACCAAATATGTCTATCCACACTACACAACTACCAGTCAGAAAAATCCTTATTTTAGCCCTACCTACCTACTAATATTAATTCTTCAATTCAATATATATATATATATATATTATATATATATATATATATATATATATATATAAAAAAATTGTATCCATCTCTTTTGTGACATCAGCCACGACTGATATATATCAATCATATCAATAAATCATACATCTTTGTACTAAGTTTAGGTAAACAGTTATGTGTATATATGTATTAAGTTTGATACAAAATTATTATTATTTGTGGTGAAAATTTTATAAATGACATGTATAAGACTAATAATTTCAAGTTATAACAATATAATGATTCTTTTAGGTTATAACAATAAATAATTTCAGGTTCTAACAATTTATTAAAAAGAGTTTTTTAAGTAATGTAAAAAATCAATTTTGAAAAAAATAAAAAGATAAAAAAGAATAAAAAATTGATTTTGAAAAAAATAAAAAGATAAAAAAATGGATAAAGATGTATTAACTAATTTTGAATTCATTGATGACAATTGTTAATTGACATAAATTTAGGAGATTCAAACAAATTAGGAATATTTATTTTCCTTATTTCACTTAAATCTGTTAACATTAATTTAAAAAAATTAGATTTTATTCATTTTGTTCAAACATTTCTCTCTCTTTGATTTTTTTTCCAAAATTTGGCGTCACTCACAAATAGATTCAAATTTTTTAGGTTGAATAATCTTCATTTTGTTGTAATGGACGCATCTTATCTATATTAATTAAACATGCTGGTAGATGGAATCGTTCTGATTAGTATTCTTTACGATTTATTGTTTGTATTTGTATATTACTGAAATGTAAAAAAAAAAGAACAATGAAACTGTAAATGACATTTTCTGATTTTGTTTATGTATACTAGATTTAAGTTGTGATGTTTTTTGTATGAACATTATTTTGTTCATAATATGTAATCATTTTTGTGAATCTCATATAATGTTAGGACAAACAAGACGAGACTTTTTGAATTTCGTCATCCGGGCCTGAAGTCAGATCCAAAGTGTGGTGGTTGTGGGATTTACTATTATAAAGAGAGCTTAGTAACAATTAAACGACAAGGGAATAGTGAGCTCCATCTCAGTCGTTGTTTGACAAAAGTGTCGGCCAGATATTAAATTTCAATAAGAGCTTTAAGCATATTGGATAACATTTACTACATGTTATTTATTTATGGTTCATTCTAGCTTTAATTATGTGCAATATGAGATTATCGTGTGTGACAGTAGTGTTTTTATACTCTTAAGTTGTCGGTGATTGTGAGCATTTTAATTTTTATTAAAGTGGCTCATCCTAAGTGTCTTTTAATTAATGTTGCATCTGTTATTGACATTGTCAGACATAAAATTACCTTTTATTTTCCTTATAACTCCTGCATTGTTAATGTGAAGACAGTGGTCGAGGCAGCAGGGATTCCATTGTTTTGGCTTGTTGGATTGAGAATGTGTGTTGTTGTGCATATGCCCATATAGAAATGAGAATGTGTACGTGCTGTTGTGCGTATGCCCATATAGGGCTGAAAATGCATGTGTGTTGTTGCACGTACTGAGAATGTGTGTTGTTGTGCATATGCCCATATAGGACTTGAGAATGTGTGTTATGTGTATGCCCATATAGGACTGAAAATGTGTGTTGTTGGGTTTGACTAATACTAACTTGTAATGAACAAAAATAAGTAAATGACGACGTAAATATTTATTTACTAAAAAATACAAATATTTTGTATCCCACTTCATACTAAGTGGAAAATTATAGCAGTAGCCCCAAAATCTATTATTATACCAACTTTAATAACATTGTATCGAGTATGATTACGTTTAAGAAATTGTCTTTATTCGATATGCATACACTAATGTGTTATGTCACATGATCACAAATTCCGTGAGAATTCATAGCTTTTCAATCCAAGTGCATCTTGTAGGGATCATTCTCTCAATCGGCAAATTATAGGTTGAGAAACTTCACTATAGCATCAAGCGTACTATTTTTTGTATATTATATTGTAAATAATTGTTGTTGTTGCACATAACAGCTAGGGCTTCCTTGCGATTGTATAAATATGTTGTCATTTTCCTGCACAATGTAAATAGAAACAATTATAGTGTACGTGATGATGACAATTATTCAATTAAAAAAAAATACTCTACAATGAGTATTTGTTTGTAATAAATAAAAACTTCACTTGATGTACGACGTCGTTATATATATATATAAAAGTAAGTATATCATTCATAACATAATAATATTTTAAAGGAACGTAGACTCATCCACAACATAATATATGGAGTAATAATATCGTTTTAAAAGGAACATAGATGACAAAAATGATATTTATTAGCTACTCTCCGATAAGCAAGCTTCCTTGATCAGTGATAAATTGTCTGAAAATAAAAGAAAATAATAATTAATTAATTAGATGCATGCAATTAGGGAGGGTATTCCTTGATCAGTGATAAATTTATTTGTTTCCCCTGTTCTCCCTTCTTACTGCTCGATCATGATGATACTTAGAAGCAATTAATAAATGTATCAATGCATATATATATTGAGACCAAATACATGAATTTATCGGTCTATATTTTGATATCAATAAGATACATATGAAACACGTTTGAAAGACCGCTGAATTTAGGAATTTCCGTTAACGGTCAATAATAAGATCCATTCAAATAATTAGTAGTGATAAATAAGCTTTCTTGAGAATCAGTTTCGTCTAGGCTATGTTTGAATATTTTCAACGAATCCCTAGAACATGAGTAGAATGCAGATCAATTAACTAGTATAGTACTAACATGACTTTATTCAAAAATTATTCTTTTGGCAAATTGCTCACATTTCTTACTTATTTATTTCCTTCTCTTAAGAGCTATTCTTTTTTTTAGATCTACATGACTAAAATGTAGAATATAACTAAGTATTAATAAAATCAGTGAGACTAATTAATGTGGTACAAAATCTACTATACTAGTATAAATAACAATTACCATTAAGTTAAAGGACTACAATTTTAGATGGCGAACTTTTCATTTATTTATTAATTTTATTTTTTTTTGCGTGTTCTTGAATGGAAATATCGAGGCTGTATTGGTATGGATACCAATGATAATGGCAGGGATTTTCTCGAATATTCAATCAGGAAAGTTTTACTTAGATCGTCTGTAAAGTAATTATCTAGGTTCAAATCCGTCTGCAAAAATTGGTACACTCTTATCAAAAACTCTAGTTTTATTCGGGAACATTTGAATTTTAACAAGAACAATCCCCCCATAACTCTTTAATTATGACTAAAGTATTTACATCAAAAAATTAGGTAAAAAGAAATCCAAACCATTTGAGTTATAAAAGAGATATGTAAACTTGAATGCAGGCTATATAGAGTATGATACTAATACTAATTGCCTAAACATAATGAATGTAACTAATTCTCATTCTGAAAGCAACGACTGCATTACATACCCAATAACATAGTGGGGTTGGTGAATTCTTGAATATAAGTGATCGTCCATCAATAACATTCTTTCTTTTCTTTTTTTTGATGAAAAATAATAAAGAAGTAAGATGTCGATTAGACAAGTTACTGTAGATGAATGAGATAACAAGTTAATATTAAAAGTGGCTAGAGTTTTCCTTTTACTTCTCTTTTCAGCTGCCTCGACGACTATCTTAACATTAACAATGCAAGAGCTATAAGGAACATTTTGTTAGCATTAATGTTTTGATAATGATTGCAGGACATAAGATCAGTTGGACTCACAAAAAGGAAAAGTAACATCAACAGGATAAACATGGAAGGAAATATATTTAGAGCAGAGGATCATGAAGACAGATCAGCAAGGAACAAATCAAGGCCAACAAATCCAAAAGATTTACTCATTCAAATGGAAGGAATCAGCATGGAGCAAATCAAGGCTAATGAATCATAAAGTCAATAATCTGTACAAGGCAGATTCTCACAAATAAGGAAGGAGAATATTTACACGAACATATCTGATATGGACGTGTTTACACTCAATCAAGGAATCCTTACAAATCCTTGATTGAAAGAAAATCCCTTGGGTTTTCCTTGAAGAGCAGAATTATCATCCATCTCCAGCAATATAAATTATCCGCACCTTCAGCATAGAGAATTACGAACTTCACTTGAACTTGTATTGTTGCTTTCTTTTATCTTTGAGAAAAACCTTGTAGTCTGTCTAGTCTACAATTGTAACAGAAAAGAGAAAGAATTATCTCTAGTATAGGTTTTACAAGTAGAGGTTGCGTCAAGATAAGAAATCTGATCTGCATATCAGACAAGTACTGAATACTCCAACATTGTATCACCAAGTTCACTCAAAGCTCTTAAGGAAACCCTTGTAACCCAAGGGGACTGGAAGTAGGCACCACATCGGTGTTCCGAACCAGGATAAAGTTTTCTGTCTCTTTACATTCTGTCATTATATTTTATATCGTTTGAAATTACTAACTTGCAGGTCAGTTGACTCTCACCCTTGAGTAGTCGACTCGAAGAAAATTTCAATTCACCCCCCCCCCCCCCTCTTGACTTTCAATTGGTATCAGAGCAGGTCTCACATTTGAAAGTGCTTAACCACACGTGAGAAAAGATCTATGGCAAACTACCAAATTCCTGGTGCAATCCTTCAAGACGGTCACTCATCAAATCGTCCTCCGTACTTCAATGGCCAACACTACTCCCACTGGAAGGACAGGTTCAGAATCTTTGTCCAATCAAATGACTTTCAAGCATGGGTAGTAATCAAGAAGGGACCAAAACCAATCCCAGGCCTAACTGGAAAGGAAGCTGCTGGAAAAGAAATTGATCTAGAGTCCTTTGAGATAACCAAGGAACAACAAGAGGTATTGCAAACTAATGCTAGAGCTATAAGTCTTTTGTATTGTGCAGTTAGCGGAGCAGAATACGACAAGATTTCAACATGTGAAACTGCAAAGGAAATGTGGGATAAGCTTGAAGTTACCTATGAAGGAACCAGCAAAGTGAAGGAAGCCAGAATCAGCTCTCTCGTAAATGAATACGAATTATTCAAAATGGCAGATGATGAGAATGTTGAGAATATGTTCTCTAGATTCAGTAAGATTGTATGTGAACTCAAATCCTTAGGGATGGTCTACTCAAATGGTCTACAAGTAAGAAAACTTATAAGAAACCTTCCAAAAGCTTGGGAAACTAAAGCAGCTATTCTAGAGGATGGAGATCTCCAATTGATGACTTATGATGAACTTAGGGGAAATCTCATGGCATATGAACAGAATCACATTAACAGGTATAATAAAGATGAGAAAAAGAAAATTGTTGCTTTTAATGCAGAAGTCTATGAAGCAGAAGAAGAAGTCGATGAAGCAAGTAGTGAAGGAATGGCTCTCATAACTCGAGGAGTCAGACAAATGCTAAGACAAAGAAAACAAAGACCTCAACAAGAATCAAGAAACAACAGCTACTCAAGAAATGATGATCGATGCTATCATTGTGGAAAACCAGGACACATCAGGCAAAATTGTCCAGAACTAAAAAGAAAGAATTACAGGAGGAATGATAATCCAAAATCTCTTGGAGCTTGGAGCGAGGAAGATGTATCTGAAGAAGATCTTTCAGAATCGGCTAACATATGTTTCATGGCTCTAGAAGAAACTAATCAACAAAACAAGAACGATGCATCTAAAGAAGATCCCTCAGAATCAACTGATGTATGCTTCATGGCACTAGGAGAAACTAGTGAGGTAAGATTGCAAATTTGTCATAACTGTATAAACTTGCAAAATTCTTTAGACATGATTACTGATGAACTTCAAAAGGTCATCGATGAATATAACAAACTGGCAAATGAAAAGAAAAACTGGCAAATTTCTCTGGAAGTAAGTCAAGTGGAAATCGACTTACTTCTTGAAGAACTTGGTGAACTTAAGATGCAACTAAACAGTGTCAAGAAATCACCAAGTCATAGTCCAGTTCGCTCCAACAGATCTTTTCAAAATCTTTCTCAAAATTCCTCTTTTTACAGTGCTAAATCTTTTTTCAAACCTAGCTGTTATACTTGTGGAAAAATTGGTCATAAATCCTTTAATTGCAAAGCCCACTCTTCTAGCAAATGGGTATGGCGACCCAAAAATGTCAACTCTAACCCTCCAGGACCCAACCAGACTTGGGTACCTAAAAGAAACTAAATTATTTGTTTTGCAGGAGCGTACTAAGAGGACCTACAAAAAGGGAATGTGGGTAATCGATAGTGGATGCTCCAGACACATGACTGGAAAGAAAGAAAACTTCAATAAAGTAGAACAAATTGATGGAGGCTATGTAAGGTTCGGAGATAATGCTAAAGGAAAAGTCACAGGGATCGGAAATATAACTATCAGCCCTTCATGTGACCTTGTAGAAGTATACCTTGTTGATGGATTGAAACATAATCTCCTGAGTATCAGTCAATTATGTGATGCCGGCTTTGACGTTCATTTCAATGCAGTACAATGCATCATAAGCAACTCAGAAAAGGACATAACGATAATTGGAGAACGAATAGAAAACATCTATGTTCTGAACAATGTTGATCTACCAACGCTAACTTGTCTCACAGCTATCTCCAGTGATCCATGGCTCTGGCATAGAAAACTTGGACACGCAAGTATGCATGCTCTAGAAAAACTTTCTAGACTGGAACTAGTTATTGGTCTACCAAAGCTCAAATTTGAGAAAGATCATATCTGTGATGCGTGTCAACTCGGTAAACAGACTCGATCGTCCTTTAAAGAAAAGGACATTGTGAGCAGTTCTAAACCTTTGCAATTATTACATATGGATCTTTTTGGTCCTACTAAAACTGCAAGCATTGGTGGTAAAAGATATGCATTTGTAATTGTTGATGATTATTCACGTTTTACTTGGGTTATTTTCTTATCTCATAAACATGAAGTTTTTACTAATTTTGAAGTATTCTGTAGAAAAGTCCAAAGAGAAGCAGGCTATTTTATTTCCACCATTCACAGTGATCATGGAGGAGAATTCGAAAACAAATCTTTTGAGGAATTTTGCAACCAACAGGGATACACTCAAAATTTCTCATCTCCCCGATCTCCTCAACAAAATGGTGTAGTGGAACGAAAGAATCGATCTCTCCAGGATACAGCCAGAACTATGCTTCTCGATCGAAGTCTACCAGATCACTTCTGGGCAGAAGCCGTAAGTACTGCATGTCATATCTTAAACAGATGCTTGATCAGACCTATCCTGAAAAAGACCCCTTACGAGCTATGGAAAGGTAAGAAGCCTAACATTAGTTACTTTCACCCTTTCGGATGCAAATGCTACATTCACAACAACGGTAAGAATAATCTTGGTAAGTTCGACCCTCGAAGTGATGAAGGAATATTCTTAGGATATTCCCCTTCTAGTCGAGCTTTTAGAGTTTTTAATAAGCGAACTCTAAGTGTTGAAGAATCTGTTCATGTTGTTTTTTATGAAACTAATCCAAGATTGCAGGCTATAGATTCAATTTTTCAGGAAGAAGAACCTATATCTCATACCTCTTCAACTAGCCAAGAACCAACAGTAGTCGACTATGACACTTTCTCAAAACCGACTAATTCTGAAGAAGAGTCAACTTTCAACATAGAAAAGTCGAATGTTCCAAGAGAATGGAGACACAGTTCAAGTTTTCCAAATGATTTTATTATCGGAAACCCATCAGAGAAAATGCAAACCAGAGCCTCCATTAGAAAACAAGTGTCTGTAGCTCTTATCTCACAAATTGAACCAAAACGAATTGATGAGGCCTTAGCTGATGAATCATGGATTGAAGCTATGAAAGAAGAATTAGAACAGTTTGAAAGAAATCAAGTTTGGACTCTCATTAAAAGACCAAAGAACTGTTCAGTAATCGGCACAAAATGGGTTTTTCGAAACAAACTCAATGAAGAAGGTAAAGTTATCAGAAATAAAGCCAGACTAGTTGCACAAGGCTACTCTCAGCAAGAAGGTATTGATTATGATGAAACTTTTGCTCCTGTAGCAAGGTTAGAATCTATACGAATTCTTCTTGCATATGCATCTTTTAACAAATTCAAATTATTTCAAATGGATGTAAAAAGTGCTTTTTTGAATGGGTTTATAAATGAAGAAGTTTTTGTTAAACAACCTCCCGGTTTTGAAAATCCTTCATGTCCTGATTATGTTTTCAAACTTTCTAAGGCACTTTATGGTCTTAAACAAGCCCCTAAAGCTTGGTATGAAAGACTAAGTACCTTTTTGCTCAAAAATAATTTTCAACGAGGAAAAATTGATACTACACTTTTTACGCAAGCTCTTAATTCAAGTCTTCTCATTGTTCAAATTTATGTTGATGACATTATATTTGGAAGCTCTAACATCTCTTTGTGTGAGAATTTTGCAAATCTTATGAAAGGAGAATTCGAAATGAGTCTTATAGGAGAACTCTCATTTTTCCTTGGACTTCAAATCAAGCAGTCTCATGATGGAACATTTATTAACCAAAGCAAATATGCAAAGGAGTTAATAAAAAAATTTGGAATGGAAAAAGGAAAGGCTTTCGGAACTCCTATGAGTCCATCCACATGTTTGGAAACAGATAACGCAGGAAAAGACGTGGACGAAAAACTTTATCGTGGAATGATCGGATCACTGCTTTACTTAACAGCCAGTCGACCTGACATTATGTATAGTGTGTGCAAATGTGCAAGATTTCAATCCGCTCCAAAGGAATCTCATCTCACTGCTGTAAAAAGAATTATTCGATACTTGATCGGTACTTCAGAGATGGGACTATGGTATCCTTGCTCATCTAATTTTGAATTATCTGGATTTTCTGATGCTGATTTTGCAGGTGACAAAAATGATAGAAAAAGTACTAGTGTAGAAAATGGAGATTTCGTTCTAGAATTTGTTAACTCTGAAAATCAACTTGCTGATATTTTTACTAAACCTTTACTTGAAGAAAGATTTTGTTTTCTTAGAAAATCCTTAGGAATTATTGCTATGTGATTTTTTTTCTTGCCTTAATTATGTACTTTGATGTGATTGTGTTTCCTTTCCTGTCTTTTCAACTCTTTTTCTGACTACCGTCTCTTCTTCTTCTCTTAACCCTTCATCTTCCTCTTTCCTTTAAACTTCAAAATCTCCTAAGTCTCTTTCATCTTCCTTACCCATTCTTCTTCTTTTCTCTCCACCATGACTAGAACTCGTTCAATGACTGCTCCAAAAAATCTCGTCAATGATCACGGCTCCACTGAGGTTGACCTTCTTTCCCTCTCCTCTAATTCTGATATAGCAGAATCCTCTGCTAGACCCTCCTCTTCAAAGAAGAGGACTTCATCAGTCAAGAAGAAAAGTTGTAAAAAGGCTCGCTCAGATCCATCAATCTCTTTTGAACCAGAGGACATGCATAAATTTTGGGGAGTTGAACAAAAGCGAAAGTTCGAAGCTTTCAAGAAGCGTCCTATTGTGTCAGGACGAGTAATAAACTTAGAACAATTGGAAGATTCTCACTGTCCGGTAACCTCTCTTTTCAGAACTCAAAAATTATCTCTGTTGCTTCGCCTATGTGGTCTTGAACTCTATGAAGAACCTGTCAGATTGTTCTATGCTAACCTTCGTATTTCTGAAGATAGTGGAGATCTGGAAACCCTAGTGTTAGGAAGTCGCATTGTTATAAATGATTCTATGTTTAAAGACATTTTTGGCTCTGAGTTCTTTGATGATGTTCCCTATATGAATGGGGTGTGGCCTGAAAATTTTGAAGTCTCTTTTGAAGCTGCAAAAGTAGCAGTTGCTGAACCTAATACTGATCTATCGAATTTTGGTCCTCTGTCGTTATGTTTTGAAAATCGTATCATTGCTCATATTGTGGCTACAACCTTGGTTCCTCGAAAGGGCTCTCTTAGCAATATCTCAACTAGAGATGTATTCATTTTTTACTGCTTGGTAAAAAAGTACCGTATTAACTGGGCTGCCTGGATTCGTGAATATATGTTGGAAAGTGTTAAAGATTCAAATCCCTCTGCCAGTTTACCCTATGGGTTGCTTGTTTCTCGTATCATAGTCGACTCACTAGTTGATCTATCTAACTACAAGTCTGTTGAAATCAATGCTACTTATGACACTAAGACTTTTTCAAGTATGGGATATGTTCTGGTAAATGATAAATGGCACAAGAAGGAATCCCTCCAGGCTAGGGCTGAAACTCCCAAAGCTACTCGAGTGTCAGCGGACTCTGCATCAGTTCTTCTCCAGGAAGTTGGAGACATCAAGACTCGTCTGACCCGTCTTGAATCAAATGTAATGATCATGCAGGACTGTCTGAATAAGAGCCTTCAGCACAGCAAGGATACTAGCACTGATGTAAGCAAAATTAAGCTTGCAATGGAAGATTTGAAAAAGGAAGGTGTAAAGACTGTTAACAGGTTAATCAAACAGGTGGTCTCCATCAAGGCAGGAGTTGACTCCTCGAACAATGAGCTAGCTGTCTCAGTTCAGACTTCGTACTCTAACTTTTCAAAAGATGTTGAACGTTCCTACGACTCTTTCTGCAGGAACATTCTCAACACTCTCAAGTATTTCCTTGGCCGTCGCTGAAAACTCTATTTCCTTCTCTCTTTTGCTCAGACTTTATTCAAAAGGGATATGTCCTCCTCATCTTAAACTGCTTTAACTTGTTTTGTCTAAAACTGTGATTATCTTGTATGTTATCTATGGTACCAAACTCTGCCTTGTCTGTCATTTTGTTTTCCTTTTTGATTATGCCAAGGGGGAGAAATAAAAGTCATATAACCATACGCAGCAGAATACAGAAATGCACTCAAACAGGGGAAGCGCAGAACGGAGCCTAGAGACAGGGGGAGCAAATAACAGGGAAGTTAAAATGATCACATTCACTCGCATAGTTATATTATGTGTCATTATCAAAAAGGGGGAGATTGTTAGCATTAATGTTTTGATAATGATTGCAGGACATAAGATCAGTTGGACTCACAAAAAGGAAAAGTAACATCAACAGGATAAACATGGAAGGAAATATATTTAGAGCAGAGGATCATGAAGACAGATCAGCAAGGAACAAATCAAGGCCAACAAATCCAAAAGATTTACTCATTCAAATGGAAGGAATCAGCATGGAGCAAATCAAGGCTAATGAATCATAAAGTCAATAATCTGTACAAGGCAGATTCTCACAAATAAGGAAGGAGAATATTTACACGAACATATCTGATATGGACGTGTTTACACTCAATCAAGGAATCCTTACAAATCCTTGATTGAAAGAAAATCCCTTGGGTTTTCCTTGAAGAGCAGAATTATCATCCATCTCCAGCAATATAAATTATCCGCACCTTCAGCATAGAGAATTACGAACTTCACTTGAACTTGTATTGTTGCTTTCTTTTATCTTTGAGAAAAACCTTGTAGTCTGTCTAGTCTACAATTGTAACAGAAAAGAGAAAGAATTATCTCTAGTATAGGTTTTACAAGTAGAGGTTGCGTCAAGATAAGAAATCTGATCTGCATATCAGACAAGTACTGAATACTCCAACATTGTATCACCAAGTTCACTCAAAGCTCTTAAGGAAACCCTTGTAACCCAAGGGGACTGGAAGTAGGCACCACATCGGTGTTCCGAACCAGGATAAAGTTTTCTGTCTCTTTACATTCTGTCATTATATTTTATATCGTTTGAAATTACTAACTTGCAGGTCAGTTGACTCTCACCCTTGAGTAGTCGACTCGAAGAAAATTTCAATTCACCCCCCCCCCCCCCCTCTTGACTTTCAATTGGTATCAGAGCAGGTCTCACATTTGAAAGTGCTTAACCACACGTGAGAAAAGATCTATGGCAAACTACCAAATTCCTGGTGCAATCCTTCAAGACGGTCACTCATCAAATCGTCCTCCGTACTTCAATGGCCAACACTACTCCCACTGGAAGGACAGGTTCAGAATCTTTGTCCAATCAAATGACTTTCAAGCATGGGTAGTAATCAAGAAGGGACCAAAACCAATCCCAGGCCTAACTGGAATTTAAAGAACCTGTAAATGTTATCCAATATGCTCTAAGCTCTTATTGAAATTTAATATGTGGCCCTTGTCATACAATGATTGAGATGGAGCTCACTATTCCCTTGTCGTTTAATTGTTACTAAGCTCTCTTTATAATAGTAAACCGCACAACCACCAATCTCTGGACAATAATGCAGGCCATGATGACGAAATTCAAAAAGCCTTGTCTTGTTTGTCCTAACATTATATGAGACCAGTCGGGAACTTTTAGTTACCAAAATGATAGAGTTGTCATAATATGACTTAATACGCGTAGTGAGATGAATGGTCACAAGTTTGTTCCAAACGCCTGGTTGTATCATTATCCATACATCATGAACAAATCCGTCGACAAAGTTCAAGATGCCAAAGGAGTCACCAAGCACCATCAGATTCGCCAACCAATGATAATCCTCGTGACCAGCTGGTGGCCCTTCCATATCTACAAACACCTCATTCCCAAAGTCAAATGAAACAATTCTACATTTATTATTCTCCCTTACCAGCCAATAGTAATATCCATTCAGATAATCAGTAGATTTTAAAATGTCTCGTTCAAATATATTATTTCCCTCTATGTCTACGTCTAGGTTATGTTTGAATATTTTCCATGAATCCCTAGAACATGAGTAGATCGCTGCATATTCTTCCAAAGCATTATAGTAAAGCACTTTATAATCCTTAGTCATAGGCTCTAATCCGAACACTATATCACGATAGTGTTTATCGTAAGGTATAAAATCAATTGTTGCGGCAGGGAGGTGTCTCACCTCTCTGTTAGCTGGATTCCATAATGTACACAAAATGGCATTATCAATTTGTCTTTCTATGAAAAACACACCATCAATAGAACCTAACAAGTTGGTAATATTATCTCCAAATCTTTGAAAATTTTTTTGTTCATCTATACCCTTATCGGAAACCAAGGTGACAGTAGGAGCATCGGTTGCATCATAATCATAAATCAAGTGTTGCGGAGGCTTCTTCTTCTTACAGTGGTCTATAGTGAAGCTAGGGTTATTGATAAGATTGCCCCAATTTTTGCACACACATTTGAATCTACACAACGATGTCACAGGTAAACTCAGTAGAATCTCTCTTAATGATTCTTCAGAAAAAGCCCTACTATAAGCCATACTAAGTCCACCAACACAGAAAATTGAAAAGCAAATGAGATGAGATATCAACAAAATCAAACACACCTTTGCGTTTAGTTTCTGAATTCAACAGATCTGTTAGCCCACAATTATTCATTGAGTGACAAAACTTTTTTGTAGTTAGGTGGTGGTTGAACGGTGGAGTTACGACGATAATCGGAGGAGGAATGAAGCGGAGGCTTTTTATGGGTGGAGATGCGGCAGTGAGAACAGAGAACAAATATATACAGTTAGGAGAGTATTTATAGGATCTGCAGTATGCACATACCAAAACTACCATATATAAATCCATTAAATATAATAAACCAAAATATTTTATGTGATACAAATAAATTTTGAAAAATTAATCCATTTTTAAAAAAAGAAAACTTACACTTTGCTTTCCTTAATTTCGGGAATCTGTTGCAGAAAAATGAATAACAAGTCAAGTACTATGTGTTGAATGGCATTAATGAAATCAACAAAAATATATTTAGTTGATTGTTTTTTTGGTTTAATAGATGAGAAATATCTTTTTTTCTAAATAAAAAATAATAGTTTTTTCTTTTCAAGTACTTTTTTTAAAATTATATTATTTTAATTAGAAAATTATTATATTACTTCAAATAGGACAATAGTGTCACTCATAATTTCTTCTTTATTAAGGAATTATAATTAATGTCACTAATCAATCCATAAGAAAAATAGTATCACTCATAATTTCTTCTTTATTAAGGAATTAATTAATGTCACTAAGCAATCCATAAGAGTCCATTGCAAAATGCTCACGTATCCTCCATGATTCATTTATTAAGGGGAAAAGGGTTTGAAATATATCCAAATTTTGACCGAAATTGTTATAACAATCCTAAACTTTGGGCACGATCTATTACTCCCCTGCACTATTTAATGGTGTATTTTAAATATAAATATAGGTGCCCACGTGGACATCATAAATATTACATTAATATGTATAGTAACTTGTCCAGATGACACTTATATATTTTTAAAATACAAAATAGTGCAGGGGATAATAGGTCCTGCACAAAGTTTGGAATTATTACAACAATTTCGATGAAAGTTCGAATATATTTCAGATTTTTTTCCCTTTATTAACTATGAAGTTCTAATACAATTAAATTTACCACAAACAAAGGGGGGGAAAGTCTTTTGTCTATAATCTATTGTAAAATTTATTTACCAAAAATCAATCTAACAAAATAAGGATACACTTTTACATATAACTTATATGTTTCCCATTAATATCAATATCCTAGTTCCTATAAAATAACTAAATGATAAGTTTGTCTATTATAGAGTATTTTGATGGATGACAAAAAATTTAATTAATATTTATAAGGACCTTTATACTTTTAAAACAATACAGATATAAAAGATTGGTGAAAGTTTAGGCGCCTACTCCAACCTATAAACAAGGACGAACCTAGGGAGCGGGAGGATGTTTATGTGAACCTCATCGACTAAAAAATTACATTTTTATTGACAAGGTAATTTTTTTTATATACATATATGAATTTTGAATCACTTATACACAAGTGACAAGACAAAAGAATGGTTCAATCACCAATAACTTGGAGTATAAAAACACTATTACACACGATAATCTCATATTGCACCTAATTGAAGCTAGAATGAACCATAAATAAATAACATGTAAATGTTATCCAATGTGCTTAAAGCTCTTATTGAAATTTAATATTTGGACACCACTCTTGTCAAACAACGACTAAGATGGAGCCCACTATTTTCTTGTCTTAATTGTTACTAAGCTCTCTTTATGATAATAAAGCCTATAACCATCTCCATCTAAATGTTACTTTAGGCTCGGATGACGTAATTCAAGAAACCTTGTCTTGTTTTCCCTAACATTATACAAGACCAGTCGAAAACTTTAGTAACGACCCAAACCGTCGTTATTTAGGAAAGGCGAAACGTCAAGGAAAACTAGGCCCATCATCCCGCCAGAGCGGGACAGATGTCGCTAGGGTGGCGGCTCTCCAGCGGGATAGTGTGCGCCAAAGCGAGAAGGACGGGACAAAATTTAAATAACGTGAAGTCTTAATTTCTCCTTTTTCCCAAAACACCAAAAAGAGGCGAGGATCACCCCAAAAACCCTGAAAAGGCTGCTCTAGGCTTGGGAAGGACGTTGAACGAGATTTCTAGTGTAAGGATGTCGATAGCTTGCGGATTTTCGGTCAAAATCCACCTTCTAGTCGTTCAGAAGCCAGGATTGGAGCTACAATCCCTCTGCGACTGCTTGGCGCCCAGGTATGCTAGGTTTATTTAATTGAGTAGTTATCCGTGATTCACTGCGTAGTATATTGGTAATTGATGGTAGAATTCATGTGTAGGCTTTCGAGCACCGAATAAAGGGATGGTTTGTAATGACCCGAAAGGTCATTTTGGTAATTTTTCGTGGAAATGACTATTTTGCCCTTTCGGTAGTTGCCCCGAGTCCCATGTTTTGTGGTTGTAAAGTTAGTTTGAGGAAAAGTTGGTAAAAAGTTGAGTTTTTGAGAAGTTGAGTTTTTATGAGTTAAAGTTGGTTAAAAAGTGTTTTTTCGAGTTATTTGGAGTTTCGGGACTCGGATCGGATTTCCGTCGATTCCGACAGTTTTAGAATGTCGAAACGGGTCTGTGTGAAGTTACGGAGTTGAATTTGGAGTTGAAACGAAGAATTGAGGTCCTAAGTTGCTAAAGTTGTGAAATTTTGATAAAGAGTTGACTTTGGTCAACATATGAGGTTCCGAGGCTCAGATTGAAATTCCGAGAGTACCGTTGGTTTCGGGAGGCGATTCTAAGTCTAGAATGAGTCTTGGTTGAATTTTTAGACGCTCCGTTTGAGTTTCGAATTTTTTTGGCGTTAAACTAGTTTCTTGGCATCTTATTGAATTTCGGGTCAAGGAGTCCTCGAATTCAAATTCCGACGGTTCCATTGAGTCCGGAACGTCGAATTTAGTGGGGGTACATATTTAGTTTGTGTGCACGACATTCCGAACGAATCTCGAGGGTCCAACGGGGACTTAAACTTTGGTGTTATTGTTGTTTCAGCTGCTGTGTTTTTTTAGCTGCAACAGCAGTTTTTTTTTTTCTTTCTTTTTTTAAAGCCAAAATCAGTAGCTAAATTCCCACAACTTGAAAATACCCATTTCTCCATTTTTAGACTTTGAGAGCTCGAAAATAGGCGATTTCAAGTGGTTTTTCGCAAGGAATTCATTGGGTAAGTTATTTCCAACTTATATCTTTGATTTCCATCAATTATTTATGGATTTTAACATCAAAATTTGAGATCTCAACTGTAAAATTTGGGGGTTAAAACCCAATCCGAATTTAATAGAAAATTTTAGTTTGTGAACTCATTTCAACTCCTTTTTCGAAACGGTTTTCACTATTGGATTCTAAATTTCATGGGGAACATTTTTCACTAAAAATTTCCAGATTTCGAGAATATTTTCCGGAACGAGATTTTTTGACCATTTTACCCTTTTTCTCCAAACTTCACGATATTGGCGTTGTTAGATTCGTATTGATTGTGGGATGCCATTTATGAATAGATTGTGGTGATTTGGAGCGTGCTCGGAAGGGTAAAACTCAGATTTGAGTTACTAGTTGAAGTGTTTTGAGGCAAGTGACTTCTAAACTTTGTTAAACTCTTAGACTACACATGACTACTTTCCTAATTGTGTTGGGGAGTAATGGGGATTGAGGATGGGTTTTATTTGTTGATTGAAATTGTTGTAATTGAAAGATGGGGAATAAAACGAGCTAAATGTGTTATATGTGACTTGAATTTGTTGAATAAGTCATGTGATAACTGATATTGAGGGGATAGAAGGGCATGAGTAGGCTATGATTGATACAGACATTGATGTTGAGACAGATGATGTGTGATACTATGATGTGGTCGTGATATGGTTGTGATTGAGACAGACGATGTGTAATACTATGATGTGGTCGTGATATGGTTGTGATTGAGACAAATGATGTGTAATACTATGATGTGATCGTGATATGATTGTGATTGATGACATGTGCATATTCATTATTTATCCCATGTGTGAACTATCTGTTGCATGAGTTCTGAGACACTGATATGAGGATGGATGGATATGAGACACAGTTGAGACTAGCTCCGGCGAGAGATATATGACATGGACTAGCTCCGGCGAGAGATATATGACATGGACTAGCTCCGGCTAGCGATTTGGATGCCGATGGGATCTGGTTCCGGCGGTGATATATGGTCCATGGGTTCTGATTTGAGTATTCAGTGCGGTCTGATTACGTCAACAGATGTGTATCTTAGGACAGACATGCATCACGACTACATGACATCATTATTGCATTTGCATCGCATTTGACTTCATCTTTGTCTGTGGTGTGTGGATTTTTTCTATTTGCCCCTCTTCATGTGATATATGATCTATTTGCTCTTACATGAGGATATGAGGTTGATGCTGAGACACTGTTGGATATATCTGTTGATTATGAATTGTGTAGTATAGGTTGTTGGTTCGCTGTTAGAATGAAGTTTCGGTGGTTCGGTTGGGATTAAAATGAGTTGTTTGTAGCTACTAGTTTAGCTTAGTTTAGTGTTACTTGCGAGTACCTGTTGCTTTTGGTACTCACCCTTGCTTCTACACAATTATGTAGGTTGACAGCTCTATCAGATCCGGCTTATTACTCATCTTCAGATTAGAGCTTCCAGACTTACCTGAGAGGTAGCGGTTCATTCCAGACGTGCCCTCAAGTTATCTATATTTACTGTTCTGTTCTATTCTAGAACTTTACTATGAGACTTGTATATTTTATTCAGATTCTGTATTAGAGGTTTGTACATGTGACAACCAATTATGGGGTTATGTTGAGTTTATTTAAAGACTTCCGCTTATCTTTCTATCTTATTCTTGTTTTATAAATTATGTATCGTCGGGTTTTTAGGTGTTAGGCTGACGTGTCCGGTGAGGTTTGGGCACGTGCCATCACATCTGGTTTTGGGGTGTGACATGGTTGTACATGTATTTCTAGGTGTTACATCAGACGTATGCCGTGGAAAAAAGCCTCATCATATGAACTAGGGTTAGGTGTTGGTTGATTTCCTGGTTGTGTGACATAAACATGTTAATGGCTTCGTTATATGCATATATGTATGGGATTAGAGATGTATGAATCGAACCTAAGGGAAAGATGAAATATGTACAATTGTATGCCATGAACCTAATACTTGATTGAATAATTATGAGTATGTTCAGTATGGGTGTGATTGTGATTGTGATGGTTGTATCGGGTGTCACGTACAAACACATATACATGCATTGGATCGGGTGTCACGTACCGACACACATACATACATTAGATCGGGTGTCACGTACCGACACACATACATACATTGGATCGGGTGTCACGTACCGACACATATACATTCATTGGATCGAGTGTCACGTACCGACATGCTAATAGTTTGGGTGTGGCTTTCATGAGAGGACCACTTGTGATTGATATTTTTATATCTACTTGTTATTGATAATGTGGAATTGAACATTGCTCCTGAAATGATAACGAGATTGTGCATTATATATATATATATATATATATATATATATATACACAGACGTGGGTTTAGAGTGTCGTAAGAAAATTAGGTATATCTCGTCAATGAATGAATTGTGAATGGTCAGGCCCAAATCGGGATGTGGTATGGTAAGCTGAGATCGAGGGTCCAGGTTTTACTATGTGTTACCTTAGAGAGGTGGTCATGTGTATTGTAGTTGAGAATTAGGGTGGTGTTATGGCGCAAATGTTAATTAGTTAGGAATTACCATGGAAAGGGGTTATTATTGAAACAGTTAACAGCCTTGATAGAGCGTACTATTGAGTCAAGGGTTGAGTGGTGAGGTGGAAGAAGTAAGGGCGTACCATAAGGGGTTGGCCGGGTTGGTAATAGTTATATCTGGAACCTCCTTGGTTCCTCTAAGAGATAAAATGGTTAAGTTATGATCAAGAACGGAGCGAGTAAGGAGTTAGAGTCAAGTGTACTAGTATATGTTAAAGTATTTGGGAACGGTAAGTGCAGGAAGATCCAAATGTGAAGGAATGAAAGGTTTTATTGCATGTTTCCTGCTAGTCAATTTTTTATATTATGCGGTGCGTATCGGGTTGACCGATGATGTCTACCAGTACGTGTGGTTGTACTGATACTACTCTTGCTGTGCTTTTTTGGCATAGTTTGGTTGCAAGGTCAATGATATTTCGTAGGTTAAGACGAAGACCATCTCCAACAGCTTCTATTTTTCCTTCAGTATGGTGGGAGTTGCGTCATTTATTAATTATGTATACCTTGTAATCTTAATAGCTCTTGTACCTGTTTAGACTAGATCCTGGGGGAAGTTAATTACTTTACAAGTTAACCTAAATCGTTTAAAACTCTTTATTTTATGAAATCTTCATGAAGTTCCTTTTATCTATTGTTTTCTTAATTTTCCGCACTTTTAAAACAGTTGGAAATCAAAGGTTCTCCTACTTAGGTGTTAGAGTAGGTGCCTGCACCGTCCGGTGGGTTAGGTCGTGACAACTTTTAGTTACCAAAATCAATAAGTTGTCGTAACATGACTTACACGAGTAACACAATGAACGGTTGCAAGTTTGTTCCAAACACCTGGTCGGATTATTACCCATACATCAGAAACAAACTAGTCGAATAAGTTCAAGATGCAAATGGAGTCACCAAGCAACATCAGATTCGCCGCCCAACAATGAACCCCGTGACCATCTGGTGGCCCTTCCATCAGATAATCATTAGTGTTATATAAAAGCTTCGTTCACACTTAGTATTTTGATCTATGTCTAGGTTATGTTTGAATATTTTCCATGAATCCCTAGAACATGAGTAGACCGTCGCATATTCTTCCATTTGATATTATCCTTAGTTATGGCATCTAATCCGAACACTAAATGATATGATGATCGCATGTATTAAAAGATTCAAACCCAACTGTGGCAGCAGGGAGGTGCCTCACCTCTCTGTTAGCTAGATTCCACAATGTACACAACATAATTAAATAATCCATAGCATATTTACTAATTTCATCTACAGAAAAAGCATCAAAATTGTCTTTTAAAATATGTTAAATGAACAAAAATGTCACCCATCGATAGTTTAGGCCATAAATATTCTTATTGTTAATAGTTTAGTATGATACTATGATATATAAGGTATAATAAACTCAAGATAAGAAAGTGAATTATTTTATCCCACGTTTGGTTGAAGATATTAGATACACAAGTTTTTAGATTATCTATCCCATAATTTTTTGCTATAGTGATGGATAAGTTATCTCATATACATGGTGGAATAACTCGTGAAATAACTTATGTCAGGATAGCAACTAGTAATAAGATCGATTCAAATAAATTAGTTGTGTTATATAAGCTTAATTTCTTCACAATCAATATTTATTTTCATCGACGTCATGTTTGAATATTTTTCATGAATCCCTAGAACATAAGTAGACCGCTGCATATTTATCTTTGTGATTATAGTAGATCGCTTTATAATCCTTAGTCATGGGATCTAATTTGAACTTAAAATGACGACCACATATGTCAAATAGTTCAAATTCAATTGTGGTTATAATAGATCACCTTATAATCTTTAATCATGGAATCTAATTAATTTGTACCTAAAATGATGATCACATTCGTCAAATGGTTCAAGTAAAGTTAGGATTATTGATAAGAGTGCACCAATATTTATACACATATTTAAATTGTAATAATAATTTCAGAGACAAACTCAATAGAATATCCCTTGCTAAATCTACAGAAAAGCCCCAATATTATTGTTGGTACCCATATTAGAAAAAAATATCTTACACGATCACATTTAAAAATCCGTACAAGAAAAAATTAAATTGAAAGAAAGAAATTATTTTAGTATAATTGAAAAGTTGAGTGGATTGAGAAGCAAATAAGAGAGATGAAATCTAAACCCACCTTTGAACTGACACGTGGTGAGGGACTCGAGTTATATAGCATGAGTTTTTAAGTTATGACTTATAAGTTAAATTCGTAATTTTATGATTTAGTTTTATTAAATTGACTTAAAAATAAATGCTCAACAGTATTTATTATTTAATGTAAGCATTATAGAATTTTTAAAAGCACCTATGATAAGTCTATCTAAACAACTTATTTAGAAAAAAATTCCATGTTTATATTAAATAGTTCTGGGGGTAATAGGTCCTCATGAAAGTTTAGTATCGCAATAGCAAATTCGATCAAAGTTGAGGTATTTTTCAGACTCTTATCCCTTATCTTAATTAATTGCTATCCATACTAGTAATTAACTGTAGATTATGCTACCATATTAGTCTAAAACTAATTTTATCTGTAATAAGTTCTATTCTACATTTTCGTTATGGAATTTTTTTTAAAAAAAATATAACAATATAATTTAATAGAAACGGAAAATAAATGAGAGGAAATGTGAGCAATTTGCAAAAAGATTAAGGGCATTTTAGTACCACACAGTCAAACATATTTTCCTGTTGCTACCATCATTTATTAAAATGGTAATATCTTTTATATCAACTAAATTTTTTTAAAATAAATAAATGGAAAAAAAACATATGTTTGCGCCCTGCAGATCAATTATCTAATATAGTACTAAGATGACTTTATTCAAATAATATTCTTTTGTCAAATTGCTCACATTTCTTCTAATTTATTATTTCATTTTCTTTAAAGCTGTTTTTGTTTTTTTTGGTAAATCTACATGACTAAAATGTATCATACAACTAAGTACTAGTAAAATTAGTAAGAATAATACGGTACAAAATACTAGTGCTTAATAACAATTATTATTAAGTAAATTGACTACAATTTAAAATGACAGAATTATTATTTTATTTATTGATTTTTCTATTTTGTGTTCTTGAACGGAAAGATCGAGGTTGTATTGGTATGGATACCAATGATAATGGTGGGGATTTTCTCGAAGATTCAATCAAGGAAATTTTACTCAGATCGCCTATGAAGTCATTGTTGAGGTTCAAATGTGTCTGCAAAAATTGGTACACTCTTATCAAAAATCCTAGCTTTATCCGTGAACACTTGAATTTTAGCAAGAACAATCCCCCACAACTCTTGATTTATGATTATGGTGCGCCCAATGATTTACCTCCCCTCACTTTCATTTCCGATAATGGTATAGATTCTCCTACACATGAAGTAAATCCCCAAAATTTTGAAGGTATGACGAACCTCTTAGGTTCTATCGATGGCTTGTTTTTCTTGGAAAGAGAAATTAATAATGACATCTTGTGTGCATTGTGGAATCCTGCTACTAGGGAGGTGAGAGACCTTCCTAGTACAGTCGAAATCAAGTTCGAATCATTTTTTAGTTTTAATCGTTTTTTTGGATTTGGATTAGACCCCTTGACTAACGACTATAAAGTGGTTTACTATAATTACAAGAATGAAAATGCAGCTGTGTATTCATGTTCTAGAGATTCATGGAGAATCTTCAAACATGAAAATGTCTACGACAATCGAAATGTTGAATGTGTGGATACCTTTTATGGTAGTACTACTTATTTGAATGGATCTTATTATTGGATGTTAAAGAGAAATCTCGATTTCAACTTTGGTTTCAAATTTCTTTCATTCAACTTTGGGAATGAGGTGTTTGAAATGATTGAAGGGCCGCCACATGATTATGCTATTCGTAGTTGCACTGCAGATCTAATAATTCTTGATGATTCCATTGCCATTTTGAACGAAGTTGACCTGTTTGTTTTTTATGTATGGGTAATGATTCAACCAGGGGTTTGGAACAAATTTGCTACCTTTCATTGTTTTTCATCTGTTATGTCTTGTTGTGATAGCTCTCTAATTCTGGCAACTAGACGTTCTCGATTGATCTCCTATAATGTTAAAACAAAGAAGACGAGACATCTTGAATTTCGTCATCCACGCCTAAGCAGAAGCCCAATTTTGAGTGGTTGTGGGGTTCACTGTTATAAAGAAAGTTTAGTAACATTTAAACGGCAAGGAAATGGATAGCTCGATCACATGAGAGCTTCTTGATGACAAAATTGGTGATCAGATATCAAATTCCAATAAGAGGCCTTAAGCTTATTCATTAAAATGTAAATGTATTCTCTAACTTTGTTCTTACTTCTTAGTTCATTTTATGTATTCTCTCATTGTGAATTTTGAGTACAGTGAAGTTCTTTTTTATGAAGAGCAAACTAATGACTTTAAATTTAGTATCCTATTTATGTGCTTGCATAGGGGACACGAAAGAGCATAGTGTTACTCCTTGTTATAGCTACGAGTTTGTTTATAGTCACGATTGTTGCTATAGTAAAGGTTGAAACTTCAAGTCGTGTGATGGAAAACCTTCATGCACAGTTCGGAGAGCATTGAATTATAATAAGAAATTTGCCATCACATTATTGCATGCAGGGGAGTTCACTAGGATAACAAAAGTGGGTCAAGTGTACAACTACTTAATTTTGAAATATTTATTTAAGTTGTATTCAAATTTGATTTTTTTCCATAAATACATTTTAAAACACTTTGTACATTTTTACCCCGATGATGGCACTTCTGGGCTTTTGACATGAAGCTCAAGGAAAATGTATGATTGCACTTCACACATTTTTGTATTAAGTTTAAGTGAATTTGTTTTCAAAAACAATAATATCTTCATCGAGTTTCAATAAAATTTAATTCATGTAATGATCCTACTTCATGATTAAAAAAATTAATTGAGAAAATCTTAAAAACTTTTTTTTTTAAATGGAGTTAAAAGAGAAATGTTACGAGTTAAACTTTGATTAGTGACAAAAAGTGGCCATTTCCCTCAACTTTGATAAGGCTTGTGGAGGAAAATTGGAAAAAAGACTTGAATTGTCTTTTTTCTTTTTCAATTCGGTTAGAGAACGATAAAATAATATAAACTTGTATCGTTATCATTTAGATGGTTATTTAATTAATAATTTTTATTTAAAAACATTATTAATTTATTTTAATGTTTTCAATTAAAAAAATGACTTAAGAGTGATATATGACAAATTAATCAAAAATTGCATCATTATAGCACACTTTTCCAATTCATGTCATGGTTGGCAAAATCATAAATAAAAAAAATAGTTTAATACCTAGTTGTTTTTGTATTGAGAAGAGCTAATCTTCTATGGCCATTTAAAATTTAAATAGAAGGAAATGATATTCACTATTTTCAAATCTCTTACTTAAAAAAATTAATAATAAATCTATAAAATCAATTAAACATGTTCAAATTGAATTTAAGCTTTATCTCATACACGACTTTAATCTTCCCATGAATTTCATGTTTGAAGTTCAAAATATCCTGATAATTCTTATACTTAAATAGTTTAATTATTACATGGAACATACATATTTTCTCAGTCTCGTATCAAATGATCATTTTTTTTACACGCATATTAAGAAATCATAAATAAGAAGATAATTTTATTAATTCATCTTTTAAAACTTCTTGACAATTTAACAAACAAATGTAAACACTTTCAAAAAATATTAATTACAACGGTACTATAGGAAAATTTTAATTGATGTTGTTTTGATTTAGTATGGTGGACAATTAATATAGAAAATCATTTTTAATAAGATGTTCAACTAATATGAAACGGAGAGAATATATTCCTAGTAATTAACGTTCATAACACCAAACTTGGCAGCCAAAACACTTGGGTAGAGCTGTCAAAAAGGGTCAGCCCAGCCCCACCAGGCCCAAGCCTCGCGGGTCAAAGAATTTGAAGGGCTAGGGCGGGCCGGCCCTTCATTTGGAAGGGGCTGAAAATGCTCAACCCAACTCAACTCTAGAAAGGCCGAGGGCTGGGGTGGGCTAGCCCTTCTTTTTTTATTTTTTTCTTTTCAAACTTATAATTCTATAACATCAAGAAAATGAGAAGATTTTCAAATCAAATATGGCAAACAATGGTGTTGTTTCAATAATACTAGCAAAAAAATTAGTGTAATTATCATGTATCTCGCATACCAGATACACGAGCGAGATAAGAGAGTGACAAACAACATGGGAGGGAAGCGAGGGCACGAGATTTGTCTATGTATCCTGGATACATACGAATCTACTTGAATAAATTAACCTAATTTTGAGTCCATATATTTTGAGATACATGTATTTGAACGTACCAAAATCTGATAAGATTCATAATATTACAACAGTGTGTATTTAAGTAATTAGATTATATACTAGTAAGATTATTATAAGTTCCCTCAAATAAAAAAATTTGGCCCATGGGCCGACCCTGGCCCCGATCAAGCCTCAAAGGCCAAGGGCTTATATGGGTTGGGCTTATAAGCCCTAGTTTTAAATGGGCTTAAAAAATTCTATCTCAACCCTATCCAACGGGTTGGGTCGAGCCGGCCCCATGGGCTAAACCCATTTTGACAGCTCTACACTGGGTTTAGCCTATTGTTGCGGATTCAATTCTCGCTATAAAAAATCCAATTAATAATATAAATAAACTATTTATAACATATCTTTTGAGGTGCGAATATACACAAAAACTTCGTACATTTAACTAACTTTTTAAATAATTGAATCAACTAATACTTAAAAATAAAATAAAAAGTCGTTGATGTTAGTTAACATTTTCAAGGGAATGAAAATATTATAATTTGTTCTTCCTTCTTCGTTTTTAATCAAATAATAGTATATTAAAAAAACAAAAATTATTAAAACCTTTACAATATCTTTCCCTAAACTAAACTATTGAGCGGGTAAAGTTTCGGGTCTCCAAAGAAAATCACCCGACCCATACCCGAGATCTGAATGATCAAATAAACCATCTAACCCAACATATTCACCCATATTGCCACTATAATGATCCGATTCAACAATTCCCAAATCAAACGGGTCATAACTCGGTATCTGGTCCTCCAATCCCCAAAACTCGTTACTGAGTCCCACGGACTCAGTACAAACTCGGACTGACTCAGTCTCTGCCTCGCTAGGCGGAGGCAGTCCGAGTTCATCATCAGAAGCTTCCAGAAGGTATCCTAACTCCGGCTGAGATTCGCCGGACTCCGACGAAACTCCGGCAGTCTCCGGCGGTGGTGAAGCTGTAATTTCGTTTTCGAAGCTCTTCATGAAGGAATCGAGATCGTGACTCGGAGTGCAAAACTCCGAATCGTATAAATCGTCTAAGAGATCTTCCCGGAGTCTTTTTACCTCCGGGGAATTGATCTCTAATTCGACCGAATCGTCATAGACTCGCTTTCTCGAAATCAATTGATGATCCATTTTTGATGTAATATGAAAGAAAATGTAAAATGCAAACTAAAATGAGAGATGAGTTGAGGGAAAATAAATAACAGAAGGCTTATATAGTGGGCGGGACAAAGATGGGGGAGAGTTGAGTAATGATGATGATGTAAGCATGTTAGTGGGACCCACTTGGACATGGGTGTATAATTTATTTATTTTTTAAAAAAAGTTAGAAACTATTTATTTATTTTAAGTTGTCTTGATATTTGTGTTTCGAGAAAATGAGATCTCTATCTCCTTTTACTATTTTAAATAAAAGGAAATAATATTTTCAAATCTCTTGGGACCCACTTGGGCATGGGTGTATAATTCTATTTTTTATTGCTATGACCTTCAATTGTATATTTATATTTTATTGCTTGCTTAAACGTGTCCATGATGTGTTGTCGAGTTTTTCTATAAGTATCGATTCTAGAATTTTTTTTACTTTTTTTTTTCTCCCTAAAGTAGTGTGAATTTAATGATTAAAGTATTGTATGGGTTAAGTGGTTTTGATTTTCAGATTTGGAGTCCGGAGTAGGGCCTCACACAAGACGAGACATTGTCAATTATTGTCTCTCTGGTTGCGGAGATGAAATTAGAATTTTAATTCTATAGATTTTAAATTGGAAAAATTACTTAAATACATAATATTTCTTTACTTATTTTCAATATTTCCCTACTCTTTTACTAAAATACAAATATCCCTTATTTTCCCCCAATTCAACTTAACCGGATACTTTATTAGTTTAAGTATCCGCCCGTTATTAATTAAAGTATCTGTGTTGTTATATTATGCATCCGCCCGTTAATTAAGTATCTGTGCTGCTAACAACTTAATAATTTAAGTATCGCCCGTTATTAATTAAAGTATCTGCCCTGCTATATTATGCATCTGCCCGTTAATTAAGTATCCGTGCTGCTAACAACTTAATAATTTAAGTATCCGTCCGTTATTAAAGTATCCACGCTGCTATATTAAGTATCCACACTGCTATATTATGTATCCGAAAAACACTAAAAAAAGGGATTTTTGGTAATTAATGAAAGAGTAGGGAAAGGAAGTAATTTCTTTCTTATACTATGTCATTTGCCTAATTTTTACTTTTAAATTCTATAATCACTATATTAAATGTTAATAATTGAATTAAACTTAATATTAATATATATATAATTAAAAATATTAATAGTCAAATAAAAGTTACTAAATTTTGATAAATTTGTATGGATTTCTACCTCCGCTCCTGCTCGTTTATTTGTTTGTTTGTTTGTTTGCCTTTATAGGTTAGATAGTCAAAGTACGATATTGTGGTGAAACCTAATGCCTGACGGCAAAATGCAAATAAAGGCAATTATTATAATTGACAACTTGAGAGAATGTCGTGTTAATTGGATTATGCGTGTTGTGTTTGGGGTGCCAACTTGGATTAGTTGAGGAAAGTTTGATTTTTATTTTTTATTTTTTCATTGGTGGTCGTGGGTGGAGGGAGGATATCAGTTACGAGTTCAAATAACAGTAAAAAATAATTAAAATTTATATCCATATATTGTAAACTTAATAACAATGACGATCATAAATCAATAATAAATTCAAAATTTATGAACTCTAAATTTTAATGTTCGACTCAGATTCATATGAAAGTGTTCTCTGTATTTAGAGTATTTTTATTTCGGGGGCTTAAATTTGTTGTCTTTGATAAAAAGACATATATTGTATTCATCTCACTAGAATTTGCAATGACGATGAGAATGTTGATGAACGATTGAAATGTATGGTACATTTTGTAAAATTTTATTGGTATTCGATATTTAATTCAATTTTATCAACTTATTATAATTAAATAATTTATTAATTAAATAAATATATTATTAATTAAGCATGATTAAACGAGAAAAGTTTATATTTATTAATTTAATGCAAATATTAAACTTCTACCATCTATTCTTTTCTGTGTAAATAAAAGTGAAAACATTACTTTCCAAGCATTGTTCATTTGATTTTTACCAACCATTTACTATTTCAACAGGGAAAATTATTCTCTTTTTTTCTTTTTGGGATTATGGATGTTTTTGCTTTGGGTGCCAACTTGATTGATGAGAACATTGTTGAGTGGTTGAGAGATTTGTCTATAGTTTGGGTTAAAAGTTAAAAGATTGTCTTCTATGATATTCAAAATTTCTTATTTTAATTGATTCAGATTCTTGTCGTGTAATTTAAAGAATGTGTTTTCTTCTAAATGAAAAAAATATTTTTAAGATTAAACTCAAGGCATTTCTAGTTAAAGATGCAAAAATCTTTTCATCTAATCAAGTGTCTAATATCTATGCAATAATGCAACTGTGTAATTACATACATGAATAACAAGTATTTTATGAAATTAATAGATATACATAAATTAGTTCGAATACCATACTTATCGAAAAATATCTTTCGATGGTAAAAGAACATCTCTCATGCATTGGTAAATTGATATGGTAAAACTTTATGGTTAGTTAGGTTTTACGTATTTGTCTTGATGTTGGTGTCTTATGTTGGTTGTTAATCATAATCGACTATTTAAAATATATTCTATAGTAAAGCTAAATATACCTTTCCTTAGTTGTACAACACCACATGTAGTGAATTTCGTAAGTATTATGAAAAGAGTAGAATGTACGTATATATACATTATTTAAATCTTATGAAAATAAAGATTATTGTCGAAAATCCTCGATTCAGCTGTAACAAATTAAAATTATCATAAAAAACAATAATAAATAAAAGAATATAATTTTTTAATTAAATGAAATAAAATAAAAGTTAGAATATATTTAATCGCATAAATTTTACAAGATATTGATTCTAAATACTTGAATTATATGATTCTATAATTGTATGTTTAATATTTTTAAATAATAGTGGAAAAACAGTGAAATTTCGAAATATAAAATATATATTTTAAAGTGGTGGAGGAAACTATAGATTCAAGACAGCTAATAAATTCCTCTATAGTGAATTATTATGCTTTTTTGGAAATAATGATAAGTTCCAAATATTAATAGGCGTGGAAGAACATAAAGGTACAGTCTTTTTCAACAATTAAAAGACAAAAATAAAATAAAATCATAAATTCTTTTTTAAAAAATAAAAATTAAAAAAATTGGGAAACTTTTGACAAATTGGATTTATACACTAGACATGTTCAAAAATTTACGTCGGTGCGTATAAAAATAGGGATTATTTTTTAAACATTACATTCATATATAACTTTTCTACCCATAAAATAGGGGAAAGATGTACTGGCAAAGCCAAAACTTCGACTAAGGGGTGTCAAAATATAAATAATCAAAATCGCGTAGAAGTCAGGAAGTGTCAATATGTAATATATATACATAAAAAAAAAAAATTACTCTAGCAGCACAATGTAATTTTCTGACGAAGGGGTGTCAATCGCTCAACTACATGTGGCTCCACCACTGTGCACACACTATGCATTTTAAATCTCACTTACGAGACTATATATATTGCGCATATTGACATTATTATCGTGTATATATATATAGTCTGAGTTTGTTGTTTTTGACCTTTTTTTAGAAGATAATTAGTTTCTACATTGTATTTGTTGTCTTAAGTTACACATAACGCGACCAAGACCAGAATCTATCATTTTGTTTCATCATAAAAGATACATTCAGAATTTATCGTCGACGCATGTTAATCATCATAAGATTCGGTGAATTCTCAAAATAGAGAGCTAGCGAACATAGCATAAATATACACTTTACACAAAATCAGAGATATAATAAAAACTATCAAATTAGCAGAACTCGATAACTTTAATACAAATCTTGTATTTATCTGTTTAAAAAAAATTATTATTATATGTATAAAAAAAGTTATTAAATTTTAGCTCGCAATAAAATTCATAACTCATAAATGAAAATTAACACATCTAGGCCGGTGCATTATATTATATATTAGTAATAATTTGTACACGTTGTGTGGTGTAAATGTGTAGTGGTTAAGTAGATTGGAGAGACGAATTCACAAATTAAAGTTTACAATTTTTTTTATCGATTTCAAGTTGTTCTTTTATAACGAATTTCATTTCTGACCAAGAGCCTAATTTATCACTAGATTCTTAATAAATAGTTTTATATATTTAATAATGTTCATTATAAATATTGAGTTTACACGAAAGTTATTATTCTTAAAAACGCGCATTCCATACACTAGATCCGCCTACTCACGAGAACGTGACAAATTCAATTTGTTCACTTATTCATATCTAGCTAATTAATGTATTAATTAAATAATCTATATTAATTATTTAATTTAAAGGCCAACTAATTTCATTGTTTTTGAAGAAGCAAATTTGTTTAAGTAATTGCCTGTTACTTGTTTGTTCTGTAAACGACATGAATCAGACTGCAATTTTTCTTTATTATTTTTTTAAGAAAAAAAACATTTTTCCTTAAAATACATAGTTAGATCTGATCTGGTTTCTTGTTTTTTTTAAAAAAAATAAAAATCTCATTTACTATATTTGTCTATTTATTATTGCCGTATAAATTGGATCTTTATGTGACTTGTACAATTTATTGTTAGGTTGCTTATATAGTTAATGTATACTTAAATTTAGTAATTAATTTAATCTATATGTCAAAAAAGTTAAGTAGGTTGCTATAGTTTTGCCGTCCAAGTTAGGTGTTATGTCAAAGACGTACCCTTTTTATATAAATTCGGCTAGTTTTTTTAAAATTTTCTTCTTTAGGTTCGATTAATTTGAATTTATACGATAAAATGTCACTCTATGAAGAGAGCATTTCCTAACAAAGACGACTTCGCAATACTATATATGTCGGGTTCAAGATAAGTTAGAGCTCTAGTTATGATTCAACAAAACAAGATAATTTTGGATAAATTATGTATTTGTATAGTAAAAAAACTTGCTTAAAATTGAATAATAAGCTACTCTTTTCGTTCCAAAAATAAATTATTTTTAGACTAATATTTCAAAATAAAATGTTAAAAAAGAACTAAAACACCATTTACTTTAAAATAAAGGAAATAATTTTCTTTAAAAAAAATCAAAATTCTAGATCCGACTAAAAAAATCATACTCTTTGAAGTAATTTATGACTTTCTATATTTGTATTTGAGTAGTTGTAGTTTTTATAATTAAGATTAATAAAAGTAGGCTGACTAATGGCATTAATGGCATGCAACTACACGATTTCATTTGTGTAGATTTATTCAATTATTAATCTATTGCATTTAACAATCTTTATAGTATATGTTTGACCATAAGAAATATTCATTTTTTAAAATAACTTCTTATTATATTTAAAAATTAATATCTAGTCATAAAAGTTCCAAAATTAACTTAAAATTGAATTCGAAATTTGAAAAATAGATTATAATCTATATTCTAACATTATCTTCGTAATTTCAAATACATTCTCTTCTCTTCTTTTTTTAATATATATAGTTTATCTTCAATTTCAATTTTCAAATGCCTACCAAGTTTCAAAAAAAGATTTATTTTTTAAAAAATAAATAAATAAAGCAGTTATATAATAGTGATGACATGAAATGCAAGTTGCTTTGGTATTATTTATGACAAAAACAATACGTGAAGCGTTTGGACAAATTGATTTTTCAAGTGTCGGTTTGGACGTACAATTATATGCTTTCTCTGTTTATATTAGTTGTCTATATTATTAAAAAATAATTATTATTTGAAATTATTTATTAGATAAAATTAAAATAAAATTAATAAAGGATTTTTATTTTATTTTACTCTCATAATCAGTATTTTTTTAAAAACGTAAATAAGTTTCAAAAAACTTTCTTCGGGAATAAATTAGTAAAATTATTTTTCTTATTTGTTAGTATTTCTTAAAAGTGGAAATGAATGCTCTTTGTCACAATTTATATGATACTCTTTATTTTATTATTCCGTCTAAAGAAAATGACATATATATTTTATTATTTGATAAATATTTAATGGCACGATCAATATTTTACTCATGTTGGATTCCACTTATAAATCCACAAAGATGTAACTTAAGGGATAACTTGGAATATTGGGAAAATCACATTTCTTAAATTTTGTATCTAATTAAACTATATCATATAAATTAAAGCGATGGAAGTAATAATAGAAACCGAGGAAATAGTAAGTAGCATCAATTAATTATTTTTTTATTTCTAAAGGAATCCATGAGTTTGGGTCAGAACCCACTAGACACGCCGGTCCACGTTCCATGTTTTCGCTTAAATTTTCCATATTTGAAATGTGTAAACCGAACGGGTTAAAGTTATGACTTATTTAAAATATAAAATATAATCAAGAAAAATGTTTTGAGTAGGGTTAAACGAGTTATGTGTCGAAAATCTTTGTGGTTCCTTTTAATTTTTTGCAAAATAATGTTGTGAAGTACCTAATCGTTTGTCCCGGCCCAAATTCATTACATGTGTTATTCGATTTGACCTAACAAACTTCATGGATTTTGTTTTTTTAATCTGCCATATCATTGAGTCACATTTCTCTCTCATTTTGATGTAGAAATTCATTTAAGATGTCATGCACATATTTTTTTTCCAAAAACTTATCTTACTAGCGTAAACGTCTTTCTATCCTTCTCTTTTGATCTGCCTATGTCGATCCACCTTTGTCATGGACGTCACACCACTAATCTCCTAGTCAGATTCATCAGTTATAAATATTGTAAATTAATTTCTTCAATGTCCTCTAACAACGCTCAATGAATTACCATTGTCAAAACCTGGTTATCGAGAGATATCCTTCGATGACCCTTCCTCATCGAATTATCATGATTCATTTATAAAGTGATATATATATTTCAACTCGTTCAAATTTAATTTATTCCATTTATTTACCATCTCTAACTACATTAGACTTTCCTAAAAGGAAATGGAAAATAAAGGTACTCTTATTGCTTAATGAAGTTATGGGGTCCCATTTTGTTTTTTTTTGTTGTAAAATCTAGAAAAGAAAAGTTTGAATTGTTAGTAATTGCAATGGCACCATCTTAAGGTTGTTGACAATAGTAATTGCATTTGCAACTACCTACTTTTTTATTGTCATCCACTATATTTGATATTTATTTTAAAATATTAATTAATTTAAATTTGTATCGTATAAGATTTTTTTTAACAGAAATGTGTTTTATCGTAATTTTTTTCTTCTTTTACTTTTATGACCTAAATTTATAATCTCTAATTAAAAATAAAAATTTATATTTTTTCCATTAGAACTTTTGGTGGTGCAATTCTAATTACAATTACCCACTTTTGACAATTGACAATTAATTAAGTTTCACCTCTTAATTTTCTCTTTTCTTCTTTTTCCTTTCTCTTTTCCCCCCTTTTTCTTTATCTTTTTTTTCCCCCTTTAATCTTTTATCCCTTGTTAAGTTTTCTTGGATTTCCATGTTAAGAAACTAGCAAAGCATAAACTCAATTCCTAAATTTCTATTTTTAAATTCATAATTAAGTCCTTTTGGGATTCAGATCATTTGACTTTATGATTGTGCAATTCATATTTAAAATTTTAACACTCCTAAAAAAATATAACAATAATTTTAGTATAGTTAAAAAAAACCATAAAAAATAGATATATGCTTGTATTATCTATATCTTTGTAGGTAAGGATAACGATAGATTTTTGGTTCAAGAAATTTATTTTTCACTCCACAAAATACAATAACATACTCAAGAAATTCATTTTTCACTCGTAAATTGTAATAACACCAAAATAATGTGATAACTGAAACAAAATAGACAATAGATGGCGACTAATATCAAAAGTAAAAAGCTACATATATAAGATTAATATTCCCTCCGTCTCATTTTATGTGGCACTTTTCGGATTTCGAGATTTAAACAAATCTAACTTTGACCGTAAAATTTTCATAGATTTTTTAAACATTTTGAATTATCAATTGTTATGACTTATAGTGCTTTTTATGTAGTTTACAAATATGTAAATTTCATTTCAAAAAAATTGAAGATTTCATGCGAAAATTTTCGATCAAACTTAAACTGTTTGACTCTCAAAAAACGAAAAGTGTCACATAAATTGGACAAAGAGAGTACTACAATAAATACGATACTCCTAGACTACACTAAACCTAATCTCATCAAAAAGTAAGTCAAAACTTAATTACTTTAATAACCTTCTACTCTAATCCGCGACGTCCCTACCTTTCCATCTAAGATATCACTCCACAAAAATATCAGTTCAATTATTTATGATTGAAATCTAAAAGATTCTAGTGTAGATATTTTTTAAGTTATGTCTTGGTCAAAAGATTATTGAGATCCTTCTTGTACTCATCTGACAGAACTAATAGTAACATGAATTTCAATTATTTTTCCTTTTTTTAAAAAAAATAAATTGTCTTCTTGACTTTTTTGGTCCTCAAATTCTCATGTGCTTTTAATTTAGGACACATAATATAATTTGGTTACACAACTAAGTACTAAGAAATAACTAACTTATATTATCCAAAAATATTTTATTTTGTAGTCAATAAACCAAAGCCTAATTTTAGGTGTCAATATCATTATTAGGGTGTGGACGTTATGTATTTGGTGGATATAATGAAACGATAGAACGAAATACACCGCAAATGATAATTATAATTTATTTGAGGGAAAAAAGGATAAATATATTTCGAATTATCGTAAATGGTATGCAGATACCCTCCATCATACTTTTGGACATTGGTCCCTCTGCCGTCCAAAAACTAGAGCATATATGCCCTTCACTCTAACAAAAGATTAAATAGGGACACGTGTCATAATCTTATCCGTCGATTCGATATTTAATAAATGTTGGGTCGGTGGATAAGATTATGACATGTGTATGTCCATTAGTATAAAAGGTATATATGTTCTAGTTTTTGGACGGAAGGGGCACCAATGTCCCAAAAGTATGACGGAGAGTATATGCATTCTATTTATAATAATTCGGGGGTATAGTTGTCATTTTTCCCTTTATTTGAGGAACTTTGATAAAACGAACTTTTCTAGCGTGTTACATTTAAATACAAGTTAGACTTTATGAAATTCGTAATGAAAAAAAACAATAAATTTTCTAATTTGCAATTAAATTTCTCTCCAGCTCTTATAAAAATGTACATCATCTTCTTCTAAACACAATCTCGATGTTTTGAGAAAGTTGTATGTTACGATTCAATCAGATTATTCTATTTCATTTATTCTCCATTTCCTCTGCTTTAAAAACCATAATTTAATGAATCTTTCACATATCATCTTTTTGGTGAATTGATACGAAGAAAATAATAAACTATATTCACTTGTATAGTCTATTTATCATGTTAGATATGGAATTTGTTATTCTAAAAATTGTTAATTCTTGACTTTTCATGTGCTCGAGAAGGCTTCCTTAATTTGTGTCAATTAGGAAGTTGCCTTTTTATTTTTATTGGTTTTCTAATCAGTGTTTGATACTTATAGTCAGACTAAATTTAGATTTGTGTCGAAAAGTTTTGAGGAGTAGAGCATTTTCTGACAAAAAAGACTCCGTACCTAATAGAATTTAAATTTAAGACCTCTTGATTAAGGATAAAAAAATACTCATCATTCCATCACAACTCTCGTCGGTGAAAGTTGCCTTTCTAGATTTTTTTTGAGTGTTATCTATTTTTATTTTATTTTCCCATTTCTTCCTTGGCCCCTACTACTATTAAAATAAATAAATTGCCTCTTTTATTTAGGTGGGCCAGGTGATGTTGTGGATCACTGTGCCAACTGCCCCTCACCTTTTTTTATCATTAAAAAAGTTAGAGCAACTTTCACATATAACAAACACAAAATTCATATTTGTATGTTATATAAAGTTTGCATAATTGCGCTCCGTAGCAAACATAAATATGTATATTTCGCTATACATATACAAAAGAAAGCAGTTGTATAATCTGCTTTGGTATACATATACAAAAAGATCATTTGTATAAAGTGAGAGAGGCGACTGAGCGAGCGAGATCTGAGAGAGTGGCGAGCGAGATCTGGGAGAGGGGAGAGAGGGGAACGAAAATATATGTATATATACAATTTTCACGCATTTTATACATTTGCGTTTTTGTATAAAGTGAGAGAGGCGAGTGAGAGAGCGAGATCTGGGAGAGTGGCGAGCGAGATCTGGGAGAGGGGAGAGAGGGGAACAAAAATATATGTATATATACAATTTTCTCTCGCTTTATACAAACACAAACACATTTTATACAATTTGCGTTTTTTGTATAAAGTGAGAGAGGCGAGTGAGAAAGCGAGATCTGGGAGAGGGAAACGAAAATATATGTATATATACAATTTTCTCTCGCTTTATACAAACACAAACGCACTTTATACACTTGCATTTGTATAAAAAACGAGAGAGGCGAGGAAGAAAACGAGAGTGGCGAGCGAGATTCACCAGGAGAGAGGTGAGATAACAATAGTTTGCTATGAGGTACAATTAAATCAAACTATATTTATAGCATTTAATTTAAATTAATAGTTTGCTATTATATACAATTTTCCCAAAAAGTTATAATCTTCGAAAAGAAAAAGAAATTGGTGTGTGGTGAAAATATTTTCGCCAAAACGAAGAAATGATTTCGTAATTGTAAAAAGAAAAGGTTCATAAATAATATTTTAAATTTATTGTCTTCTATCCATTCACTCTACACGATTACAACTACACCCCAACCCACCCTACTCTTATCTCTATAATGTTTTTGTTAGATTAGGTATCTTGAATTTACCTTCTTCTTTTTTATTTCTTTGTAAATAATCATTATTCTATATCTCGATAATAGAGATTCACATGATATAGAACTTAATGAAAGTAAAAATATTTTCTAATAAGCAATTTGCTTAGATAATCGTAGTGATTGAATATTTTGTCACGCACCTTGATTAATTTAACAGATTTTTTTAAATATCTCCTATTATAGATATCAAGTAATCCTATTTATCAAAAGCTCATAAATAAAAAGAGATCACTTGATAGAATATTTGTATTAGTGTTCGATCAAATCTAATTACACCACATACTACTATATCACAATTATTAAAATGCAATTCTTCTCTAATTATTGCATAAACACAAAATATTTTATACATTAAACTACGTTTTTATATCCCACCCAAAGATAAAACAAATTGGATGCACTTAGTTTCTTGTGAATCATGCCAGATACCCACTTTTTTCAGACATTTTCTAGGTCAAAAAATTATGCGCACCCATTAAAGAAAATTAAAAAGAAAAGAATACAGTACCAAAACTACTCCTAATCATGTCACCCACTAAATAGTTACTTAATATTATTTTTAAAAAAATTAGTTATACTTAATACTATGAAGCACTCAAGTACATAGTTTGTGGACACATAAAATAAAATACTCAATTTTATTTTAGAAAGAATTTCTTCGAAGTATTCGAATCATAAATATTGATTAAGGAAGCTTACGAGTTTTTCCATAATAAAAGTAAATCTCCAGTGATCACGACTTATGTTATTAATTAGTCAGACATTTTTAAAAAATAGATAAATTTATCTGTATATATTTTACAACCTAGTTATCTTTTAGGATATGCAAAATATTTTTCTAATATGAGAAGTCGTCTTTAATTTCTTCCGACATATATATATTATGTGGTAAGGTTTAAAACAAGAAAAAATTTATGAATTATGAATTAATTCCAATATCCTTTGTACCAAATATACCCTTAAATCAATCTACTTTATTAAAACCTCACCATATCATGTCACACACTTTTCTTATTACTATTAAAAAAAGAAGAAATTGGCAGTGGATGAAAGTAGAAATCATGGATTGGAGCACATAATTAGTGGCCTAATGGGCATTTTAAAATTAGGCTACCTGTTTTGCTCATGTCTATTTATTTATATTATTAATCAACAAAACAAGGGGTTCCATAAATGAATAAATAAAAAAAGACAATTTAATAATTCGATGGTCAGTATTGTCCACCATTCATTTGGTCATAGTCTTTTTATTTATTCAGATAAGGTTTCGAGATGATAAAATCAATCCATAATATTATGACTTATTTAATTCATTTAGGTTTGGACAAATTAAGGTTTTCTTTATCTTGTTAATTTAATCTATTTTGATCCGTTTAATTTAGCCTAATTAAATATTGGACTGATATGCCAATCAGATTGATCCACGAAAAACTTTTTCTAAATAATTTTTTTAATTTTTCTTACTTGATATGTTGTATATAGTCTTATGATACTAAAACAAATTATAATAACCAAATAAAGAATTTAAAAATTAATGGATTATATAGTTAACTCAATTATTTGAGGCCCCTTAAAATTCTTGTACAACTTTTTTAGGTTATGGATTTGATTTGATGTAGGACTTGTCCTTTTGCCTCATTTGATGAATAATTAAATGTGTCTTGCAATATCTTTTTAAAATATTCACAAGAATTTGGCCACCTAGAATAATCGACACCAAGATTTGTATTAAAGTTTTGTGTTGATGATGGAAACAATTTTGACTAATTTAATACTTATAGATTCGTTAATGAACAACCAAGAAGAAAATAAAAAAAATAATGTAGAAGGACAAAGATGGTGTTCATGTGTGACCACCTCAACATATTTGTCAGTTTATAATTCTGAATATCATCAGAAATTTCGATTTTAAATTTTGAAAGATCTAATCTTTGATAAGAAAGTCCTTTACCTTCTTTATTGGTCTATAAACAAAAATTCATATCAATGAAGTCAATAAGTTTAAATACTGAATCATTAAATAAAAATATATATAATTTGATTTTAGTTCTATATTAAATTTCAAACTTTAATTTGTGAAGAGTCGATAATTAATTTGTCAAAAAAACAAAAATTAAAGTGAATTTAGTCAACTCTAGCTAAGGAGTGTTTAACAAATATATATATATACATATTGTATCCAAATCTTGAACAAACTAGTATATCTAGATAAGATCAACACTATATTATCTATTTTTAGATCTCCTAATTATTTTTGTCATTATTTTTGTCTTGTTAAAATTTAAAGTAGCTATATTCCTATATAGTATTTATTTTTAGTCAAAGCTAAACTACCTTCCATCATAGAATTTTCCTCATTTTGTAGCTAACGTAATTTTCCTCATTATGTTATCTTAAGTATCCGTTTTTTGACATTTCTAGATTTAGACGCATAAAAATATTAAAAGTCAAACTCATAAAGATTATATTTTGATTTATCTCTGAACCAGTAATAGTAATAGTTGGATTGGAGGTGAGGGCAGTGGCCGGTGTGAATGGAGGCTACAGGGGTGGAGGTAAAGATGAGGTGAGTCAGAGATGGTAAGAACACAATCAACGTGGAATGTCATTTGGAACTTGTACTCCCTACTTCCATCGAAAAAGTTCTAAAATAGGGCGGCTTTTATAAATCAAAAGACTAAGAGGACGATCTTGTAATATTCCAAAACTTAAAGAGTTCACATAGAAGAAGCAATTATACGTAGTACGTAATATATGTTACTATACGATTTGACCCCTCAATAATATTGTTTTTTTTTCTTTGTCTCCAACTCGATTTTTAATATTATTTTGGAATTTGACTAATTCAAATTATTTCATGTAAAACTAATTAGAGAGGGATCGATCACTATCAATTTCTAAACAAAAAAAAAAAAAATCTTATTCGTCTGACTATATAACCCTCGAATAAAAACCTCAATCATGTTGTGTAAACATAATGAATGCGCAATAAACTAAAATAATGTTATCACTTTCAAGTATCAATATTCCAAAAGATTATAATTTAAAAAGTAATCATGTTATATGTTTGTAACTTATGAGAAAATATTCCAATTCCTTTAAATAGATGGGACAATTATTTAGGTCCAATCTTTATCTTTATCTTTATCTTTATCTTCAACATGCTAGAATAATTCAAAAACTATTAAGAAAAGAACTAAGCCATCAAATTACTTCAAGAATGTGACTTCCCATTTTTGATATATTTTTATATTCGTTATTTCATAATTGTTTTTAGTGAGGTAGACATGTGAATAGTACAAGACGTGACATTAATGGATATGCCAATAAATTTTTATAATAATCGTTGAGAATTTTTTAATATATAAAATTAATTAGTAAATTAATTATGTAAGATTTTTAAAGAAAATTGGGTGAAGTTGGCTTTTAGTAGGCAATTCAAACAACTTTATTTATAGCTTACATTTACGCAAAAAGTATGTGTATTTTAATGGTTGTTTTGAGGTAGAAATTGTTAGTATACGAACAACGTTTTAAAAAAACAAACTACATGATTTTTTTTTAAAAAAATAAATAATATATTTATCATATTATATCAAAAATATTTTTGAATTAATTTGTAAAAAATACACTAAGTTCTTATTTTGCTTTGTTTTATATATATATATATTTCTATTATATATGATGGTGACATTTTTGCTTGGTGGGCCATTTTTTGTCTCCTTTATTTACAAGTACAAAAATACAAATACAATAGAATCACGCAATTTCTTGGAAAAGATTTTAAGATTTTTCAAAAATAAAACCCATTCCTTTTTCCACTTTTGTCGATTACTCTCCACTTTTACTTATCCGCTATATAAAAAATATAAAATTTATAATTATTTATTAAGTTTAAAATATTTCTAAAAATATTATCTTACTATATCTATTAAAACCTTATTATTGAATATTATTTATATTTAATATTTAAATATATTATAATAAATAAAAATAATATAATAAAATTATTATTTTTTAAAATCAAATATGGACAAACAAAGATAAATAGAGAGAGTAATTCTTTACGCAACTTGCTTGGACTAAAGTACATAATATTCAACACCTTTTCCTTTTCTATATACATAAAAAAAAAAAAATAGTTGAGATATCCGTCTTCAAGTAACATGGTGGAATAATTAAAATTTCTTTATTAATGAATTGAAGGGTTTCGGATTTGAATTAGTGGTGGATACAATCTATTAATATCATATTCATTTTGAACCCAATTATCTTGTAGCAACTCACAAATTTATGTATAAAAATTGTATAAAAATTTATTAAAATTAAATTTGTAATTTCAAAAATATAATTAAATATAAATAAGTGCCTAAAAGATGTTGAACCAATAAAATTTAAATTTTGAATTTGTAATCATAAAAATAATATTAAAAATCTTGATAGGAAACATTTTATTTAATTAGCTCTACACAATACAACAACAGCATCATACCTTTAATAAGCTTTAAATAATACATATCATAATTAATCTGATCAATAAATTCCAAATTTTGAAAGATTTCCATAGGTGATTCTTGACGTGCTCTAGTGATAGTCAATATATAAAAGCTAACAAAAGCTCATGAAGAATAGGTGGCTTTCCTTTCAATGTATATATAAATTAAATTTTCCAATCCAATAATAGAGTTGAAAAGTTGGGTCTAATTGTCTAAAATAGGTGAGTTTTGAAAAAAAAATTATTTTATATTTTTTTGGAAAATTCCTTAACCATCCTTCTATTTCTTCTAAACTTCTCCAAAGACTTGTAAAATGTGATAGGTTCTACATACTATTTAAACAAAGACCACAACTTTTAGCTTGTGGTTGAAAATTCGTGACAAGTAGAATAAGATTAAGATGCGGAATCAGAATTTACGGTTTATGTGTTTGGAATATTTTTTAAAAAAATATCAAATTTTAAATTAATAATTTATATATATAAAATTAATTTTTTGAGATAAATATAGAGTTGATTCAAAACTAGTGATTTTGAACTTGTAATCTATAAGAATTTTATAAGATAGAAAACACTAGTTCAGATGGTACAATTCGATAATGACATAGTGCAAGAGATAATCCATAAAGTTTAACATGTCAAAACGGACAATACATATCATAAGTTTGGACCGTAACCGTCGATTCTTAATTTTCTTTGAAATAACATATACACAAAAGGCAAAATTGAAAGAAATTATAAGTGATTTCCCAAAAAACAATATAATTGTACTATATGTCCCTTTTTGTGATAGATGGAGTAATATACTAATATCACACGATTCTTTTAGCTAAAGAAAGACAAAATATTTTAACTAAACCATTAAACACGCTATTTTAAAGTATTAAAGAGAAACTTTTAAACTGAATCTTTGTGATAGGAAAAACAAATTTGAGAAAAAAGAAGAAATCCTATTTATATTTTAAAAGTTAGAAAATTTGATGCCACACCATAATAATACACAAAGTTACGATTAAAAATGAAGAGAAAATAAAAAAAAATATTAGATAAGTAAGCAAGAAAATGCTATCGCAAAACCATCTAATAAAACACGATAGGGTGAGATGAGGCAGGGTGGGGTTTCGAGGGTGGCCGGGGGGATAGTCCAGAGATGGTAATGAAATAAATGAATTTGGAATATCACTTATGGAGTTTGTTTTCCCTGCTTTCATTGAAAAAATCATGATTTTCTTTGTGAAACTTATTTTTCTAAAAAAAAAAATGATAATATTTTTCTCCGTACTGAATACACTCTAAATTATGGATCCAAGAAAGTCTATGTCATAATGTGAAAAATGTAGGTAAAGAAGAAATGCACAAAAAAGAAGAAACTAATGGAGTGTGAACCAATCCTATCAATGCTTTACACATTTCAAGCAACCACTTTTGATTATTTTTTTGAAGTGGACATGTAATTAATGTTACAAAAATGTGAACCTTAAAAAGAATAGGTAGATGGCCTAATCAAATTAAATTAATAAAATATTGGTGGCTATCACTAACATGTACTCCCACCTTCTCAAAATAAATCTAGCTTTAACAAAAAGTAATTGTCCCAAAATAAATATCGCAACTCGCAACAATTATGCTGAACTTTGAACCATTCACTTATTTTACTTACTATGGACTAGACGGAGTACCTTCTATTCATTGTGTTTTCTTAATAGGCATGAAATGAACTATAAAACTCTACCAAAAAGAGTTTCATGCCTTTTGAGGACAAATATACAGGCCTTTGAAACATGAATCTGTCTATTTTGTAAGTTATTATAAACGTTAGATAACAATCTAATAAGATTGCGAAATATAAGAGCAAACATTCTACGCTATTCAGAAGGATAGTTATTTCTCAAGGTTATAGTTGCGCAATGTCTAAAAGACAACACTTGTGTAAATCAACAGACTTTTTTCAAGGCAAATTAGGTATGCAACTAAATAATTTAAAATCTCCATCTCTGAGAAACCAGTCATAATCTTGTAATCCAGAAAAATACAACTTCTTTAAGAGAAGAAAATGAATCAGCAAAACGAAAAAGGCGATAAAATTTCAAAAATTGCACTGCTAGGCTCACTTTGAACTACTGGAAATTTTTTAGCACAACATATTATCAGTTGCAACGCGTACCAGCTTATCTTAGCTGCAAATAAGTATCGCGCGTTTTCCTCTCTTTGTTGATCTTAGCTCTCCATCTACATTGTCAAGCTATCTGGATTCTCAATTATCTTGGAAAAGGTTTGAAGGAAGGCTGCTAAGTCCGCGCCATACACAACTCGGTGATCTGCTGTGACGTTTACCTGTAAATAATTCAAAATGTGAAGTATGAATTGATCTTATGATGATGAGAACATCACTTTATTACAGAAGTTCACACGAGACTTTGGTTAAGACTTCAAAAGCAAGGTTTCAACCATAAGCAAAGAAAAAAAAGTACATATTTCACATGATTAAAGAAGCACTCTCAGTAGCTATCCGGTCTTACTTCTACCAACAGTTACTGTTCTTTAAGCCCGAGAAGGAAGACAAAGAAGGGAAATATACAGAAAAAACTTTCGATAGGTAGCAGCCTTTCCCGTCAAAGGAAATGACAGGGGAGGAAAGGGGGTTTTCGGAAGGTGAGAAAATCATGAAAAGGAAAGGTCAAAAGTTAATCAGTTAATAATGTGCTAGATGATGCATGCATATAGGTAAATCAGCAAGGTTAGCATTATGTCTAGATGAAACTGTGAGATGAAAAAGTCAGTAAGACCAAAGATTAAGGGAACCACCCACCCAGTTCTATTGTGTTTAAAACCAGGCACATTGATTTTCGGAAACCTGATTTTTGGGAACCAACTCTAGTTGGTTTTGGTGAAGGCTGGAAACAAATTGAGACAACAGTTGCCTTGCTTCTGGCAATTTGTTTTCTCTTATACTTTTTTTTTTCAGACAGTTGAAAGTACATTTAGTAAAGAATAAAAAAAATGTTTAGACGGTTTTAATTATGTTTTCTCCAGTATGATAGCATCTAAAATGTTTGTTTTTAAGTGATATGTTTCAGAACATAAAAACTTCTCAAAACTAAATCCAAATTCACATTTTAAAAAATCAAAACTAAGTCCTTTAATAGCAGCCATAAAACAAACCAATCTTAACTCCAAAGATAGCTAACGTTAACTAAACCCAAGGATAAAATCCCACAAATACATGCCAAGAATACTCCCAAACCCGGATAAAGGATAAGGATTGCAATAGGTTGATGACCAGTGTAAAACTAGTCAATTTATAGAGAATTCATTTAAGTATCCCAACTAGTTTGGAGTTGAGGCATCATAGTTGCTACATCTCCTTTAGACTTTAAACAACACTAGAGACGAAAGAAATCCTGTTCACATGTGCCTCACTTGCCATTGGATTCTTGTTACATAGTTGGGACGATGAGTAAAGATAACAAATTTTATCTCTTCATATTCATACGAAGGACACTTAAATGTGAGATAGATTCGATAAGTACCACTATCATCATAAACCATGGCTTGCTAGGTTTATAAAATCCAAAATGCTATTAACTAGAACTGAAATCCACCGTAATCCATGGAAGCCACACTAATTCTCAAAAAGACCTCATGAGACTAGCTGGATATTCGTGATTATAGCCTAAAGGCTTCAAAGTTAACAAACCCCAACCCTATCTAGACCCAAGTCAACTAGCACCACCCCATAGCAGGCCAGCACATGACGCGAGGCACTATCTACTATCTAGAGCCTTTACTGTGAGATGGTAACTTCCATAAGAAAAATCTCATCAGCCTTTTATGCTGGTTGGTTGATGCAAAATTGGAGACCACATATCAAATCAGAAAGTTGCAGAATTACCCATAGAACTCAGCATGTAAAGACTGTCGTATTTCAGTAATTTCGAGCTGCAATGAGCGAGTTCTTATTACTGGAACAACCAAGAATTAGCTAAAAAGTAAAACTAAGTTCTTTATCTACCAATCCCATATAGCACTTATCAAGGGGAGAATGAAGCCAACTTCACCACAATTAGCACCGATTGTTGGCAACCCTTCTGATGATTACCAACCCTTGCAAGTGTCTGCATTTTGAGGTGCGTGCACCGCACCCAAATTGGTTCGTAGGATGTAAATGGACCACATGAGATTGAAGTTTTTTTCTCTAGACTCTATTCATGGTTCTTCGATCCATATGTAACCAAAAATTGATGAGACATATGACTGATGTTTGTTGTTGTGCTTGAGTTAACTTGACAAGATCCAAATACATCCGCACTTAACTTGTCATAACTTGTTCAGATATGATTGAAGATTATGGACTACTTCGGATACAAGAATCACCAGTCCCACTTATCAAAGAAAAAATTTAAACTAGAAGTGCAAGAAAACACCAGTCCATTGCTCTTTACAAAATAATGTTCCTATCCCAGACATTTAAGAAGCATATTAACTAGCAGTTCAGCCAAAAGTCATTGTGAAAGCTCCAATATCTTGAACAAAATTAAAAACTGCAAACACTGAAGAGGATAAAAGGAAAATCTTTTTGCACATTAGGTCTGCTTAGCACCATCTGCGATAGAGCACGTAGTAATGGATAGGAAAGCTATGGTTATCTTGCTACTGAACATGATCCCACATCCCAGTTGGCAGTTAAAATCTCCCGGCCAATCTTCACAGACAAAATATATTAGGTCCATATGCACAAAGGTCCAGCCGATAAAAGTCTGGAACACTTCGGAAGGGAAGCCTTGGCGTAACTGGTAAAGTTGTTGCCATGTGACAAGGAGGTCACGGTTTCGACCTGTGGAAACACCCTCTTGCAGAAATGCAGGGTAGGGTTGTGTAGGCTGCCCTTTTATTCCATATTTTTAAAATTCTATAGCTTATCATTGTCCATAATGGTTAGGTACATTGAAACTTACATAGGTTAATCTCATTCTGAAAACTATTCCTCGTCTTCAACTTGCATATCACTCTCTAAGGCCTACCAGACTAGACCGTCTTCACGACTTCATAGATATCAAAACTAACTACTGGAAGAGATCTGTATGCATGACGCATCAACCATGCTAATAAAATCTAAAGTAAAAAGACACCCTGAGAAGCATGAAGGGTAGGGAATGAAGGAACCCATCTACTGCAAAGTAGGGAAAATATAGGAAACCTACAAGAATCTCTTGATATCCATAACATCTACAAAAACTTTTTTTTTTTTGCTATATGAGGTAAAGATCATGAGTACATCAAGAATTCTCGAAGATTAACAAGAAGAAATCTTATGGAAACAAGATAAAACAATTAACTTTATCACATAAGGGTTTTTAAATTTTTTTTTTTGATAAGTAACATTTGTATTATAAAACTCAGGACTTAGGTAGTGTTAAACCCCTTTACAGCAAGTCTAAGAATAGTAATATAACAAAGATGACGCGGCCATTTAAGAATCCAACAAAAGCTACCGAGAATTATCAGTCAAACTGATTATATGATGTCTAGAAAGGTGGCTTTTTGCCACAAGCACTTGAAAGGGAAGTGGAAACTTTGAAATCTATAAAACATGCCCTTAAAAATAAATAAGTGGCCCTTCTCAACAAAAAAAAAAAGGGTGCACAATCATATTTTGTTTATTTTTCTTTGTTTTCAACATCTAGAATTCAAGGGAAACAGGAATTGTTTTAACCACAGTTCACATAAAAATTCAACGAGAATTAAGAATTTTGAGTGGCTAGAGTAAAGACAAATTAGTTGGGCAACATTATCTAATTAGAGTGAGCGCTGATATGTGTCAATAAATTTCACTTCTAAAGTTATCTTCAGTCAAACCTAGCACTTAAAACAAATTAACAATGGGAAGAGAATGCAAGACATACCAGCATCTTATTTTTGACGCTGAAGAACCCATCAGCATTAGCTACAGGAGTTGGTTTTGATGCTCCAACAGCCATTATAGCCCCCTGAACATCATTCAGTTTTCAAGTTGATGTTACTTGCTAACAACACAATGAAATGTATCGGAAACAAAAGTCAGCTACATCCAACCCTCACCTGGCCAGGAGGAAGAATAGCATCAAATCGGTCCACACCAAACATGCCCAAGTTGGACAAGGTGAAAGTCCCTGAATTTGGAAACCACAACACCTCAGTAGACTCCCGTAGGATAACCTAGAAATCCAGTTACAAATTCAACAAAAACAAAATAAACTAGTAATAATAGTAACCTGAATTGTACTCATGTGGTTGTAGTTGCTTAGCCCTAGCCTTCTCTACCAGTTCCTTCCACTTTTGAGACAACAGATACAGATCCAACTGCACCAACACAAGATAAAAATAAGCATTACCTATGAGTCTATGACTTAACATCTTTCACAAAACTAACAACAATTTAAACCAACCAAAAAAAGAGAGACTTGATTCAGTGATACTACCTTGTCAGCATCCTGAAGCACCGGTGTTATCAACCCACCGTTAATGGCCACCGCAACAGCAATATTTATACTGCTGTTGTACGTAAAGCTCTTTCCATCTTTACAAGAAGAATTCACAACTGGATGTTGAGCTAGTGCCATTGCCGCAGCTTTGGCCAACAATGCGGTCATTGTAACACCCTTCTTCTTGACCTGTTTATCAATTTAATCACAAGATAGTCTATGTTTAAACTCCAGAATCTAAAACCAATTCATATCAGTTAATTTGCACATTTTTATTATGCATCACATAATAGTCTATGTTAAGTCATGTGACCACCTCATCTCAGAACACAATTATTTATTCTGCAACACTTCCATCACAACACTTAGGCCAAGCGAGTGAAAATTCTTGTGAACACCCTATTAAATTGAAGTATAACTTATACTCCCTCCGTTTTAATTTTTTTGCCTAACTTTCCTTATTAAATCGTTTTAAAAAGAATGTCTCTTACACTTTTTGACAACTCTTTAATACTTCACCTGACATGTTTAATACCACAAGATTAAAGACATTTTGGTACACTCTACACATATATAGTTTAAGACCACATGACTAAAAAAGTAAACTTTACTTTCTTAAACTCTGCATCAGGTCAAAACCAGACAATCAAATTGAAACTAAGGGAGTATTGAGTTTGCAACTAAAGTCTCAAATTTAAATCACTCACCTTTAGGTATAAATCATCAAGGGCATCAGTAATAACTGGATATCCAACACGAAATGTTGGAACAGAGAGACTCTCCATCATATTCTTGGACACTGCAACTTGCATTGTTGTGAACGGAACAACTGTTGACCCAGGAATCTCCGGTAAACTAACCGGAGCAGCTTTCGCTGGCGTGCCCACTGCCGGAGCAGCAGCAGTAGCAGCAGCAGGAGGTGGGCTAATACTCTTGGATGGTGCTGGAGTAATTCCAGCAGCTTTCTCAACATCCTCCGATGTAATCCGTCCAAATGGGCCAGTCCCATTCACTTTATTGATATCAATTTTATGCTGCTTCGCCAATTTCTTCGCATTTGGGGTCGCAACAATCTTCTTCGGCTCATCAGAAGAAACCCCAACCGGAGATTGAGGTTCAGGAGTACTCTCCGATCCAGAAGAAGAACCCCCAGATTGTCCTTTCGCTTTTGCTTTAGCTTCAGCAATTTCATCTTCTGTTTCAGCTAATAACCCAATAGGAGCACCAACAAGTGCAGTTTCACCTTCATTAACGACAATAACAGCTAAAATCCCATCGTAAAACGTCTCAACATCCATATCAGCTTTATCCGACTCCACAACAACAACCGATTCACCTTTAGACAAAACATCACCTTCCGATTTAACCCAAGATACGATCTTTCCTTCAGTCATCGTTGAGCTTAATGCCGGCATGAAAATCTCTCGAATCTTCGATTCAACAACTGGGAGTTTGTAATTTCTGGGTTTCTGAGGGAGCATTGTGCGTGTGGTTGAGAAACGACCGAGGGAAGATGAGAAGGAGATTGCAGAGGATTGAAGTGACGCCATTGAAGCTAAAATTTGGGGAATTTTTTTGTGAAAATGGTGAATTGAGGGAAGATTTATATGGAGAAAAGGAAGAAGAAAATGGCGGAGAAGACGAGGAAGTGTTAATTCAAGTGTAGCTTTGAGTTTTCCGCCGATTTGGTTGCTGTATTTTTAGGGGCGTAGGCAAAAGTTTGTTGGGAAAAATGTTCCCAAATAGATTGTTTAATTTTGTTTCTGAAAAAAAAATAAAAACAAATTACACAAATCTCATAATGTTAAAGAGATAATTACATTCTATCCTTATTTTTTTTCAAATTACAAATAATTCTTAAATTTGGTAGAATCATGATACATTCCAAAATGTCTCAATACATCGTGTTCCGATTTCGGATACATCCCTCAACGTCCTGATACATCACGTAAAATGATGTATTCGAATGATACATTGCATAAAGTGACGTCCCGATATATCGCGTATGTACATCGTAAAGTGATATATCCGACTGATACATCACATAAAGTGATGTATTCGATTGATACATCGTGTAAAGTGATGTATCCTACCTATACATTGTGTACAGTAATGTATCCGACCCGATACATCACGTAAAGTGATGTATTCGACTGATACATTGTGTAAAGTGATGTATCCCATCGATACATCGCGTAAAGTGGTGTATTTGACTGATACATCCTGTAAAGTATGGATTTTTGTAATTTTTTCAAATGGTAGGGAATTTTAGAGAATATAGTAAAATAAGTTGTGTATTTAGATAGTTTTTCCAAAAAATTATTATGTTTGGTTAATGGTTATACATATTGAAATGTTCTTTTGGATTATTTTAAAAAAATGACATAATTTAGAAATACTATGAGAGGTTTTAGTATTTTTTTTTTTTTTAATTCAGTGTACGAATTTTGCACATGTATATCGCACTGACTAATAATGTATATAAAAATAATAAAATGTTAAGCATGGGTTATATTATTAAGTACAAAAACACACTCAACACCAATATACTTAGTGAAATTTCATTATGAAAAGGGTAGAGTATACACAAACTTTATCACTACTTGTGTAGAGGTATAAAGACTGTTTCTGAAAGCCCATAAACTCAAGTACATCAAATCCAAACAAAGGAAGAAGAAAATAATGATGAAATCATAACTGTTAATAAGATAAGCAATGTAAATAATGGTGGATGGACCATTACTTGCGTAGGTACGAATGTTGTTTCTGAAAGACAATCAGCTCAAATGCATCAAATCCAAACAAAGGAAGAAGAAAACATAGCACTCAGAGTTCAGTAAATAAAAATATAAATGTGTATCCAACAAGAGTCAAAACGTGGGGCTAACTCTCCTATTTGATTTAGCTGACTCAAAATTAGTATATCAATATAAATATAGAAATTTTATCCTATATATATAATGTAATTTGTTGCCGAGGGGGTTAGGGTCCCTACCACCCACATAGGTCCGCCCTGAGTGTAAAGTCTACAAGAAAGAAATAATAACAACAACAACAATAAAATAGTGTGATAATTGAAACACAATAAACAACATATGACAAGAACTATAAGAGTGCGTCTAGTACTACGACAAATACTAACAAAGCCTAAACCTAAGCACGACAAGACAACACTTCAATCTCCATCCCTAATAACCTTCTACCCTGATACACGACTTTCAATTATTCCTATCCAGAGATTTGTCCTCAATAATACGAAGTTGCACCATATCCTATATGATCACCTCTTCGCAATAATTTTTTCAGCCTACTTTTACCATTCCGCGTACCCCTTATAAGCAATCTCTTGCACCTCCTTATTGGGCATCAACACACATCGTCTGCACATTACCACTTTCTTTTGGATAACCTCATTCATAATCTTATTGCTCCTAATATGTTCATACATTCAGCTCAACATCCTAATTTCTAATACAAAAACACACTCAACCATTGTATTTTAAGAAATCGTATATCAAAAGTAGATAAGTAAAAATAAACAAAACAATATTTATGATAAATAAACAAAACAATATTTATGATCAATCTAATCATGTTCAACTTTATCCTTTGCTAGCAATGAGAAAGTCCACTCTTGGTCCCTTTCCCTCGTATTTCAAACAAATCAATCAAAATCAACAGACTTTTTGGGGTCTATTTGTAACTTTCTAAACTTCAGTACCCAATTATTATTATTCTCTTATTTCCAAATATCACCTCAGCTTTTCTCTCTCTATAACTCATCATAATCTCTCTTAGACCCGAATAATTTTCCGACAAAACCTAACCCTAATTCTTCAATGGCCAGCGATTCCAATGAACCTTCCCGTCGCAAACACCATCGATCTTCTCCTTCCGATGAGGATACCGGAGAACCATTGAAACGCCGTAAGCACCGACACCATCATCGTCACCACCGTCACCATCGCCATCATAGTAAGAAGCACCTAGAGAAATCCGATTCGAAATCCGAGAAGGAAATGGTTAAATCAAAAAGTGAGATTGAGAACGGAGGTAAACCAGGAGAAGAGATTAGGATTGGTACTGTTGTTGGTGTTTCTACTTTAGGGATTGATTATGATATGGAGGAAGGAGAAATCATTGAGGATGATATTGTGGATACTGCTGCTGTTGGTGATGCTGATGAGAATACCGTGGCCGAAAAATTGGGGAATGAAGATGATTTGAACATGGTCTGTTCAGATTTCTTTCGATTTTAATTGCTGTATAAATATCGTGTTTATTTATTTGTTCTTCCAGGGCCTGTTTGGTTGCTGTCATGGTTCTTTGAAGATTAAGAATACAATTTAGTTTGGTTTTGAAAAAAAAAAGTGATATTTTTGGTAAGTAGTGAAAAACTTCTGTTTTCAAATGCAACATTTCAACTTTAAGCAACCAAAAAAGGGGCCTTTGTTTAGAATTTTACTATTTTTAGTGTCCAAGATATGTTAAATTAATGTTGTTTCAACTGTTTGATTAATAAGTATGTTGCATAAAACAGACATGAGAATTATGTATTCCATACAGAGCTTTGAAGTCCTGATGATTGAGGGCTTTCTTTTTATTAGTAAGAAACTTTCTCGTGACTGTTAAAATTTGAATCTTTTTTGTCTGCTAAAATATTGGAAAATTGTACTTTATCATTTAATTCAGCTCATATTTCTTGTCTAGGAATTGCATGAAGCTCAAGGACAAGGGCCTGCAGACAATGTGGAAAAAGTTGACAGAGATTCCACTGTTTCAGGACGGCATGATGAGCAAAGGCAAAGTAGAAAGGCAGATAGTTCTAGAGAAAGAAAGTCCAGAGTCAAGCATTCTGCCAATGGTAGTCACATAGATGAATTTCATAAATTGGAGTCTAAACCACAGAAAGAAGATAGTATCGCTGGTGAAGAAAGTACAAAACAAAAGAGCTATCATGAGGATGAAAGTGATTTACAGGATCAAATAATAAAATCCTTAACTCCTGAAAATGTTGGGAAGAGGCATAAATCTGTTAGGGTATCATCTTCACATTATGAGCACCCTGAAGAGAGACATGTTACAAAGTCATCCAAGTCACCTGATCGCTCCAGAGGAAGATCACGATCAAAAAGTGTTCTGGAGGAGTCTTTCCTTGTACCTAAGTCTCGTGAGATAGATGACACATATGAAAAGGAAAGCAGATATAGAAGTAACTTTGATGATGAAAAAATTGGATACAACCGGGACTATCGACATGGAAGCCGAGAGTCTTCAAGGGATAGGGAAAAGGAGCATAATTCTTGTAACAGTAGATCCTCTAGAGACAGGTATTATAACAGGGAGAGTGTTGATAGATTTCGGGAGAGTATGGAGAATGACAGGGAGCGTGAGTTGGCTAGAGAAAAGCGAAGGGAGAGCGATAAGGAGAGGGAAAGAGAGAAAGCTCGAGATAGGGAAAGGGATAGAGAAAGAGAATATGAGAGGGGGAGAGAGAGGGAAAGGGAGAGGGAGAGGGAAGAGAGAGAAAGGAGGACTAGGGATAGGGAAAGCAGGGGACGTAGTAGGGAGGCAGATAGGGATAGAAATAGCGATAGGTACAGCAGGCAGCAGGATGACAGTCTTGCTTATAATAGACGTAATAGACATTATGAGACTGACATTGAGAGAGAAAGGACAAGTAATCACTTTAAAACTGAGACCACAAAGCAACATGCTGTAGAGACAGAGAGTGAGAGATCTAAAAGGTATTGTTAATTCTAGCTAGTGACTTTTGATATCAGAACCTCTTCATCAGAGGTGTTTTACTTAATATGTGGTTCTTGTTTTTTCCATTTTTTGGTGTATCGCAGAGATAAAGTTGAGCAGGAGGATTATCAGGAAAAAGTTGTTTTCCAGCTTGCTGAACAGGAAGAAGAAGATGAACTCGATAGAATTAAGGAGGAGAGCAGAAGGCGAAGGCAAGCTATTCTTGAAAAATATAAGATAAAGAACTCACAGAAGGAACAAGTAACTCAATCTGGGGACGTTGGTAATTTCTTTGACTTGAGTTCTTGATATATTATTTGATTCTGTTTTGCTGTATTTTATATACAATACCTTTACGCGAATGACAAGTCTTTGGTTGGTTTTTTTTTTTGTTTTTCATTTTTTTGTTGTTAAACTCGACGGTGGTAAAACACCTCCAGGTTTATCATCTGCGTATTCATGAATATAAGCTGTGAATGTTGTATTTTGGCCAATCAATCTCGCATGCTGCATAGCAGTTTAAGTGCCAAATTTCTGCCTGCTTAATGAGTTTGATTTTGGATTTGCTCTCTTAAATATGTATGTTATAGATCTTATTATGTTAGTTGGAGTCTGTTGTCACTCAGGTTTTATGAAGTCTTGCATTGCACTGTATATGATTCTAGAGTTTTGTGCTAAGATATTCTCTATTGATTTTTTCCATGTCTGGGTTGAGTTCTGGGCTCTAACTATGTTTTTCATTTATTGGCATTAGTTGAGATTCACATGGAGCAGTCAACCCAAAAACCGGCAGCCAGACAGAATGTTGTGCAAGAGTCTATTGATGCTAAAAGCAATGGTGCAGATGTCGAGCCAACATTTTCTGTTGGGAAATCACCTCTGCAGGGTGGTCATATTGGTGATGTGCAGGCTTCTGGAGCTGGTGGACTGGGACAGGGTACTCCAAAGGTGTGTTCACATGCCATTGAGATTTAAATGGGGTTTTCCTTTCTGGTGGTCTGGTGGTATTCATTCTGCTTTTTTACCTTTCAACACTATTTTCTGGGAGATCTTAGTTCTTGTCCTTAAAGTTTGTTTTAGAATTAGTTGATGCAGTAATTTGCCTTCTAGGTCTGCCTTTTGCTCCAATAGTCTTTTTCCTAAATGCTGGCTTTATCTGATGATTGACTTCCGTTTACTACTCTTTGCAGAGTGAGAGGTCGGCTGACATGTTTTGTGACGATATATTTGGAGAATCGCCTGCTGGCATCAGGAAGATGGTCAGTTGCTTTCTTAGAAACATAGTCAGAGATTTTGTGTTTGCTAATTCTTGGATTTAGCTTGTGTTGACTTTTAATGTAAGAGAGATTGGGCACTAAAAGCATGCATACTGTTAGGTAATCCAATGTAGCACTTGTTATGTTGGCCATCTCATTGTTTATTTATTTTTAATTTAACTAATAGTGAGCAAACCTTTCTTTCCTGCTGAACCAAAAATGACAAACAGTGAACCATTTTGGAAACGATGGCTATAAAATTCCTCTCACTACATTATGTCTGCTTCTTTTAGATGTTGGAGATTTTGTAATACCATTTAATTTCAGTTTAAAGTGTGATGTCTAGGAATATAATGTATTGTTAGAACACTGGATTGTATGAGTCCCTATATTTCGTTGCTCCTCGTTGCCCAAACGATAACAAAGGAAAACTCCGCTCTAATAAGAGAGAAAAAGAGGATGGGTTTCATACTTTGTACTTGTACTGAAACTGTGGGAAACATGTTACTCTGCTTATAGGAAGTCCTTTCCTTGTTTATGTAATAAGCACCCGAATTTCATTTTTCTCTGGTTTTATTTGCTGTCTGTCAGGGCAAAGGAGATGGTGTAGCAGTTGAGCGCAGTGGCCTTCATGATAACTGGGATGATCCGGAAGGGTATTATAGTAAGTATTTCATCTCACTTGTTACCAGGATCTTTCATATTTTAGCGTTTACTTCCATGCTAGTGGTAGTGTTCTACTACATCTGATACTTGGCACCATACTCCTTCATTTTTGCTCATGATAGCCTCTCTTTGTTAATTTTTATCCGAAAATGCTTGATAAATTTTGAGTACCCTATGACTCATTTTCTGTTTGCTTCTGTTTAATAACTATAATAGTGCAATATTTATTCAGGTCCAAAAACACATAAGGAAAAAATGTCTTGAAGTTGAGATTTTCTTTTTGCTAGTTGATATTATTTTTCCCATTATCCATTGAGTTTAGAACCTTGCTGCTCTGACCCTCGGGGATATCTCAGTTGTAAAAAAAGTTGATTTAAGATTGGCAGGAAGTAGTTTCAGAGAAGCTTGTTATGTTGATTAATTTTTGCTATGATGGCTGAAAATTGCTGTCTTAGTTGGTGTCTACTTGTCGGTTTGCAGGTTATCGGTTCGGAGAAATTCTTGATGGCCGTTATGAGATTGTTGCTGCTCATGGTAAAGGAGTCTTTTCTACTGTTGTCCGCGCTAAAGATCTCAAGGCTAGACCTGGTGACCCTGAGGAAGTAGCAATAAAAATGATACGCAATAATGAAACAATGTGAGTAGTTTCTTAGTTTCCCCATTTTGTGCTGCCTTGATAGATCTGGTGGCCTAATTATGTTGTTTTCATCCTTTTCAGGTATAAAGCAGGTATGGAAGAGTTGGTCATTCTGAAGAAGCTAGTTGGTGCAGATCCTGAAGACAGGCGCCACTGTGTTCGTTTTATTTCTAGCTTCAAGTACCGGAATCATCTCTGTTTGGTTTTTGAGTCTCTTCATATGAATCTCCGTGAGGTTTTGAAGAAGTTTGGACGTAACATTGGACTCAAACTCACTGCTGTGAGGACGTACGCAAAGCAACTTTTCATTGCTTTGAAGCATTTAAAAAATTGTGGTGTGCTTCATTGTGATATTAAACCCGACAACATGTTGGTAAGTCAACTGTTTGTGTATCTTCTTCTTTCCGTGGACTAGCTAATTCTCCGACTTCACATCTGCTGAGAGTTTTACTTTGCTTCCCTTAAATTGTATGTATATGTTAACCTTTCTGTATTTGATTATTTAGGTAAATGAAGCAAAAAATGTGCTGAAGCTTTGTGACTTTGGTAATGCTATGTTTGCTGGAAAAAATGAAATTACTCCTTACCTCGTGAGCCGTTTTTACCGTGCTCCAGAGATCAGTAAGATCAATTCTTCAATATTTGCTTTTTATATTTTTGGGACTTCCCTTTCTCTTTGTTTCTATTATTCAATGCTCCGACATTGATCCTAAGTACTTTTGTGAATTGTGTGCTTTTGTTTGATTAAGTTTCTGTATTATGTGATGTTGCAGTTCTTGGCTTGTCGTATGATCATCCAATGGATATATGGTCAGTGGGTTGCTGTTTGTTTGAGCTCTATGCTGGGAAAGTGTTATTTCCAGGTCCAACTAATAATGACATGCTTCGTCTTCATATGGAATTGAAAGGTCCATTTCCAAAAAAGATGCTTAGAAAGGTTCGTCTTAGACATTCTCCATATTACCCTAAGCTAATTTGGAATATTTATGATTTGAAGCTATTAACCTGGTTAAGTAGTTGCTGCGGACAATTCTAGGTGATTGCAGTAGGTGGTGCTGCTTTTGCAGTTTTTGCATCTTTCTTAATAATTGACATGATATAGTCAGTGTGGAAACAATAATTCTTTCCGTTCTCTTATTTCAGGGTGCATTTACAGAACAACATTTTGACCAAGATCTCAATTTTCTTGCCATCGAAGAGGATCCTGTTACAAAAAAGGTCGTTTCTTGTAGACTTTAGACTGTCTTGTCATTCCCAGATAATCAAACCATTGATAGTCATTAATGATAACCTTGCTATATATTAAATTTTGGTTGCACTTGTATACTTTTGCAGGCTATAAGGAAGCTGATTGTTAATATCAAGCCAAAAGATATCAGTTCAATAATTTTGGGCTCTCCAGGTGAAGACCCAAAGATGTTGGCTCACTTCAAAGATCTTATGGAGAGAATTTTTGTGTTAGATCCAGAAAAGAGAATGACTGTTTCCCAGGCATTGAGCCACCCATTCATCACGGGCAAGTGAATGACAACAATGATTTTATGACTAGGGACATACTGTTGCACTAGATACTAGTGTATTATGATCATATGATCTTAGTTTATTTTCAGTTCTCTAATCATTGGGCTTTATATGTCTTTATCTACTATCATGGGTTAAGTGCTTCGGAGATTGGCATGGTTGAAGTTGCAGAGAAGATTGCTGATTTTGGGAGATCTATATCTTGGCAGTTCTTTCAGTGCAATGTTTTCTGTTCTATCGTAAGATAACTTGCCAAAGGCGTTTTTCCCTTCTGTACTAATTCTTGATGGTGACATTATAAAGAGCTTCATACAATTTTAAAATAGTGATCATGTCTCAAGTGGTACTTTGGACTCAAGTCTTGAGAGTGGAGAATAACTTGTGCCAAAATAGATATTGACAGAAGCATGGTTATTCATATGTCTCTGTAAATAAACACAATGAATTAGCTGTTCACTCTGAATGTAGATTGGGATCTGTCTTATTATTTTTTGTCTCCCTTTCTGTACTTTTAGTTTTCTTGACTCTTGTCTTCAAATCTCTGATTTAATTGTTTATTTGTGTGGGATTATATAGCTTTCAGGCCTATTTCTTAATTGTGTATCATCTCTCTTTTGTTTTACATACTGTTCAGAATCCTCGGGTCCTGGAAAGTCTAATTTACTTTTTCCTTCAGGATATCTACCAGGGCTTTGATGCAAGATTCAGTGATTTAGATGCTTAAAAGGCACCCTGGAGAAGGTACCTTGGTTTGTTTGTTAGGAATTACTGTGACTCCCTTTTAATGTTGTGAATCTACTTGATTCCTTGGACATCAGTGATAATTTGCGTTTTCTTGTTCGTGTCAATTTTGTAATTTTTCTCGACAAGTTCTGCTTTCTGAACTTTAATTTGGTCCTGTCTGAATAATTGCACACTTGAGGGTGGTTTGTTAATGAGCCTCCTTAGGTTAGAATAGTAAAACTATCAAGAGCTAAAGGTTCTATATTATTTGGAAATAATTTGGAGTCATTGTTATTTTTTCTATTTCTTAAATTTTTTTCCCAAAAACACTTTCTAATAAGTTGCATTGCATCTGATCCATGGTATGGTCATCCTGGAGCAATGTATGACTGGAGAATGATCAGATGCAGCCTTGAAGTGAGTTGTCAATTTTATTTTCTTGCTGTTTGTTCAATAAGAATAATATATTCTACATCCCTTTGAGAAGTGTGGTATTGATGTGGCTTTTTGTCTTTGCTAGGGTGTGGTTCCATGCATCTGCAGTTCTAGTAAGTATACTTGAATTTCATTACGTCTCTGGTGTAATAGGTGGGTATCTTTTGAAAACCTGATATTCTTCTCAATGTATTACATTCAAAGTTTGGTAGTCCTCCATGGAATTGACCTACATGGAATATAATTCAAATTCTTAATTGGTTTTGCTAATAAAATTGGCCATTGTGGATCAAATCTATCTCAAATTTCAATTGTCCCTTTCCTGAACACTAACTTCCCGTGCCAGATTTTTAGTCATGAAAAAAAACATCTGTCTAGCTTGCATTGGAATTTGACTTTATAGATCCCTCCTCGAAGAAGCATTGCATTTTTTCTCCAATCTGCACGGTCAAGGAACATTTGACAAGCCTCTCATGTTTATCTTCCTCCACCTTCTTAGGCTCCAACATATTGCTCCTCTGCCAAGCCTCTCCGACTCTCTCTATCCATTTTTTGGCCATTAAACTTTGTTAGTCATGACAAGTTCAACTTGTGACTCTACCTTTTTATCCATAGGGTTTGTCCTTCTCGAAGGATTTGAGGTGTGATGTATACCACAAATCTTTAAACCCCTCAATGCCTGACTACCATTTGACTAGTAATCTTTCTTTCTCACGCTAACGAATTCTGCACTCAAGTTTGGTATAATTGTTTTTGGATTATGGTACTTTTCAGGAAATTCAGACTTCAAATAATGTTTAGAGGGGACAAGTGCATAGCTTTTATGAGATACTTAACTGAATAGTCATTTCCTTATAAAAATTCTTCTCAAGTAGAATGTAGCACTAGGAAATTTCTTTTTTGATGAAGGTAGGAATGTGAAATTTCTAAATTCAGACGAACACTGTAAAGGGACTATTTTCAAATGTCAAACAAAAACCATATTTTTAATGAGGTAGTGTTGCAAATTAAAGCATCACTAAAAACATATGAAAGCTCATAAGGAGTCAAATAGTTGGGCATGCAATTAAACTACTGTTAATCTTGCTACATTTTGCAAAAGTAATGTGAATATGAAAGCTCATAAGGAGTCAAATAGTTAGGCATGCAATTAAACTACTGCTCATAAGGAGTCAAATAGTTAGGCATGCAATTAAACTACTGGCAATCTTGCTACATTTTGCAAAGGTAATGTGATATCCAAGATGAGACAAAACAAGTGAGAAATAGCATATACATGTATAAGTTCGTTTATTTTGTTTAATCGGCTTATTTTTCAGAAAATCGAGAACTCAAATGTAAACGAAAATTTTGATTTTTTCGGTATTTGGTCGGTTCATGGTTTATGTTTTTAATATATCAGTTTTTCAATATGGTTCTTCAGTTAACTGGAAAATCAAAGTGAAAGAGGTTTTGGGGTTCTCTATACAGTACTCTTTAGTTTAAAAAGTTCTCTAGCCCAATTACACCCTCCCAAGGCTGAAGCCAGAGCTCTGATGTCAAGCCTAGGCTCTTAGCTTAGTTTATGCTAGGGTTCCAAGTCTCTTTTGCTGATGCATTGTCGCCTCACACTCTTACCGTCCCACATTTGTCCTGCATTGGTGCTGTACTGGCCTGCTTTGAGTCCCCTCTCCTCTTTCTTAAGAAGTCATAGGTAGATTTTAGTGAATTGACTTGATAAAGTTGAAGTGTATCTTTACTCTTGTTTCTGTACTTCTGAATGTAAGTTAAGTTTACCATAGTTCATTCCTGTTTCTTTAACTCACTTTAACACCGCCTTTGTTTGAGTGAACTCACCCCATTGTTTGTGGTTTGGTTCTCTTGATACTTTGGTGAAGCACTCACATACTTCTATCTTGGATCTCTATTTCTGATGTCTTAAAAAGTGTTTCGCATTACCTTCTACATTTTATTACGTCTTTAGTTAGAATAGCAGCTGTCATTTGAGTTGTTTGTTTTTGGTTCATGTGTATTTGTTGTTCTTCAGAATTCTTTTGTCATTCTAATGAAGCCATTATAAATTTTAAAATATTCAGAATACATTGAATCCTGCATATGTTGATTCAATTTGACATTACAAATCACTTCTTATTGTATAACAAGTGACATTACCCATCACTAGTCTGGATAAGTAAGAAGTGTAAAGAGCTCAATTTTCCCTTGAACTATGTGAAATGGTCCAACTTTGCCCTCTGTTAAAAGTTGGGAGTCATCCATATCCTCGCCAGTCGCCATTTAGTTTTGGCTCGAAATCTGAACTTCTAACCATAAGGGCAGATTTCGATCTTTTTCTCTATTATATGAGTTAAGACTCTAATCATCCGGAGTAGCACAAAAACTTGCCACGTTGCTATGCTGTCAAAAAAATGCAGCTTCCTAACTACCAAATTTGTTTTACACACTCATCACTTATGTATTGTGAAGTAAATTTATAAAAATATATATTTGAAGGGAAGCTTGCTCTGCCATTGTGGGTTCTCTGTTCGGTTTTGCTCTAATCACTTATGCCTTGAAATATTCTCAGCTGCATTTACTGCACCGATCTGTGTTTATATGTGAGATTATAGCTTGAATGTAAGAAGTGGAATGACCCTCTTTATGTGGGATCATAGTGCAACAACACCATTCGTATTTTGTGCTGTCTAAGGATTTAAAAATTTTGTTGCTCAATTACTCTGATCATTCTTTACTAGCTTCTTGGTGGTTAGAGCATTCATTTTTAGTAGTGCTACACACTTCATTTCATTTGTGTTTTCCGGTTATGGTGGTTAGGGATGAGTGTTGTTTTGGAGCTTGACGTTGTCATAGATTGTTAAATGATCATCATATCATGCCTTGATTCCTTGCACAACTGTGGATTGAATTCAGATTCTAGTAATTGAGATATTGCTTCATGATTTAGCTTATTGCAACTTCTTTTAGAGTTTGGAAAAGTTATCTCTATGTATGTAGTGGTTAGTTAAACCAGTGCTCCAATCGCGCGCTGCACTAATGCTGAAGAATTTTCTGCCTTCACCTGGATGTTCTGCTTAACTCTTTTGATATTTTAGTGCATAACAGTTGCCAGATTTTGTTGCCTTGATAGTGCAATTCTCAGCTAAGAAAGCCTACTTACGTCTTCAGAATCGCGACTCATGTCTACTTTGATTCTTCTTCAGCCTAATGATGTGTGTATTGTTCAGCTCGAAAGATTATGTTTGGGCAGCAGAGCCATTATTGATGTTCACTTGTTTTATTTCATATAAATTTACGTTTTCTCTTAACTTCCTAGTTTCAGCATCTGATGAAGTCTATCAAAGACAAAAAAAGTGAAAAAAAGAGCCTTGAGGTCGCATTGCTGCGATATATCGCCAACTTTAACGATCGAAGTTGCAAACAGAAAAAAAAATATTGTATGTATATAACACAATTCCTACACACACAAATACATATACATGTTATTAATAAATATAATGAGTAGTTAATCATATTCACAAGTATGGAGAGCAGTTAAATTTTACTTTAACTTAATGAAATGCATATTTAATTTGTTTAAGTTTCTGTGATTAACTTATTTCATTGTGTTTCTCACAACTGACACAAGTTGTGTGAGTCACAATTTGACAGACCAAAATATTGCAACTCTTGACACAAATTGTCTCATAATCATAAACTAAATGAGGTCCCAACTTTGTAAAAGTTGAAGAAATAATTTGTGACAAATAAAATATTATTAACTATTTAACTAAAAAGAATACCAATTAATATGACAAAACTCAATTAGATTCCTACAACAAGTATATTTTGGTTGCATCAAAATTCAATGACGTAGAAAAGTATAAGCTTATGGAAGTTTCATTGTTGTTACATTTTTTTGGGTTACAATGATTGAAAGCTAAAGATTATGAAAGAAAGAAAAAAAAGGTCAAGAATCTATAAATGCAATAACGTAAAGAAAATTATCATTCATTAGAATTTTGCTAAACCAAAAGTAAATTAACACTTTCTGGTTTGAATAAATCATTTGGAGTACACTTGAATTTTCTTTTGATCACTGAAAGTACCATGAAAGTTCCAAATTTATCACCTAATATTTATACCAATTTATTATAGTTAAATCACAAAAAATGGATGAAGATGTATTATTAATTATACTGTTAATAAAATATCCTGTTTGTGAAGACATTTATATATCATATATTTATTGGGTTGGTATAAACATCGGATCCAGATAAACTTTTTATATACTCACAAAAATGCTACTAGTACTAGTACGAACGGAGTCCTTTGTAATAATTTACCTGTTTTTTTAAATATACTATCAGTCTATCACTGTATAGTTAAATACTTTAAAAATCCAAAGCTATTAAACCTTGCACTTAGAAATTAGATAAAAATAAATCTAATAATAAAATAGATAACTAGTCAATTTATTTTTTCATTGTCAAACATATATAAATGGCTGTGACGTCCCTGCTAGGTAAATTGTTATTGTTGACGTTGAGAGGTTTAAATTTCTAATTTCAACTTGACTATCTTTTCAGTCTTCATTGACTGTTCAATAATAATAATAATAATAATAATAATAATAATTTAATTCTTTCATTTTATTTCATACAAATCCGAATTGGATATCCAATTTGCTTCAGTTTGAGATTATTTGAGGGAATAGACTTTAAAAATTTATGATCTTAAATATTTTTAACATACTAAAAATATTTTTTGATATTATAATTATAATTTTTCATGTTTATTTTTATAAAAATAATAGTGTGTAATTAAAGATAAAATAAGAAGTAAGAAATGATTCAAACGATCACAACGCATGCACACATGTAATACATGCACGTACAGTCGTGTGACAATAAAGCTTTTACTGAAAATCAACTACAAAAAAATAAAGAATTTTACTATAGTTATTTAACGATAATAATATAATTATTATTATATTATATTGAGTGAAATATGTAAATATTTGTAACCAAATTCTTTAATAAATATCACTAAAGAATTTATCGATTTTAGTCATGATTACGTAATACACTTAATTATGGTAAACATCAATTAATGTTGATAAGTTTTCTCTTAACCTGAGATGAAGGATGATTAAACAAATTTTACCATTGTTTCAGAATTTTAGATTGTTTGGGGACTTATAGTTTTTAGTCAAGCTTCTTAAAAATTAACTTATTTTGAAAAGTATTTTTGGAAAAAAAATATATATGTTTGACCAATAATTTTAGAAATATTTCTAAACGGTAATTAGTATTTGATCAAACCTTATAATCAATACTTCTAAATGTATTTTTCAAAAAAATGCTTTTTGAATTTTTATTTTTTTTAGCTTTGAAAAACAATTACATTCAAAAACATTTATTTTTGTCACAAAAATTCAATCAAAGACCTTACTTTTTATTTTATTTTTTTAGCATTTTTGTAAATAAAAATAAGTTTGACCAAACAGAATATTATTTAGTCTCAATAAATTTCCTAATGACGTCCAAGGTAGTTTTAATTTTGAAAGGTTCTAGAAACAAAGTGATTATAGCTTCTATCATTAGTAGCTAATTAGCAGTTGTCAATAAGTTTTGAATAATCAGCTTACCTAACACAACCTCTAAAAAGACTATTTTTCTAGCTTTTCTAGCAATTTGATAGGACTTGGGAACTTTAGTATAAATAAAATTTCATTTTCAAATACCTTTAAAATTTACCTTCTCCCTATTTTGATATATTCATCGTTTTCATTATAAGTGTCATTATTCTTTTCAAATTTATTAAATTTTCGAAGTTAAATATGATCTTAAAATCGTAACAATCGTATATTTATATTCGATAATTAGATTTCATTCTCAGGTAAAATATACGTACACAATTAAATCACTTATAAATCAAATATATTCAATACGAACGCAATCAAATCACTTTCAATCTCTTATTTAACCTCCAACTAATTCAGGTTGCTAAAAATTACCAACATCGTGTCAAATACTCAATATTGTTTATACAATTAATTTAGCTACAACTCAATATTTTCCTAGTAATTAAAGAGTAACGCAAAAAACTTTCCTCGTTTGAATTTTTGTTATTTATTAATATTAAATTCATATATAGCTTTTTTCTTTCTTTCTTTATGTTGTGGTAGTGGAATATCTTAGGATATGATACTGTAGAAAAAATTGCTTCTCCCTTAATTAGAGATTTCTGATTCGAGCTTTGAATATTAAAAATTCTCAATATAGAAAGTGTTTTCCTCTGAATGAGACTTTATATGACATAAATTTAAATTAGTCAAATTTCAATACGGATAGCGATCGAAAAAACCCAAAAATATGTTGTGGTAGTGGACATGAAACAAAAATGAGAAAATTTACATAATTGGACCGTTTCAAAGCCGCAAAAAATCACCGAGTTTTTTCTATTATGTACACCTCTTAACCGCGTCTCAAATTCCTATTTTTCCATTTCATACTAAAAAACTTCCTTCATAAGAAAAATCCCCACACGTTACTTTAACATTATTTTTTTTATATATATAATCGTGATGTCTAGGTCATCTAGTATCTCCTATTAATAGTTATCAAGTAATTATATTCATTAAACTAGGATTGAGTAAGTATTTTATTTTATATCTAATTATAATATTCGAACCATTTATTATTTTATTTTTTATATATATATTCATGATATTTTAATTATTTAGTAATTTTTCTTTCCATTAAAATTTAAATGTACATTTTAAGGAAACCTAATAGCTCAGTTGATTGGCTGTCTGAACTCTCACCTTGTTAAGAAGGATTCGATCTGATCACATTATAATCCCCTTCCTTTCGCCTTTCCTCTACCCCCAAATTTATTTATTTTTAAAATCTACTTTAAGACTATTTTAAATGTCCACAAAAAACATTTGCACCATAATATATTTGAGAAATTTCTTATTAACTTCCCCACAACATTCTTTATATTTTCTTATAATTCACCCTTCGTCATTATCAAAAGTTGCAACTGAGCTAGTTTCATTTGTTCCTATCCTTCTAGTCTCTTCAACAACCACCAACCATTAAAGAAAAAACTCATTTTGTGTTTTTTACTTCTCTTTCTTTTACTTGTTTCTCATTGAGTGAGGAAACAAACAAGTGAAACGGAAGTAGCCATGGGAAGAAAACTTGATGCTTTACTAGGAAGAAACTTTAAAATTAGTAAATTCAAGGCCACTGCAAATTTAGCCATTTCCAGGGTTACTGTACTCAAGAACCAACGCCAAGCACGATGCTCGATCGCGCGGTCTGATGTGGTTCAGCTCTTAAACCTTGGTTTCCATGAAAGAGCTCTTCTAAGGGTAACTTATTTATTTCACTATATTATCATTTTGATCATGTGGGGATATGTATAGTACATATTTCGAGTTAAAAAGTAATAGATTCAGTTGAACTCACAGAACCGTTATGTTTGTAGGTTGAGCAAGTGATGAAGGAACAAAATATGTTGGATGTGTTTGACATGGTAGAAGGCTATTGTCTTCTAGCTATTGAAAGAATCAACCTTATTCAACAAGAGAAGTTAGTGTTTTTAATTTATTTATGTTTTCAATTGTGGATATGTGTATATGTTTTTTTTTTTTGAAAATCTTAGTAGCTCAGTTGGTTGACTGTCACCTGGTATTAAGCTTTCTCATGTTTTGTCTGTAGAATATGTCCTGAGGAATTGAAAGAGGCAATATCGAGCTTGATTTTTGCAGCTTCAAGGTGTGGTGAGTTCCCAGAACTTCAGGAGCTTCGAGCAATTTTCACGTCAAGATTTGGGAAAGAATTTGCAGGTCGTGCTGTTGAGTTAAGAAACAATTGTGGAGTAAATCCTAAGGTAATAAATATCAGAAAACCTGGTATAGTATTCTATCGTAGTCTACGAACAAAATGGCATTACTAATAATGAAACTAATTTACTGTTTTTTCGCAAAGTAGATGATACAAAAGCTGTCAACAAGGATGCCTAGCTTAGAACAAAGAACCAAAGTGCTCAAGGAAATTGCAGCAGAGAATAACATTGTTTTGAAAATTGAGGAAATAATTTTGGAAAATACAGAGGTATGTTTTGAGATGAGTCTTGAATTATAACGCGATAATTATTCTATTTTTGAAGTAAATTTTTAAAGAACTTTTACGATGAAAACAGGAGGAGGAGGTCATCGCGAAAAGGAAGGACCAGCCTGAAGATCACATACCAGTTTTACCTCAAAATGTAGACCATGAAGCTAGGAGAAAATATAAAGATGTAGCAGCTGCAGCTCAAGCAGCTTTTGAGTCTGCTGCTTATGCAGCAGTAGCTGCAAGAGCAGCTGTGGAACTCTCTCGGTCTGAATCGCGTGATCTGGATGACCCCAAGAGTCCGAGTCAGAAGCCAAGGAATGTATCGGACTCTTGTGAGGATTTGAAATCTGAGTTTCATGAAGGAGAGGAAAAGAATAATGAGGGAGTTGAGAAAATCGAGACTAGTCAGAACTATGGTTTTCATTCTGAAGTCGACCAATTCTCTGATGGAGATGAGGTGGAAGAACTCAAACAGAGGAAGTTTGAAGAACAGTTCAAGAGATCAGTCTCTGTTTCAAGTTCTGATATTTCAGCAGACGACATTCTTGTTGATGAGGTGAAAAGTCCTAGACATGGTGTAATTTATGATGAAATAGATGAAGTTGGAGAGGAAAACATAATCCCGTCATTAAAACGTCCTAAGAATGAAGTTTTTGGTTCTCCAGTGCACCAAGCAGGAAATGAGAAGGAGATTGAAGGATTCACAAAGCAAGGTGCAGGAAAACTAGACATAAATAAGAAGCCAATATCAATGAGAACAAGAAAGAACTTTCACTGGTGAACCAAGATCCGATATATGTTAACAAAAAGGAGATTGAAGTATTCACAAAGCAAGGTACAGAAAACCTATACATAAATAAGAAGCCAATATCAGTGAGAACTAGAAAAAAGTATCACTAGTGACCAAGGATGAATAAATGTTTGCTCAGATTTTGCCAGTTGGTGCATATATTGTGTACTTAGTCAATATATCATAGCTACATATTTTCTTTATCTTTGGAGATTTTGTAAGTTTGCGGATATATTTTGTGCTTTTGTCAATATAATGTAGCTTCATATTTTGTTTGCTTGATTATAAGTTCTAGACAAATGCTGTGATATTTTATAATAATCGAAGCTACAGCCAGACACATAAATTCTTTTGATTCGAAACTTTACTGCTATGGGATACTATTATATGCTATGAAAAAAGGGGTATAAACTTGTGCAAAGTTCAGTCTATCATACCTTTAAGCTTTCAGTAAAGATGTAGTGTGAGCTGGCAGATTAGAAAACTCGGAGAGAAACTTAGTTGAAAAAGCAACATACACTAAAATATGTACAATTGAATAAACTGAGAAGCCCAATGTAATCCACAAAGTGAGGACTAAGGACGATGGTGTGTACACAGCTTTACCCCTCACAAGAAGTGTAATTCGACAAGTGGGGTCTGGGAACAATGGTGTGTACGATGGCTTACCCGAGAGGGTAGAGAGGCAACTTTTTATTTGTTCAAGATGGATAAGCATATTTATACCCCAGAAGTGTGGCAGCTCAATGCCAATCTTGACGAAGTAAAAGGCCATAGAGTTGCTGTGCATTTACATTTTAATAATAGCCTATTTGGTTAAGTCCTCTACTGTAAAACTCCCTATACCAATTTCAGTTGTCTTTTGAACCTAAAACCACTTCCAGTAGTGATGAGAGTAAAGCAGACAAGAGGTCTTAGAAAAGCAGATTAACATTACAAAATGGCAAGATTACACAATTCCAATGTCTACAAATATATACTCTTAGAACACCTGATCAAGTATACTCCTGCGGTAAAATGTAACACGTAAATATAATCACTAGCCTCTAGCGACGCTTCTTGCCATGCTGGATCAGGTCAGCAAAAGACTGAAAATTCACATCAACATCCTCATCATATTCAACTCCAAGTTCCTCCTGAAATGCACATGAAAATTAGGAGTGGAGTTTAGAAAGAGCAAGCAAAAATACGAAAAGATCGACTTGTTAATACCTTAAACTCTTTTGGATTTTTGGGTGAGTTCTCAGTTATGGCATCCCATACATCTCTGAACATCCTTTTTCGCCTTCTCCACTGATTTAAGGCTTCCGAATACAACCCCTCGATGGCTTTTCTTTCTTCTGGACTTACAAGAGTAACACCTTCCCGCAATTTAATTAGTTTCTTTTCCATCTCATCAACCTTGAAATGATAAAGAAGTCAGGATATTTTTCAAGTTATGCTTGAAGACCAGATTCAAATGCTACAGAGTTCCACAGAGTCTCTTCATCTCCTACCTCTTTTCTCAGTTTGGATTCTTTAGCATGTATCTCTTCCATAGTCAAATTTGACTGCAGAGACTTCATCTCTGCAACAAAACCATTATAATTTACATGTAACATCACTCAGTGAGTAGAAGATTATCAAATTCAAAAAACGGCCTACAAATTTGTACAAATAACTCACAGACAACAGCAAGGAGTATCAAATAAGATTACCTGCTTCAACCTCACTGATGGCTTTCTTCTGTTCATTCAGCTTTTCTTGTAGATTGACATTTTCTTCCTTCATTCTATTAAGCTCTTCCGTGTCTGGGATGTCAAACTGATCTTGCCGAGCCAGATAAATTTTCTGCTTGCCATACTCTTTAAATGATATCTTACCACTGTCACAGAGATTATCCAGGGCTTTTTGTACTGCAGCTTTTTTAAGGTTAAACTTTTGCAGTGCATCTGCCGCATTTTGGACATTCAATGGTCTATTTTGCTACATTAAACACCATGCGGAAAATAGGAAAATCACAGACTGTATAACTCAAAATTCAAAAATTTGCAGTTTGATAGCAAACTAACAGGTATCCAGAAAAAAATAGACAAGAAAGTGTCACACTATCTTCACGGAATCTTGATAAGCTATACCCTCTGTCAAGACACTAATTCAAGCAACAAAGGAAATTACACTGTGCGCACACAGTAGCAACTGAAGCTGTAATTCTTCTATATCCTACACTTACTTCCTCAACATTTTTAATGGAACTTTTACAAGGAAGCAAATATAGTATACCATAGCTTAGTTACATTGAAGCTAATCAGTTTGATTAACAACAGCTTTCGATATTTACACCTGAATCTTCAAAGCAAAATAAAATAAAATGTAATGTACTGCATTACAACTTTTACTGCATAGCTGCTAATTTTAAGTACAGAATTACACTTCATGTTTCAAATTTAATACTCATACCGGTGAAGCACGTAGAAATTAGTTAATTACAGTAAATTATCCATTTGTGTAAACAATAGTAACACTTTCAAACAAAAATTCTCTAAATCTTAGATCCTTCGACTACATTTATTTACACATTACAAGTGAGATTTGGAAGAAGAAACAAAGACAAATGCACAGAAACACTACAAACATCGAATTAGCAAAATGATGAACTGTGTGTTACCTCGTTCACGAAATTGAGCACGATTCCTGCAAATTTTCAAGTAACAAAAAGTCGATAAGCTTTAGGATCTGTAAATTAAGATTTCAACTACGAAAATATTCAATTCTGTTATCCGGCGAAGATATTCCGGCGAGATAAGTTACCTTCAGTGTTATCTGCTTTAGGAGCCATGGATTGGAGAATTCACAGAGCGCGGGAAAAAAAGCTTCTGCCAAAATTTCTATACTTCGAATTTCCAGGAAAAATTGGGCACGAAGGCTAATTACGAAAAAAGGATTCTTACATCGTAAGTTTCAAGTGAGAGTCGCCATAGAGCCCATGGGCCTTGTTGGGATGGACCAACCCAACTAGAAAAACTTTATGGGCTTTTAGTTCATGATAAGTCTCTGAGTCCAAATGTAACGGGGCGTGGAAGATGAACAATCGCTAAGGAATAGCTTGAATTAAGAGAAAGTGAACTCGGCCATGGTTTCAAATTTGTGCGTATAAAAATTACTTTGGCACTATACATACGAAAGAAAGAAAACTAATTTCTCTTTCACAGGTTTTGTAAGACGTAATATAACTTTGGTACAATACATATTCTACCTATCTTGTTAAATTAAGGTTGTTAATTGACAAACTTTACCCTATTCACAAGGTAAGGTCATGCAAGGTGAGACATAACTTTGGTACAATTTACATTCTAATTGGATTGACAAACCTTGTTGAACAATGTTCATTCTATCTTTTTAAAATTATTTGTAAGCCTTGCTACATATGTAAAATCTTGCATGCGTTAATTAAATGTTCATAAGTTTTGTCGGACAAGAAAAACTTAGTGCTACTATCTTCATTCATCTATCTCATTAACTGTTCACGAGCTTTATCAGATTGACAAACATTACAAGACATGTTAGGCTGACAAGACTTGATACTATCTTCATTTTACTTATCTTATTAAATTATTCACAAAATTTGACCATCTTACCACCCCGTCATAACACACTAACTATCTAAAAATTATTTATACTAGCAATGCAATTGAAAAAGAAATCTTGAAAGTTAGAAACAAAAATGACTCCAATTGTTTTCTCCTTCAACTATAGTACACTTAAAAAGAAGATAACATATACCAAACAAAATAAAACAAAAACAGAACTTGAAACAATTTGCCTACAAATAAATAGCAAAACAACAATTAGGTCAAATTTCCACCACTCTGCTGCCACAAATTGATAATATCAGTAGCTTGATTAAGCAAAATAATCATTTGCTTTTGTGATATCCATGGCTTACTCTCTAGTGTTGTTTTCAACTCTTCCCATGCATCTTTTCTTGGCCAAAAAAAGTATGGACTTAATGGTACACTTCCATGGTCTGGTAAAACTTGATCAAGGCCAAGTCCAATATTTTTCTCCATCCATATGAATTTTAACACTAGCCTTGGCTTCTCAATTACCTTTTTCTTCATATCAACCTTCTGAAAAAAATAATTCAAGAATTCACTAAGATATCAAAACATAATATCCTATCCTTTTGGCTCATTATTTATATAGACGTACATACGTATCTGAAAAGAATTATGTTCATTCAACTGAACTTATTATTTTCAATCTTGAATAATGTAGACACAATATTGTTTCAATACGGGTGTGAGTGTCTGACACGGGCGAAAGTTAGATGTTGGATTTTGTCATAGGCGGATCTAGCTAGGATGAGTCAAGTGCATTCAAGCTAGCTAAGTGTTCAACTGAATTTATTATTTTTGGCTTGTCATCATAACTTATACTTTTAGGTTACAATATAATTTAACTCGATTTTTGTTTTGTTTTTAGCTAAATGACCAATATACTTTCCTAATTATGCCTTTAAATTTTTTAATTAATTAAAACATTCATAATTTGCTAGTTATTCCTCATTTTCATTAACAAGTGTTGGACTACCATTACATTTTTAGAGAATCGTATCTTTAATTTAGCACCAAATGATTCAAAAATATTCTTTTACATTTCTAAACTACGTATCAAGTCAAAATCAGACAAACATTACTAGAACTACTTTTCATGAAATTAATTGAGTTGCACGCAAACTGATCCGAACACTTGAAAAAAAATACATAATGAAAAAATTAAAGTGCTGATTTTTTACCTCAATTTCTAGAACAACAGCTTCTGAAGTGTCAATTGCAACTGGTTCTGCTTCTGTAACTGCTGAAGCAAAAATCTTATGAATTCTTCTTGTTGATGAACCTTTGTTGTTTAAAGAAAATGAACAACATGATTTGAAGGATTTGTAAGAAGGATTTTGTGAAGGAAAAGAAGGAATACTCAAATTGCCTTTCAAGCTAGATTGAACTGACATTGATAACATTTTTTGGTGTTGGAAAAAAAAATTGTCTAGTGATGAAAAAAAGTGAAGTGGGAAAATTGTGGCCTTAAAAAGAGTGTATGTAGAGAATTTTAGATAATGATGGAATGGATAAGGTAGTAGAAGAAAAATAGAATGAAAGAATTTTAAATTGGGCTAAGAGGCCTATGTGTTATGATTTGGTCATATTATGGGATTTGGGCCCAAAGAAAGTATGATTCACTAGTTCTCATAGCTTTACTACTTTTGTATATTTAGCAATGTTATGTTTGATTTGGGGTGTCAAATGGACAGGTTAGACGGATTTTGGAGGATTTAAAGTTGAGTTGATAAACGAGTGGGTATTGATTTGCCCAAAGATTATTTAGTTGAGAGAAGATGGGAAAACATTGGGTCGTAGTCCAATTTGTTTAACTTTTATCAAGTTTACGTTTCTTTACAAGCAGAACTAATGAGTATCAGATTTTTGTGGACTAATTTTGTCATCTCTAAATTATCTAATCAACTTGATCAATATTATCTGATTATTCAAAAAATAGAATATATCTCATGGGTGAAGATTGTTCATGCTTCTCAAATGTTACGTACTTTTAGGTCATTAGTCATCAACTTCTTAGATAACGAAGTAACAATGATTTCACATTACTTTCTTGACACGTCTATCATTATTATTTTAGAAAAATCATCTTCTCATTCAAATGTATGTCGGGCCTTGAACTTGTGGATGAGTGTGATATATATACACCTCTTTGACTATTCATGAAATTAAATCCCTAATTTTAACAAAAGAAGTGCATATTAAGAATGTCCAAGAGCTACATTCTTTCTTATTGGTATTAAAGTCATCTTTGTAATATAATCTGAAAAAAAAACTGAAAATGAAGTTCATATATCATAAATATTTTTTTTCCAATGTCATTTTCTTCATAATTAGTAAAAGAGACGACTTTTGATATATATGTCCATGCGCACTACTCATTCAAGTTTATGAAGAAAACATTACTTAGAGCTGAATTTTATGATATTGACAAAATCATATAATAAAAAATAATCACAATATTAGTCATATTAATTATGAAGTGATCAAAATGAGTTGCAAAATTGAAGACCATTAATTCAACCCACCTCATGAATTCATACTCATATTTTGCCCTTTGCATACACACAAAAAGTATAGTATTATGATCAATGTGACGCTTGGTTTAATTTTTCCAAGATTAAGAGCTAATATTAGCTAGAGGTGTCGTATCCAAGAAGAACGGAGATCGATGATGATGTCGTACATCACATAGTTGGAGTGGACTGGATAAAATGAAGGTTCATACTCGGGTACTATGTGATAAGGGTGTGTTATCAAGTCGTAAATGTAAGTTCTACGGAGTCATGATTAGAATAAAGTCAAATGAACGAGTTGAACTGAATTTAAGTGAGTCAAAATGAGTTGAGTTAATAAATAGACAGATGAAAAGTTATTTAAGTTGAAATAGTGCAAGTCATAACTCAATCCACCAAATTCTTATTAAATTTATTTTTCTAACTACATTGTTTATATAAAAAAAAACAAAAGAAAAATGACTTCCACACAAAAAATTTAAAAGTTATTTTTCCTTTCTAGTAAAGAAGACTATTTTCTAGCAACTAATCATCAGAAAATAACTTGTTTAATTTTGAAAATCATTATACCAAATAGTACATTAGTGCACATGTAATTAGTTGAAGTCACGCCTCTTTTTTATAGAATAATAATTAGCTGAAACTTTTACCAAATATATTTGCTCATGTTAAATAGAAGTCCTAATTTGTACCAAAAATTTATTTCTTTATTGGAAAGAATTCTTTAATTACTTACTAAACATGTTTACATGATCTAATAGTTGAAAATGGAAGCAATTGAAATTGACAGAATGCTTCCACGTTTGTTTGAGTTGTATAGAAAGTCTTTATCTTTTTAATTCATTTTTTCCAAAGAAAAATTCAAAAAATAAACTTTCAAATGAGAAAAAATCATTTTCCATTAAGTGTCCGATATTTATATTTGAGTCCGATTAAATCTAAATTCGCATTGCGAAACCCATTTGTAAGGATGATGCTCCCAACAGAGTTTTTATCAATTTCAGAAGTTTAAATCCAAAATCTGATTAAGAATAGAGGAACCGGATCCCCATAATCCCACCGCAATTGGTCAAATGAGAAAAATTGAAAACTCTTCAAACTGTGAGAGATCATTAAAAAGACATATCACGTAGTGAACAAATTGCCTAGCAATATGAATTAATTTGTCCCTTTTGCTACATTGAAAAGTCATTTAGCTTTGTGTATACACACAAAAAAAAATTTAAAAAAATTATGAATAAGTCTCTAAGTATATGCTTGCTCTAAATTCTTATATATATAGCTTGGCATATATTTATTCATTTCATAGACCTTTCTCATAAATCTACATTTAGACCATATTGTTATTTCTTCTGACTCTTCTTTTGGTATTTGCTATCACTATCTGTTTCTTATAACAAATTTCTGGTAATTTTCCTTGTGTTTTTTCTTTTTTTAACTTTCTTTGATTTGTTTGTTATATTTATAAATAAAATCCCAATAATAGATTTTCTTTAATTTCCAATTGAATTTGCAGGTTTAAAGAGCAATGCTGTGTTATTGGTAAGTCTTATACAAAATCCATTCAGCATTTCCCTTTTTATTACTTATATTCTTATGTTAAGCCATGAAATGTCATGCCATCTTTCAATAATTTCTAGCATAACTGACCAACAAAAACGATAACATACTCAGACCTCAGTGTACATACGTAATCCTACAAGTTAGGTCTAGGTTTGGGGAGGGTATAGTGTACACAAACCTTATAACTCCTACATTAGAGAAGTTGTTTCTGATAGACCCTTAGCTCAAGAAAAAATATAATGTAATGTAAGAAAAACAATCTATATAGGTAATAATATAATACACCAACTCGTGCCACGTTCGTTGGCTGACCTAGCTTATAATTTACGGGTTCACATGAACTAGTAAATTTTGACCGGATCCTATATTAACTTGAAATCATTATAAAAATCATATACTTTAAATCTTAGATCCGACTCTCGTTGGCTTTTCGTACAAGTTTTTGTGGAGTGGGAGGGAAGTTTCTTTTATTTGTTCTCACCACCGTACTATGAACACTTGGTGATGTTAGATAGAATCATTCAAATTCTTCACTTTCATGCACGTCTTTTCTTTATGGGCCACCTTTTCTCTTCATGGCCTTCAAGAGGTTTATATACTTATTTGTCGAAGGTTTATCGAAAACAATTTATATACATAACATAGTAATTGGTGTTGAAATATACGACCAATAAGTCGGGATTAAGTTTTAGTCATGTTAATACATTTTGAAGTACTCTTTTTAGTCCTGTCGGAAATTTATATGACGCTAGAAAAGTAATACTTAACACTTTATTAGTCTATACTCCTTCATATCCCATTTTAAATGAATTTTTTCTTTGATTATAATTTTTCATATACATGCTTTTTATATAGTTAATTATTGCCACATATAATACTTTTATATAAGTTCTAATTATGTAGAAAATAACAAAAACTAAGATCTCATGTCCTAATAGTAATTACCAATGAAAAATATATAGTTTAACCCTCCTAATCTAAATTCTCTTTTGTATAATATTAGATTAAGATATACTATATGCTTAAATGAAGTGTGGAAATTTATGTAACCGATCGCTGCTTGGATTGAGGCGTAACTGTTATTACATTAAGTTATCTATTCTTCTTTCACATATCTTGTAAAACAAAAATATCCATTTGATCTTCTTCTTTTTTTTTTTGCAGACTCCATATATAAACCAAGAGAAAAAAACAATAAATCAACAAAAAATGGTGACCATAAAGAATTTCTTCAAGAAGGCTTCTCATCAAGATCAACACAACCAAGAAAAAGAAAAACTACTACAACATGATGATGATGAAATTAAAAATGGATGTTGTTGTTTCACTCCATTATATGAAAGATTCAAAAGTTTCTTCAATAATATTCAAGATTTTGCAAAGAAAGTAATTGAGATGGGTAAAAATGATCCAAGAAAGATCATTTTTTCATTAAAAATGGGATTTGCTTTATCATTTGTGTCTCTTCTTATTTTTTGGAAGAAACCAACTGATGTTGCTCAATTTGCAATATGGGCAATCTTGACTGTTCTTGTTATGTTTGAGTTCACTATAGGTACTAAAATCTAACACCCCCTCTCTTGTGTTTTTTACTATATTATTTATCGTAGCAGGTAATTTGTCTTGCTTTAAAAAAAATATTTTCAAGATTATAAATCTAGTTTGTTATATGAATGTTACATGTAAGTTTTCTAACAAAGATGTGGAATTTGAAATCTTGAAAATAAGACTGATTCTTTGTTGTAAAAGATAAATGGTTTATATATTGATGATGTACATGAGTTAGTTATATATATTATACATTGTACGTGTAAAAAAATTACAATATCAGATCACCTAAACGATTAACAAGTAAGTTACTTTAAATTTTAAAACATGTGATATTTGTAATTCTGAAAATTGGACAGATTATCTAGTACAACAGGTAAAAATGATTTAATGGTATAAATATTACTTGTGTTGACAATGTATATAACTTAAATTTATTGTAGAATGAGTATTAAGTTCTATGTATTAATGGTGTAATTTGACGATACAAAACATCTTTGGAACATTAATATGTACAACTTAATTAAATACTTTTTTACTATAAGTTATCCTTTAATTTTCCATTTTTTGTTAATTGCAGGAGCAACTTTTATTAAAGGATTTAATCGTGGCTTGGGAACATTTTGTGCTGGAATGCTTGCCTTCATCTTTGCTCAATTAGCATTATGGGCTGGAGAAAGGGAAAAAGCTGTAATTGTTGTGAGCATTTTTATTGTAGGTAAACACTCTAATTTAACTAGCATAAATATCTACAATTTTCAGGTTAGATGTCCGGTTTGAGTTGAGTTTGGACGGGTTGAAAGTTGAAATCGGTGTTAATAAATGGTTTATTGGCTAATTCTATGAAAAAGTTCGTTGTGGTTAGATGGATTGAGTTAAAATGGACTAAATAATTGAATCGTAGCTCAATCTATCCAACTCTTATCAAATTTTTTATTTATTTTTGTTTATTTGTTATTTTATTATTTATTTATTACCAAACAAAACTTGTTTTTCTTTCTTTATTATAGCTATATATAATAAAACATATGAAATAATATAAAATGTGTGTTTATTTATAGTTTGTAAAGATCAGTATAGTTTACTAGGCCCAAATTATTCTTTCTGGTGGATTAAATTTGGACGGATCGAGATTGACTAAGTTAATAATAGGCGGTTTAATTAACGACCTTCATATTTTCATATGCTACTCTTTACGATACCCTATTCTTAATTGGGGATGTTACATAGTTGGTCGGTCAGTCAAAAATATTGACAACTTTAAGCTAATATACATGATATACACTTACACATGTATGCTGATTATTTTTTTTGAGTGGACGACTATTTATATTAATTTTACTTCAAGTTGAGTAAATATAATCTCATATGTATTATTTTCTTGTTCTTTTTTTGCAGCATTTATAGGAACATATTTGAAGTTATATCCAACAATGGCACCATATGAATATGGATATAGAGTATTTATTTTGACATATTGTATTCTCATTGTGGCTGGAAATAGAACTAGAGAATATAATGTGGCTATTTTTACTCGTTTAGCCCTAATTGCTGTTGGTGCTGGCATTTGTTTGATGATTAATATTAGTGTTTGCCCTATTTGGGCTGGTGAAGATTTGCATCGTTTGGTAGTTAAGAATTTCATGGATCTTGCAACGTCTTTGGAAGGTGCGTGGGATATATTTGAATATTGTTAATATGTATCGTAAGTAGATTACTTCTTATTGTTAAATTATTTAACGATCAAAGTCATTCTTTAATAAATGATCACGATGAAACTATCAAATTTTGTGGCAGGTTGTATCAATGGTTACTTAAGTTGTGTTGATTATGATGAAGCTACAAATGATTCAGATTATAATGGCTACAAATCTGTTATAGAATCAACAAGTCGAGAGCAAACATTGGTACGTTTTAACATTGATGTGTTTACTAATTAAATGAGATGAATATATCGATGATTTTTAAATTTCAATTTGTCATTCGAACTATATAGTGTTATAATGGAACACCTCTACATATAATAAAATGTTCAAATTGGACACTTTCTGGTTCTTTTGTAAAAAAAATTAAAAAAATTAGGTCATATTCAAGAAAAATAGGATTGTTTTTTAAAATTACTATTTTTTAATTATTTTTTACACTCCACCTCTACATATAATAAAATGTTCAAATTGGACACTTTCTGGTTCTTTTGTAAAAAAAATTAAAAAAATTAGGTCATATTCAAGAAAAATAGGATTGTTTTTTTAAAATTACTATTTTTTTAATTATTTTTTACACTCCCTAGGAGCTTTCACCCCTTTTGCTCCCTTGGTGACTTGAACTCGCAAATCTTTGAATTGGAAGTGAGAGGTGCTTACCATCCGAGCAATTCCCTCTCGTCATAAAATTACTACAACTGTTGATGGGAACCACAAATTTGGAGGAACAATTTAATTAATAATTATGTGTAGACACTTGACTTAGTTCTTGTACTTGTTGGTGATGACCGTGAAAGCTAATTAGGCAAAGTTGGATGACTTTTGGAAGACAAAACAAAGTCGAGTGACTTTGGTGCCTAGTTTTTATAAGTCGAGTGACCATTCAAACATTCAACTCCTTTATACATCAGGTGTTTCGTTACTCAATTGAAATAGAGTATAGTTTAAGTATCTAAATAAAAGTTACTGACAAGTTTGAAGAATTATCGACTTACTCGACCCGTCAATGTTGATCATGAATTTAAATAGAAAAAATCATATGACATATCCTAATTCATTTTTTATTTATTTGAACAGCTTGGATTTGCTATTTGGGAGCCACCTCATGGACGTTTTAAAATGCACAAGAATCCTTGGAGAGACATTGTCAAATTAAGCAGTGGATTGAGACATTGTGCATTCATGGTCATGGCGTTGCATGGATGTATCCAATCAGAAATTCAGGTTTTACCATCTAACTAATTGTATTAATTATCTATGTTGCTCGAGTCCTTCAACGATATCATTGCATTGTATCAAATTCTTCAAATATTACATTATTTTCTGGATGATCAGACACATATTCAACGACATTTTTAAAAAATTCAACCACATAACATAGACAATAACTAGTCAAATTCTTGTCTAGGTCTTACCATTTGTGTCATCTTCCACTATATGGGCATGAAAAACACATAAAAAAAACTTTTACGCTATCGATATATTTTAACAGGTTATTTAATTTAGTACGCCAATATTTAAGTTGTCATATTAGGATCACTATAGACATTAATTACCTATTATTATATATGTATGTCATGTTAACTAGTACATAATCTAAAGAATTTTTACATTATTCATATATTTTAAAAATTATAACATGTTATTTACTCAACTATTTAGGTTATCAAATTAGGAATTGTTTATCTTCAATTACATATAGTCGTAGGTCATCATAACCTTCTATTGTTAAAATATGGTATACTATCAGTATATAGAAATTAAACGTCTTAACGTCTTTTTCAGGCACCACCAGAGAAGAGAAAGGTTTTCCGCAACGAGCTTAAGAAAGTTGGTACAAATGCTGCAAAAGTTCTACGTGAGTTAGGAACAAAATTAGAGAAACTAGAAATGCTAAATGGTCATGAAAATATCTTAAAAGAAGTGCATGAGACAGCACAAAATCTTCAAAAAAAAGTAGATCACAAGTCATATCTCTTGGTCAACTCAAAAAGTTGGGAAATTGGAAAATCGAACATTATTAATAACCTTGACGATTCTTCAAGTGAAAATAGTAGTGAAAATATACCATTAAGTTCTCGATCACTAAGTGAAACAGCCATCGACATAAGGTCATTACAAGGAAATTGGCCACAATCTGATCAATTAGTCGCAAAGTTAACACCATTTAAGAAGCAAAATCAATGGCCTTCACGTCTTTCACTTGTTGATGGTGAAATTGCTGATCATACAGTCGAAATGGAAACTTATTTAAGTGCGAGTGCTCTCTCCTTAGCGACGTTCGCGTCACTTCTCATTGAATTTGTTGCAAGGCTACAAAATGTGGTTGACAATTTTGAAGAATTAAGTCAAAGGGCAGAGTTTAAAGAGTCAATTAGTGTTAAAAGTTAAAAGAGTTTACTAAGTATATGTTGATAATGTGATTTGTATTCAAGATGTGAGTTATTTTGTTTGTTTTTTTGGTGAAGGATTAGTTTGAGTGAAATTAAATGAAAAGAGAAAATGTATTGGTGATTTGTTTGTTGTGTGAGGAGGAAAAGGATTAGGGAAATGAAATTTGTATATTGGTGTGTGGAATATTTCTTGTATCATGAATTGATAGTTGTACATGTTCAAGGCCCAAAAATGTTATCAATAAATTGTGCAATTTTGTCAATCTATGGTGGCGTAATTAGAATATTTATAGAATTCATAATATAAAGTATATGTGAAAAAGTAATAAAGATTATATTCGGTATCAATTATATACCTAAAAATAATTAGTAATTTTTAAAAAATGGAATTCAGATGAACCCCATTTATTCTACCTCTGTCCTGTTTCGTTATTTTACATCGAGCGATAGAAGAAAAATAGTTAGATAATGAGTCATCATGGATTATAGGGAGGTCTTTTTGATTTGCAAAATTTTGATAAAAGACCAATATAGAGGTAGCTAAATTAAAGTAATTATTTTTATGTTCTAATTTGTAATAACATGGATTCAATATATGTTTTTTTTTGTCTCAATTTATGAGGCATAAATAAAACTTAAAAGATGATAAATATTTCTATATGTTTTTGTGAAATATTTGAAATTTTAATTATAGTAATTTTTATGTCATTTTTCAAATAATATGTGTGTTTCTCTTTATCTCAATTTATGTGGTATTGATGGAATTTGGAGAGTCAATCAATTCTTTTGTATGATTTCAAAATTGTTAATTATTACGTAATATCCAAGTAATATATGTTAATCCCCTAGTTTCAATTTATATGGCATGAGAATTAATCAAATTTATTTTATATCTTTAAATTATTATACTATGACTTATACTCCTTTTTACGAATTTTTTTAAAATATAATCATAAGTGATTAATTATTGAGGAAAAAAATATATTGAAAAGACCCGCTACAAAAACACACCTCACGTAAACACGTTCGTTATTCATGAAAATATTCAGAAAGATGTGACGTGATACTACAAATATAGAGTGGTCAAACGAAATAGTAATAGAGAAAGTGAATATGTCATCATGCCAATTATATCTATTAATTTTATTTTTATTCGACGTTTGGTATTTATTTTTAGATTTGACTAATTTAAATTTGTGTTAGAAATCTCACTTTAGTTTACAGTAAAATTTTCCTTATCAAAGATAATTTTATATTTAGAGCTCGAACTCAAAATTTTTAACTAAAAATAAAAGAGTATTTAGTACTTCACGGTGATCTTCAATGGCATTGATCATGGATCTATGGTGATTTCACGTATCTCTTTCAATATTTTTAATTTGTTCAACTTGTTTAGTTAATATATTAATTAACTCTCACAAATCTCGATGCATCATCACTAAATAATTTGAGTTTAAAGGTGTGGACAATAGACATGCAGTATTTTTTTTCCATTTTAATACTCCTATAATTATTTGATTTGCCAACTACTAAACTTGCTGATTGATTAATAAATTAATGTATTGTCTTACTCTCTTATATTAATGTTTATTCGAGTAATTATTCACATAGAATGATTTTTATATTGCTTTACGTAAGATTTATGTACTGTATTATTTTTATATATATTTCAATTAGTCAGACTCTATTTTTCTATTCAATATCTGTAAAATAAATTGATATGAGTACGCAAATTACCATAAACTGTCGGTACAGTTAATCAAAACTAATTACTTAAAACTAAGAAAGAGAAATAAATTGAAGATTAAAGATTTAGGGTGTGTTTGGTATAAAGGACAATATTTAGTGGTCATTTAGTAGTATGTATAACAATAGTATTGAATATGGTGTATTAGTAATGCAAGAATTAATAATCTCATGATTAGTTATGCTGAATGGTGTATTAGATATATTAAAAACAACATGCATTGTATAACTTTTAGAAAATTATTTGTTTACAAAATTACCTTTCATATTCTTTAGCTTTGTACACTTTTGGGGACAATTTTGTCTTAAACCATGTTTATATTAAAGGTCTTTGTATTTGCTAATACCATGATTTTTTATGTATTAATTATATATAAAATAATACCATAGGGTAGATAATTAATATTTTTATTATTTATGTATATGTTGAAAAATTATATCAAACAAGAAATTAGTGTTAATATTGAAATTAATATATATATTATTTTCGTTAATACATATATTATTTTCATTGATATGTACATGTTACCAAATGAACCCTTAAAAGCAAAAGCAAGGCTTTGTCTTTTTGTCTACTATCTTTTCTTATTGAATTTGTGATATAAATATAGTTGACTATTTTGAAGAGCTAATTCAAAGGCATAGTTTAAAGAGATAATTATTGTTAGGAGTTAAATCCTTTGCTAAAAGTATATGTTAATAATGTGATTTGAATTCAAGATGTGAGTTTTTTCCCATTTCTTGTGAAGGAATAGTTGTGTGAAATGAAAAGAGAAAAATATTGATGATTTGTTTGTTGTCAATTTATTTAAAAGAACGTGATTCTGGATGGCTAAATTGAAAAAAAAATATGAAGATCAATAATTAAAATGAAAATATAATAAATAATGCAATTCGTTATATAAAAGAGATAGGAGATCAATCTCCTTCTCGCATAATTAGAAATAGTATTTTTATCCTAAAAAGTAGATATTATAAAATTATATTAAAAAATCCCCCCAAGTCCCTATCCTTGTTAATAGTAATTAGAATAGATGTTTTTAACACTTCTAGAATTAGTAAGGTAATACAAGCTTCTTTTGTTAGTACTTTTTTGTTTGAAGGAATGTTCTGAAAACAAGTTATATTAGTGCTGACATTACATATTGATTGCATTTAGAGGCGTATTCGAAAGCGATCATCAAATTTACGTAGTTCATGTTTTTTTTTTAAAAATCATATAGAATAGTGTTATAATCTCTTTAAAAATACTTAAATATAGATGTGTGGATTTACACTCAAAGTATTATATAATGCAATGATAATTAGGTGCAGCTCTCTGATTGAGAATAGAAATTTACATCTTATATTTATCTTGTCTTTCGTTCTAAAATTTGGTAATATCTCTCACGTATATAAGAATTAATTTTGGATCTATAATTTTAAAGATTTAACGAATTCAAGTGATAGAATGTCAAACCGGTCAGATTTATATACTAGATTCTTGTTTTCGTAATAGTGCGCTTGTCCTCTCGAAATTTCGAATACGCCTCTGATTATGTCCTCCCTATCTTTTAATACACTTCATTTTCACCTTCACACTTCTATCGATATTCCTACTCAGATGTGACAATCTAGTTTAGGATAAGAAATATCACATTGACAAAATACATGAGATGTTTAGATATATAAAGGTAAGCATGCCTTTCAAACTAGTGACGCATTTTAAAATAATGTGGGCCTAGATCCAGAGCGGACAATATCACTAGTAGACTAGACCATTATAGATGGTATCAGTCATTCCTATATTAGTCTTGTTGATGTGGACCAGAGTTCAACTGAGTTTAGACAAATCCCGATAAAGCGTGGTAAACCTCAGTGTTGAATGTCGACAAACTTCATACGATAGAATAAACCTCAACAAGAACGTTGAGTCCATGAGATAAGGTGTATGTGACAGCCAACTCAAGAAAAAAATATCTCACATCAACTAAGAAATAAGTAAGAAACTCAATTATCTAATTAGTATTTAAGAAAATATTTTCTTTCGTATCGAACTGAATATCACTCTTTATATATATATATATATATATATGTGATGCATTCTCTTATTATATAAGAGGGAGTTTACGATGGGACATTGTGATGTCCAATCATAAACTCCCTATATAATATATAATATAATAAATCATTTTTTCTACTATATAATATATATTTATTTTTCTACTATAAGGGAGTTTATATAATATATAATAATATAATATAATAAATCATTTACAAATGACTTAAAATATTTCATATTTAAAGGATATATAATAAAATAGGTTCACTCTTAAAATTCTATCCGGGTCACATATATTGGGACATAAAAAATAACATATATCATTTTAAAATTACCAAAAAAGTATTATAAATAATAATAATTAACAACTTAAAATATCTTAAAGACATTTTAAAAGGGTTAATTTTGTAATTGTAATTCTACTATTATATAAGAGGGAGTTTATCATGGGACATTCTATGTGTCCCATCATAAACTCCCTATATAATATATAATATATATTCTACTATTATATAATATCATAATAAAACCCCTTTTATTATATAGTAGAAATAAATATAATATAATATAATATATAATAATATAATATAATAAATCATTTACAAATGACTTAAAATATTTAATATTTAAAAGATATATAATAAAATAGGTTGACTCTCAAAATTCTATCCGGGTCACATATATTGGGACAGAAAAAATAACATATATCATTTCAAAATTACCAAAAAAGTATTATAAATAATAATAATTAACAACTTAAAATATCTGAAAGACATTTTAAAAGGGTTAATTTTGTAAGTTTATCCATATCACATAAATTAGGACAAAGTGACCAGCAATGTAAGTTATTTGAAAGTTACATAAAAATATTATAAATCACAATAATTAATAACTTAGAACATTTTTTTTTTAAAATGCAAATTTGGATGACTCTTCAAATTTCATTTGTGTCACATAAATTGAGACAACAAAAATAACATATATTGCGTCCATTTTAATTTATTTGTCTTAGTTTTTTTTTATATTTAAAAATTGCGTAAAAATACTATAAATCATGATAATTGACAACATAAAATATTTCAAAAATAAATACATATAAAAAAATTTGATTAATTCTTGAAATTAATTTATCGTTAAAAATTATGTATAAAATACAATAAATCATGATTTTGACCGCTTAAAATATTTATTAAAAAAACAGAAAAAATAAATTGACTGATTGTTAAAATTAATCTATCAATGTCACATAAAATGAGACAAAAGTAGTAATATGTATTGTTTAATGTGAAATTATTGAAAACTACGTAAAATGTATTATAAATGTTAACAATTAACAACATTTGATTGAATCTTAAAATTTTATCAATGCTACATACATTGAGACAAGTGGAGTAATATATATTAAGTATTTAAAAATTACGTACAACCATATTGCTTTCTGTAGGCTTCGAATTATCGTGGTCATTTTTTAGGCTGATACAAGTTTTGTACTTTTTTTTTTAATATTATAAATCGCAATAATTAATAATTTAAAATATTTTTAAAAATATATTAAAAATTTAGTTGGTTTCGGGAATTTTATTTATACTATATAAAATGGGACAAAGGAAGCAACATATATCATTTACAAATGACTTAAAAAGCATTAAAAATTACAAGAATTACCAATTTAAAATATTTAAAAGCTATATAATAAAATAGGTTCACTCTCAGAATTCTTTCACGCTCACATATATTAGGACAGAAAAAATAACACATATCATTTTAAAATTACCAAAAAAGTATTATAAATAATAATAATTAACAACTTAAAATATCTTAAAGACATTTTAAAAGGGTTAATTTTGTAATTTTATCCATATCACATAAATTAGGACAAAGTGACCAGTAATGTTGGTTATTTGAAAGTTACATCAAAATATTATAAATCACAATAATTAATAACTTAAAACATTTAAAAAAAAAAAAATTAAAATTTGGATGACTCTCCAAATTTTATTTGTGTGACATAAATTGAGACAACAAAAATAACATATATTGGGTTCATTTTAATTTATTTGTCTTATTTTTTTTGGGTTTTTTATATTTAAAAAATGCGTAAAAATATTATAAATCATGATAATTGACAACATAAAATATGTTTTGAAAAAAAATACAAAAATTTCCACTCATTCTTTAAGTAAATCTATCGTAAAAATACTATAAATCATGATAATTGACAACATAAAATATTTCAAAAATGTTGTATGTGGATAGTCTTATTGTGCCTTGAATAGCGTCAAATAAAGTACAAGTTTGTGATAAAAAAACGTATTCCTTTATCCACGCAAATAATCGCTTCAAAATCTCCGTTATTAGCCCCAAAACATACCATTTATATTATTGGGCCCGTGCACGGGCAACATTACCTAGTATTAGATAAAAGGAAGAAAAAAAAAACCATGTGAGCTCTACACGATGATTCATGATAATTCGACGGACCATAATATTTTAAAGTAAAGAAAATAAATCAAAATGCATGTGAAAAGATTTTTGTTGGAGGCAATCATGTGAGGGGACACAATTTGATTGCTTATTTAATATATATATATATATCAAAATAAATGACAAAAAAAAATTAGGAGCTACCTCTTTTAATATTTAAGAAAACTGAATCACAAATATTTTTTAAGTAAATTTTGGTTGGAGTGAATCTTGTTAGGTGTCACAATTTCACTGCTTCTTTAAAATATATATATATTTTTTAATTTTTTTCCATTTTAAGATGACGTAAAAATTAAAGGGAGGTCAAATTGTTAGGTTTTGTAATAATAAATATAGATAGGGACATTATATTATGGTCACGTTGTTAGGTGTCACAATTTGACTGCTTCTTATGTTTAGATGCTCAATCAAAATATATCATCATTTGATTGTCTAAATAAAATTTATTGATAAATTTAAGAGGCTATAGATATAGTGGTCAGTGGATATTTGGATCGACTTATTTTGAGTAGATTTCAACTTTTAAAATATTTTTTAGTTTTGAAAATGTATGAATAACTCAAAAAGTGTTTTAAAGCACTTTTCTAAGGACAAAAAAATACCAAAAAAGCCAAAAGTCTAAAATCAAGTATCGCCGACTTACGACTTCCAACTTTTGACTTATAAGTCACTTGAAAAAAAGCTCATCCAAACACCTCCGTATACATTGATTCTACTTATATTCTTGTTACTATATTTATTGACTCGCACAACTCCCAATGCAGCAAAACTAAAAAGCTGAGTTAAGGTGTAAACATGTTGTATTTAACTATATGTGGTATTTTTTTCCACTTTAATAAATTACTATATTTTCTATAGAATAATAAATATAAGGATATAAATCACTGTAAACTTGTCGGGTGGATTTAAACAGATCCAACAAATTCAAACTAAGATAAATAATAAAAAAAGATTTTAAAGGAACACCTTTATGGATGATATTTTTTTCATTTTTTTCAAGCCTATAATTGTTCAAACAATGAGAAAATGATTTTTAAAACAGTTATAAAGAAAAAAAAATGTGAATAATATTTTTTACGTACTTATCAAATTATAAAATTATAAATCACTTATTTTTAATATCATCTTTTTTAATATCAAAAACTTACTAATCCTCAATAGAGCGAGCTTGTTCGTAATTTATCTCAAAATTAGTAAAGAAATGTTCCTTCCATAACTAACTAGGAGTTTCAATTATGAGCTTTGGGATGCACTTTCATTTTGGTAGGAGTGTTTTCTCAAAAAAAAAAACCTTTGCGACACAAATTTGAATTAGTTAAGCTCTAATGCACAAGTACTAACTTATAATACTACTCTCTTTTGTTTCAAGTACATTCGTTTTTAATCCTTTTTAAAAAAGAACATTTCTTTCTTTTTTTTGTTTGACAATTCATTAAAATATTTTTACTAATTTCATTTTTTTCATATTTCTATGTCCTTTTGTCCTTTCTTTCTCTTAACAACTTTTCTCCTTTTCCTTTATTTTTTTTTCTTTCAAAAAATTACTTATATCTTATATAAGAGAAGTTCCACACCTCTTGGAGAGCACAAATGGACCCTTAATTTGATCAATCATCCCCTCTCTCTCTTCTTTAATTTTTCCAAGAAAAAAAAATATCAACAACAACAATAAATGGTCATGAATATAAAGAATTTCTTCAAGAAGGATTCTTCTTCTTACAACAAAGAAAAATTGTTGATACATGATGAAAAAAGAAATGGTTGTTGTATTTATTTCAACAATATTCAAGATTTTGCTAAGAAAGCAATTGAAATGGGTAAAAATGATCCAAGAAAGATCATTTTTTCATTAAAAATGGGATTTGCTTTATTTTTTGTGTCTCTTCTTATTTTCTGGAAGGAACCATTTCCAGAGATTGCTCAGTTCTCAATATGGGCAATCTTAACAGTTCTTATTATGTTTGAGTTCACCATAGGTATTAAACTTTAACATCCCTATTTAAATTATATATACTGACAGCGCAATATATTTTTTCTACTTTATCATTGTAATTTTATATGTCGAAATATACGTGTGGGCATATTAGAAATAATAGGATCTGGAACAAGATAGGAGTAGTCTTCGTGGTGGATAAGATGAGGGATACAAAATTGAGATAATTCAGATATGTGATGAGAAGAATGTATTGGTGCCCTAGTGAAGAGGATCAGAGTGATAAGTTGACTACAGTAGATATAAGGAGAGATAGAGATAAACTGGAAAAAGTCTTGGGGAGATCTGATTAAACAGGATATGGTCTATGGTCTATCTGCATCATATTGAGGGCATGACCTTAGATAACAAAAATAAGATAGTCAAGAATTAGGATAGAAGGTTAGTAGGTCGAGCGTTGTCTAGTTTCATTTTTTAATTATTGTTATTATTACTCATTTACAATCTTATACTTCGATTTTAGTATTACTTGATGTTTCATTCTTCATTGTTGCAAGTTACAACATGACATTTTTCTACTATATTCTAACTGTGACATATAAATTAAGATAACGACAGTATAAAATCTTTTATTTTTGGCAGGAGGAACACTTATTAAAGGATTTAATCGTGGTTTGGGTACATTATTTGCTGGGATGCTTGCTTTCATCTTTGCTCAATTAGCGTTATGGGCTGGAGAGTGGGAAAAAGTTGTATGGATTTTCAGTATTTTTATCGTAGGTAATTAATTAAACTTTCTAGTAGCATAGATTCTCATAAAAATTTAATTTATATACATCGTACATAATATAAAAGAACGTCAGATGAACTTATTATTATGATAAATAATCTTTTTTAATTTTTTAAGTTGTTTATATAAACATACTTATATATTTTAGTAGATTTGATAGTGTAAAAGTTGTTTGATTTCATGACTTCAATTTATCCCACATAGGAAAAAAAAGGAGGAGGAGTTTATTGGTTATATAAAAAGCTTGGAAAATGACAAACTTTCATGCTATTGATTTTTTTACTTAAATTCCTTTTCTTTATTTTTTTTTATATTCATACCGTTATTCCGAAAAATAATAATTAAACCTTTAAAATCTTCAAATAAAGTGAACTTTTTTGTTTTAGGTATAAAGCAATGATTTTTTTTTTCTGAAGAGACACCTATCTTTTCCACTAAAGACACCACTAGTTTCCCAAATAAGCACCAAATTCCAACTATTTCCGAGTTTTATATTAGTTGATCATTTTTTATTTTATACGGTGCGTAGGAAATCTTAAATAAGAAGATTTATTAATTTATCTCTAAAAAAACTTTTTGAGAATTTTATAAAAAAATGTGAACACTTTTTAAAAGAATTAATTGCATGAAAAATAAATAAAAATTAATTAATATTTCTTAATTTAATAAGGTGATCAACTAATATGGAACAGAGGGAATAGTTACTTATGATTTTTTATTTTATACGGTGCGTAGGAAATCATAAATAAGAAGATTTATTAATTTATCTCTAAAAAAACTTTTTGAGAATTTTATAAAAAAATGTGAACACTTTTTAAAAGAATTAATTGCATGAAAAATAAATAAAAATTAATTAATATTTCTTAATTTAATAAGGTGATCAACTAATATGGAACAAAGAGATCTTGTTTCAAATTTTAATATAAATTTTTGAATTCCTCTTCTTCTCTTTTTTCTATGCATTGTTTCAAAATAAAAGCTGTATCTTATGATTTGTTTCAATCTCTATGTCCACTATGTTATTGGAATTTGAGATACACTATTCCGTTTTATTTTGGAAGGAAATAATTCTATATTGATAATCGAATACTATGGTCTATGAGGAAATTAAATTAGGTTTATCGACTATCGTGTATAAGATGTTATTAATTAATACCATTTATTTATTTATTTTGCAGCATTTTGTGGAACATATTTGAAGTTATATCCAACAATGGCACCATATGAATATGGATATCGAGTATTTATTTTAACATATTGTATTCTCATTATGGCTGGAAATAGGACTGGAGGATACAATGTGGCAATTTTAACTCGTTTAGCCCTAATTGCTCTTGGTGCTTGTATTTGTTTGATTATTAATATTGGTATTTGCCCTATTTGGGCTGGTGAAGATTTGCATCGATTGGTCGTTAAGAATTTTATGGATCTTGCAACGTCTTTGGAAGGTATATGTCGATATAAAAAAAATTCACATTTCTTAAGAACGACTTATATAATACTCTCTATTTTTTTTGGTAGGTTGTATTGATGGATATTTAAATTGTGTTGAGTGTGATGAATCTACAAATCACTCGGAATATAATGGATACAAATCGGTTATAGAATCCACAAGTCGAGAGCAAACATTGGTACGTATGGATAATCATATTTAGTACTAACAAATTAAACTAGCTAGTAATGAATTATCATAAAATTATGTTAGCTATACGAATAATTTAGCAATGAAATCCAGAGTTTTGTATATAGTTACATGATTCATATATATTTGAACAGCTTGGATTTGCTATTTGGGAGCCACCTCATGGACGTTATAAAATGCACAAGAATCCATGGAGAGATTTTGTCAAATTAAGCAGTGAATTGAGGCATTGTGCATTCATGGTCATGGCATTACATGGATGCATCCAATCAAAAATTCAGGTTTTACACTCTAACTAATTGTGTTATATGTTGTTTGAATCTTCATAAATATCGCCACACTTATGTCGTACTCTTGAAAATATATTATTTTTGAAGAATCTGATGCATTCAAAATTTTCACTTAAGTGTAAGGAAGTAAACACATTACTCTAAAAAAAAGGACCTCCAAAGGTCCATTTTGATAAAAAATAATCTATTTATTTATTTATTTTTAAAAACCTGACCTCTTGAAATAGGTTTTTGATTATTTTTTAGTAGTACGAAATCAAGGAAAACTAACATTTCATGTATATACATAACAAATATTTTCACCTTATTACATACAAATAATATAATTTTCTGACAGAGTTATTCAGATGAACCTCTAGATCCCATATTGTCACATATATAATGATATTTTTTAAGGATCCAATCAACCAACACAGGGGGAAAATCAAAATATTGCTTAATTAGGTCTTACATTTTGCACCATCATCCACTTTAGATGGAGACATGAAATGAACCCAAAATAATTCTTATGTTTTAACAGGTTATTTACCATAATACTAAGATTGTCAAATTGGGATCACTATAAACAGTCACATGTTATTAGATGGACCATGTTTATATGATAAGTCTAAAAACATATAACAATCAATCATTCCTTTACAAGATTAACATGCAATTTACTGAATTATTTAGTTCATCAAACTAGAATAACTACAATTATATGTTGTCGCAGATCATCTTGAGTCGTTGTACTTTCAAAACATGGAAATAAAACTCTTAAACATTTTTGCAGGCACCACCAGATAAGAGGAAGGTTTTTCAAAATGAGCTTAAAAGAGTCGGTATCGACGCTACAAATGTTCTACGTGAGCTAGGAACAAAATTAGATAAAATGGAAGCACTAAATAGTCATGAAAATATCCTAAAAGAAGTACATGAGACAGCACAAAATCTTCAGAAAAAAATAGACAACAAGTCATATCTCTTAGTCAACTCAAAAAATTGGGAAATTGGAAAACCAAACATTATTAACAATTTTGATGATTCTTCAAATGAAAATGAAAATGGTAGTAGTGAAAATTTGCCATTAAATTTTCAATCACTTAGTGAAACATCCATTGACATAAGGGATTTGCATACTCCACAATATCCAAAAGACCAATTGGTCACAAAGTCAATGTTATTTAACAAGCAAAATCATTGGCCTTCATGTCTCTCATTACTTGATGGTGAAAAGATTGATACAATTGATGAAATTGAAACTTATTTAAGTGCTAGTGCTTTGTCTTTGGCTACTTTTGCTTCACTTCTCATTGAATTTGTTGCAAGGCTACAAAATGTGGTTGATTGTTTTGAAGAACTGAGTCAAAGGGCAGAGTTTAAAGAGCCCATTAGTGTCAAGAGTTAAAAGAATTTATCAAGTACTCCTTCGTCGTTAACTAGAAGTTTCATGTTCGAGTTTCCTTGAGTATGGAGTCGCCTTTGTTAAGGAGCACTTTACCCAAGGTGGGATTTTTCGGCGCGAATCTGAATTTAGTCGAACTCCAATGTGAATGCTGAACACCGAATGAATGGGAAAAAAAAGAATTTATCGAGTATGTTCATAATGTAATAAGTTTGTGTGATAGTAAAAAGGCAAAAATTGTCATTTGTTTTATAGTTGTGTAAGGAGGAAAGGAGTTGAATTAGAAAAATGAAATATGTATATTGATGTATATATGAGGTATTTCTTTTATCATGAATATACATATATATACTCAAGGCAAAAAAAATAAGGCTATTAGTAATATCAAATTGCCCAACTCTTATCATTAATTTTCAAGTTATGATTTGATTCTTCATTCTACATTGAGATAAAAAGAAAAATGGTTAATGAATGAGTCATAGTGCATTTGAGACTATAGTAATAAGGAGATCCTTCTTGTAAAGTTTTATACAAGATTGATAATATTATACTAGCACATTATTTTAGAAATGAAAAAGAGCCCAAAAATATTTTTAATGTATCGAAAATGACTAATAATATTCTTTATTAACCTTTTGATCGATAGATACTTTTAATATTTTTTTTCGCTCAAATGTAACCCTATATAACTAACAAACTAAGCTAATATAAATCTTGGACTTTAGTCGCATGCCCAAGGATTAAAATTACATCCCCTTATTTATTAAGAAACTCAACTCGTTTGACTCATTACTTTTTTACTTTTAACTTAAATAAGTACCATCACTTTTGTATTCGAATTAACCCCATCAGTCATTAACACTAATTAAGAGAGAAAATTATCTGGCTAATAATTAAGATTTGGAGGTCATTTGAGACTTAAAAGAGACGCTTTAACCAATTTATCAAATTTTCTCATGGTATAATTTTAATTTGTATATTGTGTTTGGTCAAAGAAACGTATGACTTAATCAAGGAGAAAAATGAAATTAATATGTTAAGAAAATGTGGAATTATTTTCATTTCCCTTATTGGCTTGATCATCTATTTATTAATTAATGTTGGATGATCATGTTCAACAAGATGTGATTTTAATTTGATTTTTGATCTATTCGAATTTAGCCCTTCTAATGAAATGTATTGTATTGCTACTCATTTCTAACATATATATCTTAGTCTTTTATTTATATTGTTCTATATTCGATTATATGCTCTCTCCTTGCTCATTTGCTTATCCTCTACCCGTTTCCTATTTGCTATATCTATTTTATTTCTTCTGCTCCACTATTTCTATAATCTTTATATATCCTGGATCATTTATTGTGCTATTGTCTTATAATTTTGTTACGTATAATTAATTTTAAGCTTTTCTTTGCTTGGTAACACAAATTATTTGATTTGGAAGCTCCGAATGAGTAGCCAACGATCTCTGAATGGTCAATACTTGATCTCTAATATATTATGACGTCGGACATTTCTCAAATAAATTTGTACGAGTTCCTATATTAGTGTAGTCCAAAAGTTATTATAAAGAAAGTAATTAAAGTTACACATGATAGAGACTATATAAAACCAAAATTTACTTATTTTTACTGTTTTAGCCAAATATGAAGTATCATGCTTTGAGCAATTTAAACGTGAAAATAATTTAGAGCGCCAAAACTTCTTACAAAATGGATTAGTAGTTAGAGTTCAAACATGTTGTCACACCATATATGTTTAAATATAAATAAACTATAAAAACTAATTTTTGTTCTTTTACTAGATGGAGAATCGAACCCTCGCCAAATGAGATGAAAGTTCAGGTAGTCAACCAACTAAACTACTAAAATCGAACCTTCACTTTTTTGTTAATTTAAAAGTGGGCTTGTTTATTTGCTTGCCTAATAGGCCCAATTGGTTTTACCCATCTTCAAGCCCAAGTTATCTTGTTGGGCTTAAATGAAAAGCGACCCATCTAAACATTACATTGTCATTTCATCAGTAGGCAAATATCTCTCTTTTCCATCTCTAACTCTTTCTCACTCTCTCTCTAGATTTTGACGAAATTCAAGCTCGAATCTCAGGCGAACGGCGGCAAAATTTCCACCGGTAACGATCTATTTTCCTCCTCTCCGGGAAGATTTCTTATCTTTTTGCATAAAGAGAAAAAATATGCATTAAATAATCGATTTTTCTTTTGCAATACTGTGTTTGTGGAGCTTAATTGGTTCAATTTGGAACAAGCTGTTCACCTCTTTCTAGTTTCAGTTATTTTTAGCTTAAATATTTGATTCCTAGGCGGTATTTGTTTTTGTATATTTTCTGATTGGAATTCGCTAGGGATTTTGTTTAGATCTCAGATTTGGAGGTATGTTATGTTAGTAAATTGAGCGTTCCATTCGATTATTTTCCTGTTTTATGCGCTGGATTTGTTTTGGATCTGGCTGGTTAGATGAAAATTTGTGATTTTTCGGGGAGATTTAGGGTCGGATGCTTTTGTAGTTTTGTTGTAATTGTTTCTCGATTCACATTTTGGAATTGTTTGATTGAAAGTTTGGTATTTGCAGCTCTAACAGAATCTCGAGAGGATGGCAATGGTAGATGAGCCATTGTACCCGATAGCTGTGTTAATAGATGAACTTAAGAATGATGATATCCAATTGCGGTTGAATTCTATTAGGAGGCTATCAACTATTGCACGTGCACTTGGTGAGGAAAGAACCAGAAAGGAGTTGATCCCCTTTTTGAGTGAAAACAATGACGACGATGATGAAGTTTTGCTTGCAATGGCAGAAGAGTTGGGCGTGTTTATTCCTTATGTTGGAGGTGTGGAGCATGCTCATGTTCTTCTCCCACCTCTAGAGACCCTTTGTACAGTTGAGGAGACCTGTGTGAGGGATAAAGCTGTGGAGTCATTGTGTAGAATTGGATCCCAGATGAGGGAGAGTGATTTAGTTGATTGGTTCGTCCCGCTTGTGAAGGTTTGACTATGACTATTACCATTGTTTGCTCCTTATTATTCATCATTATGACATCATGGTAGTTACACAAACATACAAAGACCTTTTATTCGCTTGCAATCCCTAATATAATTCTAACGTGTGAAACTCTGAACTTCACCCATATATGTTTTTATCTTTTCACTTGCAATCCCTAATATAATTCTAGTCTGTGCAATTCTGAACATCACTCGTATATATGTTTTTTATCTTTTACTTAACATCATGGTTCGTGATTTGTCAAATGTTTATACATCTTCCTATTCTCTCCAATCACTAGAGGCTAGCAGCTGGTGAATGGTTCACAGCAAGGGTTTCTGCATGTGGGCTCTTTCATATTGCTTACTCAAGTGCCCCAGAAATGTTGAAAACAGAACTTCGGTCTATTTACAGCCAATTGTGTCAAGACGACATGCCTATGGTGCGAAGGTCGGCTGCTACAAACTTGGGGAAGTTTGCTGCTACAGTTGAATCTGCTTACCTGAAGAGTGACATCATGTCAATATTTGATGATCTTACACATGATGGTAATATTTTCAGTTATAATTAGCAACTTATGACTAGAGAGGGTCTATCCAAATATTTCTCTTAATAAAGATTTCTAAGTTAGTGTTACTTCATGAAGTTGTTGGCTTTTAAGTTGATGTTACTTCATATAGCCTATTACTTATAGAAATAAAATGGTTATTTTTGGTTAAATGTGAAGTTTCATTAGGATGCGTTTTAGTGTGACGGATTGTCGGTTTTCTAGTGTTTTATTCTCAAAACATCTTTTTGTTGGCTTATCTAATGTCTTCTGATTCCAGATCAGGATTCTGTGCGATTATTAGCTGTTGAGGGCTGTGCCGCACTTGGCAAGCTGTTGGAGCCTCAGGACTGTGTGGCACATATCCTGCCTGTCATTGTCAACTTCTCTCAGGTACTCTCTAGTTTGTATTTGGACTTTGGAGTCATGCTGTCCTGGCTCACACAGATCCTTGCACCTTGCACCTTGCACCATGATTTATATTCTTTTGTTCACTTAAAAAAAAAATTAATTCCATCATGTAACAACTTCTTGTTGTTGGATGATTGAGCTACCAGTGAAATACTAGCAACTTAACTTCCTAATAGTTGTCATCTTTCATCTAAATAAATATAGTTGTCATATCTTCTTGTATTTCTGTTTAATTATGCACATTAGGCGTGCCCTTTGATCTAGAGTGTTGTTTCTCCACACAAAGATATAGCCTTTAAGTTCTCTGAATGTTTCCGATGTATGTGACATGGAAAAGAACCTTGTATTCAAATCCTAGCCACTCTCTTCATATGAAGCTTTTAGGTAGTAGCATAGGGTTAGACTGGGTGAGCGGTGTATTGCTTACTGTTTTTTCACAAACTAGCAGAGTAGGGGAATGAGAAAAGAAACGTGGATGAATGGCTTGAGTAGGCTTGTTTAGGTGAAGCCTTTATTGCTAAATTTTGGTGGTTGGAAAGTCACTTTGTTAAGTTAGAGTGAATTTGTTGCAAAATAAGCTTTACAGGATAAATGTTATATGATGGGTCTTCATTACAGTCTTTGAACATTTTTTCTTGGTTTACAGTATGAACATGTACCAATAAGTCTTAGCATAGTAACACTTATCAAAATATGATTCCGGAAAACACTTTGTGCACTTGCCTACATTTGCTAGCGGAAATTACAGTTGTAGGAGTAAAATTTAGGTTAAAAAGGGCTAAACTGAAGGATTAAACCTTTCAGTGATCCATTATATTGGTTTACCCTTGATAAAAAAAACTTACTGTAGATCTTATTATTAAAGTTCTGTGATAATATTGGGTGCTATTATAGTACGATCCTCTCTGTCTCGAAGAATTTACCTACTTTGGAAGGAAATTTCATTTGTTCATAATTGTGCATGTTTTTTTTCTGCTAATAACCAGGACAAGTCTTGGCGCGTTCGATACATGGTTGCTAACCAGTTGTACGAACTATGTGAAGCTGTAGGGCCTGAGCCCACTAGGTACTTTCTCAACTTAAATATGTGATACTTTGTGAATATTTACCATATAATGTCCATCTATGGAGTCCATATTGTACCGGATTCTTATCATTTTTTGGTTGTTTTCAGTTAATTTTAATCTGTAAACAGCCACAATAACAACAAAAAACCCAGTGAAATCCCACAAAGTGGGGAATTTTAATCTGTAAATTGGGAATATATTGTTGTCAGTGTAATTCATAGGTTTACCTGATATTTTGAACCTTCCACATAATTGGATAGACATATACTTTTGTACGTCTATTACGCTCTATTCGTTGACCTAAATGTCTTCCTCTGAAGTGGATCTGGTGGAATGAAGTGATGAGTCGCTATTACAAGGGAACCCACAGCCACTATCCTTCGGGTGTGCCAGTTACATTTAGAGTCTTGTTGTCAAAACTCATTAGTTTGGCTCCCAACTTGGTTGACAAGTTCCGTAATTCGGGCAATGTGGACCCTGCCCCCCACCATACGAAAAAAAGAAAAAGACAGAAAAAACTAATGCCTGCCGAGTTTTGTTGGCCAAGTGGGTCTAACAAGAACACTTCTTTTTTCATGAATACTTTTTTCACCTTTTTGATAGTAGTTTGTCAATGAATAAGGGAAGGGCAAATGACTGAGGAGCTCCATGATATCAATTAGTGGTAGTTTAGGAACGTATGGGTTTTCTTTAGACCGAGGATTTTTCTATAATTGATGCATCATTGTTAAAGTAAAAGTTAATTTTGAAAACATGCAATATACTCCAGTCTCTGAAAAGTTCTATTCATCACACATTGGGCTGTTGAGTCATAATGTCTAATCAGTAGAGGAATATGCTGTTCATACCCTGTTCATACTTCTCTATGTTTCTGCCAATGAATCATGCTCTCTTCACCAAGCTGTTTATTTTGGAAAATTCAAAATCTTCGCTGTTAGATGTCTGATTGTGTCTTACCATGGTTTAGGACGGATTTGGTGCCTGCCTATGTCCGTTTGCTTCGAGATAATGAAGCTGAAGTTCGCATAGCTGCTGCAGGAAAAGTCACCAAATTCTGCAGGATTCTTAGTCCCGAGCTTGCTATTCAGCATATTCTTCCCTGTGTGAAGGTATATGCCCGATATATTTGCTGTTTAGGAGCTTCATTTTGCATTTTTGGTTCCTATTGATCCTCTAATATGTATTTTGCATTTGATAAATGTATAGGAATTATCATCAGACTCTTCACAACATGTCAGATCTGCTTTGGCTTCCGTTATAATGGGGATGGCTCCTGTTTTGGGAAAGGTGAGGTGCATTAGTTTCTAGATGAGGAAAACATTGGTAATGCGTTTTTAATGATATAGATGGTATATGCATTGTTGGATGGTCCGGAATTTACTGTGGTACGTCATATACTAATGCTATGAGTTGCTGAAGATAATCTCTATCTTGGGAAAGCTTTTCACATCATGCAATGCACATCCGTGTGATTGAAGCATTAAGATTTACCTATGAAATAATTTGACTTCTATTTGTGCATTTGCAGGAGGCAACCATTGAACATCTTCTTCCAATATTTCTTTCCCTTCTGAAGGACGAGTTTCCCGATGTGCGCCTGAACATCATTAGCAAGCTTGATCAAGTCAATCAGGTTGGTGAACGATTCACACATTTTTCCTGTGGCCTGCAATTAATTATGAGACTAGTGAACTTTTTGCTGCTTGATTTTGGAACTGGTATGCCATATGTTGTGATGTGTATTTTAGTGATGCACAGACCCTAAAATAAAGAAAGCAATCAAAATCCTTTAACATACTGAACTCTATCTGGTATACCCTTTTTTTTTGTTCCCTAGTATTTCTTAGTGTTATCCTAGTATGGTGTTTAGTGTGTTCCGATTATCGCACTATCTGCTGTTACTTGCTGTATTTTCCTCATTCTCCTTCTTGTACCTGGATTTGCTGCACTTGAGCCTTTTACTCTTGTAAATAAAATTTGACATCAAGGATCTTCTTGTTTAGTCGCTGTCTTTAGCTGCTTGCACTTTGCATTGGTTCCTAGCACTCTGCAACTTTCAATTATTTATTTATTAATTAATTAGTATTATTTTTAGTTTGATTTTACTTCTTTCTTAACTCTCAATTTCTCTAAATGTTACAGGTGATTGGAATTGATTTATTGTCTCAATCTCTGTTGCCAGCTATTGTTGAGCTGGCAGAGGACAGGCATTGGCGAGTCCGTCTTGCAATAATAGAATACATACCTCTATTGGCAAGTCAATTGGGCATAGGATTTTTTGATGATAAGCTGGGTGCTCTTTGCATGCAATGGTTACAGGACAAGGTTGGTATTCGATAATCTGGCTGTTAGATATTCATATAAAATTGATGAAGCATAAAACTTTGATCTTGGTGCATGAGAAGCTTCATTGAAAACTTATTTCTATCTTTCTCAGTCCATCTCTTCCACTTTCTTTCTTATTGCAAGTGGAAAACGAGTTGGGACATTTTCTGGAGTGGAATTTCACCAACTTTTCCGCGATAGTTACTTTACATTTTTTTTGTTATCTGTTGATGAATGTGAGAAGGCAATTTGCTTTTATCAATAAGTTGATGGGACAATATCTCTGCCACTGATATCTTCTTTGCTGATTCTTTGATGCAGGTTTATTCAATTAGAGATGCTGCTGCTAATAACTTGAAGCGTCTTGCAGAAGAATTTGGTCCAGAGTGGGCAATGCAGCATATAATTCCTCAGGTTTGCTTGACGTGTGATAATTTGAATTGATAATTCTCCTCCATGATATCTTTTAAAAAAACAAACAAGTTCAGTGAGTCATATGGGATATAGCTTCTCTTACTACATGAAGTTGATGGGACCAAGGTGCACGCGTAGGGGAGAAGGGTGGGGTCGATAACTATTATGATAGTTTTGAAACGTATGTATCTTCGCCCCAAAATTCTTAAATAAATCTGCATTGCCCTTCTCTGACCTCGAGACACTCATGGTGGATATAGTCAATCATAAGCTGATTTCCATCCATGTTCTCCTGCTAACTGGAGAGGTGAAAACTGAAGATTTCAGGAAAAGAATTAGTGGTGCACTTGTTTTTCCTTCTTAGGAAGTTTACCTCTTAGGCTGAGAACTAGAGAAGGAAAATAATTCTCCATGGCCTCATAGAGTTTCTAAGCTCCAGCTTTTGCCATGATCAATTCCAATTTTGTTCTCTCTCTCAGTTAGAAATGTCTTATTTTGCAGGTCTTGGATATGACTACCAGTCCACATTATTTGTATCGAATGACTATTCTTAGATCAATTTCATTGCTTGCACCAGTAATGGGTTCTGAGATAACTTGTTCTAAGTTGCTGCCTGTGGTTGTTACTGCTACAAAGGATAGGTGATTTTTCCTTCCCAGTGTTTAACTGGTTTTGTACCTCAAGTCCTTGAACTAATCAAAAGTTTTATCTAATTCCAGAGTGCCCAACATTAAATTTAATGTGGCAAAGGTGTTGCAATCCCTTATACCTATTGTTGACAACTCGGTGAGAATCCTCTCCTCATTTCTTGTTTCTTGGTTTGCTTATACTTGGTTTGTTTTGGGAAATGACTGAGCTTTTTCTACAAAGTTTTGCTCTTTTTTGACAATGCGGATGAGATCATAAGGAAGTGTTCTCAAAAAGCTAAGATTCCAAAGCTTCTCTGATAGTTTTTCTATAATCTAACTGTCCGTGGTAATTCCAATTGTGTAGGTGGTGGAGAAAACCATTCGGCCCAGTTTAGTAGAGCTAGCTGAAGACCCTGATGTCGATGTTCGCTTTTATGCCAATCAAGCACTCCAGTCGATCGATAACGTCATGATGTCAGGTTAGAGAAAGCTAAACATTGTCAGGTGAGAGTAGTACAAATCTCTCTTCTAATCCCTCTTCGGTAGTCGTGCTCACACGAAGAAGCAAAAGGGGAAAGGTGTACAATGTAAAATGCATCGTGTTGAGCTTGGAGTCGTATATTGTTGTTACTAATTCTTTTGTAGGATTCGGCATTCAAGATGCTGTGACACTAATGAAGACCTGAGTGTTTTTTCATGTAAAGCTGCTGCCATACTTTACTATTTGGATCTGCTAAGCTCAATTTGTATTTGTTTTTGTTAGTGTACTTTTTGAGGTTTGAAATTACAACATTTTAGCTGTGTTACTCTAAGCAAACAAATTTGTCGTTATATTAGTGTTTGCATTTCTTAGCCTAAAAATGTTTGTGCACTGTCCCCCCACATCCCACCCCGTTGTAATTTTTACTTTACATCGAATCACCTTATTGAGGATTAGTGTTTTAAATGAGGTTAATAATGTGTATTGGTTAGCTTAGGTTAACTGATTACAGTTTATATGGAGAAGCTTGCTATTTATTTGTCAACATTTTGGAAACAACCTCTTTATTCCTCAAGTTAGGGGTAAGGTTTGTGTACACACTACTCTCACCAGACTCCATTTGGGGTATGCATGTTGTTGAGAATAAAACATAATCATAATCGAGATTTTTTTTGAAGATCGTTGATTTAACATGATGTTTAAGAATTTTTTTTTTTTTTGAATTTTGTGATTTTAAACTAAAGAATGTATCAAAATATCTTTTAATCTTGTGATATTGACCTGTTTTTTTTTTTTAAAATAAATAAATTGAAATGAATGAATTATTTATTTTGTCAAAAACTGTTTGGTAATGTCTTTTTCGTTGTACTAAGTGGGTATCCTCATTATAGGGCAGTTCTTGGCCTTACATTTTACTTACCACCAAACTCATTTTTCTTAGTATATATTTGAATTAAATTTTGTAGTAATTGCTACCCTCAAAATAGGGCACTTTTTGACCTTACATTTTACTTACCACCAAACTCATTTCTTTCTTAATATATTTGAATTAAATTGTCTTAAATCTTATGCTACGATCACCAGGAGTGTGACTAAAGGTGGTTAATCTGTTTATTTATTAGACATGTAGTCCAAATTGGTTAATTATCAAATGTATTATGGAGATATTTTTTCTTTCCAAATATTAGGTCTCTTTCACAAATGTCTTCGTTTTTCAAACTACTTGAACCCGAGACCTCTGATAATATTTGAACCCTTCATAAACAAGGTGCGCAAAGCTTCAATATTTTTATTTTTTTTTTGGTTTTCCACCCGGTGTCTGGAGCCCACATTGGAGCTCCGATTAAATCCGGATCGCGCACTGCAGGGCCCATTCGGGGGTGACGCTCCCAACATGATTTTCTCCATATCCAGGGCTCGAACCCGATACCTCTGGTTAAGGGTGAAACACTCCCACCAGTGCACCACGACCATGTTGGTTAAAGCTTCAATATTAACCCTTGCCTAATCCATGAGTTTGACTGTTTCTTTTAAAGATCGACCATTTGCCTAGACTTGGGTAGGTAAAATCTAACCATACACCTATCACTACAAAAAAAAGGTTTTAGAACTTCGTCGTTAAATATATAACTCTAACTAACATTTTTATTTATTTATAATCTATCGCTAAATAAGATTAACTACGAATTTTGCTATTTAGTTATGGCACATCAAACAGGGGAAAAGAAAAGTGTGACTTTTCACATGGTGGTTGAGACATAGTTAACCTTAGAAAGGTGGATGTCATGCCTATAGACTTATAAGCCTTCAACCACCAAAAACTACATTCTTTATTTTTTCCCCCTATAAATAAGAGCTTCACTTGAATACATTTCCCATATAAAGCTAACAATCTCATCTTATACACTACAAAAAAGAAAAAAGAAAAAGAAAAAGAATTAGCGACATACAATTTTGTAGCTAAACAACAGAATACGTTACTAATCCTATTTAGTGACGGATTAACAACAATTATCAATATTTTTATATAGTTACCAACAATTTAACGACGAAGTTCATAGCTAATTCCGAGAGATATATTCGATTATGCCTCTTCTCAATAATCATATTGTGTCTCTTTTCTTGAGTGCCAATAAATCAGATGGAGTAAGAAGAAAAGGAAGGAAAAAACCCTATCGAAGTTTGCTGGTATTGTTTCTAACTATACAAAACTTTAGATTCATGTAGATAGTTAAAATCACACTAAGTACTTGTGATTAAAAAAAATAGTTTTATAACTTTACTGTTATTATGACGACTAAAATTCATTTAGTTTGATGCGAAAAATAAAGTTTTATTGTGATTTTAGTGTTATGATGAATAAGAAGTTAGTGACTATACGTGAAATTGACCCTCGTGTTGCCTCAAAAGTTCAAATTTGTAACCTAATTAGCTTTTGTTTGTAGTAGGGGCGGATCCAGTATTTAGCAGAAGGTGTATTTTTCGCACAAACTATGTGTTTATGATAAAATTTTCATCTACTATGTAAACATAGAAAAAATTATTATCGCCAAGAATTGATAAACTAAATATTCTAAATCCGCTTCTCGTTTCTAAACTTCTTCTTGTAGTGTTATTGTTATTTTTTTTATCTTATAATTTTAATATCTAGTTTGTTAGTTAGGGCTAATGATATCTCGACGAATCCTTTAAATAATTAAGCTTATATACTTATAATTTAATTTGCAAGTATTGAAATTAATTCATGCAAACATAGTGAAAAGATAGCACACAACAAAAGTAAAATATATACATAAGTGATATTGGGAATATGTTTTCATCATGTTAGTACGTTTGTTTGGTTTAGAAAATATAAAATTCAAATCTATCTTCTTTTTTTTTCAGGATACAATTTGGTAAATCATCTGGAACATTCATTTGAGCAAGAAAGTTAGAGTTAGTACGACGATGAAGGTACGAAGATGATGTTGTTTTTGCCAACCTCAACCTCGGACCTTCATCTATAACGTCAATTATGACGTAGGTGCACACGTGGAACGTTCATCACCACTATTTCACATAATATTTCACTCAAGAAAGTTTTGTGCATGGCCCAAAGACAACATGAAGTTTGTTAATTATTAGTCGAGGCCTATATACATAACACAACAAAAAATGCCTTTAGTGGCAATAACAAATGTTACTTAGAAACGAACTATTTAGAGGTGGATTCAAGATTTATAATTTTGTTGATTCAATATTAAAGATTATCAGCATTGTTTTCATTATATTATTATAGTTACAAATTCATATTTATTATTTATTGTAATATTGGTGAATTTCTATATATAAATTTATGTATCGTACCAAAAGTAACAGGTTCAGATGGATATATAATGTACTAAAATACTATATCTGCCTCTAAACAAACATTCAATTGATAGTCATGAAAACAATCTTTTGCAGAAATATATTGTAAATTAAAATGGTATACAATACATTCAAATTTAATTAGTCAAAATTGTCCTCTACACATAACTAGAGCATAATGCACTGAGTTGTCCTTAATATTAGTGATAGTTTATTACGTAGGTTGGCTACAAAGTTTGACTAAGGCCTTCAATAATAAGTTAATAACAGTATAATCCTACAAGTGAAGTATGAAATTAATCAAAATCTTGTAACACTTATATTCAGATTAATTTGGGTTATGGTAGTGTAAATAGTATATGAGACAAAATCCTCATAAACTTTATATTGAAATTGACATTTTTTCATCAATAATTCTTATTTTGTCTCAATTTGAGTTTCTGGAATGGCAATTATTGTTTTCTGGTTCATGTACATATATAATCTCTTCAATGAATAATTAATAAAGTGCTTTTTCGTGTTTGTCTTCTTATCAATGTCATTTTCCCACTTGTTTAGATCTAGAGAATCAAAACACAACAACAAAGACATATCCAATTGTAACACTACAAATTACAAATAGGATACGAAGATAGTGGTGTGTACGTAACTTTATTTTTATCTTGTGAAAGTAGATAACCGATTTAAATAAATCTTTTGCTTAGGTAAACTATAAACCCTATCAATATCAAATATTGAAAGGAAATATATTAGTGAAAAAGTCATGCTAAAATTTTAATTATTGCATTATTTTTTTGTTATGACTGTCCTCATTTATGTATTCTTTTTTTCCAAACTATCTGAAAATGTTTTATTTTGAGCCAAGAGGGTCTATCATATACAACTTCTCTATCTCTATGAGGTAGAGGTAAGGTCTGCCACTATTATTGTACCCTCTCCAAATCTTACCTGTATGAAATTACACTGGGTATATATACTGTTAAAGAAGTCATGTTAAAAATAAAATAAGAAAGCAATAACAACAACAAATAATATGATAATTGAAACAAAGAAAATAATAAGTAAAGCCCCCTATTGTTTGATCCAATATTGACCGGGGACGAGCCAAGAAATAGAAAGGAGAAAGCCCATCTCTTTCCGGGCGGCGTCCTTCATTCTTAGTATTGCACAGTCAGTCCCGCATGAGTAGAGGCGCGCAGGCAAGCGAATAGAAAAGTAGTCTTTCTCCACGGCAAGCATATTCAAGTACCGAACAGCCCGAGGAGTAGGCTTCCCGATGCTGTTCAAACCCATCTTTCGTTGAAAAATCAAACAATTCAGATAGTTTATCCCTGCGGGGAGGACCTCAGCTCAGGATGTAGTCGATGTCTTGATATCCTTGTGAATCTTCCAAGATGTTAAAGGTGGAGCGAATCCGAAAGATTGCCTCAGTTCGGATTGTTCTCTGTAACTCAGGAACATGAAGTTGGAATCGCTAGTAATCGCGGATCAGCATGCCGCGGTGAATCGTCCGAGAGATATAGCTCTTCAGCGCATACATACAGAGATCCTGTGATTTGATTTGGGCTAGCGATGAGGGGAAAAGAATCCCAATGTATGGTCCTAATTTAAACACGCCACCTACACGACTCACTACATAGGTTTACGAAATGCAGGACGTCGTCGTCACCTGCAAGATAAGGCCAAAAACTTGACTAATTATACAATTAAATAATAAAATGATAGGAGAGCAATAATTATAACAATAGTGATAAGTAACACTAGACAACATTCAATTACCTACTAACGTTCTACTTTAATTCTTGATCTCTATACCCTTTTATCTAAGTTCATATTTTCAGAAAGTTGCACTATTGAAATAATTTTGTTTTTAACATATAGTACTACTTTCCATTTCACATGTTTGCCATAGTTGGACTATAAGTTTAATCTTAATATTTATATGATTATAGGACATTTGAAGTCCATAACTCATGCGATCGTATTGTGTGATTATAAAATTTTCCTATTTATCAGAAAAATAATATAAAACTTCATTTTTTTTTAATTTTAAAAGAACTAACATAATGCCAAAATAAATACAACAGAGAAAATAATATTAAATTCTCTTAATACTTATACTGGACAAGTACACGTGCCCATACGAATGCCGTGTCACTTCACTATGACCAACCTTCTTGTCTTGTTGTGGGCAGCGAAGCTTACACTTGTTCACTAGCTAATTATGATGGTTCACCAGGGCCTCTTTGCTCCTCCCTTTTCTGTTCACTCGTAGGGGTCGGGACCCCCACAAAGGGAGAGGGAGTCGACTGAACATCTCAGCCGTTGGCGGAAATTTCGCCCACATTCGATTCTCAATTCTTGTTCACCCCGAATGATCGTTGTGTTTGATTGAATATAAAATTTATAATTTTTTAAGACTAAAGTAAGTGTCTAAGAATCCGTTTGATCATGCAATATGAAATTGTGATATGAAATCACGATATGAAATCACGATATGATATCATAATATAAAATCATGAGATAGATCAGTAGGTCATAAAAAACGACAAGTGATATGTTATAAACCATCTCTTTAGTAAACATAGATAAGTAATTCGTAAAAAATGACAAGTGACATGTTACAAATCATACATTATTCTCTATAGTAAACATAGAAGAGTAATTCTTAAAAAACATAGTGACATGTTACAAACCATACATTATTCTCTATAGTAAACATAAATCGTAATTCAACAAAAACGATAAAGTGACATGTTACAAACCATACAGTATTCTCTATAGTAAATATAGACCATTAATTCTTAATTAAAAAACGATAAGTTACATGTTACAAACCAATTTATTATCCTTCTATAGTAAACATAGACCAGTAATTCATAAAAACAATAACTAACATGTTATAACAATGATAAATTAGTCGTGTATATAACTTAAATCCTTGATTCTATTTTGTACATAGTGGTCATCAATCAACTGATAAAACCTTTAATTTGTTCGATCAACTCTGTTGTTCTTGTTTGTGCAACTTGAGATTTGCTCAGTACTTGAAATGCATGGCCTACACCTTTAAACATCACATATTCAACAACCTTTTTATTACTAACTCTATTTAAAGTAGAACAAAACTCCAAATTTCTATCTCTCAAAATATCTAATTCAGATATACACACCAATATTCCAGGAATATTCCTTATATCCACCAAATTTACACCCTCTTTCCCAATCGGATTGCACCACGGGTGGTCTCGATTAACCTCCGTGGGCAATGCTAGCCGCCAGTATGTGTCAGCGCTCGCTAATGTGAGCGCTGATCGTGGCGGCTGGATAGTGTATTTTTCGGAGTAAGTCCTCGACTCTCCACCAAAAAAAGGTTGAATTAAAATGATACCTTTTAAAGTTATTGGCTTTAGGTCACCTATTTTCGAACGAAGCATTATAGCTACGTTATAAGCTATGTTCCCACCAGCACTATCACCAACCAAATAAATATTAGAAAAATTAACCTTATTTAACCACCAATAATCTTCGTTAGAACCAATAAGCACTTTTTGTCTTATCCAAACAATCGTCTTAACCCCATCATCGTAAGCCGATGGAAGACGATTTTCGGGGGCTAATCGATAATTAACAGACATAATCACACAATTAGCAATTGATGCTAATTTAGCTAAGAACTCATGGTAACAAATCCAAGATGATGATCCAACACAAAATCCACCACCATGGAAATAAATTAACATAGGTAATTTATTTCCTTGACATAATATTTTTGGAACATATAAACGTGCCCAAATATTTGTGTACCTATCAATTACAACATCACTAGAGGTAACACCAAGTTCAAGAGGTAATTTATTAGTGACATTTGGTACTATTTGAGGTCTTTCAACATGACCATCTTTGTAGACTTTAATAAGACCTTCAATTTCTTCTAATAAAACTTTATGTTGTGGATATTCTTTGATTTTTTGAAGGTTGAAATTTGGATCATAGGTTATAGTTGTCATTCTTCTTTTTCTCATGAACTCAAGAATGAAGAAAAAAGGATGAAGAGGAGGATTTTTTGTTGTTTTTTTGGTTATATAATAAGATTGTGGTTGATGAGAAGTTGTTTATATAGGAAATGAAAAAGATAAGATTGGGCTAGTTAGCTTTGAAGGCTTATGAAGTATATTTATTATAAAGAAAGATGGATTGATCGTCCACTTATGATATGACAAGTGGCGAATTGGGAAATTGCCACATGTCTTCACTTGGAGTCTATAATTGTGGGCTAAGTGGTATTGGCTTCCATTATTCAACCCCCTACCGCCGCCGCCCCCCAGAAAAAATTTCGTCCACATTTAAGTTTCGATAGAATTCAGTAAATTTAGAATATATTTTATGTTTGTATTAAAAACTTTATTAAATATATATAAATATTAAATTCAGAATTAAATTACTGATATTTGATATTGTTATTTTAATTCGAAATTCATAAAATTTAAATTTTGTCATGCGGACCCACCCCTCAGCATCATAAGTGGAAAGATGAATCATTTTAGTCAGTCAACTTTTGGATGTTTCTTGGTTTTGAGTATTTGATTGGTTGTTGTGGTTTTAAACAAAGAATTAAGTCTAAAACAAAGTCTTTCACCATGTTGGGACACGAAAATATCATGTTTAGTATTCACACGCATTGATAATTATATATTTTATGGTTCAAATTTATCGAATTAAGTAAAAAGCAATAGGTTCAATAAAACATCGTATTTGTTGTAACATGTTTAGAATGCTTTTGAGATTTATATACATCATTAGGATAGGAAATGAATATTTACATTGTTGGAATTAGGGGTGTACATGACCGGATTGGTTCGGGTTTTTCAAATACCAAATCAAATCATTGTGTCAAATTTTTAAATTTATAAATCAAACCAAACTAATAAACCTCGGATTTTTTCAGATTTTTGGATTTTTTCGGTAAAGTTTGCATACAAACATATAACTAACTTGTGCTCCAAATATTTCTTTAGTCCAACCAAAATACAATTATCTAAGGTGTTTTTTTTAAAAATAACACAAAATATGAGATGAGTACTGATGACACAAAAATATTCAATAAAAAATAATAATGAAATCATCATATAAAATAAATATTGCAAAGTCATAATGAAAATGATCATAATTTAAAAGTACTAAATCATGCTAAAATAAGTTTAATAAGTATTAGTTATATTACTAAATATTTAAGGAAAATTAAAATTAGATTATGTAATTTAATTGTCTAAACCAATGTAAAACTAAAGAACAAATATTCAATATTATTGTCATTCTTAGTGTTGAATTGATTTTCTTTTTGCATTAGTATTAATTTGATTTTGATTTAAGTTTTATTATAATTATCAACATCTATGAACTATAATCTTTATTGGACCATTCCGAATTCTAAGTTTTAAACTTGAAATAATATATTAAAAGATAAAAACTATGAAATAGTATAAGAAATATGTTAAAATTATATCAAAGTAAATATTTTTATGTATAAAATAAAATTTTAAAATTACATATGTAATGTCGGGTTGGTTTGGTCTCGGGTTGTTTTTTTTTTAGTTAAAACGAAACCAACCCAAATATAGTCGGATTTTTTTTCCAATAGCAAACTAAGTCAAACCAAACCACTAGTCGGATTTTTTTTCCAATTTGACTCGATTTGCGGTTTGGTTTGGTTTGGTTTTGTACACCCCTAGTTAGAATATTTTTATTTGGGATTGTACGTAACATATCTTATTTTTAATTATTAAATGTCTAATAAGATTTATATGTATATAACCTTAAAAGCATGAACTCCTAACTTAAATGTTAAATTACTATAATATCCCTAACTTAGGTTGTGACTTTTTCGATGATTTGTGACTTTTCTGATAAGTTGTGACTTTTTTCAAAGGTTGTGATTTTTCGATAAGTGGCTTTTTCAAAGTGTTGTGACATTTTCAATAAGTTGTGACTTTTCCAAAGGGCTGTGACTTCTTGGAAATGTCATGACTTTTCAAATAACCCCCAACTTAGGTTGTGACTTTTTCGATGATTTGTGACTTTTTTGATAAGTTGTGACTTTTTCAAAAGTTGCAATTTTTCAATGAGTTGAAACTTTTTCAATAAGTTATGACTTTTCCAAAGGGTTGTGACTTCTTGGAAATGTCATGACTTTTCAGATAAGACACAAAAAATATTTGTTCATACTATCCTTTGTTGACTATAAATAGAGGGACTTCCTCTCATTATTCAACCACATTTTTTTTAATCATCTACTCTTCTTCTTCTTACTTTTTTTTTTTTGTGATTTATTGTCATTGAGTGAGTTCGAAGTTTAGCGGAATATGAGGTACTACTATTCTGATGAAGTAAGTTGTTCTACCCTAAAAGGATATATTCCATAACCTTGAGTACTTGAGGAAAATTATTTTGATGATATAATAATTACTTTTTTTCTTAATATATACATTAGTAAGTAATGTTCCAATATATGAAGCTTGCATGATATAGTCTAAATTCATTTGTTTTTGTTAACAATTTTTCTTGTGATGTAGATACATAAATAAAGAGAGAAACTTGAGATGAAAAGGAGGATGTCAAGTTCCTTTGTGTTGATACTCAATTGAGGAAGCTTTGTTTGTTTTGGCAACTCAACAATTCTCACATGCTCAAAAATCATTCATAATATAATGATAACTGTAGCCCACAGGAAAACAACAAAGTAGACAAGGTCATCATCACTTTTCATCTTACCATTTCACCCATTGAGTTATTAGTTTTGATTGTAAGTCCACTATTTCAAAAATATATTTTCACTATTACTTATAATATGATTATATAGCCATGATAAAAAATATTTTTTAAATAGATATATAGGTAAAAATGAACAGAAAAATAAAGTGTTTGGTGACAAAAGATTTCAATCAAATGGAACACTAAAGTTAATATTGCATGAAAAATTTCCTGTTATTTTGTGTTTATTTTAAACTAAGAAAATATTATGTCACAAGATACACTCCTTGTTAGGTATATAAAATTAGATAAGAAAATAGTTATTGGTTATAAAGTGATCTCAAATCAAATTAAAGATTCAATAAATAATACATTAAATTTTATTCATCTATCAATTTTTTTAATTGAAATTTTTTAATGTTTTATGTTACGATACAACTTCTATAATATACTAGATATTAAATACTTTCATTAGACAACAACTATATGATATGTATGCGGCATGAAAAATGAGAACACTACAATTCCATAAAGATAAGGTAGAAACTTAAAGAAATAAAATATTTTTTTCATTATAGGTGACGTTGTTCATATATTAACATTAAATTATGCTACTGAAATATATATATATATATATATATATATATATATATATATATAACAACATTTCCCTTTAACAACCTAATTTTCTTTAGAACTAATTTTTGATGTTATATTTGTTTTATCTCTATAACATTCTACTTATAATAGTGTTGACATTCACCATAGAAGTACCCCTTTTTCGTAAAATTACCTCTCTATGATACCCTTACTCACATATTATTTGAGTAAAACTATTTTCTAAAAAATATATATTACGTATAAAGATAAATTTTGGAAATATTTATGGTAATGATTATGCACATACTAAATTTCAAGCATGAATATTTAAAAGAAAATTTGTACTTAAATGGTATCCATATGGTCATAACCTTAAAAGGAAAGACTATTGGTGACTTTTTTTATATTGATATTTTTTTTTCTACTATGTTGGTTAAATTTGTTTACAAAATTGAGTGAAGCAAAATATCATATTGCTAAAGAAATGTCACTTTCTTCTCATATTTAAACTTTGAATGTATTTTGAAATGTACCAATTAATGATATTTGACCATTTTGATCTAAAAAGACAAGTAATTCTATGACAATCTGTAATAATGATTATTATTGATTTTAGTTATAATCCCTCCTTATCACTTTTTTATGTTCTTTCAATTATAATCATTTACTAAAAAGCTTCAATTTAGTAATATTAATTCCATTTTACAACATCGTATAGCATATAATACGATACACATGTACAACGCACGTACCGTGAAACTAGTTAATTAAAATATACGAAAATTAATTCGAACATCATAATTATCAAACAGACATAAAGTTGAGATAAGATAGAATTAACGGGCCCTAACTTCTGGCTGCACCCCATTAACATCATTTCAAAGAAACTACATTATGTTGATATTTGACCCATTTTCTTTTTATGACCGTCCAAATATATGAACATTATTCGACATTTTTGTTCCACTACAAAAATGCCTACATGTGGACTTCAAATGGGCAAGTCATTCCTTTCACTTTGGAGAAACTAAAAATCTCTTTTATTTTGGGTTGATGGGTGGGGGGTCAAACAACAACAATATATTCAATACGTAATATTATACGTAAAATCTGAAAATAATAAAACGTACACAAATTTCATTCTTATCTCTATTATAGAGTGAGATTTTCAAAAGAATTTTATAGTATTTAAATTCCTAAAAAAATGATATAAATGAAAGGTGTGACTGTTGGGTATTAATTGCCCTGAGTTTCTTACCATAAATAAGTTTTTCTTTTAGGAAAAGGTTTTGGAGTGACTAGTCTTTTTCTTGTAGGAAAATGTTTAAGACTCTATAAATAGATGTTTGTTCCTTCTAACTTAATCAACATTCACAATGTTGTCCTACGGTTTTGAGAGTTCCAGTTATGGGGGAGAATTTGTGAACCTACTTGTATTTCGAGTGAATTGGTTGAGGTTATTTCTCTCTATATTTGGTACTTTCATATTTATAGTGGACGTAGGTCGATTGACCGAACCACGTTAAATTTTTGTGTCTTTTGGTGTGTTTCTCGTTTGTCTTCATATTCATGGTCTTTCGAGATTTGCTTTGTTAGCTTCCGTATTACACCTGCTTATTTCGGTCCTAACAAGTGGTATCAGAGTCAGGTTCAATGATGGAGTCAGGTTCAGTGGTTCGATAATCGATGATTTAACCAAGTTAGAGATGGGTGTTCATCTTGGCGGGTGTAGTTCTAGCCGCAACCTTTTTGACAATAATGAAGATTTTTTTAGAGAAATTGTTTCAGAGAGGTTCTCTATGTCGAGACGTAGATTTGATGGAGGAGATTATGGAGAAGAGATGCAAGTTGTTGAAGATTATGTGAAAAAGGTGGACAAATTTATTTTGTCAGAAATTCAGGCCAAGGCAGAGATTTGTTGGGTATTAATTGCCCTGAGTTTCTTACCATAAATAAGTTTTTCTTTTAGGAAAAGGTTTTGTAGTGACTAGTCTTTTTCTTGTAGGAAAAAGTTTAGGACTCTATAAATAGAGGTTTGTTTCTTCTAACTTAATCAACATTCACAATGTAATCCTAGGGTTTTGAGAGTTTCGGTTATGGGGGAGAATTTGTTAACCTACTTGTATTCCGAGTGAATTGGTTGAGGTTATTTCTCTCTATATTATGTACTCTCATATTTATAGTGGATGCTCATCGCCTTTGTGGACGTAGGTCGATTGACCAAACCACGTTAAATTTTTGTGTCTTTTTGTGTGTTTCTCGTTTGTCTTCTTACTCATGATCTTTCGAGGTTTGCTTTGCTAGCTTCCATATTAAACCTGCTTATTTCGATCCTAACAGTGACAACCTCATAACCTAATGAATTGACCATGCATGAATGTGACTCTTAGCTTATATCAACACTCAAATTTCTTAAGCATTGTTATTATTCGATGATCAACTCTTGACTCATTTTGGTTTTGATCTTCGATGATCTTACTTTTAAAATCAAACTCTATGTTATTCTTACATATTTTTTTATGATTCAAAAAGATAACTCTCATAAAGAGTATGATTAGCACAAGATGTGTTAATTTAATTATTGCTAAACCTTATATTGTGCAGAGTTGAGTATCTTCTATTCATTGGGATTTATAAAGTATTTCTACCTATTTTAATATAGTTTAAAATACCTTGGTAGTATAATTTGTTTATTTTTTTTTTGCCTTATCAATGTATATAATTCTTTTAGTTTCTTATCCCTTGTTCGATATTTTAATCAGATTTCTGCAGCGTAAGGCTTGTAAAAAGAAGAAACCCACTCTACCAACACTACAACAAAAATAATTTTTAGCGGCAATAAATAGACACATTAATAAAAAATGCTAAAATCTTTACCGGCATTAGTTTAGTGTCATTAGATCCAATGTCACTAAAGACTTTAGGGACATATACAAGAGTGATAATTCCCACTAAAAATACATATTTAGCGACAATTGAACTATTGCCGTTAATTAATTGTCGCTAAAGATTATTTTTTATATAGTGCAGAATTCTTTCATTTTCGATTTTCGCTCCTGATACTCCAGTTGCAGATAGAAAAATCGTATTTATCTCATCGCAACCTATTATATACATACAAGTTAAATCCTTTCAAGAGTGGGTGGGATTTCCATCTTTTGAGGACATCCATGGAACATGGTTATCAATTTTAACTTGTCTTTCTTTCACCTTAGGGTTCCTAGCTAGCTCCTAGCTAGGTCAAACTTACATACACTCAAAAGACTTTAGAAGACTTTGGGATATATATGCACTAATATATTTTGTCCTTCTAATTAATTCTAGGTTGAATATAAATGTGATCTTTCTTATCATAGTACTGTGTGTTCACTATTTATGTGTCCATTATTTGTTACCAAACATATTAAAATATAGTATGTTTAAAGCTTTCTCATGTGTTCTTAAGAAGTCTTTGATGACGTTAACCTCCAAAAATATACCAGGGTTTTGGTAACCTTATAATAACATTTTTGACTCATTATCGCACGATTATAACCCTTTAAGTATTTAAAATAATATATGGATGGACATACTCTAAAGTTTAATTATTACTATTCGAGCTAGATTTTGTGTAAGATTTCATTGTGATGACGCAAACTCATGACATGTGTTGTCCGATTTACCCCAATAGGTCTCACATAATATTGTCCCTTGGGCTATCTCATCGTTGAGCATAGTAATGCGTGTATCATGTGAATTTATGTTATATCTTATAAAACCTTTTATTTTCCTCTTTGATCATGTGGATTCACGTCAACTTTTTAAAAACTTTTTTTGCATTATCAATGTACACAAGTTAAATTATAACTTTTATGTAACATTAAGCTAAATCCTTAACCATTAAAAGTCATAGTGGTAGGGTAGATCATATAAGATTCTTTCACTTTTAATCAGAGATATCAGATTCGAGTCTTTATTAGAAAAATAATCTTTATAGGAACGCCACTTTCATGTTTGATTAGTTGTACATGACACAAATTCAAATTAGTCGGAACCCCTACGTAAATATCAAACACCGAATAGAAAATAAAAATAAGTTAGATCCTTAGAAATGTTATATATTAAGATTTCTTTTAAGAGAACCCCATAAAGTTCTTATGTTCTCTATGGATGTCATAGTAGAATAAGGTATCCTCTCACCTTATGCTCACAAAAATTCCTCCTCCTTGCTGACAAAAGCATGTATAATTGTCTATTGGTGATGGGGGAGATGCCCACCAAAAATTGAAACAAATAAATAAAATTGAGGAAAATAGTAAACAATAACATCAGTGAAATTTCACAAATAAAGTCTGGAAAGGATCGATATATATATTACATAGAACAATGTCTTTATTTTATAGAGATAAAAAAGTTGCTTCAAATATACTCTCGATTGAAGTAAAATATTCGAAAGCATTTTGAAATAAAAAGAGGAAAGTACATATCCATTTTCAATCCCTTAAGAATAAAATCTTTTTTAGTTCTTGCAAATTGTGCTACGTACTCCTTCCATTTTATTCTTTAGTTTGAGCTAGGCATCTTCTATGAAACTACTTTTTTTGTTTCATCCTTTTTGACTATGTCGTTAATGTTTCCAAAAGTAGGATAAGAGAAGACTTTTATGTCATGGAAATAATAAGAAAGAAACTCTTGCCATCTCAAATTCTTATTCTTGATTGAAAAAGTTATGGAATTATATTCAAATGGCTCATCCATTGGATAGTTTGACATTCCAAACAAATCTCACACGAATGAATTAGAAAAGTCAATAGAGAAATTCGATTTTGACTTCGTAGAGTCGGTATTGCTATTATTTGCGCATTGGCTATCCCCTTCCTTGAAAGGATAAGATACAGATACTTGGTTCACTCTATTTCTTGATCTTTCTATGAATCGTATATGTTTGTTTTCATTAGGTGCCTATACTTCAACTGTCACTCGTACCTAGTCTATTTGCAATTATTTGCTCAAAATATATAGATCCACACCCTACTCGTATTTTTATTGATATCGATCGAGGAGGATTATCGATCCATTTTTCTATGGGCCGGGTCAGTTTGGATTTTAATTGGGCCAGATACATGACTATCCAGCCCAATAGACATGTTTAGTTGATTATTGGCCTGTTAGGTATCATTATCTTTCATTGAACTTGTAATTATTAAATTAAAAATATATATTTAAAATTCGTTAATATTTAGTTTACATCAAGAATTGAAAAAATTATATTTGTATCACCTATGTGGGTTAATACGGACTTATATAAATAATTAAATAAATATATATTTTTTATATATTTAATTTGAAATAAAGAATAAAAGGATATATTAGTGATTAGGACGTATTCCTTCTGAACGATTGTCTTTAAGGAGAGAACTCATGTTTTAAAAGACAACAAAACGACAAACTATGTTTTCTCCTTCATTCTTATGAAAATTTCTCCAAAAAACGTTGAAACAACTCTGTAACAAGGAACGATTCATAGAGTACTATAATTTTTCGATGTTCGTGTTTTTATATCTATGGTGAAGTTATACATACATTATAATGACACAGACTAAGATAGCTTCATTACTTTTAATTCAAAGCAAACTTAATTAATTATATGAATTGCGTGTGGTTAAGTTGATCATATAAACAAGAGACTAATCAAATCTAAATTAGTTCTCAATTCATACATTAGTGATCTTAGTTGAATAGAACTTAAATTGCGTGTGGTCACGTATAATATTCAAATATTTTTATTAATTTGATTTAATTAAAGTAGAAGGAAAATAAGAGGTACTGTAATATCATTACATTAATAATTTAATATTAACGTAAATCTCAATGGCACTTAAAAGAGTTGACAATTAATAATGTAATTGAGTAGATATAGCATACACGCAAGCCCTAGGTTCATTGACAGTCGAATTAGAATTTAGAGTTTATGAATTTGAAATTTTAATTATTTAAAGTTATTGTATTTGATTGATAATTTATATGTATCAAATAAATTTCTTAATATAAATATCAAATTTGATCATTTGAGTAAGAATTATACTAAATTATATGAACTCGCTTCCTACCGTCTAGCACAACCCTTGGGTTTTTTATATCTCAATAAAAAAAATTACAATGTGTATATATATAAGATTATTTTTCTATGTACAAATATTAGATATTAAATTCTATTCGCTTTTTCATGTGTATTTTTAATATTTTTTCAAATTCCTTTGATAAAAATTCTGCCAGATGGGTTAATTTTGACCGGTCAAAATCAAGATATTAAATAAAAGTACTTATTAATTGTCCAAAATTTCGTGATAAGTTCAGGAGAATGATAATAAAATAATACTTACATTTAAGTTTGGTCAAATCTACTCCAATTTTATATTTATTTTATATATCATAAATCACAATCACCTTCTCCTTCTTTATATTCTTTTTGTTTTCTTCAAGTGACCTTTGACCAATAACTTCAATTAAATTAAAGATGCTCTCTTCATCATTTGGATAAAAGAAATATCCAAGAAAATGTTGAGCTTTCATGTACTCACCATGATCTTGAATGTAATCACTAAAATATTATAGTCAATTCGAATATGCATTTATAGATAAAAATAAAGGGAAAAAGGACAAATATACTCCGAACTATCGTAAATGGTATGCAGATACCCTCTGTCATACTTTTGGGACATTAGTGCCCCTGCTGTCTAAAAACTAAAGCATATATGTCCTTCACTCTAACGGAAGACTAAATTAGGACATGTGGCGCAATCTTATCCGTCGATAAATGTCGGATCGGTGGATAAGATAGTGACACGTGTATGTCCGTTAGTATAAAGGGTAAATATGCTCTAGTTTTTGGACGGCAGGGGCACCAATGTCCCAAAAGTATGACGGAGGGTATTTGCATACCATTTACGATAGTTCGGGGGTATATTTGTCCTTTTTCCCTAAAATAAATTAGTCACCGAGATCAATCAACAACAACAATAGTATATCTTGTATAATTCTATTACTGTAAATCTGGAAGGATGTTGTGTACATAAATTTTATCATACTTTAGAAAGATAGATATGTTATTTTCAGTAGATCCTCGACTCAGATAAAATATTTCAAAACAGATTTTTAAAAAAAATACAGTAATAAAGAAATCACGTTGATAGTCAGAAATGTGAAGATTGGAGGAAATATTTATGAAATTTCCTTGTGAATATTTTAATGTACAAATCTTGACATTATCCAAAATCTTGAAGTATAAAGGGCCCTTAATGTTCTCATAAGTTTATAACTAAGTCTTAATTAATAATCTCTTAAAGTTTGTTTTTCAAATCTCCTATATTCAAAATGACTACAAACAATTGGCCTATAAGCCAATGGACAACAGATCTCTTTGATTGTTGGGATGATCCTTCTCTTTGTAATTACTTTTATTATAACCTCTTAATTATATTTTTTTCTTAATTAAGTTTAATTATTATTATTATTTAACCTTTTTTTTTGTAATTTTATCTTGCCTTTTTAAAGGTGTGAAGACTTGCTTTTGTCCATGTGTTACCATTGGAGAGGTCGTTGAGATACTTGATCAAGGCACTACATGTAAGAAAAAAAAATAATTAACATTTAGGGGTTTATTTAGTATTTAGAAAAATATTTTTTCAGAAAATAAATCTTATTTTTAGGTAACCAAATAGGTAAACACCGCAAAAATATTTTCCATTAAAAGGAGAAAAACAACTTTCTTCACTTATGTTTTTTCTCTAGAGGAGGCGGATCTCGAGTAATTTTTATTGATAAATACATAATTTGAGCTAAAATTATTAGATTTTGCCGAATCTGTACCATACATGATACATTCACCCCATCCATTTGAAATAGATCGATAGAGTTTCTTTTGAATATATTTTTCTTCGTATCAAATATACCAATTATTCCTTATTAAATCAAGAATTATCAAATTTTACCTAATATCACTAAAATTAATTAAACATTACTTAATTTTTGTCTTAATAATGATTATACATTTGTGCTAACTAAAATGCAATTTTTTATTTTTTTTATAAATGGCAGCTAAAGGACATGCTTGTCTTCTTGCTTATGCTATGGGTTCCATTCATTGTGGATGGATTTATGGGAGAAGATATCGAAGAAAATTGCGTGAAATATTTAAATTACCAGAGAGTCCATATTCAGACACTTTGATTAGTTGTTGTTGTTGTGTTTGTGGTATTTCTCAAGAATATAGGGAACTCAAAAATCGAGGCGCGGATCCATCCCTAGGTATGAATATAAATTCAAGTTATATATACTGACAATATAGATACTGAATTGTTTGTGAAGGTTATAGTGACTACATGCAATTGTTTTATGAATGACCTAAATTTTGAACAAATATTTTGTATGATATAGAACTTAAAACTCAAAAATCAAATTCATTTTAAAAATTCTCAAAAGCATGAAATTGTCGAAGTGGTGACCTGATGATAGGGATTGAAGTCTCGGTGAATGATGACTGGAAATATAATAGTTGCATGAAAGGCGTAACAATTTGGACACCAAATCTTTCTATGAATTGCTTTTTTCGTCTTTTTTGTCAGCAAAATGCCTATGATCTAAATTCATATTTGGTTTCTCGAAGTTCATGTAGAGACACCTACCACAAAATTTGCTTCAAATATGAGAATCTAGGAAATTTTAAGATTTTCAATATTTATGTTTTAAGAATTGATACTTTATTCCGCTCTTTTCATCTATAGTTTAAGCGCGATTACTATAATACATACTTTCTCCATCACTACAAATTATATGTATTTATTTATTTTTTCAGGATGGGAAGGCAATGTTGAGAAATGGAAACGAGAAGGGGTTACAGTGCCACCAATTCCTACATCCTCCATGACTCGTTAATTAATTAATTAATCTCATCTGTTATGTAATTAATATTTAATACAGTGTGATTATAATTTGTGCCATGAGGGTCTTTTGTATAAAAAAATTAATACAGTGTAATTATTATTTGTGCCATGAGGGTTTTTTGTATAGAAAAAATAAAATTATATGTACTATCTATTGGAGAGGAAGTGTAGAATTGGGTTGTTAAAATAATTGTTTGATTGTATTTGTGAGTGTGAACACTTGTTTAGCTATGTAACTGTCACATTAAATAATAATTTTGTTTGTTGAATTAGTGTGACATTATCTCAATGACTTTTGTACGCGGGATAAGATGAGATATCCCAGAATTAAGTTCATTTTGCATTTTCACATATTCCAATGCTCTCCTTACCACACAAAGCGTCCTGCTCGAACTCGTGAGGTCACATAGAGACAACTTTACGGTTGTTCCACGGCTCCAACTTTATTAAAGAGGAAGAGAAAACTAATTAACATCACAATAGATAGAATTATATATGTTTCTTATAGTGTCTCCTCTTTCATAAATAAATAAGCAGCAATTCATCTATGTTCATCAAAAACTCAGTTCAAAGAGGGAGAAAAACAAAGAAAAAGCACAAAACAATTACAAGAATGAAGTCACAATCAACAAGGCAACAGTACACATAGAGTCCGTTTGGATTGACTGAATTTAAGTAGCGTTTAAGCTCCGAGGCCAATGAAGTTGTAGCAAGCTGAGGACTTGACTCACTGCAGAGTGAATTCAGTATCAGAATTTACAAAGACCCTGTGCAAAACGACGTATGATCAGCTGTTAAAGTATCTTAACCGTTCAGCCTAAAGTATTTCCGACCAAAAGGGGGAGAAATATGTAAAATGTACCAAAGTGTCGTTCAATCTTGTGGTCTTAAACATGTCATGTGGAAAATTAGAATCAGAAGTTGCCAAAAAAGGAAGAGACATTCTTTTTTAAACGGAGTGTAAAAGGAAAGTAAGACAAGAAAATTGAAACGGAGTGAGTAACATGTTTTGAAGACTAACCTGTCAAAGTGCCAATGAAGCAATCTTTGAAGTTACAATCCAAGATCATGAGGGAATATAGAAAGCTTGAATCCGGTGCCCTTATCGTCTTCCTGTTCTTTTTCTTGATTCCTTTTTAGTATCGCTCGTGCAGATCTAGCTGCAGATTCACTGCAACCCTGGAGTTCAATTAGCTGGAGGTTTTTCACATCAGCCAGTTCAGCTGGGAGTTCCTCAAGTTTATCACATGATATGAGTGCGAGGTGTTTTAGTCGCGGAAAGTTCCCTGATGAGGCTTTCCAAGAAGTTAGATCTGTCCTTTCAATCCATAAGACCTGCAGACGAGGAAAACCACCGTCCTCTTGCTCCCACGACTGTCCTTTAAACGCATTTTCTTTCAACTTCAGCACCTCAAGGTCTGGCAATAGACCTAATATAGACATATCTTTCCATTCAAACCAAGTGTCTACCAGAGAGAGCTTTTTTAGCTTCTGAGGGAAAATATATGCTGGAGGAAGGTGTAGCGGTTTACTACTTAGACGAGTATCATTTACCAACTTCAGATATTCGAGGCAAGCTAACTTACCTATGTTACTGAACAAGCCAGAACCAGACCCGTCTTTACTGGTTTCTAAAAGCGCATCTATTTTCCCACGAACGCCTAATTTCTTGAGATTAGGAGTTCTAGTAAAAACTTCTGCTGTGCAACATTCGGGTGCTATAGTTGAAAGTGTTTGTAAGCAACGATTCACCAAGTTGCCCTTGCTGCTCTTGGGGCGCTTAGTGGAAGGCAATGTAGCAGAGGCGTTTGTGCACACATGCCTTAATCTTGTCATATTCCAAATGTCTGCTTTGATGTCAAGAGTAGCCTGTTGCGTCTCAACGATAAGTGTTTGTACGTTCCAAAGATTCCCAAAATCCGCGGGAATGGTCTTAATCTTGTCAGTTGATAAAGCAATGTACCTCAAATGAAATAATTTGAAGAACTCTCGAGAAAATCGATTGAACTTGATTGATTCAGCATCTAGTACCCTAAGCAATGGAAAGGCTTTCGGGATGGATGGTATTTCATTTGGAGGCATGTCAATTTTCTTCGAGCCAACACATAAAAATGACCTGATATGCTCACCGGAGGGCTTTGTTGATAAGAATTCAGGAACCAAGGAGTGAATACACAAACGACGATAAGTGGCTAACTCTTGTTTCCCTGGAAAAGATCGTTCTTGCCCTTGTTTGATTTCTTGAAAAAGATTCTCCTCCGTCATGGCCTCGTGTCTGCAGAACTCATGCAACATGTCATGAACGCGACATATTTTGATTTGACCACTGCAACTCCTTTGCATTACCATCACTAAGTTCCTATTGACAAGATCATTTAAGTGGTCCTCTGCTACATCCTCTAGAGCCAATGGTCCTTGGTATTGTATGAATCCTTCCGCGATCCATAACCGAATCAACTTCTTAGCAGGAATTTGAGAACCTCCTGGAAATGCCCCACAGTATAAAAAACACGCCTTTAGGTCATAAGGCAAACGATCATAACTCATTTGAACCAATTTCTTGCAGTTCTCTGGATCTCGATTTATGAGGTGCTCACCGACACTGGCAGCCACCAACTCCCACTCCCTTGTTGTCTTTCCTTTGCCTATCAAAGCTCCGGCGATAACCACTATTGCAAGAGGTAATCCCATACATTTTTCAGCTATACTTTTCCCGGGCAATTCTAACTCAGGTGGACACTTTTCCTTGTGAAAAACCTTCTTCTCAAGTAGCTCCCAACTTTCATCTTTAGTTAAAAACTTAAGATCATGAGGTTTATCATTACAATGCTTAGCCACATGTGATTGTCTTGTGGTCATCAACACTCTATTCCGTTTACCATTATTAGGGAAAGCAATTTTGATACGATCCCAAGCTTCCATCGTCCACACATCATCCAAAACAATAAGATATTTCCCACCTTTTCCAAGAAGCTCCTTCACTTCATTTGCTAAGTCATCCTCTGGTGTATCATGATATTGTTTGTTATTTCGAGTGAACTTGCTGATAATGTTGAGAAATATTTCCCTTCTCTTGAATGTTTGAGAGACATATACCCAAACGCGGGTGAAGAACTCATACTCAACCTTTGGATCCTTGTAAATCTTATATGCCAAAGTTGTTTTACCAAGACCAGGCATACCAACAACTGGCACAACCTCAACATAATCTGATCCTCCGATGAGACGATCAATTACAATTTTTGCTTCATCATCAAAACCAACCACATCATCTTCCTCAACTACAGGGGCCTGTAATATGATTGTAAAGAAGAAATCTATAAAACATATCAATTTACTTGAAGTACTAGTTGAGTGTACGTGCTTAACAAAACAAGATTCTCAACGCGACCTTCATTACATATAGCAACCACATTTCATAATTTACCAAAATCTCCCTTTTAGTTGAGAATACAGATTTCACTGCTTTAAATACACTTTCCACAAAGGTATATATATATATATACATATATATATATTTTATGGTATACTGCCTATATGTTATGATATTGTCCAGCTTAAGTTTGCTCAACCTTAAAGGCTTCTAAATTGCTTCATAATGTAGGGTATGTTGTATCATAGTTTCAGTAAGACTTAGAGAGAGTACAATTTTTTTCTGTACTGTAATAAGCTTATAGTTATAATGACATATTTGATAAACTATTTTTCGTTTTGATAAATGATTTGTGTCAATTTTGTTCGAATAGAAATTACATTTATCATCTGTTAGCTTGATTTAGTCGGGCTCCAATTAGCTTGATTTAGTCGGGCTCCAATGTGGGTACCGGACACCGGGTGGGAAACCAAAAAAAAAAAGTTTGTTGATAGAATCTTCTAAAATATGAAAACGTTTCTTAAATTATCCATAACATTACTGTCTATCTTATCTTATTGTTAAAATATGCTTACACTTGGACTTTACTTTTTCTCAATCTTGGTTATAAATTTGTCTTTATATTATTTGTTGCTAGTTACCCTACCCCTTTAATTATGATGTATACCGACTATATTACTTGAACTAGTATCACAAAAGAAAATTATTATTAATAATAATAGCAGAAATTAAAAGAATGAGAAAAAATCACCTTCCTCTCTTCATCACCTCTATTGAAATTATCATCTAAAGTTATCGCTTGAAGGCCATAAGCGTCATTTTCTCTAATTTCCTTCACTCTTTCCCTTATACTTTTGATCTCATCCGCTACCCCTTTTGCTCTAGCCACATGAGTAATATGAATCCATTGAGCAAATTTGTTTTTATCATCATGTCTCTTAGCTTCAATCACAAATTTATCAATTGAATCCTCAGCATCATTCACCACTTTTCTGATTTTCTTCACCATTTCTTTCAAAACCTGTAAGTAAAACAATTTACTCAATAAAACTATTAATTATTCTCTTTAGTTGGTTGGAGTATTCAGGTATTCAAACAATATTTTTCACGCGAAATATACATTTATGTGAAAAATGCAATAAAATAGTTGATAACCATATTTTTGATGCAAAATATACATTACGATCATGCTTGTCCCAAAAATCCTGCATATCAACATGTGTGAGCGTGTGGATTGCACGATGACACCATGCTTCTATGCTCATTCTGAGTAGCAGAAGAGAGTTGTGACATGAGCTATCATCTTAATTAGACGACAAGCAAGAAGATATGAGAAGAATATTTGTTGATTTTTGTAGCCTCATATTTAAGAAGACAACACCATATAGTTACTAATTAAACATGAAAGTACACGTCAGTATTACTTCGCTCTAACTTTTGTTGCAAATAAGATGTTTCTATTACTTTGCACTGCTTCTATAGAAACGATATTTCTATTACTTTGCAGTTACTTTTGTTATGTAAAAGATAATTTTAGAAATTGGGAGACCTTATACAAAAACTCAACTCTTATGAATATATTTTGCGTTCCTTTTCCATCCTCCGGTACAACTTGTTATTATTTATTTCACTGATAAGTATGAATTGATTGTGTTCTAATCAAAAAAAAAAATCCCTTCGACTTCTTTTTTGTCTATTTAGCTCCGTGCTGGAGCATAGATTTTAAAAATTTATCTTCAAATATTTGATTGACCATGAAATTTGATCAAATGTCCCAAAGACTGGCTCTAAGCCCCTTTTTGGGTCCTCCCCTCACCAAACTTCATTTTTTTCTAAGTAAAATGCATCTCCAAACACAACCTCAAATTTCATAAATAACTCAAATTTTCAACTTCAAAATCTATGATAAAATGAAAGCTAAGATTGAACATATTAAATTTAAATCCTAAATCTACCTTAGCACCCTATTTAATTATAACAATGCAAAGACTACTTTAACTAATACTCCCTCCATTTCATTTACTTTAATTTTTATACTAAAAATAAATATTTCATTTTAGTTTGAATCTAAGAGTTATATCACTTCTTTCCTATACGAACTACAATCAGCAATAATTAGCTACCATAAATAAACTATAGTACAGCAAAAAAAAAAAACCCAAGTCAACACGAGCACGGGTCAAGTAATATGAAAGGAAGAACAGTATTTGGAAAATCAATTCATATTGAATGTTAAATAAATTAAATAATTCCTAATTTTAAGGCAAACCTCATTTTCCCTGCGGGATTTAGCAGCTTGTTTGAGGAAAGCATTGAAATCATTGAGATCTCGGAGTAGATTTTCAACTTCGCCTTTGATTCCGAGAATCAAATCGGCGTTGTCGATTAGTAACTGCATCAAATTTTCTACTAAGAACTTTACTGCTACATCCGCCATTGTTGCACCTCGAGCTTGCTGGTTTTCGGGAGTTATTGACTCAGAAAGTAGTAAAGTGACAACTAATAATTGGGAATTTTGTTAGTAATTGATTGGGGCTTTTAGAATTCCTTTTAAGATATTTCTAGGTACAAGTTGCTTTAGTTTAATCACACTCACATTTTATCCGCTTTTGAATCTCGTAATCTTAAATTGAAAATGAATTAAAATGTCTAATAAGTTTTCATTTTAAAAGAAAGTAAGATAAACAGTTGAAAGAGAGAATATTATTATCTGTTTTAATTTACATGACATGTTGTTTTTTTAGTTTGTTCGGAAAAGATGTCATCTTTTAAAATTTAATAATAATTTAAAAAAGTTATATGTCTTCTTATTTCTTTGTTTAAAAAAGTTATTTTAACATCCACATTTTATCCTTAATGACATGGTTTGTTGAGGTGTTTACTATCACTATATCATTTAAAATAAAGTGATATTTAATTTTTCATTCGATGTTTGATATTCATACTAAAGTTCATTTGAATTTGTATTGAAAAGTCACGGCTTCCTAACTAAGATGATTGTATGACCATAATTCGAACCTAAAACATCTTATTAAGGATGAACTTCATCGCAACCCTTGATACATAATTTGCATACATGTTCTATTATTAAAGGTGATAAATGGATGGGTGGAATTGTATTTGGGTGGATCAAAATAGGTTGAGTTAATAATTGGGCAAATTATTGACTCACTCAAAAGTTATTTGGATTAAAATAGGCTAAAATTTGGGACAAAATTCAATCCGTCCAATTTTTATGGTTACTTTATTTGTTCTTTGATAATTTTTAAATACCTAAGAAAATTATTATTTTTCTTTATTATAACTATATATAACATATCATATGATTATAAAAAAAGAATTAACATATCATATAAAAAATGTTTTCTTGAAAATCTTTCGTGGACCAATTTGGGCTAGATATCAGCTCGAATTGGGCTAAACTTATAAATGGCCGGGCAGGACATTAAAATGGGCCTAGCCCTTTGAATGGTTTGGAGTTTGGGCCAAGAACCTAATCACACATTCAGCATAATCTATGCTTCTTTTTTTATAAAATAACTAAAAAAAAAATGAATGCAATTATATAAGTTATTATATTATATATACTCATTAAGTCATAAACTCATAATGTACAAAGATTTCCAATATCACTAAATTTTAATTTATGATATTACTTCACACGAAGAAGGGTTATAAAATAACCCCCAAATCTGTCTAATTTGATTCACCATTTGCTCTTTCCATAATATTTGAAAAGTAAAATAAAAATGGCACAGATTTATAATTTAGAAGGTAAAATAAGTTTTTGATAGATTGACCTTCTGAGTGATATATATACTTAAATGATTTATTTATTATATATATATTTTTAAAACATGACTTTACGAAATAATTTCATATTGTTGGATGATGATTTGAGTAATGGACACCCAATATAATAAAAGTCGACCTCACAAATTTACATCAAACATAAAATCAATGATAGAGTATTTTTGTAATCTAATGTAATAATTACCATTGCAAATTAAATTAAAACGGGAAACAAAAAATGGAAATTTTACACAAATTTCATAGTGTTAAGAGCTAATTACATCTTATTCCTTCTTTTTTTTTCCAAACTAAAATCTCTTAAATTTGGTGGAATCCGGATACATTCCAAAAACGTCTCGATACATCGAGTTCTGGTTTCAAATTCATCCCTCAATGTTCCGATACACCACGTCTCGGTTTCGAATACATCACTCAATCTCGTATGTCCTGATACATCGCGTAAAGTAATGTATCCGAAAATAGGAGAGAGTTGAGATTTTTGAAATTTTTACAAATGATAGGAAATTTTTAAAAATATGATGAAATAAGTTGTGTATTTATGTAATTTTTTCATATGACTAATGAACTTACACTAATATGGGAATGGGGTACTTAAATAAAACCAGTTATGACCTGTTTGCTAATTAGGTGGATTTAGCCTCTAATTAAGGTTGATGGTATTTATTTATTTTTGTTGTCTTTCAGATTATACGGAGGGCCGTCTGGCGGCTGCTGTTGGACAAAAACATATTTTTGTTTCGTTTTTATTTGTCACATTTTATATCTTTAGATTAAATTGTATAACCAACATGGGTTGTGGTGCACTTGTGGGAGTGCTTCACCCTTAACCAGAAGTCTCGGATTCGAGCCCTGGATATAGAGAAAATCTTGTTGGGAGCGCAACCCTCGAATGGGCCTTGCAATGTGCAATCCGGATGTTGACACCCAATTTTGGCCCTCCACAATATGTATTGATCATCGAGCTTTTTCAATTTCAAACGATTTGAAATAATTAGCTTTTAATAAAAGTTGCAATGTATTTCAAGTTTAAAAAAAAAAATATATAGTTTTGTCACTATTTTTAAATTTTCAAATAATACACATATTTTATAAAATTATATTTAGTACATTTTATGGGTATTCAAAAATCATCTAAAAATAATAATAACAATTTAGTTTTTCCTAAATATTTGGTTAATTTAGTTTAGTTAATTAATAGCTTATATTTTTGAGTTAATCAATTTATAATTAAGTTAATCATTTTATTTTGTTAAAATTAAGAAGCTCGTTAATTAATTAGTAACAATTCATCTTATTTGATCTTTAGCCGAATTCATCAATCATCGAATTGGCTATGTGTTAAAATTCCATTGGTTAAATTTGGTAATGCAATGAGCCATTTCGGCTAAAATTGCAATACTTTGGTCAAATCCTAAAGACCAAATGGTTTTATAATAAACCCTTTTCCCAAATCTTGGCCCAATCTCATACAACCCATCAGCTACATACAACAATACACACGATCAGCAACACCAAACAGTACCCGACTGACCCAGAACTCAAGCGCGACCCCTGCTGCGTCTTCTCCCTCGCGTGACCAGACGAGCAGAAACCCAGAAATTCCAGTAGTACGCGACGCAACTCTCCAAAATCGCACGTAGCCCGCGTCGTCCTCTCCCTCTCTTCGTACAAGAATATTCTCGATCGAGCCAGGTGTTTGCATCTCGCGCCTCGATCGTCCTTCACTCAAAATCAACGCCTCTCCATTCAAACTCGTACACTAACCAGTTGGCAACCCTTATATGTTAAGGGATTTTTCAAAAATCCCACATCGAAAATCTTTCCAATTTTTAGAGATTTTAGGCCTATAAATAGGCCTTCTTCTCACTGTTCAAAGAGGAATGAGGAAAACCTGAGAGTACCCCTAAAAGGTTTGGGAAATCTTGGTTCAATAGTTCAATTTTTGTGGTTGTTCGAGTTGAAAGGGGTGGTGGAGTCGTCTTCTCAACTCGTCGTTTTAGCTCGCTGCTCAGTGAAAGGTAATTCTTCCTTCTTTTAAATATTTTTATTATTTGGTTGTGTGTTGAATGACTGGATTAGATCAGTTTAGTTGTTGTATCTGTTAGTAATTTTGATTTTTGGTTTGCTGTCCATTCTGATGTCTTAGTAACTAGTAAAACAACTAATTTTCTTGTTTGTCGTAGATACTGTTTAGTTCTTTGTTTATATTTTATGTTTAACATTAAATTCATATTTGCTAAAAAGAGGATGGTTGATAGCTAGCATTACTTCACCCTCGTTTATGAAGAGTAGCTCTTATGTTAAGCTCTATTTGTTCTTATTTTGACCAACAACTTATTTATTCTGCTAGCTATTTGTTTTTCTTTTCCCTTCTTAGCATGTTCACTAAAAGAAAAGTAATAATTGAGTTTCATATGCTCCATATGGCTGGTTGTCTTAATCTTTGCTAAAGTTTGTTTGGAATTTATTTAACATTCTCTGATGTGTCTCTCTAGTATCGCTTATTGTTACTTTAAAAATGAATAAATTTAGCTAAACTTTGTTGAATATAGTTAGCAATGGGTTCCCTTGTTTAAATAACAGTTTGTGGAATTCTTAATTAATTAGCTGCTTTAGAGATGTTTTAGTAGGGTGATTTGTTGCATTTAATATTGGTTCTTTCATCCTTAATTTCTATTTAGTTATATTGATATGCTATTTGGGTTAGCTGCTAGCTGGCTATTATAGTTAACTTTAAAAATCCCCATGATAGTAGCGAATAGCCCATTTATGTTTACTATGTGTGGCCGCGTGCGTTGGCTAAATGAATAGTTAGTTGCATTTTGCTCATTTATTTCTCCCATGTTCATGGATCCTTATTGTCTGACCATAATAAAATGAATTTGAATTATTGCTCTATTCAAACTCGCTAATCCTTATTTCGTTTGTTTTCTTTGTGTGAACTTTCTTGTTCGAGTCCATTTGGACTCTCCATTGGTTTGCATTCAACTCTCTTCGAGTCAACCTCATCGGAATCGTGAAAGGGAAGCTAATATTAATGGGTCAAATCCCAAATCAGTGGCAGCAGCTAAGTAGCGGTGTAATGGCAATCCCAAATGGCCGAAAATTGAATTTTGGGATTTTAAAATCCAATTCAATTGCAGCAGTAGCAGCCAGCAGTCCCAAACGAACTAAAATTGGAAATTTTTGGACTTTAATTAGTCCAATTTACAGCAGTAGAGCAGCCCGCAAAGGGCTAAAGATTTTGGAATTTAGGACTTAAAGGTCCAATTTGAGCATAAGCGACAAAAGTGGTCCGAACATTAAGTCCAATGGCTTGATTTGGAGACATGCTCTTTTCCTTTATTTGTCTTATTATTTGTTTATTGATTGATTGTGAATTAACGCTTTATCTAATTTAGATGAATCCTTGGGAGTTTTTTAAAATAACTTTTCTATTTCGTTAGTTGTTTACTTCAAATATCTAAATTTTCAAAACCCGTTTTAGTTAAGTCACTCTAAGCTTTCAAGACTAACTTGAGAATTATCTTATATTCTTTCATAGTTAGTATTTAGCTTTCAAATCCACGCTTAAGTTATTGTGTTGATTTTTCGACTCAAAAACTTGACTCGGATAAAATGTTAAGTTAAATTATTATTTTGGCACTTCAACATTTGAATTATTTCATTAATTGGGATAATATGAATGTACAAGTATCAAAAGATTTCTCATTTATCAAAAAATAAATATATATATATAACAAAATTAAATAATAAAATAATAAAATAAGATTTTTTCAAGTAATTTAAGTTATCTTTTCAAATTAGCCAACCTTTAAATCCGTCGGTTAACCGCGTGTTAGCGGATTCTCTAAGATGCCTAAACCCTTCCTTAGAGAATTATTTGAACTCTTACCCGACTCTGGTTTATTAAATGTTTTATTTAAAATATTTCCTTTCAAAAAATTCCTTTTAAAATGGTTTTCTTAATTTTTCCTAAAGAATTAAGTGGCGACTCCAAATAACTCATTTTTCCAAAACATAACAAAAGTTGCCAAAGTTGCGAAATTGGTTTCGAAACCTTAGTTTTCGAAATCAGGTCGTAACACCGGATTTAATCAAAGCTCCAATGTGGGCTCGGAACACCGAATGAAAAACAAAAAAAAGAAAGATTAAATTGTATAAATTCTAACTAATATTTTAAGATATTTTTTTAATTATACTAATATGGAAAGGATATATCTTTTTATACAATTTTCCAATATTCAAAATTTTAGATTACCCTAATTTAGTTTAACTTGAAGATTAGTTAAATTAACTCTAAAAACACAATTTAGACAAATAAAAATGAAGAGAAAGGAGTAATATTAATATTAAAATATAGAAAAATGTATTTTAGTTCCAATGACACATGTTGTTTGTCATTATTTTTTGTCAATAAAATATGAGTAATTAGTAGTTACTTTGATGTAAGCATTTTTCATTGGATACCGTCAGCAATGTCATAGAGTATGATTAAATAAATTATCTACATTATTTTATTTTCTGACTTGTCGTGACAGAGCATAGTCATATTTTTTTTATAAAAAAAATAGGGAATGGGCGAGGGGAAACAAAGGAAGAGAATACAAGGCGAAAAATCGAAATTTCATTAATAAAATGACAATTCATGAAATTCGTCAGGGAGATGATATTTCTAGTAAAAAAATAAGTTTTATAAATATACATTTCAAATTCATTATCTTCTCTCCGTCAATACTTCCAAGTCTCAAGTTTACAACTTTCCATATAATCATTTGAGATATTTATTTATTCATTTATTTATTTTTCTTGGTACTTAATTATCAAAAAAACTTCAAAGACCCTACTTATAAATTTATACTGATATAATATTATTGTTGTAAGTATCAAATATTAAAAATTAAATAAGTAAAAAAAAAAACTCATTTATTTTTTAAGAAAACATTTCAATTCTTCTACAAACACACCCTACTTCACAATAAAAAGAGTTTCGCTTAATTGACCTTCCTACATCGATGATCACAAATAAAAAAAAAATTCTTATCTCAAAAGTCAATAACACATAAGTGGAAGATACAGAATTTGAATCTATGTCATATTGGCATGCAAGTCGTTTAATTTCAAGTTAGGTACCAAAAAAATAAAAGAAAAATTAGTAGGTAATTAACAAATCATTTTACTCATCATACAAGTGTCAAATGTTCCTAGTATTTTTGAATACTATGATAATTGATTTGCAAGATGTATGACTTTAGACATTATTTACAAATATTAAATAGGACTAGTTTTCAAGTCCATATGACGATTGATTAATTACAAACTTAAGATAATAGTAATATATAATTAGGTAGTGTAGGGTCCTAATCCAACTAAACATCCTTAGCCGCCTGCTCCCTAATCCATGCACCATTGGATACGAAACATAAAACAAAACAAAATTTATGAAATTAAATATAAAATAAAGTTATTGGTTTTTTGCTTCTACCAATAATTTGCGTAACACTTTTTTTTTAAAAAAAAATATTTCAAAATAATAATAGTGTTGTATGGTTTTCAAATATAGAAATAATTTAATTTAAAAGTTTTAATTTTATCATTGATGACAAGTTTTTTAGGCCTCCAAAATGTCATAACATATTTAAGATCACAAAAATAAAAAAAAGCTTCATTTATTAAACCCCGGATACATGTCAAACACCTTCCTAAAAGTGTGTCCCTCTGTTCACTAAGGTCGAGCTATCGTAATACAAAGAGTCATAAGTGAATTAAAAGTCAGATCAATCTCCCATGTGTTGTGGCCCTATGGTGTTATGCTTGTGAAATAGAAAAAAATATTGCATCGATCAAACTAAGACTAGGAATTAAATCAAATGCATTGAATGTTTCATCGTGTTAACAAGATAAAAAGAAGTAATTGCTATTGACTGAATTAATCTGGAAGAAGAAAAAATATTTATTTAACTATTCATATTTACTATACTTTGAAAATTCGAAATTGACTATTAATATATACTCCGATTAAGTTTGAGAGAATAACATAGGTAAAATACATGATATATTTTAGTACGATGGACAAATAATAAAATGTTTTGGTGAATGTCAAGTTAACACTTCATACAAATTAAAACAATATATATATATATATATATATATATATATATACGGATATTTTTTAATTATTAATATTAATATTGTTAAGGGGTAACATCATTGCCGTTTAAGCAACAACTTGCACCTCCCCTTTAATGAAATTATTTTTTGTAGCACTATAAATTAAAGTCATGATAGATACACAAAATATACAAATTGGCCTTTAATTTCTCCAATAATCTCTCAAAAAAAAAATGGATGATCTTTCTCTTATCTTTTCTCATCATAATAAGGGTGAGACATCAAGAAAACAACTTCATAAAGAAGAAGATGAAAAGGCAAATTCTTTAGCTTGTATAATTTCTTTCAACAATAATTTTGAAAATTCTTTGTTAATCCCAAAGGAAGAGGCAAATAATACTATAAGTTTCTCAAATAATAATAATATTATTGGTGCAAAATTTGGAGAAAGAAGGAGTGGGGAGCAAGCACATGAACATTTGTTAGCTGAAAGAAAGAGAAGAAAGAGGATATCTAAGTTGTTTGTTTCCTTAGCCTCTCTCATTCCTGGCCTCAACAAGGTACGTACTGACTCGATTAATTTAAATTTGAATGGTACATGACCCATTTTATGGTAAGTTTGTGGGCATAATAAAAAAAATTGGTGACTGACGTGAATTTTCTTCCCTTTTATGAACTTTCATTTTGTTATTATTCCTTTTATTAATCGTTATCTAATAACATTTAATTAATGAGGAAAAAATACACTTCCTATCAAAATATTTTCCATTTTCAAAACTCTTGAGGGGCGTTTGATTAACCATCTTCCAAAACCTCAATCGTAAGTAACTAAACTTATAAAATTCATGATAACTATATATAAGTCCATGCAATATAATATTAGTCGTAGCTCATTCAGACATAATAATTTTGGCTCAAATTCTGTATATATTGTTATGAAATTCACTAAATATTTAAAAGTATGATTTTAAACTCCAACACATAATATTAAATTTTGTATCTGCGCATTAATTGAAACATGTTAAATTATTATATGACAGATGGACAAGGCATCAATTCTTGAAGGAGCAGCCACTCTCATTAGACAACTTGGTGAAAGGGCAAAACAAGATGATCATCAATCTACCATAGACATGATGAAGAAGAGTAGTTTATTACCAGAAGTTGACGTAAAAAGTTTAGAAAAAGAGTTGCTCATTACAATATTATTATACAAAAACCAACAAAAAGGAAATATTGATGAAATATTAAGTGTGATCCAAAGGCTTCATTTAACTATCAAGACCACCAATTTCATGCCATTTGGCACCACCTCAATGCATATCACAGTTATTGCTCAGGTTTGAATTCTATCTTACTATATTTCATGTTATTGCACGAAGCATCCCGCATTAGTAGAATTCAGAGAAGAACTGTACCCTAAGGTTATGATATAGACAGACGGCAATCTACCCTAATACAAATATTAGTGGCTACTTCCACAACTCGATCAATTCTTAAATAGTGAAATTTAGTTTTGCCAAATGAACTCCATACTGATATTCGATTTTTTGGTGAGCAACAACGATCAACTATAGTTTACAGGTTCAATTATAAAATCCAATAATCTCTAGTAAAAATTATATATTTGTGTAAAACTAATTACTTAATAAATATTTATAGATAATTTATCTTATACTCATGAATGTCAATGAAGTACATCATAATTCATAATACATTAATTGCATTGTTTTAAATATATTTCAATTTGTTATATATGATAATATTTAATTTCTCTCCTAATTTTATTTTTTTACAGATGAATGATGAGTTTTGTGAAACAACAGATTTTCTTGCTGAGAAATTAAGATCGTCGATAATCAATGTGTGAAGATTAATGTCTGGTCAGCAGACAAGTTGTACATTTGTTATTATATATGCAAATAATAATTAATCACTATATGCTTTTGTATTTAACTAATTAATCACATGTATTTTTGTACATATGTCTATCCCATAATAATATAAAACATGTGTTTTTTTGTATAAACAGAGTGGAATAAAAGTGTCAGCCTTTCATGAATTTTATGCGGCGTAAATTAAATTAATCGAAGACTCCGATGGAGATAATAAAATTTATTTTACAAAAGAAGCATATTATAGAGATAAAAAAAAATTATTTTACAAAAGAAGCATATTATAGAGATAAAAATAAAAAGTCATTCTGCGATTTGATATTCAACACTTGGATTCGTTCTATACCCATTAATTATGGTGTCATTCCATTATTTCAATACAATAATAACATAACTTGAAATTGGTTAGAATTGAAAGATGTTTGGGATAATAGCACTTTTTATTCATAAGTTATTGGTAATTATATTTTTTGGTCCTAGGGATATATGATTGTAAGCAGATTTAGTTTTCAATTAAATAAAATGTGTATTTTAAATCCTTTTATGTAGAAAATATGTCATATTTTACTATTTATAAAATTATTTTATCGTTAAATATGGAGTAATAATACAAACTTAAGATAAGATACAATTAATTAAAGCAGTGAGATGGTTAGTATTTATGTAACTCTAGATAGGAGGTTATGGAGGTCAATGATTAGGTAGAAGATTATTAGTAACTAGTCGAAATTTGTCTAGCTTTCTTACCAGTATTGTTATTATTATTTTCTTATTGTCTTGTTCTTCGATTTTATTATTACATGTTGTTTCCTTTGTTTCTCTTACCGTATTATTTGTAAAAATTACTACTCTCTTTTTTCCTTTATTTTTAGCATGTTCTTTCATTATTGTATATCTTTTTCATACTTGATTTCGATATGCTTTACTAATCTATCATTACAAGATAAGGGTAAAACTATGCACCACATTCCTTAGAATTCACTTACGAAATTATATTGATATTATTACTATAAAGAGATCACAAAAATATGTTTAGTCCGAATACCGCAAAGATTATAATCAGAATTATCAATAACCAAGGGATTTAAATACTGTTAACCCAAGATATTTTGAACAAGCTAGTATAATTATTAATTTGAATAAAGTACCAATATATGTAAAGAATATTCCAATTCAAGAAGTGGAATGCAGGCAGAAAAATACCCTTTTTTTACAAATAAAAATAAATAAATGGCGGCTAAAAGTCAAGTCAAGATAATTTTGGAACTAAAATGTCACTTTTACAAAACTCCAAATGTCTATAACTGAAAAATTAAATTCTAATCATAATGCCGCGTTTGGATGTCCCACTAAAAACACAAATAACAAGTCAAACTAAATTGGTAAACTAATAGTTCACCTATTTACCTTTCAAATATGATTCTTCTAATTGATTTTTAGTGTATAGTTGTATGGTGTCAATTAACAAACATTATTGTAATACTTTTGAAAAATACATTGGTTGATAAAGTTGACCAAGAATTGATAGTGACTAAAAATAACATTGCAAGGGTTATCGTTGGTGGAGCCCGAGCCCAAGAGATTTATTCGAACCTACTTCATAATTTTTTTTATATTTATGAAAAGATTTTTTTATATTTCTAATCTCCTTAATAAAAATTACGAATCTACCACTATTCGTCACATTCCCTTTCTTAATGTTTTGACATATTGATGGAGATTGACATTGTCTCTTTCGAATATTTAAGGGGTAAAACTGACATTTTTCCATATGAGCGGGAGAAATCATCAGGAACAAGTGTATTTTTGAGCTACTTGACTAACGATAAGGGTATTTTTGAATTATAACCTAAAATGAAAGACAATATCTCATTTTCGAATAGTTTACAAGTAAAATTGACCTTTTTTCCCTTTCAATAATCATAGTTAATATATACTTCTTTCATTTCATATTACTTAGCTATGTTGACCTAATACACCCCTTAAAAATTTTTAATTACAAGTGTATTTTATCAATATAATAAAATTGTCTTGACTTACATGTCTGAAAAGTCAATCAAAAAACTATTCTTAATATGTGCGTCAAGTATTTTGAAGCGAAAAAAATATAACTTAAACCTTTTAATACTAAACTCACTTTTTAAGTATTTGTTTTCAACACTAATTGCCTATCACAAGTAGGTGGAAGACATTAACGGTGAAGAGTTCATATTTGAAAAGTCAAAAAAATACAAATCCTTCTAGGTTGAGTAGAGTATCATTTTCTTAACTTTGTGGACTAATACAATAATTTACTTGAGAATAAAGGGCCCACTTATACATGTTAATTGACCTAAATTCAAACAACATACGACTATATTACGCAAATAGATGAAGAAAATTCAAAGTGTAAACATTATAATAAGTTATATTTAATTAAAATAATTAGTGTTTAATTTACACGCATAGACTAATATAAAAAATGGAACATATTCTTTGAATTTGTTTCCCCTATCCTCTTAGTTAATAATGGACCTATATTGTATAGAGGAAAAAAATCCAAAATTATTATGAAGCTATGTTATTGTGCTAATCTATATAATAGTATATTAATTCATATATAATAGGTAAAATGTTCAAATTTGTCCTAGTGATTAAAACAAAATCAATTTAACAAGCATCCTAGTGATTAAGGGCGATTTCGAACCAAAATTGTAATGACAAGTAGGGGCGGAGCCTCACAATACGACAAAATAGTTGAAATTTTGTATTTGTCTTTTAATATTTTTTTTATATATAATATGCATAAATTATTAATTTAGAACCTAATAACTCAGAAATAACTAAAATATCGAACTCATAACTTTCAAATTCTGACTAATTCCACAACTTACTAAATAAAGGCATGAATGAGTCAAACTTATAACTAACAATAAAATTAAAACTTTTCGTCGAATAGAAAAAGACAAATCTTAACATTTTTCCTTTAATATAAAATAAAATAAGGTTAACATACAAGCATTGACTAACATACAAAAAATAGGACATATTCTTTAGATTTATTTCCACTTGTAGACGTGTTGTAAGACCAAATTCTTATCACTAGTAACTTTGACCACGAACACATAAACCCTTTCTCCTCACATAAAACACTATAAATACAAACCCAAAAACTCAAAAAATATACAAAAAAAATAAAAATCAAGAACTTATTTTTTCAAGGATTCATCAATGGAAATATTCAAGAGAAACATGGGGACTTTTCGAGACGAATTCGAAGGTGACGATTTTTACGATGAGTTAAGAAGACAGATGTTAATATTAACAACAGAAGATGAAGAAGATTATGTTCAACAATCAAATGATCAAATCAAGAATTCAAAAAGAGTAGAAATGAAATCTTTAGTGTTGCAACAACCTAAAGGAATTCAATTTTATTGGTATGGAGATAAAGAGGATTATAATAAAGTTCCAAAATGGTTATTGGATTTATGGAATAAAGGAAATAGGGGTGAAGTGCTAAATGGAACAGGAGTTTTTATTCCACATATTGTTAAATCAAGAAGAAGAAGTAAATCAAGTATGTTCCCTTTTCTCTTATATATGAATTATTTTTACTACTACACTCTACCAAACGAATCGATCGGTATGAACAAACTTTCAAAATATGTATATTTAGAAAGTTGATGAGCATTACTTTTTACGACTATAAAATACTTAATTTTTTCTTGAAAGTTTGGTCGAACACCTCAAATACTCTTTTCAAGAAAAAAAAATATTTTTGACTTTCCAAAAACTCGATAAACAGACTTTTAGTCTCACTTAAACAATTTTTTCCTTGTATATCTTCTATTGCTTATACTTATTTTTTTTTCTCATTTCTGTCTGCAGGAAGGAAAAATACTGAAAGAGGAAACATATACAAGCCAGTGTCAACAGGAAACTGTTAATCATCCTATAATTAGTTCTAATCATCAAAAATAAACTCTGAAGTTTTGATGTATTGTATTAGCCATGTAAAAGATTTATTAAATTTATTTATGAATTTAAAAGGCAAATCTCCAAAAGATCTATCGTAGAATTACACGGAATATATTGTTGTTGTGATCACCAAAAGATTTACTATCCGAAAAACAAAAACAAAAAGAGAGATATGAGAAGTTTTTTCCATTAACAAACAACAAACATCAATTGCAACCAACAGCCAGAAGGGTGATACTTGTACATACAACGAACGACGATTAACCAAGGACTATCTTCGAATAGATAACTAACATACCTAGTACAAGAAAATAGCTAAGACTAGATAATAGTATACAGATCACTCATTGTGCTCAAACTATCTCGAGGCAATGTGGATCGAGATAGTACACGAGTACTATACGTTTTGTCATTGTGTGATTCCGAGTGAAAGACTTTTGAAAGTTGTGAACTACTATATAATGACTTATCTTCACAATTTCAAAGGTGTAGGAAATGACTATGAAAAGGAGGAACCTAGTAGGGATGAATACGACGTACTAGAGTTGGTCTTTGGGGCGTGCTAACCACAACGAACTGAGTGCTCGAAGCCTTGACATGTAATCACTTATGACAAGGAGGGCTCGAGCAGCTTGACGAGTAGTCAAGATTCGATGCAATTGTTGCAAAGTTCGTTGTCGCAGAAGATCAGCCTAGCAATAAAGAAAGCATAAATGTGAATTTTGTTGCACAAGTGTTGTAAAGAACTTTGAACAGAGGACAGTTAGTTACCTGCTGAAGGAAGTTCTCAAGAGTGCCAAGCTGTCTCATTGCAATTGCCATTTGCCCCATATAGTCGGCTACATTTCCTGAGCCAGTAGGGCCGAGAGACGTAGATGAAAGTGTATCAACGAGTAATTGTTGCAGGGCTTCCATACCTTGTGATAGGGCGTCCTCGGCTTGCTGAGAAGACTGTTGCAAGTTACATATGCCTATGAGCTGCTGCTCTGTGAATGGTTCAAGATGGTTGCCAAGAATCTGTATTTCCAATGTCAGGTCATCAGTATACGAAAATAAAACACTAATAGAAAATGACACTTAAGTCGTAGTGTTACTCCTATAGCTTTTTGACCTTCAATTTTGGTACTTCGATTATCGTATTATTTTGATGTAGTTACTGTTCAACAGGTGCTGTTATGCTTTCATATCCGTTTCTTCTTTTTCTGGATTGCTTTGATTTGTTTTCCTTGACTGACACCCTCTCTACCTCTGACCTTACTGTGTAAGACTACACTAGATACTTTAAATATAGTACGGTAGCTGAACGAAAAGCCTAGTTTACCTTGAGAAGCTCAGAAGAACGAAATCCGCCTAACCACATGAAACACCTTTCTACAGGAGTCTTCCACATGCCTGACAGCATATGAAAAACATCTGCTTTTAGACCTACACTCTTTAACTTGAATTTTTCGTCATAATGTGACATTACACCATCAACGAGATGGCGCAGTTCATTATCGCCCCTGTGAGAATTTACAGCTGATCGGAGATCACTGATAAGTCGTTGATGTTCATCTAGCCAACGAGCATAATCCATGTCGAATGCCAATGCCCCTGTACAAGTATCACAATTACCCCCCATTCATGACTAACACATGCCAGGTCATAAATTGATCAAAATTACTCATGATATGTTCTTCAATCGGAAGAAGGAAAAAACAAGACGTAAAACATTAATCTTCTCGTGAAAATTTGACATGTAACGAATGCTAGCAAGGACAGAAATTTTCTAACCATTTCCACCAGTAGAAATGCTCTGATCTCCTGCATATCCATTACCAATAAATATGCCCTGCATCCAAGCAATTCATTCAACTACGTAGAAGTTTCGTACGATTTGAAACTGTACTAGTTGGCGGGCTCTACTTACAAGTAGTGGAGGAAGAGGTATACCTGTTGGCGGGCTCGTTTTAGCTCTTGCTCTAACTGTGACAGTTTGAGCCTACTATTCTCCAGCTGTTGAACATATGCCTGTGCAAAACAAAAACCTAACAATCATTTAAACATCAAGCATATATAAGTAGACGTATAATATACTGATCAGCAATGATCAACATCGCAGACAGCCTAAATATTAAGCTATAAGCTTAACATATGTTTAACAATATAATGCTGTCAAGCCAACCACCTGACGTGTGATAATATCTTGCTAATTTTGCATAAATAGAAAATAAACCCCACCGGCCCACCCCCCACCCCTGCAAGATATAAAATCATGCGAAGCAAGAATATCCTGCTATTCATAATTGCTAACAGTGGAACTATTACACAAATTGCATCTGTTTTTCCTACCTATAGTGTTCAACTATATCTGGACGTCATGAAGATATATGTAATGTGTGAGCAAAACACCTTACTTGTTTGTTGCAAGTGTATGCATCTATATGATTCTAAATGCAAATGTACACATATACAGATGCATACATTTTCTGACGGAAGCTATATGACACCACACAGTTGCTAACTAAAGTGAGCTAAACTCAAAATACGATTACAGAACTTAGACTGTACATAATAGTCAGAAGGACGAAAAGTATCAGTAATGGGAATGTGCCAAATCAATCTCATTTAAAATATTGCAAAAGGTGAATAAATTACTTTTTTCCTTAATCGGCTTTTCCTAGCAGCTTCTCGATTCTGAGCCAGCCTGCGAAGTGTCTGCAAGTAAGCTAAGTAAATACAGTAATAATATGTAACAACCAATGCAATAGATTAACCATTGGAATAAAGAGATAAGAGTAAACCAGTACAACCACCTTCTGGTCTCCAAGCTTTACTTTGGACAGGTCCATGGAGTCCACAGCTATTAATGTACCATGCTGAACCCCTTGGCCCTACGACACAAAATCAAATAAATGCAAACAGTTCATAATAGAAGGTTGGTGGTATAGCTATGAAAGATATCAAATCATTCCCCTATAGGGGCGAATACGATACACTTAATTCGTTCAAATAAATTCAAGGGCAAAACAACAGGTTCATTTACAGAATATTTCTTGAAGTCACTTTCCAACCCAACAATCCATTAAATTCCAAAGATACTGTTTACAGAGGCTTGCCAAAATAGTCAATATTATATTGAATTCATTAACACAAGATTTTGGAGCAACATAAGATACAAATGCTACCCTACCAAGCTGAGTTAGTTCAACCACAGATTAGTGAAATTAACACATCTCCATTACCCAAAATAGTGTGAAATCAATAATAGAAACTTGAAACTCCAGTATATCTTGAGATTAAAATATTATACTGGAGTTTCAAGTTTTTATTATTGATTCTTGAAATCCAAACACTGCTGCATATATTAGGACGGAGTCCTGGGCTGGTGATGGACTACTGCTAAATGACAAAAATTGCAACTTTCATTGGGGTCGACTACATGAATCTTCACCGTCTACATCGCATTATCCCTCCCTTTAAGGGAAAAAAGAAGAAAAAACCAAGGATACACTATTGCTTAATGCCAAAAATTGCAAATTTCTTGGGATCGACTACATGAATACTCATTGTTTGTATCACAATCACGTTATCCCTCCCTTTCAGGTGAAAAAAGACAAGGATGGACTAATTGCTTAATGCCAAAAATTGCGACTTTCATTGGGGTCAACTACATGGACCTCCACCGTCTATACCACATTGTTGAAAAAAATAGGGGTAGGGGGATCAAACCATCATTAACAAAGTGAAAGTTCAAATAATCAACCAATAGAGCTACTAAGATTTCCGCTGTCCATATCACATTATCCCTCCCCTTAAGGAGAAAAAGACAGGGATGAACTATTGCTAAATGTCAAAAAAAGGCAGTTTCCATTTGGGGTAGGGGGTAGAGAAAAGCCAAAACCTGATGGTTTCTTTCATCAGTATCAACATCTGTTGAAGTGTCAGTCTGCTGGCTATGGTCTGCAATACCAGAATCACCCCAATTCTCAAAATGCTGCACATTTCCCAATGCCACACCACCACCACCACCCCCTCCACCCCCACCCCCTCCACCCCCCACCTTTCCTGGTTGTGCCTTCTGCAACATAAACCTTCCTGTCTCAACCCCTGTCTCTGATGAACCAATACTCTGCAATTCCCATTTTCAAACACTTCACCTCATAAATACAAAAAAACACAACCAAATTTTACAAACTGCAAAGATTGATCATTTTTTCTCTTACCGTATTAAGTTCACCAAAGTGTAAGTTATTGTTGTTACAAGAAACAACACCAATATTGTTTGGCCTCATTTCACCATATACAGAAGCTATCAAGAAACCAAAAAAAACAACAAAACATTTATCTTTTTAAGGTCACAATCAAAGATAACAAAAACAATTGAGATATTGTTTGGTGGGGAGATCATAAAAGATAAAAAATGTATACTTCTACTTAAATCAACAGCATCTTGTTGAGTGAATCCTGTAGACTGTTCAAGTTCTCCAATATCAGCAAAACGTGCTGCAAGTCTACTACCTTCATCACCTCTATATAACATTACAAAAAAAATTGAATCTTTAATCCTTTTAAACACATAAGAACCTTAAAAACCAAGAAAACCTCATACACATGCACAAATCAAGCTAAAAATAGTGGAAGCGACAGGATTGTCATCAAGCGATTCAAAATATGAGGAAGTAAACACGTGAAGAAGCCGAATGAACCATGGCTAAAAAAGGATTCGAATAATTTTAACCATGGCTAGAAAAGGATTCGAATGAACCCCTCGGTCCTACATGGCTCCGCCCCTAGTTGAAAACATGTAAAACTTGAAAACACAAGAACTTGAACTCCATAAACATGCATAAGTAAAAGCTCAAAACAATAAAAATTGAATCTTTCTATGCCCTTTACTCATACAAGAACTTAAAAACCAAGAAAAACATGAACCCCACAAAAAACATGCACAAATCAAGCTGAAAAAAAAACATATAAAAAATGAAGCTTTCTAACCCCTTTACTAACACAAGAACTTAAACTCCATAAACATGCACAAATAAAGCTCAAAACAATAAAAATTGAATCTTTTTTATGCCCCTTCACTCATACAAGAACTTAAAATCCAACAAAACTTAAACCCCACATAATCAAGCTGAAAAAGACATGTAAAAATTGAATCTTTTTAACCCCTTTACTAACACAAGAACATAAACTCCATAAACATGCACAAATAAAGCTCAAAACAATAAAAATTGTATCTTTTTAACCCCTTCACTCATACAAGAACTTAAAAACCAAGAAAACACAAACCCCACATAAACATGCACAAATCAAATTGAAAAAAAAGAGGAGAAATATCTATATGATACCTGAGGTAATAACTTGAGTAGCAATACATATTAGAGTTACTATTACTATTATTATTATTATTAAGAGTAACAGCTGCTGCTTTGAAAGCTTGCATTTTTTTTTCCTTCTCCACTAACTTCAAACACCTTTAAAAAAAAAATCTTCTTTCCCAAAAAATTGTCTGTATTTTTCTTGAAGCTAAATCTTTCAAAAAAGAGATTGCGTATGAGTACAGTTTTTATATTAAATTAAAGTATAATAGTAGTAGTACTAGTAATTTAATATAAACGTCTGAGTTTCAGATATAGCCTCTCACCTTTTTTCATTATTGTAAATTTGACCCTCTCTGTCAATTTGGGCATTTTAGAGTCCCAATAAAATCTTTTTTTAAAAACACCTTTACAAATTCCAATATTTTTTAGTAGTAGTACAAATAAGCCAATTAGTATATTTTAGTCATATAATAGGTTAATGGATAGAATCCACATGCTAAAATTGCTATGGTATTAGTGAAAAAATTAGATGGGAATTATTAGTTTTATCTTCGAATTATTGACAATTTTAAAATATAAGTATTTTTATTTGACTAACTGAACTTAACTCCAATATTGCAATATGAATGAAATACTCCTCTAAATTCTCGACAAGTTTATAAGTGTTTTCAACATTTTTATCTAATTTTTATTAAGAGTCATATGTTCTTACGAGAGTTTGAAGTTATTTGTTATGTCATGTGACAAATCGGTGGTATATCTAAATTTAGTTAGTCAAGTACTATAATAGTATTTTTAAAACGATTAATAGTTTGGAGAACAAACTAATAATTTAGGCCAAGTTTTAAAATGTTTTTAATACTTCTCTCAAAGAATTAAGAATTACTTAACAAACAGAACTCTTTGTGAAGGTTTGTTTGGACATGTGATATGAAATTTTTGTGTTGTATATTTTCTCATAAACATAAAAAATTCATAAGTTGTAAAACTATTAAAATAGCCCCAATTGTTTATTCAATCTTATCAAATAAACAAAAAATTATAAAATCGCATAATAAATTATTTTTAAAGTTATTTGTTCTCCACTTAAGTAATTGTTTCATCTAACTTCAATTTAATAAAAAAATTGAACATAAATTGTAGTGTACTAGTCTTTAATATAATCCTCCCACATAGTACGGACAATTTCCTCACGTTAAACTTGCATTTCTCGATCATATGATCGAGAAGACGAACCAACATTGTTACTTTGAGGCATTTGTTGGTCAATATCCTCCGCAACTATATCTTCATGTTCATAGACCATAAAAATTTCATCACTATTTTGGTATTCTCGCAAATAATTATATAACATTGCACAAGCTATGATAATTTTCACTTGTGTATCAATATCATAATGGTTCATGCCTTGTTTCAGTATTCTAAATCTATTTTTCCAAGCTCCAAAAATCCGTTCAATCACATTGCGCAGAGATGAATGGCTATAATTAAATAGTTCTTTTGAATTTTGAGGCTCTCTTTCACTTCCTTGGTAATCTTGCAAATGATAGCGTAGTCCTTTGTATAGAGTTAAAAATTCTTTTGTGTTTCGGAAACCAGCATCAATAACATAATATTTATCTACCAAAAAACATTTTATAAAGAATTACTAAAAGCATATGTGACGTAAATGAGACAGCTTTGTGTAAATAAATAATATTTATTCTAAGGATGTAATTTAAAGTTACCATGTGGCGGAAATGAAAATTGTGACGTTGGTTCAACAAGTGCATTCTCAAGTACTTTACTATCATGTGCAGTACCTTCCCAACCAGCAACAACAAAGGTAAAATCGCATATCAAAATCACAAGCACATAAGACATTTTGTGATGTTCTTCCTTTGTGATTACGATATGCTTGTTGCACCGCTTTAGGAACCTCCCCTTCTATATATGTTCCATCAATCGCACCAACACAATCCTACCAAATAAAAAATACATCAATATTAGTTTAGTGAACATAAAATAAATTGGAAGCATTATAGAACGCACTTCATAAAAATAATGTTTGTGAGAGTAATAAAAATAGTGTTTCCAAGAAAATGCAAAGTCATAAAATAAATATTACTATCTCTTTAAACAAAGTTGATAGGAAATATGTAACTAAATACTAATAACTTACACATAAAATATAAATGTGCACTTATTAAGGCCATAAAATAAATTTATTAATGTGATTGAAATTTTACCTTAAACCAAGGCCAAAATCGAGTATTATATCGAATTTTGGAATGTACACCAGTCATATTTTTTTTGTTGTATAAATGTTGGTGCCATCTTGCTGATTGTCTCTGCAACTATTTTAACATGCCGGTTAATTGTTTCAAGTGAATGTTGCTGATAATAATAAATTTTATGTCGGTGAGAATAATAAATTTTAAGAAGTAATGATGTGATTATAAATTTTATTTACATATGAAACAAATGGTTAATAGATATAAATGTGGGGTTGTTTTAACAAAATATAATTTCATGGATCAATTATTGTATTAAAATATCTCAAATCATGATATGGAATCACCATATAATTCCATATCATGTTTTTTGGAGAATATGACATCACCTCTCATGATATGGAATCAGCGTAAAATCGCATGTCCAAACGCTGATTCCATCTCACGATACCATATCGTGATATGGTATTGCATGGTCAAACGCCTACTTAGACACTAACATTATGCATTGTTTGTTTTAATTATATATTTGAATATGTCTTAAGTTTCACGGCTTATTATGACTAATCTATATAAGGAAAGAAAGTGATATATTTCAATTAGTGGTTAATTTATTTATGTTATGATCAAATGTAAACACATGCAAAAAATTTAAATTATGAATCAATGTGCAATCGTATTAAAATTGTGCACCTATGTTAGGGTGCAATTTATTTTCAATGTAAAACTTTTCTGGGCGAATTCAAATTTAATTGAATTTCAATATGAGTACAAATACAGAATGAAAAAACAAAAAGAAAAAAACTTGAAAATTCAATTTTATATAAAGATTGAAAATTTATATCATGATATAACTATAGTCCGTATTCATTAATTATTACTCCCTCCGTTTCATAAAGAATGACCTGGTTTAACTTGGCACGGAGTTTAAGTAAATAAAGAAGACTTTTGAATCTTGTGGTCCTAAATTAAAGTTATGTCAAATGTACAAAATTGCCCTTAATCTTGTGGTCTTAAACATGCCACGTGGAAAGTAAAAAGTAAAATGTTACCAAGAAAGGAAAAAGATCATTCTTTTTTAAACTGACTAAGAAGGAAATGAGGTCATTCTTTGTGAAACGAAGGGAGTATAACATAAGATTCTCTGATCTTAATTTGGATGAGAAAACAGTGTTATAGATTTTATGTTGAAATAAAAGTAAAATATTTAATATAATGGTGCACTTCCCAAGGCAAAAGAAATACCATCTGGGGTATAGCCTATAGCACTAGTACTTGTCCTAGTTTTAGTAGCATTTCTTTTATACTCTTGCCGTTTATTAAGAAAAAAATAAATATAATATATAGTTTACTAAATTATTTTTAGATAATAAATGACTTTTAAAAATTGGATATAATTTATTTAGAAGGAGTAGAAAGGTAAAAATTGAAAAATGTATGAATTTTTATCTTAAATTTTTTTAAATGACATTTATTTAGAATAATAAAATATATTTGATTAATTAGACTGGTACTTATTTTGGAGGAAAAAGGCAAGTATCAAAGGATCGTGATTTAAATAATAAGTATTGTTTCAGCCTTAATTAAAAGTTTGAGTTTAAATTATATTGAATACAAAATCATCTTTATTAATAGTAGCAGCATTTACCTCTAGGGTGTGTCCATTTCGATCAGTCAAAATTCTTGAAATTTTCTTTTTCAGAAAAATAATAGTAAAAATAACATACAAATTAATGACATTCTAGATTGATCGTATTCTTTCCACCTTCATATGCCTCATCTTCACCCCTACGCTCAATTACCCTCATTCCCACCTCCGCAAATTCACCACTACTCGTATTTCCCTTATTTGTGTATATACAAATGCTTTTAGAATTATATTAACATGGTAAACGTAAGGGGCGTTTGATAGCTAATTTGGAGGTGAGTTATTCATATATTAAATTCTCCTAAGTAATACCATATTTGGTAGTTGGCCAGGAAGTAAGTTATTCGTGTATAAAGTTAATACATTATTTGATTTGAAATTTAAAAATTTACATGACTAATACATGTATAACTAAATCTTTCATAACCAATACATATATAAAATTACATAAATTTTCTCGTAACTCATAACTCATAACTCATAACTCATCCATATATTATTAATATTAACATAACTTTAACCAACTTACAAACAATCCCTTACTTATTTTCCGAGAAAATGACAAATATCTTTGTTCATAGCACACACCTCTAGTATAACACTTCTCACCACAACTTAAATTTAATCGAACTTTAATATAAATAATTAAAATAAAATAAAATTACAGAACGTTGTTCAGTACAGATGCTTTTGTTCTGTCTGTGAGTATTTTATTATGATTATTAATATTATTGTTATTATTATTATTGTGTGTAGAAAAAGGTTTCTTATGTTTGCAGTGTTTTGCAGAGACTGTGTAAATATATATATTTACAGGCTTTTCTTGAAAATTGTTTCTTACGTGTTATAATGGTTTTTTACTGTGAGTAGAACTGCAAGTGTAAGTCCGTAAAATTACCAATAATAGATATTATGACAATATTGCACGTTGAGAAAGTAAAACTGGAAAATTCACTTTCTGTTTTTACTAACAAACAAAAAGTATGGTAAAAAAAATAAAAATAAAAATGATTGTCATTTTCTGATAAGAAACAAATGAGTATCAGATTATTCTTACTTTCTATTTTTCCCTATTAGAAAAAATGGATGAATATAATTATTTTTATAAGAAAAATAAAGTAATAAAGAGCTACAAAGTTAATTCATGACCTTTTATTAGGTTAAAAATTTATCTACGTCGATGTTTATACTAAATTATACACATTTCAAATGGTTATATTAGAGCGAGAATATGTATAGTCAACTATACATATATATCGTATATAAGTTATTTTTCGTATTTCATCCTCATTTTTTGCACCCCTTAAAAAATAATTTTATAATTAGGGGCAGATTGAAGCTAGTTGCCTTCACATAAATTCGGCAAAACTCAATAGATTTTACTTAAATAGTATATTCATTTTTAATTTTTTTTTTTTATCATCACTTAAAATTGTCATTATAAAATTTAGAACTCATAAATTAAAATTCTATTATAGTATTAGTTATTCGAGACTACACATGAGTAGTGCAATATATTGTATTATTCAAACTAAATATTAGTACTTTTTAATGCAGTTACTTAAATATTCATTCATATAATTGAAATTTGTTAGATTACTAGTACCACTAAGTCCTTGGAAAGTTGTGTTTGTGTTAGTATTATTAAATAGTGAGTTGAAAAGTTTATAATTTATTTTTATAATATAGGGAGAAGTGATTAAATAATATTATCAGAATATTTAGGGCACAAAAGATGATGTGATGGTGATGTGAGTGAAAAGCTTTTGGAGATGGGGAATTTGAAGGTGATGGAATTTCTTTTCCTTTTTAGTTATATTTTTAAGTTAGGGACGGTCGTGCTCGTCTTGAATTTAAAATTAAAAACTCATAAAAGTCCTTTATATATCTTTCTTTACGCAAATCTCGACATAGTTCACTTCACGCATATCTCAAACTTATGATCTAAAACACGATATTCACAATCTATTGAGAGTTTAATTTCTTTATTTTCAGATCTCGAACACGAAACATGTTCATTATTCCTTGGAAGTGTGGGAGTTGGAGAATTAAATATAAGATAGGATGTGTAATAAATTGGATAATAAGTAGAGGCCCTTCTTTACTGACATAATGCCTTTTTCTGGATTGTGAATCTTTTCTCTACTTTGGCTTTATCATGTCTTTATTTCTCTGTCTATCTATCACATGACCTCTCCATTTTTCTTCATAATAGCAATACTATTTCTTTTATTTTATTGAAAAAAATGTTAATAAAATGTTTTTGTTTTTTCCTCAAATAGTTAAAAGAAAATGATAAGAGTGTATAATATATTGTTAGTTGACTTAATTGGAATGTGTTATTTGAATGGAGTTTTTTTAAAATTATTTCTTTACTCTTATGAGATAAAAGGATAAAATATGTTCTCCGATATTAAATACCTATGAAATTACATTGGGCATGAGTCATTTTTTATTAGGGTTAAGGAGTCAACTGAGCATCTCAATGATGAAATTGAATATTTCGATTGAATTAGAATTTACATCGCCTGTCTTGGTGCGTAGGCCACTGATCGCACATAAACCGTAAGGTCACGCTATAGAAGAATACCCAACATTAAAGATGCATACTTTTCCATATGAAATATGTTAGATGAATATGACTTGATTGTAATGCTTATTCAAATACATAACAAATTGAAAGAACTTTCAAACATCGAAAATCAAGAAATTCTAAGAAGAATGCTTCTCTTTTACTGAGTCATACACGATGTCAAACTTGAATTAGTCAGACTAGCGGACTCGAATTTTGATGGTTCTATAAATAAATTAAAAAACTAATGTAATATTGTTAATGAATGTGTCCTTATCCAAACTTACATTTTCATAATTCCTAGGTTGAATTCCAATGTGGTCCATATTTGATGGGAAGATCCAAGCAAGTTCACAGATTCGAATAACAATTTATTTATTTAATTTAAAGCATATTTTTGGTTGAGAAAATTAAGAGGATTCAATTTTTAACTAATTTACAAAAAACGATAAATCCAACAATTTTACTGTCCTTATTGCTGATGTTCTGACAGTTATATAAATGCCTAATTAATATAGAAGACATTTTGAGGATTTGTTTATAACTACGTGGCCATAGATTAGACAAAATTGTTGATGTTTGTGGCTATGGATTGGTCTTGTGTCATTGATTGATCCAAACACTAATATCATATCCCGCCTCCGTTCATTTTTACTTGTCCATTTTAGACTTTGCACGTTATATAAAAAACAATAATTAATATGCATATTTTACCACCAGTGGTATAGCCACATATAACTCAGGATGGACAGGCAAACACTCTTTAACGAAATTTCTAACTTTACTATTGTTTACCACAATATTCATATTAATTGATGTATAATTGCCAAACCAAATTGCCAATTAAGGAGCAAGCTTAGGGTAAAAGAATAGTGTTTTAACTTTGTCTCCCGACATCCACCTGATTCGAGTCAAATCGACCTTCCCTATTATCTCATGGTGAGAATCATTGACTACCACCATTGTTAGCTTTAAGATTGTGCTTCATCAAACAAATAATTTCTATTACACCATATTAAATAATCTCGTGTATTCACGTTCAAACATCTTAATCTTAAAAAGAACAAACGATACATTAGTTATAAACACAAATACAATTTCCCAAATGGGATGTGAAGTGTTCTCTCTCTCTCTCAAGATAGAGGACAAACTTCAAAAGTACTCTATTTCCCTTCCCTTTGAGATGGGAAATAGACCAGATCAATCTACAGACCTATTGACAAAATCAAATACTAATACATGAAGACAAGGAGCTAAGACATGAATGTTCTAAAAGTGGTGGAAATTCAGACGGCATTTTCTGGCGTTTGGCTGTCGAATCTGCTGGTGAATACTTGAGTTGCCCGTGAACTTCTGTGTTGTAATCGCTGGTGCAGCATCTCCGACATCTTGTTGAAAAACTCCGCATCCCATCTCTGTATTAACACAGGATCTTCGGCGTAACAGATATATATGGATGTAACCGCGCTTTCCACCACAACTGTAGCCAGCCCGACCTGAAAACCAATATCATAGTGACATAAATAATAGGGAAGATTAAGAGCCATGGTGTGTAGTGGTGATCTAAAAGGCAACTAATAATCATTGTTTATCTTGTCGAGTACTACATCCCACAACAAGAACTTTAATAATCAGGAAAGAATAGATTGCGTTTTATGATATAGATCATTCATTGATCACATATCACAAGGTTCAGCCAAAGTTTCTGTAAAGAAATGGATCTTAAGGCCTAACTCTACCCCAAAAGCTAGCTCTTGACGGGAGGATTGCCCAAATCCATATAAGGAGACCATCCATCATTTTTCATCCGATGTGGGACTCTTTAACAGTTCCTAACTGTGTACCGAAATAAAATTTGATGTGTATTTCACTAGATTAATATTTGGTTCATAGAAGTGTGACCTTAGCTGCAACATCTCTGTATCACCTATTACTGTGTTAAAACCTCAGTAAAAGTAAGTTAAATTTCATTGGTGCTCAAGCATATTCAGATTGAACTCCGACTTTGGCAGCACATCAGAGGGAACACAAGTGAGTAATAAGCCTGTAAGGAAGAACGTGGTAGATTTGTAGGAGTGAATGGGGAAGGCTGATGAAGGTTATCATTTGGAAATAAAAGTTAAGCACCATTCTTATTTCTTTGATCTTCCATTTATCTTTATTTAACATCAGATCATTGCAGAACTTGAGGACCATTTAAACACTAAACTTTCTAAGGCACTCACAGCCAAGCACTAAAAGTAATACGAGAGGTAAGGCTGCTGACTATGACTTACCAAGATCATTCCCATCAACATGGAAGTGGAACCGACCATCATCACTCTGTCAGGATGCTTGATCCTTGTCCAAATTCCTGCACAAGTTCCGGCTACCAGCCCACTCACAACAGTTCCCATAAATATAACAGCACCTGAGCAATCATAGGCAATAAGTGCTTCAACTCCAGTTGATTGGAACAACTCCCATGCATCTCGTGCAGAGCGATTAAAATTTTTACCATAAACTGCAATCTGCAAGGAGTATGTTTGAAATGCCATCAAATTCACTAACAAAATGACATCTGCTTCTGGTAAATTTTTTAAAAAATTCACTACAATGCATAATTTCTTGTCTGTTATGGGGAGCAATGGACCAAAGCCAACATGAATTACTACTCATAAAGAAATAATTGATTAGGGATGTGCCACTTTACATCACATCTTTCCTTAAAATCCTTGTCTCACCCTAAGCGGGACAAAGACTTGAGATGTAACTTCTAAACCGTGTCACTCTTTAGCTACTCAAGTGATTAATTACTATCCATGCATGCAATACTTACACACCTAATTGCCAGAATATAGCACATACTCAAAATTTCATCACTAACTTGTCATGTGTTAAATTGAACACATGTAAGTGCATTGCGCTGAAAAGAAGATTAATGAAGAGTTGGCACACATTTGGCAAATATGTTGTCTATTTCACAAATCCTAGAACAACCAAATACTATAACTTAATGAATGTTGTTTTATTAAGGCAGTATCAAAGCAAATTTGCGCACATCTCAACTAATACGGGGCAGCCTGCTATAATCCACAGGTACAGGTGTTGGCCCTGATCCTCAAGGATTAGAGCAGATAGGCTTATGATGAGTGTTGTAGCTAGGAAGTGAACATTGGATCTGCAGGTTCATTACCCCTGTGCCTCAACCACTCAGTCATCCCTTTGGAGATAACTCACATGAATGATGTTACAATGAATACTACAGAAAAAAACAAAGTCAACCTCACTGGAGACATCAATATCAAAGCAGCAGCTACTCTCTACCCAATCGGAGACTATTGATCTCTATGATTAAGAGAGGATTTCCACTCAGTCTCTTTCAATATGAGTGAAAAGGAAAGTATCACAAGGTAAGATATAAAGGAGAATAAGCAGGGACGGAGTTAAGGGGGTTCATTTGAATCCCCTTAGCTGGAAAATTATGTTATGTGTACAAGGTCAAAATTATTTTCTAAAGTAAATATAGTAATAATAGTAGAGATTAAATTCCTTAGCTTCTTTCTATATTGAAGCCCATTGAAAAACATGGCTCAGCAACTGGAAAAAGTGAATCCAAGTCTGTTAAAGTATATCGTTTATTCGATTGTCGTTATCTTCTTCATTTTAAATGTTATAAGGAATTACCGAAAACTACTTTCTGGGAGCTGGCAAGGTGCTGAACTGCAACTTGCTTAGCTGTAGATAAGGAACTGCTACATGTTTTAGTAAGTAGTGACTATGCATGGAGGGTACCAAAGCTGGAAGCATAGATGGACAATCAAGGAGGAAAAGGGATTACGTGAATCTGGAGTTTAGTTGTCTGGACAAGAGATATCCCTGAATGGTGGTCAGAAGTTGGAGGGTGAAGTAACACCTTCACATGAAGAGAAGGGACATATTTTACAGATATATTGAAAAATCAACCACGACTTAAAGAATAGACAAAAATATGGCACTAAAACTATTAACAACCTACCTGGACATAAGCATACTTATTGAAGAAACGGACTAAGGTCTCAACCAAATGAAAGAGGAAATCGACACAGCAAAGCAAACACTCATTCTTGCCAATCTTTGATCTGACTCCTCTAATCTGCATTACACGAAACCACTAATCAGTCAAAACTGTTCATACATGCAGTTAAGCAATATGTAAGAGAAAATCTTACTCTTCATGTGAGAAGTTAATATAATGGACAATTAGTCAAGAACAGGCTGACCAACCTTCCACCGTAATGTCCGGATGGCTGCTGTAAAAAGTGATCCATAGCAGATGCTTCCAAATGAGGTTGTAACAGCATAGCGTAAGGATTTCTTCAATGGTTTGGGAGGCATTGAGGTTGCTTGCCGATCACCATGAATGAGAACGAGAAACACCATGCCCGACACTATTACATGAATAATGTTACACAGAACTGCACCAGTCCAAAACAAACTCACACAGAATACCTGTACAAAACACATGCGATTGACAGGTCATGTGCTTGGCAAAATAACCAATATATACTTGATAGAGACTAAACCCTAAAACCAGATTAAATAAAGAGCAAAAACTTGCCAGCTCACCACAAGAAGCCACCAGCGACCACCATCGCCGATACTAAGTGCTACAACACCAGCTACTCCAAAAGACCAAAGAACTAGCCATGAAAGCATGACCAGCATGAATGCACAAGAAACTCCTATAACTTCAGGAAGGCTGCACACCATCTTCACACTTCTTTGTAAAACCAACATGGTAAATGGAAGTCTGCGAAATTGGGAAAAGAAATATTTTCACAAAACTGAAACTTATACAACAGTTCCTTATTTGGTAAAGATTATCTCGACCTCTCTATTTATATGCTTTCTGAGCTTTAATCTCCTCTTTATACACTACGGTTCCAGAGTTACGAAAAAATTTACACAAACCTCTCCATAGCTTTGTGTTTAGAGCTTATGAGGCCTCAGTTTTTGTTTGATAACTGAGAAATCTTCAAGGGCCAATGGTGCATGGCTCAAAACTTGGAGGATTCTTCCACTTATGATAGGCTTTTATTTGCCTCAGGTCAAACCCATAAAGTTTTTCAATGTCAATCTAAACTATATCCTAGAAGTTACTAAGAGGAAATATGAAGTAAAGGAATCGAATACTAAATTCTTTTACTTCTAGGTCTTCAGACTTCTTAATTAAGGGTCAATCTCATGGATGGTCAATCAACTTTCAGTTTATAGTACCAAAATTACTGAACTATTTTTCGGTAACGAAAGTTACTCAACTTTACCAAAATGTCACAAAAATTACAAAACTACTTTTTGTAACAATAAAGCCATTCAACATATCCTAAGTACAGTATAACACTACAACCCATTAGAAGGAAACAAACGAAACATTTTTTATTATACTTAGACAAAGTTGAGTTGACTTTTCTTTGGCACAATAAAGTGAAAGTTTAGTAACCATCCGCAAAACTACCCCAAATACTTATAATCAGGGAGAGCAACCTCCTTACAAATGGCAGGATGACTTTCTATCAAAGAACTTCATGATTGCTGTATTAGTATAGACTTTGAAACCTGTTTCATTTGAAATCAGGATGACAGGGCTGACTCCAGATAAGATTTCTTTCAAGAAAGTTAATCTGATGATGCTCCAGCAGAAGACAGACATGTAAATTACAAAGCAAATATTAGAAAAATTCTCACTTTATACAATCTCACTAACAACACAACTTTCTCCAAGCTGACTTTCCAGAAAGGAGAATTTGGGTAACAGGTTGTATATTCATTAAGAAATAAAAACAAAATACTAGGCCAACAGATGGATAAAGATTAAATATCTTGTAAAAGAGAATTGAACTCAGATAGAAACCGATAAACATATAAAGGCAAGATTCTTTTCTGTTTTCTTATTTTTAAAAAATCATGATCCTTTTCAGCTATACCTGTCTATGATTGATATTACGTACAAAAACTGCAATGCTGCACCAACAGCAAATGCAACACCCCAGAAAAATTGTTTCTGCCAGAAACACAGCACACTGATCACAGCAAGATATGTTGTCAAGATGTGAACCGATAACTTCATCATGTTACTAGCACTTGAACCAAGCAAAACCAACCAAGCCCATGCCAGAACTGTTCCCACTGCACCAGCTACGGTATAGAAAGGCCAAAAATCTTCGGTCAAACCAGGCTGATTCTCAAGGATCATCTTCGTGAACCTATCAATTTTGAGCCTATCCTTTTCCCTGAACCTGTTAAATCCCAATACCGCAAGTGCCACACCTATCAACACTAGATGCAGCATGAATACCCCCATCCAAAACACATCTCGCCAATGCCGTGAAACTTGTGAAGTGAGTTGTCGAGATCTAATATCATCTCCACTCGCACTACTCCCCACCATATTCTGCAGTCAAATAGACAAATAAATAATAATTAAAATCTGAAACTTCTCAATGTCTGCATAGCACAAGTAGGACTCAGTTGGTACTCGGTACTCCCTGCCTGATTCCATTTTATATGGTGGTTTTTGTGTGGTTTAAGATGCTGAATTCATTTAAGTAATATATTAGTGCTCGGAGAAGAAAATATTAAAGTAGGATTTGAACATGAGTTAGACATCATAAGCACAACAATGAAATTAGATTGACAAACAACTTAACATTCATAGAAAGCACAAAACAATGAATAATCAGTGCTAAAATCTTGAGTACTGATAAACATACTAATCTTTTATACTTCCGTCGTCCCAATTTATGCATACTTCCTTTCCGAAATGTCCAAAATTCTTGAGCCATTCCAAATTTTTTTATACAACTTTCACGAACTTAAATTCACTTTTAACTATTCAAAAATAAACTTTTCATGAGATCATTTCTCTACTAAACTAATTTTACAAACACCAATTTCTTCCACTACCAGTAATTAACAAGTCAAATCAACATATTTATCCAGTCAACACCATCATATCCATGAGAATACAATAAATTAAGTATCAAATTAAATATCATAAATTCAACAAAATCAAAGCAATTTAACATTACAAATTTATCTAACACTAAAAATCCACAGCCACAACATAAAATTCAAACTTTTTTTAGCAAATTCAACACATACTTCAACCACTTAAAACCACAAGCACACTAGTAAATACATCAATTTAAACAAACAGTAACCACACATTCACACAAATAACGGTAAAATTACACTAATTAACAAAAAAATTTGTCTTATTTTAACTAAACATACTTTATAAAGTTGTAAATTCAACACAATTTACCTCACGAGCTCACTGTTAAACATCGATTTAAACTACAACAACCGCAATATTCACACAAATAAGCATAAAATTACACTAATAAACAATCAATAGTTAATTACAAAAATTGAAGAAAAAAAGAGCAAGTAGTGAAATGTTTACCGGCGCCGGAGCAGCGCCGGAGGGAGAACCGGAGCCGTCGCATGAGGAGGACGAAAGTGAATAAAACTGAGAATCATTCATGGAGAAAATTCGTTGATCTGGATGACTATAACAGAGAGAAGAAGTAACATTGGTGGTATAAATTCTTCACAGAGAAAAAGATTAGTTTATAAATTAAAATTAAGTTAATTGAGAATTAAAGAGGATAAGAGTCAATGGAAGTTTAATTTAGGAATTATGAAAATTGACTAATTACATATGGGTTATTAGAAATGAAACTGATAGGTAACGGTTAACAAAATGGGAAATACAAACACTATTACGGTGGAGCGGTAAATATTCTCGATATGAAATGTCTTTTTAATATGATTATATGAGATTGATTTTCATCGTAAATTTAAATTTAATGGACTTTTATATGAGTAGCGTATAACGATAAGGAAAAAAGGGGAATATTTTTGCAAAATGCCAACGTTTCTTCGTTGGATAATCTTCTAAAAATTTTAATGATTAAAATATTAAATCTGAATTATTGGGACCAAAGATCCTTTTTCCTTTTGTTCGTTTACTACTTATTTTACTCTCAATAAGTGGGGAAGGTGTTGTATTATTTGATATTTATTTTCTATTTTAACCAACTATTTATATAATTAAATAATAATAATAATATATCGATGTGATTTTATAAGTGAGGTTTAAGAAGAACAAAATGTATTGAGATCCTATTTACACTTATTCTGTAATAGAATCTAATAGACTCTCGACTTGAGAAAAAAGAGAGAAAAATTTGAAATACATATTATAACATAAAAATACGACAACAAAATAACAAGAGTTAAACGACAAATGAATTGAAGCACGCAACATATAGTAGTAATATACGCTGAAGAAAAGAAACTATGTGATTACTAGATAGTACCACTAGTAAGAGAAGAGAACACAAAATGTTATACCACTTGACTTTCTACTAATTTCTAACTTAATTCTCGTTTTGTATTTGCTTTATAATAATTGATTAAATTTTCAATTTGAAATAGATGAATCAAACTTATCCCAGAACTCTATTTATTCTTATTCTTTTAAGAGGTAAAGCATTTCTTACTATTACAATAATAAGAATAAAAACTATTATAATGATGATTCAAAATATGAAAACGTAAATATATGAATAAACAAAGAAAATTCAACATTAGGTTGATAAAATTGTGTTTTCTTTTCCCTAATAAAGCCAATAAGATCGACAGGACAGTAATCATTTTTATAGTATTATTATTTTGGTCGCATATATGGTGGTTATGGTTCATTTTCATAGGATAAGATATGATGACAACGACTTAATAAATATTTATATTAAATCAATCAATTTGTTTTTACAGTTTAAAATTAAAGTAAGAAGTACTTGCCCCAAATATACTTTGAAGTTTTATAGAGTTTTTTTCTCCAATTCTTTGATGTAAAAAAGGTTCATGTTCTTCTTTAAATTATTCTAATTTATGATCCAATTAATAAAAGTTTGTAGTGTGAGGGAATTAGATTGATAGCAACACTACATCCTATTATATAACCTATAGGGACTTTATACTCTTTAATTAAATCATTCTAGCTACTCTTTAATATTCTAAAAAAAATAAGATTTTCATTCGATATTAGTTATTTATATTGGCATGATTAAATCAGTTTTGTAGTGAAAAATCTCTTCTTAAGAGGTTATAAAGTGCTGTAAATATGATTTTGGACCTACCAGAAATTGTATTTGAAATCTCTGATAAAAAAAATAAGAAGTACTTACTATTTTACCACTGTTTTTATCGGTAATGTTTGATTTTTTCAATACTTTGACTTGTCCTATGTTTGGTTTAAGTGGAAAATGAAAATGGTTCCCTCTTATAATAAGGTAAAAAAAGAATTCTTCTTTCTAGCTTCTCTGTTTGGTCCAAAGGGAAAAAACAAAAGGTGTAGCATTTTTTTTCTTTTTACATGACTTTTGTACCACAAACTTTAATGAGATAAAGTTTTACTCTTTTCTTAAAGAGTTAATTTCAAAATTTAAATTTAATAAGATTGACCATTCAAGAATGCAATAGTAATGGTTCAATAAATTCATTCTAATTATAGACACGTTGTATTAGAATCATAAAGCACGATAAAATACCATCCTGTTATGTCAATAATTAATTTTGAGGTATCAGTTATGATATCCTCATCAAATGATATACTATATAGCTTCGCAACTGGTAAAAAAATATTAGTAACCAATATATTTATTTTATAGAACAAGAATTATAAGTCGTCAAAGATGTTAAAATTTTACTATTGAACCTGTTGAATTTAAATTAGTAATGAAGTCGAAAATTTATTTGAAGTATATGTTAAATTAGATGTGATTAAATAAAGATTGGTAAAAAGTACGAGTATATAAATTGAAGGGGAAGGAGCAGTATAGTATTGACATAATACATAAACATGACCATTAACTTGACTTCAACAGACAACTATGTTTTCTAACTTTGAATGTGCACAAGTAAATATTTAAATTTGTATAAAATTGAACAAGTAGACACACATGTCATAATACAGTAGTACGCCACGTAGGACACAAAATTGCCATGTATGGTGCCATGTAGAACGATGTGTCAATTTATTCAATTTTATTCAAGTTTAAGTGTATGTTTGTCTATACCCAAAATTAAAGATATCCATTAATGTCAAATTAAGAATCAGGTTTATGCATTATGTCAATAGTATCATACTAGACGTGTTATGACCGGAACATGCATATAACGACAAATTCTAGAAGCTTTTATTTATACTAAAAAAATGTACTATTTATGTCTGTAGAGACTATTATCTGTCTGATTTGATTAAAAGTATTATTCATAAGGGTGCTAAGTTCAAGTCAAGTTTTGCTTCACCTTTTTTAAAAATAATATATATATTTTATATGTCCTTGGATGTAGATATTTTAAATCTTTCCTTCTATTATGAGCTATCATTCAAGTAAAAAAAAAATAAAAAAATGTGGTAGACCGATAGAGAGCAAGCCAACAAGGATGAATCACATAAAAGAACTAGAGACCTATTAGGTTATTTTAAAAAAAATAATTACGAAGAGATGCATGTGATATCTTAGTTGAATTTCTCATTGAAATGAGAAAGAAAACACAAAGCACCAACTTAAAAGGAAAAAAAAAAGTTATATAAACCCAACATTGTAATAGCATAAAATTTCTTTAAAAGTCATTCACTTAGCCACATGTCCAATATGACCCGAATCAAAATGAGCTGAGCCAATATCGAATTAGTCAATCACCTCGAGTCCAACATAATCCGAATCAAAATGAACTGAGCCGTAACCCAAGTCAATCACCTAATAGGCTAATTTTGCTACCCGTACGTAACAACTCCAATTGTTTTTCCAATGGTTTGCCCATAATACCCCTCCCACTATCAATAAATTACTATACAAAAAAACATACTGAAATTGCAATAATAACACACACACACGCATACTGAACCAGGTCCCACTTCATCACGTTACAGTTATTTTAAGTAGGCCCTGACCAAAATTGAAAATAACTTCCTAACTAAGGGGTAAAACGGGAAGTAAACAATTTTACTACTAGCATTGATTGGATGAGAATCCAATGAGAGAATTTACCAGGTCGAAACTGACACGTGTCCCTTGCTGTTGAACGTTACCGATTATCGATAGCGACGACGACGATGGAGCGAAGGCGAAACAAAATGTACTCGATGAATCAACAGGTATCAGGTAATTTTTAGCCGGTAACGCTAACTCATTCCCGTTAGAAAAATGAAACGACACCGTTGGTACCTCAACGCTTTTCATCGATTTCAAATCGTAACACGTGTCGAATAACGCAACGCCGTTAGTTGACGGCAGGTGTCTCATCCCTTTCACGAACTCATCACGGAGCGTGTTGTACACGTCCGTCTTCAATCTCGTCACCGCCGTACCTGAATCGACGATTACTCCGCCGTCGCCGTTGTCGGCTATTTCGAAATCTGATGGATTAACTGAAAGCATATTGCCGGCGACGCTGATTCCGGTTAAGTCTACGTAGTAGAATGTTTCCAGTTTTGAGTTTTTGATTATCGGAGCTGTGACGGCGTTCGGCGGAGTTGCGCCGCCGAACTCGAGAGTTGAGGTAGAGTCGGAGTCACGGTCGACTAAGCAGTAAGAGAAGGAAGATGCATTTATCTGTGAAGGAAATGATAAAGCGCCGCCGCCGAGACCTAATAATCCTGCTGCTCCGACGAATAAACCTTCGTTATTATGTCCACAGCCGATAGCTACATTCTCAACGGAAGACGAACCGGCAAATGTGATACTCTCCGTCACAAAATCTCCAACTGTATACGAGCCATCTCCGTAAGATACTTCGTATAAACAAGTATCATTCCTGCATTCAGAAACATCAAGCGATTTACACTGTTGCGTTTCACAAGTGAGCGGAGAGAACGTCGAAGACGAAGCAGGTTCAAAAATTGGATCAGCTTGTTGGTAACAATCAGCACAAGGAGAACATTGAACCCAGTTAACATCACTTCCTGTGTCTAACACCATATAAACTTGACTCGGCGGATGACCGATTCCGATTCGTGAGAAATACTCACCGCTTCCTTGACTTGTCCCGGAGATAATTGGTCCTTCAATTTCCTCAGCTTGAATCTCTCGAAACTCAGTTTCCATCGGTTTGAGATCCGATTTTCCAATTCCTTGTACAACCAGATCTACACGAGTTTGAAGTGATTTAGCTCGAGCTGAGTCACGTTCAAGTCGAGCTAGCATCAATGAATTGTAGTCCTTATGTGAAGTCCCACGAACTGCTACTCGAGAATGCAGTTGAAAACTCAGCAATGATGAAGAAATTTGATTTTCTTCATGTTTCAGAGAATTCAGAGACGAATCAAGTGAGAACGGATTATAGGTTTTCTGAATGGAGGAAGAAACGTCGAGGATTTTTGTTCTTGAGGCATTATCTGGAGTTGTTCGTGAAAGAACTGTGGTGAATAACAGAACAAAGAAGAAAATGGAAGTCACCATTGTTGAAGGCCTTGGAAGAAAAAAAAAAGTGTGCGACTGTGACACCGATGAAGACTGAGCTTGGATTTATATATTACAGAGTTCAAAGAGAAATATATGGTGGTAGATAGTTACTTCCTCCGTCTCAAAATAGTTGTTACAATTCACTTATCGCGAGCTTATTTTAAAATAAATACATTTTAAAATATTAATTAAAATTTAAATAGTTTGACGATTGAAAAGTATAACATAATATGTATTTGAAATGAATAGAATACATAGAAATTGTATCTTATTCTTCAATGAACAAGGGTGGCAATCTAGTGGTAAGTATTTTTTTATTTTAAATCAGAGATTTTGATTTTAAACTTTTGAATATGATATATATAAACGATATAAATTCAAAATTAATCATATGTCAATATAAATATTAGACAGAAAATAAAAATAGACTTTAAAAAGGTCACGTTGAACTTGTTGGAGGAGACAAAGAATGGACAATGAGGAGAAAACAAGCTTTGAATAGGGGGTTTTAATATTTCAATTAATGTTGTTCTTTATAAGCATAATTAATGGAGAAAACTTTTTCATTGCATGTTTAATGGTGTGTTGAATTTAAAGAAGAATCTAATGGAGTTAAATCAAAGAAATTAATGCATTGTACTTTGGAAGTTGTTACCATAGCTTGTGAACCTTTATTGACCATTAATTAGATAGTGGCTTAACCCCACTCACTAATCATCTCTTGTATTTTTTGAGTAACTTACTTAAATTATAAGACATGATTAGTGAGTGGGGTAAAATCATTTAATTAAAATTTTGAGCAACTTTCTTCTAGTTAAAAAGAAATCAAGAGTGGTGTTCTTGAGTGAATCCCTATATTTGCGGTACTCGCTTTTATAAATCAATAGATAAATAGTAAGAAATTGATTCCTCGTTGTCAGTTGGTATTAGTATAACCATGAATCTCTTTTTTTTGTGTTTATAATTGTCCTTACTTTAATAGGAGTTTCTTTTGCTTCTAGCTAGCTCAATTAGTGCGTTAAAGTTTCGTTAGTGAAATTTTTAACACATATATAAGCTTTGAGTTGTAGCTATCAGCTTCGGATGATCGCTAACTACAACCTTTCACATCCGGCCACGTGTTCTTCAATAAGAGTTAAACGATTTCAGCTAATCATATACTTAACTTAGCAATCAAAATTAGCAAATTAGCAATATTACTTGTTTGAATTCTATAAGTTGAAATTTCTTCTAATTAACCATGTTAAACAAGTTGATTAGGCAATATTGTAGTTGATAAAAGAAGGTTATAACAATTTCCCCACCCTTCACTCCACCAAAAGGGGATGATATTAGTATTAGAATTAGGTTATTTTATTTGATTATTATGATTTTGGCTAGGGGGGTTGGTTTGATTTAGTTGAGCATATTAAGGCGGATTGATGAATGAAATGGGGCCAAGATATAGGAAATTTAGGAGGTCAAAAGATGATGCATTGGAATGATGGCAATTATCAAAGATGTGGTGAAGGTGAAGCAAAGGCCTTTTGTTATTACCACACACATGGGATGTCTCGGGTTCGAGTTTTAGAAATGAAAAAATGCGGACAAGAAACTTTAATTCAGAAATTTTTCGTTAGGATATAACTATTCAGTAAATGATTTTTTTTTCTTGTAACATATGGACTTTTATGTCACTGTCTAAGAATTTCTCTTGATCAAACTTCAAATCCTATAAAAGAATTGTCAGATGACAGTGTTAAATGTTACAAGTTATTACAAACATTAGATGACAATCTAATACTTTATATGTAGGATAGAAAAATATATGAGCAAATTAGACTTGAATCTAACACTATCCGAAAAGATAATTTCTAAGGCTTATATTTACTCAATTTTTTAAAAAAGGAACTAAACATAAATAGGGCCAAAAAGTGGCATTTTGCATAAATTAGTTGTCATTATGTTATTTAATAGACTTTATGTGATACAAATTCAAATTAATCAAAACTTTAAAGCGGGTGTAACAAATAGATGAAAGTCCTTTTGTTGGTAAACCAAACATGATTTGTGTGCACCTAAAAAAGTGTAGAAATGATGTGAGTTAGGCTCTATTTAGACTTTAAAATGATAATAGTATACTATAATAATTTTGTCAATGTGAGTAATGATTTTGATTGTCTAACTAATTTTATGTTGTTTGATGATTGGTCTAAAAGACTTGAAGTGATACTAACTTTTTTGACGTGAGGTTTTTTTTTTTTTTTCATTTCATGTCTTCCTTCATAAGATTGTATTAGCATTTACATACACAATCATATAATATAATGTTAGTGAAACTTATTAAAAATAATGAAGCATGAGCACACATTAAAATAACTCTATTGGTCTCTTTTTGTCATCATCACAAAAGTAAAAAAGTAAAAATAGACGTGATTGGAGGAGAATTTTTTTGACAATAGTAACCACTTTGACATTTAAAAATAATAATAAAAACAAGTGTGTCTCTCCAAATTTGTGTGAAAAATCAAAATTTTGCTTAACTTTAAACTTTGATATTGAAAGATGATTTTATATGTCTACAGACTTGTACAACATATAATTCGATGCTTCGTACCTAATAGGATTTGTAAAAAATCATTATTAATTTGTCACTAAATTAGATTGATAATGATTTTTTTTACTATTTAGTGCATAACATTATCGATCGATAACTCTTTATTTTTCTGTTGCACCCTTGCTTTCTCACAATAGCTTATTTTCGTAAAAAGCTCTATCAATAGTTTGAAATTGATCCGTGAAATCAGATACTCTTCCTCTTTTTCCAAGTGTTTCCTATCTACTACATGGTTACGTTGTGATGGAATGGTTTGGATCCTTCCACCTCAATTAAAGACCTCGAATTTGAATCATTCGAAATAAAATAAACTCTATTAAAAGCATTATCCGAGAAATAAGTTGTATAAATTTAAATTTAATCGAATTGTAATGTGGATATCGTCTCAATATTTCTTTTTTTCTTTTAAAAATATTCAAAAAAGATAAAGCTACCAAAATTCCTTCATTCAACGTACTTAAAAGTATTTGATTAGATTTAAAAAAGTAAAGGTAAATCCCATCTGTCAATGTTCCCAAGAATCTTTGGGGTTTTGTTTCTTATAAGTAACACTTTGGTCCACCAATACGAGTTGTGGTGCAGTGGTGAGACTATTTCAATCTTAACTACATGTTTCGAGTTTGAATCCTAAATATGAAGAAAATCTTGTTGAGAGGGTGATCCCTAAATGGGTCCGATAATGCGCGATCCGAATTTAGTTGAAGCCCAATGTAAACTTCGAACACCAAATTAAAAAAAAAAACACTTTGGTCCCTTTTACTCTTTTCTTTGTTAATAAGATATATAATTAGAAAAAGTGAGGTCACGAGGCTTTAAACTCTTTTAAGGGTTGCACTTGAAAAAGAGATGCTAAGTTACTTTATTACTGCTAACTATTATTATTGTCATCATCTTTCAATAGAAATTGGTTATTAAAATTTTACTTTGAAGCGCGACTCTTTCTATTTTTGTTTTGGTATTATAGTTGTTTTCTTTCTTCTTTCAATTAAAAAATAGATGTAAATAGCTCTAATGGCCCCACTTATGCCTTTACCAACACCCCTATTTATCGTCCAACTAAGCATATCAATAGTCATCTGATTCATATAAGCTATTTTGAAATAAACAATAGTGATCTTCTTAAGATCAATTATTTCTTCTATCTAAAAACTACTCTACCTATCGTTCGAATTCAAGCTTAAAACTTTTAATTAAGAGTGATAAATTTGTACTATAATTATCATCACACTCCTTGGTGTTCAAACACAATATTTGTTCCAATGCTCAATTTAGTAGTCATTAGAAATAGCCAAGACAATTAGAAGTGTAGGAAAACAATAATTATTGAATAAGAATTCATCCACAAATGCTGAAGTTCAAACAAAAATAACTAGCTCTAACAATATGTGTTTGAAGTTGTTCCAAAGTTTTTACCAAAAAAAAAAAAAAAGTTGTTCCAAAGTGTAAACTTGCAAATTTTTATGCACACTTAAATAGTTGTAAATTGGTATTTGTGGCATTTAGGCCTATGCCCTCTCTCTTATATTATAGGGCATCCTACTTTATTGCCAAAATGGCTCTTTGAAATGCTAAAATGAATCTACTTTTGATGTTGATTTAGTAGAAACAGAGTTAACTGAACACTTTTCAGCATTATCTTTGAAAGATAATCACAATAATGGAGTTTCAAATTTCACACATAAAACCCCATAACCAATTCTGGAGCTTAACTTGTAGAATTTGTAATTTCACAATAATGATTATTTTTCAATTATAAAGACTAAAAGTGGTTATTTGTGAATTTTACCCGTCGATTTATCCAACCTTGAGGCCTATTTGGTATCATTTCAGCACTGTAACTAAGAACCTATCTGGATTGACTTAAAAATTGGTCAAACCTACTTTTAAATCATTTTTAGCTTTTGAAAGTGTTTGACAAGGTAAAAAAATAACTTAAGATAAGTTTAAAATGACTTTAAAAAAGTTAAAAATTAAAAGTAGGTCTCCCTCTACTTTTTCCTTTTAACTTAAATGTAATACCCCGTATCCGAAACAGACCTAAAATGCAGATTTTGAGAAGTTACAGGTGCAGTCCACGGTTGCCATCCACGGACCGTAGGTCAGACCACGGCCCGTTCTGGTGGTCCATGGTTCACCACTGCAACCCCTCCCTAAAACCAGCTCAGAAAATCGGCTAAGTCTCTACCCACGGACAGATCCACAGTCCGTAGGTCAGACCACGGCCCGTGGTCTGTGTTCGTGGATCGAGGGCCCCTTTACCCAGCCTCTGACGCAAACGACGGCCAACCAGCACAGATCGTCGTTCGATCCACGGTCCGTAGGTCTGACCGTAGTGAGGGTCAGCAACCAATTAGAGGAAAATTGTTGATTGGGTCAACTTCAAATGGTCATAAATCTTAGCACAAAAGGAATTATTTGTCCCATGACCTATGATATGATAGATAGTTGAATTCTCTTTCCAACGTCACCGAGTTTACTAAAATCCGACCTCCGAGTAAAAAGTTATGCTCGTTTTAGTGAAGCCCTGTCGAGCAGACTTGACCTACGACCCCAATCTACGGACCATAAATTGACCTACGGCCCGTAGGTCCTGTCCGTCGATCACTCCGACAGCAGTTAAGTCTCTTGGTCTTTTCCTATTTTGTTGGACCCCTAAGCTACGTCGTTTAGACCCTAAATTATGAGGTTTTAGTCAGTTTAAGCCTAGAAACATAACTAGAACTTACCTAAGTCAAATCATTAATCAAAACTTAGAAAAATTAGAGCGTAAGAGGAGAAGAGAAGTCAAGAACCCTAGTTCAAGAACACAACAGGGTTCCATCAGTTCCAGCCCCGGAATCTAAAGATTTCTTTGTGAAATTTGTCACCAGGTATGTGGGATTTCACTAGTGGGTTCCTTTCGCCCATTAGGTCCCTAGTTTTCAGTCAGTTTCTTGATTCCCTTATTATGACTAGACCTAGGGTTTCTTTGAAGTTAGAATTGTTGGGTTCTTAGCTGTTAGATTGATCTAGATCAGATTAGTACGTTAATATTTAGTTTAATGCATGAATTCCAGAACCCTAACTATGTATTTCTTTAGTTCTTGAATTATACATGTTAGGTCAGATATTTCAGTTATTCAGTTATACATGCCTCAATTATTAATGCATCAATAACAGTTTAATTGTTGCATTCTCAATTTGCATGTTTAGTTTGAGCTATCCAGTAACTTACATAAATTCAGTCATAATGTGTTAATCACTTAATCCATTGGGAGTAGCATATGGACTAGGGTTCAGCATACCCAAATAGTCCCAGAACTACTAGCCACGTAGGTTGTAAGTCCCCTCTGTGGACATCGTTTCAGTGATCACGCCAGCATGCCTCTATACCTGTGGCAGGGTATATTGGGTCCTCTCAATGGGGCGTATACATCGGACTCCACATTTAGCTCATGTGATTTTATTATCGGTTATTAGTAGCTCCCACAGTTCAGTCAGATTCTATTACATTGACCATTTATCAGTATATCCAGTATTCAGTTTCAACATGTTATAAATTGGTCACTGCATTCAGTTATCTCAGCATTCAGTATCTATATCATGTTCAGATTATATCATTGCTTATTTGCTTTGTTCAGTTATATGTTATTTCAGTTGTATTCTATCTTGCATGCTCAGTACCTTTCAAGTACTGACGCATACTCTGGCTACATCTTCTCATGATGTAGGTTCAAGTTCTCAGCATCCAGATCGCGTTTAGATCGGTTCCCGATCTCCAGTTCAGCAAAATCAGTGGGTCCTCATTCTCCGAGGGCAATAGTCATGAGTTTCTTTTCAGTATTTTTAGTCTTTTAGTTTCAGTTTTGCTAGACTTAGCTGGGGCCTATCCCAGCATTTCTAGTCAGTTAGAGGCTATTTTCATACATAGATAGATTCAACTTAGTATTGAGTTAGTATCTTCCTTGTATTAAACTCATCAGTTTACATATATCTCAATTATAGTATATGGGTATTCCCCATCTTTTCATTTTGTTTATGATTATAGCTTCCGCACAGTTTCAATTATTCAGTTTATATTTAGTATGCTCATGATCATGCCAGCAGGGTTAGCTTGGGATCACTTGTGGTCCTAGGTCCCGTGTCCGCATCTCGGGGTAGCTCGGGGCGTGACATTAAAAGTCATTTAAGTTTGACTTTTTATTTTTTGACTTAAAAGCTACTCTATTTTTTAGGCCAATCCAAATGTGCTCTAAATCAAGGACCAAATGGTTATAACAATTGGGCCGATCTTGAAAATTTTAATATTGGGCCAAATCTATTTGACATTAGAAAGGGCCAGCAGCCCATAAAGGATATAGACTCTTAGTTTAAGTCCCATCATGGACATAGAAAATGAGAAGTTCCTCATGGCAATAAATTATGAGAATTTTATACAAATCTCATCGTGTTAAGAGTTAATTATATTTTTTTTTTATTTTTTTTTAAATTACAAAAAAATTGCTTAAATTTGGTGGAATCCGGATACATCCCAAAATGTCCTGAGACATCGTGTTCCTTCGGATACGTCCATCAACGTCCTGATACATCGCGTCTCAGTTTTGGATACATCACTCAATGTCCTGATACATCGCGTACACTCCGTTACATCACACAAAATGATGTACCCGATCGATAGATCATGTAAAGTGATGTATCCGGTCGATACATTGCATAAAGTGATGTATCCAAGAATAGGAGAGAGTAGGGATTTTATAATTTTTTCAAATGGTAGGAAATTTTTGAGAATATAGTAAAATAAATTGTATATTTAGATAATTTCCCCATAAATTATTTATCGTCGAATCATTTTACGGTATTTGATCTAGTATAAAGTTCAAAATTTTAATTTGATTAAGATATTCTAGTAATGATACTGAAGAAGATAAGTAAATTATTGATTGAAAATATAATTTAATAAAAAAACACTAGGTGGAAATTTGAAAGTTGAATAGTTTAATGAATTTGAATTCTAACAAGTCTAAGGTAGAAAAATAGGTGACCGCAATGTTAGGTTGAAACATCTAAGCTAGGGTTAAGAGGTCCCCGTAAGTAGTCACTCCTTCATTTGAGTTACCTTTTTAATGGTTCGGACAAATATTATTGAACAGAGGGAGTAATTTTATGTTTCTGAGTTTCAAATTTTAAAATGACGTTTTCAAGCACTATTAACTAAATTCTAAATTCAAGATTCAGATTTGCAACAACAACTTAAATTATTTCAAAATACAATTGATGTAACATAATTACTTGCTCGATAAATTTTATATTTTTACTGAAAATTATAATTATTGATCGAGACAACACAATTAATTTAACTAAGAAATTCCAAGTGTTTCAAAAATAATCATTGAAACTTTTTACTAAATTTCAAAGATAATTACAATGTGTTTTTTACTAGACTACGATTGAGACATTATATCCATACATAATTGATGTTGTTTAACTAATGATTTTCAGTCGTATGGAACAACAACATTTCAAATGGGGTTAGAAACTTGAACAAGTAAACACCATATAATTAATATTATTGTTAATTATTAACAATTCCCTTAGCCATATTTTGAAAGTTTATAGATGGTGACAAATATATATGTTAACATAAAATACATTTGAAATCAACAAAAACCCTTCTATAAGACAAAAGGAGATTGCTTAGATGGTAAAGTCGTAAGCACCTTCCATCTGCAACTCTAAGATTGTGAGTTTGAGTCATCAATATAGCAAAATTAAAAAGGTAAGAATTCCTAAGGAGTTTAAAAAAAATTCTTTTCATAACACTTGGATCGTATCTGTAAATCACCGATAGGGATTACTATTATTGATTAATACAACTATAATTTAAGCTGTTAATTAGTGTTGATGGATAATTATACATATATCATTACAATAGATCAAGTCTTAGCCCTGATTCTTGATAGAGCTATCAACATGAGTTGTAGAGAGATGATTGAGATCTCTATATTCTTAATTGCAATTTTCGAATTCGAGTCTCTAGAAACTGAAAAAATATTATCAAAAAAACCGCCCTCACAAATGGACCTCGATTATAATTGTATTGGGATGACCATTAAAATGTTTAGTATATTAACATATTAGCAAACCCAAAGGGGAATATTTTCTTTTTGGCATAATAAAGTTTTGTTAAAGGTTAATTTGTCTGTTTTGTTTGTAGTTTTCTATCTCATATTTTGTGTTGGAGCTTAATTGAAGTTAATTAATAGTACGTATGTTCAACACGTTAAAAGTTATCATACAATATTCTTCCTCCACTTTAGTTTATTTTGTTTAGTTACTATTTTTGACAATATAATATTTTTTAATTATAAAAATATTTTAAATTATTAGCTATTATATTTTTATTTAGGTTTACATATGTATATATTATTTTTTAAATATAATAAAAATTATATATTCGAAATCACTAAATATTAATCAATCTGATCTTATTTCAAATCAAACCAAACAATTTATAACAAATCAGGAGTATTAATTATTTTCTAAATTGTTTAGTAAACATGATGCTTGCACTATCCTTTGACTTTTCGTAACAAAAATGATAAACCAAACCAAAAATAAAATAAAACAACGTAAAACGTGAAATAATGAAATTATTGGACCACCAATTTATTATGTATGATGTATTTTCCAAAATATATTAAAAATGATAACTTTGTTCTTTGCAAAAGTCCAAGTTTTATAAAAGTAGATTCATTTATTATTAAAAGGTTTCTTTATTTCTGATCTTGCTCCACTTAATCTGTTACTATTTGAATAAGAAAAAGTTCTATCTTAATCTGCGTAGAAAATAAAATAAAATATGACAAATAGACTATGGAACTTATATAAACCAAATTGCAATCAAACAATAATTATAACTACCACGAAGCTTCTTGAGATTTGGCATTTTGTTCACAAATTTGTGAGTAATCAAGTACATGAATTGACAGTACAAAATCGAAGGAAATTTCCCTAAATTCCTACAAAAAATAATAATATATTTATATACTTAAAAACTTCACGTGATTTAATCCGCGCGTGGAAATATTCATATTTTTAGCTTCATACAATCACACTTGTTCACCTTCTCGGGGTCAGCATGGTATGATACGGCATTGAAAATTTTAATTTTTGAAATATACATGTCAAATTAGTTCGATATGAATTAATATTATTAAGTTTGATTTTGATACTTTGCAGTATGATGGTTTGTTCTATTTTGATTTACATATACTCATATAAAAGAGAATTAAGAATTTATTTTTTTAAGAAATATCTTAATTATATCATACTAATACACCAGACATGTAGAAATATTCAAAAGAAAGTATAAATAATTTTCTTTATTAATCAATTATATAAAAGATGGGATACTAGAAACAATAGGATTAAGAATGAGATATTTGAGACAAAGTGAGAATGACCTTCGTGGCGGACAAGATGAGGGAAGTGCGATTGAGATGATTTGTCCATGTAAAAGGGAGATACGCTAACGCCTCAATGAAGAGGCGCGAGAGGTTGGACATAAGGGATAGGAGGAGAGGTAGAGGCAGGTCGAAAAAGTATTGGGGAGAGATGATTAAACAAGACATGATTCAACTTCATATTACCTAAGACATGACTTTAGATAGGAAGATATGGAGGTCGCGTATCAATATAGAAGGTTATAAGGTTGTGGAATGTTGTCTTACTGTTTAAAAGATGTATCGTAGTACTAGTCGTATTCTTGTAGTTTTTGCTTGTAATATCTAACACCATATATTATTTATTGTATTTTAATTATCATATTGTTTTACTGTTACTATTATTTCTTTCTTGTAGGTTTGACAATGTTTTCCTTATTAGATGTTTGATCCCTTCACGGTTTGTTCTTCTTTTTACTTGAATTTGTTGCATTTGAGACTATTATCTTTTGAAAAAAAACCTCTCTATCCTCACTCAATAGTGATAAGATCTGCATACATTCTACACTCTCCAAACCCCATTTGTAAAATTCTATTGAATATACGATTGTTGTTATAATCAATTACATAAAAAAAAAAGACATTTAATTATAATAGAATTGTCAAAATTTCAATCAATAAATAATTAATTTTATACTAATCCTAAGCTTATATATTTATCAATATTAGTATAATATATAGAAATTATATAAATAACGATACAATATTCAATATATAAATAATTTTTTATAAATATTAAAGACGATATTGAATACCAAATAATATTAAAGATTCCATAGAGAATTTGATACGTATCCTGCCATGTCACTTTCACATCCCTGAAAAACCCTTTCTTATATACCATTAATACCACGCGCCTCGCCATTTTTCAACTGAGAGAGAGCTCGAAGAACTCGATCCCCTTCAATATTCTCCACTATATATACAAATTGCTCTCTCAAGCTTGACTTCGAAGAGCAATTGAAGATGAGTCTTTCAGTGGCGCAGGTAATCCTTTCTTCTCCTCTTTCGCTGTTATTGTATGCATTGATATGTATATATGCTGCGAGTGAAATCAATTTGATATTTTTTTCGGGGATTTATTAGGGGTTTACGAAGTCTCTGGCGATGACAGTGCTGTCTGAGATCGGAGACAAGACTTTCTTCGCCGCTGCGGTGAGTTTGTATTAGATTTATTGTGATTAAATTGGAATTATGTTTGGTGGATAGAATTATTCGATACCTGTGGTGTGTTGTGCTGCTGGGAGGTAGTAGGTACCAGTAGAATTAGGTTGAGGTGTGTGGTAGCTGACTTGGACACCATGGTTATTGGAAATGAGCTGGATTTTTGTGTTTGTTTAGACTGTTAGTTGTAGTTTTTTGGAGAGTTGATTAAGAGAATTCTTATTTGTATTAAAAGAATGATTAATTATCGGTACTTTGAATAAAATGTGGTGGAATGGAGGATTTGTATTGCCAAACTCAATTCATTTGAGATTGAGGCATAACAGATTGATTAATTGAATATGTGTGTGATTATGGATGGTAGCTGGGAGCTCAAGAGTGAGTTAAAATTGAATGCAGTTTAAGATTTGATCTATGCAAGATGAATCATGGAGTTATTATTTTGTTTTATTTGACGAGTAAATCACAGAGTTTGTATATGCCAGAAAGGAAGGCTTTTTGGTCAGGGTTAATATTTAAGCGCAAACTAGTTCAGAAGCTTGATTGAATTGCTGCTGTTTTTGATTCTGAGTTTTAGATATTACTTAATAAGTTGTGTTAAACGTCTCAATTCACCTAATTTCCAAGTGAATGGCAGAGTGTTTCTGTTAATACTTTGCAAAGGTAGAAATTTTTTAGGTTCTTTGGTTTCAGTAACTCCCAGTCATTGCTTCGTCTCCTGTGGTCTTTTTAAATTTATTGTTGTTTAAATCTTTTAGTGTTTTTTTTTTTTTTGGGGGGGGGGGGGGGGGGAAGAGAGAGAGAGAGATTGTTGAGAACTGTTCTTAATTGCTGCATGGTTAGGTTATATACCCTTAATTCCATTCCTTTTGATATTGTGTCTATATTAGCAGTATTTAAAGTGGGTGTACCAGGTAGCCTATTATCTTTATTTATATTTTGGAACCTGAGATTCTTTTAGCTGACTGGCAATGGAATTCTAAACAGTACAATGGAATGAGGACAAATTGTAATATGCTGTGTTATTCTTCTCCCAATTATTTTTTTAGTTTGTAGATAACAATTATTAATTGCAAAAAGTAATTCCACTTCAGAAGAACAAATGCCAAAAGCAGAAGAAGATATACTTCTTATTTGTATCCTTACTGACCATCACACACTCCCAAAAAGTCTGCTCAGTTCATCGCTTTTGTACATCAGCAGAAGATACTCTTTCAGTCCTGTTACAATTTTCATCTTCACCCAATTCTATGTGATTTTTGTATACCAAAAAGTTGTATTCTTTAGCTTGCTGCTGGACCTTATTAGTTCGGCTCTGTTTGAGCTTAGACTAGTATTCAACTTAGAGCTATGGCTGTAGCATTACTTACTTAAGTTGCGCATAAACTAAACCAGCAACTATTAATTAGAAATGAAAAAGTCTACCAATGATGATGAAGGCCATAATATTGCATTTCCGGAATGTGCAGCTCATTGTAATGCTTCTTTATCCTTTAATAGAAAGACAGAATCATATAACACAAACTAGTGTTGTTAACTGTGAGACTTAACTTGCGGTTCATCACTTCTCTTGCAATATGTTGAGTTCCATATCGCTGAACTTTCAGATTAGTACCTCTTTGCTTAAACTATTTTGACATCTAATCATTTAGCTGCTGCTTTGTTCACTAAGAGGTTTTGGTTATATGTTAGAATTCTAATTTATTCTGATGTCCTCATCTTAAGCACCTATGTTTCTTATGTTTTGAGAATATTCTCTGAAAAGATTTTGACAAATTTTCTTTCATTTTAAGATCTTGGCGATGCGTCATCCTAGGAGACTCGTCTTGTCAGGCTGCCTTGGGGCTTTAACTGTAAGACTTCATACACCTTTCCTTCACCATTTTTTCCATTATTTGACGTTTCCTTCTTTATATTGTGGGTGATAACAGTCTCCCTTGAAATGTTGGTGGCTGTAGGTAATGACCATTCTGTCTGCCGTTGTTGGTTGGGCTGCTCCCAATTTGGTAAGTTTCATCTAATTGCAATCCCTTTGAGTACATTGGTGATGAACTGGTAATCTTGTATCTCACTTGCGCTATCATATTTGATATAAAGTCATAAGCAGAACTTGAAATATATATATTTATCATGTTCTTATAGAAATGGTTTGTACATCCTACTAGTTCAGATAACAGAGGCATTATGTATGATAACAAAAACACTGCTGCTATAATTTATCTCAAGGTCTGTGCCTCGTGCTAGTGATCAGTCGCGGGCAACTTGATTAGTCATCTTGCTTTCTTACTGTCTATCAAATGATATAAGTTGTAGTACCTCTCAAAAAATAGCACGTGGTGTATATTGTTAAGTGAAATCTGAAAATAATGGTAAAAACTTGCAATGTATCCAAGTGAACTTATGCATCCATTATTTATGTTGGTATGTCATAATTCGTACAAACAAATAGAGGATCTTGTCATGCGTTAGATATGTATCGAGTGCATTTAGAGTTAATCAGATGAAGAACATGTATTCTGGTTTATTCGAGTTCACTATCGTTATGATCTAGCAGTCTATCATTACAGCTCCGTTGAATTTCGCTACCTTGGTTTCTGTACAAAGCACTTCCTACTCTGCTTTTAATTATATCAGTTTTATTTGCACAAACTTTAAAAGTTCATACATACTCTCCACAGGTGTCTCGCAAATGGACCCATCATATTACAACACTGCTGTTCTTGGGATTTGGAGTATGGTCTTTGTGGGATGCATTTCATGATGGGTAATCATTTGGTTCCTGCTTACTTCTGCTGCCGATCTCTAAAATCTGTATGCCTCAATAACTTTTTTATTAATTTAATTTTAATTTCATCCACAGGGAAGCTGAGGATTTGGATGAAGTTGAAGCCCAGCTGGTCTGTATTTTTCCAATTACATATTACCATACATGAATTTAGCTTTTCTTATTTTTACCTTACATGGTGTAAGTAGGACGCTGATCTAAAAGCTAATGGTGGAGAAACCAAGGAGAAGAATCAGGTAGCATTCCTACTCGTATACATTTGCATATCCTTTCTTTCCTTTTTCTTTTTTAAAAGTCAGTCTTAAGACTTTGTTGTTGTTACGATAAATGAAAATGACGGTTCTGTTATGAGAAGGAAACTATTAACCCCTCGCCAATCTCCATATCAGCAATTTACTATCTTATTGCTCGACTCAAATGCTAGCGTGGGCTACATTGATTAAGATTTTTTCCAGTTATGAATGCTAATCCTCTAGCACCTCTCTGTTTGAGAGGGTAGTATGCATACTGATAAATTTTATCGGCTGACTGTGAGAAGTAGGTGTTGTCCTTGAAAACTTGACTAAAATGCCTTAAGTAGACAAAAAGAAGAAGAAGAAAAAGCAATATAAGCAACAAAAACACCTTTGTTAGTTAACCTTCTTCTTCTGATGAATGTATACAAACACCATTGCTATCTGAGTTTTCTACTGAGGATTCTCACACATTCAACACCATTGGGCATTTATGTTAACTGAACTCAAAAGGGAGCAATCTTACATTCTCTTTCTGACTAACTCTAATTTGTCTGTCCCGAATGCTGATTTCTAGACCTTTGTATTATACGTACTACTTATCTCCTTCCTAGTCATTATAATGGATTTCAGTTGGTTATCAAAAAAAATAATGGATTTCAGCTTGGGTGAAGGATCGTGTTTTTTAAATTACAGCCTATTTGATATATACAGGTTCCTATTTGATATATACAAGTCCCCTGTTCATGAATTAAACCATTAAATATGTCCCAACATGAAGACTCTTTAAGATGTGTTTGCTCTCTCCTGATGGTCTGCTATCAGATTCTTATCTTTCCGATTTGCTAGTTCTCATAATAACAGGTGTAAAGTTGCTGCAATTTTATTAAGAAAAACACATACCTTTGTCATTAGCCTTACCAAAGTTTATCTTTTTCTAGGATTCTGATGATTTAAAGAAGCAGAGGCAGCCTCTTCTCGCTCAATTCTTCTCACCCATCCTTCTGAAGGTTAATATCTGTTAAATAGCTACCAGGAATGTGAAGGTCACTGTTAAGAAACAACTATATATAATGCCTTAATTTTGCAGGCATTTTCAATTACCTTCTTTGGTGAATGGGGTGACAAGAGCCAGGTATGCAACTGCACACAAGTGTTGTAATGTAAAATCTGCATAAACTTCTGAAATAGCTCCTAATTTTAGCAGTTGTAACAACTTTTCAGCTTGCTACCATTGGTTTGGCTGCCGATGAGAATCCACTAGGAGTTGTTCTTGGAGGAATACTGTAGGTTTCTCGACGTAAAGCCTTATGTTGTTGACTTCTTATGTTCTCAACTATGAATGCCATTCTAATATTGCTTTGTGGCTCCTGTGGCTCCTGTGCCTCGTCTGAACTCTGAAGTCAAATAATCTTTTTGCTGATTAGGATTTATGGTTGACCAAAAAAAAAAGAGAGTCAGACATTAATACAAGCACTCTTAAATAAATAGTCACAATTGCGGTTGAGAATCAGTTAGATGCACAGTTTTATGATGTCGTTAATCTTTCTCAGGGGACAAGCCTTATGTACTACAGCTGCCGTCCTAGGAGGGAAAAGTCTTGCATCTTCAATATCTGAAAGAATAGTGAGTGATTTACTTTACGTCTGCTCTTGCTTACCCCTATGTTTCTTTTGTCCATTTTCATCAGAGCAGAGTTATTTCTTGATGTAGGTGGGACTTGCTGGTGGATCTCTATTCATTGTTTTCGGAATTCAGTCCTACCTTTCAACAGTCGAGTAACCATGTCGTTTATCTTACGAATATTTACCCTGTTCTCCGGTTAGTCCTGACTGGTTCTCCCTTCTTCTATGCATGAAACAGTTTTATATTTGACGTTAGAATACCAAAGTAAATGCTATGTTACACAGTTGCTGGATAAGATACAAGACTTATCTCTGCCATCGTTAAAAAGAAAGGGCAGAAGAATTACTGCATGCTCACATAGAACAATTAGTAGCTAACATGTTTCGAAAAAAATTGCCTGTGTTTGATGATGAGTGGATTGACATTGGGTCACTACTTTCATGCAGGAAGTGAATGATAGTCTAGATGCACATTTCGTTTGCTGAAGTCCTCAGTATGAAAGGTACAACAACTACATAAAAGCAAGCAAATCGGGGAAACACTATCCAATTAGATATTTGTTCCGTTAATTTAGATTAAGGCTCCGCGTCTGGTCCAAGGCAGGCAGCCACTATTTTTAACCTTTTCGCTGAAAGGCAAATATGTAGACTCTATTTGCTTATGATAAGCTTGTTCTCGTTAAGCGCATTTCACCATTTTTATGGACTACGGTTTTTCGTTCTTCAGTATCTGTGCATTTCTTTTTTCTGCTTTCCATTTTTTGACTACTACCTGGAGGGAACCATTAAGTGTTGTGCGGGAGTAGAGAGTACTCTTTCATCCTTAATCAGATGTTTGAAGTTCGAGCTCTTGGATATGGAGTTTTCTTTGTTATTGAGTGTTTCACCTTCGAATGTGAAACTTTCTGACTCAAGGATTTAGTCAAGCCATAATGTGTCTATACTAGACAAGTAGACATAAGTTGAGAAACCAAAAAGAAACAAATACTCAAATTTTAGATAGTTGATCTTGAGGCTATCTATGCGTTCTTTAAGGATTCGATACGAGTGCAACAACATTCTGGAGGGTCCAAGCAAATATAGCGATATCAAGTACTCCCTCCTCCCATTTTAACTCTTTAATTAGCTTAAAGATAGTCCCTAAATAATTAGCACTTTCAAAATTTAAGATTAAAATTGACAATTATGTTCAAACTATATTCATAATATTGAAAAAAATCAGTTTATATTCACTAAATAAAAGCAACTTAGTAAACTATTTCTTATATTTCACATTTTTTAAAAATAAGCCTGAAACAGATTAAAACAACGGTTAAAATGAGACAGTGAGTACTAATTGTTAATTTGCATAAAAGTGGACGACACTGTTAAATAAAAGATAAAATAGTTCCAGAAAAGAAACTAAAAGGCTTAAATAGTGATTATATGTACAAGATACAATGTACCTAAATCTATTTATGCATCTCCTATTTTAACACCAAACTAATAATAATATTTGAGATAGTGTTGCGAGCTCGTTCACATTATCAGTTTCAAACTCAGATAAAAAAGAGAAGAACTGTCGAGGATTAATCAGAAACATCTGTCCCATCCCATAAAAATAAAAATAGACTATGATCTGTGTATACTTTATTCTTTTCACTCTTCAAAATTCGTTTGAAAAATTACATCAAATTTATTATCGTTATTGAACACTACAAGCTAGCTAGTCATTGGTAATTAGCAATCATTCATTTTGTTGAATATTTGGATGACAATGTTCTACTGTTAATCTTTCTATATGACGATGACATGTCTAAATTTTTTTAAAAAGACCACCTTGAATATTTTGCAACAAATAATGTCTAGGTACTAGCTATCCATGTTGAGTTTAGTATCTGTTTTAATCATTTTGGCAATTTTTCCTTCCCACTAGGTTTTGTTAGTATTATCATATTCTAGACAAATTCCACGTCAGCAAAGCACGAGAGAGATGCTGAGTATATAACTAAATAAAATTTAGATCCTAATAACATATTTAAAGGCGTATGGATCAAGGCATAAAACGAATAATATCACTAGTTCAGAAACTGATAAGGACATGGATTATTAGGTTAAAAAAATCAATTACTAAAAATTCTTTTTAATCAGAATTATGATTAATCGATTCTAAGACGTTGAGTCATTAAAATGATGTATGTAATACCATTGACAAATAATCTGTAGCCGTTTTAATAGGCAGTGAAGGGGATTGATCCCGGATCACTTACGTGGATGACCATCCTTCAAACTAACGGAGCCATCCCGAAGGACGAATAATTGAGTTTACTAATCACTTGAGCAATAGGTCACTGCTAGACATTATTATAGACGGATTAAATTCCAATACTGTTAGTGTTTGTCTATGACTTAACTAAATTTTTGAAATTAGGATAAAATCGTTATCCTTAATTATGTTCATATAATATTGCGAGTCATCAAACTTCATTTCTTCTCACTATTTTCTTTCATCAATAGATAATATATACTCCATAAATATTATTTATCTACCATTGAGGGATCATATGGTGTATTAGATGGACTGTTTATTCCTTAATTAACGATCTCGAGTTTAAATTTTAGGTATGAAAGAATTTTTGGTCGAGACTACTTCCTTTTATGCGGGATAAATTAAATTTGAAATAGTTAGGTTTCAATGCGAGATAGTACCGAACATTAGATTGAGAAGTAAAAAAAATAAAATATATTATTTATCTAGTCACTTTTCAACTTGTCCAATCAATTCTAAACCTTTAATTTCCTGTTCCCTATTTTGTGTAGCAGCCATGAATAAAGCAAATTTTATATTGTGTCACATCAAGAAAACACATCTTTTTAAAGTGCCTTTTGCGTTATAGTAACACATAAACTAGGCCCTTTTTTGTGGCACAACATGTGATTGAAGTTACCTTCTTTAATTTTCTGTAACTTTCTTTCCCTTTTAATTAAACAAATATACTTTGGGGGTATAAAGTTGAAAACAATACAAAAGTAGTTCTTTGGAAAATTGGGATTTTCCTCTATATTTTATTAATAATGGACCACGTAAAGTGTTTAGTTTGGTGCAAGAGAAGAAGAGACAGGAAGGTGAAACGTGTCGCATCAATTAATGGAGTGAATGAAAATTTATACGCTAAAGTTATATAGTCACTTTTCATATCAATTTTTGAAAACATAACCGAATTCATTGAGAATTAATCACTTTTTACGTGGAAACACTGTCCACAATGTCATGAATCTCAAACTTAAATACATGAAAAAATTAGAATACCGTTATGAATTTTAAAATTAAAAAAAATGAATTAGCTCCATGACAAAAATTAAAAAAAATGAATTAGCTCCATGACAATATCCAGGATTTTGTCAAAGAACACACTTAGAAAATAAAATTTGATAATGTCCCTCTAGTAATTAAAGTTGATAATATTAGCATTAGTGGCATTTCATTTAATGGAGTTTGCACTTTGCACTACAAAGTTACACGCATGTTTAATTTCTAGTGTTATTTTTCTATTTTTCAATGATGAATTTTTAGTGGACAAAGAACCATTTCATATTCTTAATGATTAATGAATATGGATTTTAAATAATTTTGGATATAAATTATTAATTATATCCTACTAATTCTAATCCTTGATTTTTCATTTAACTTTTAATTATCACCTTTTGGCATTTGTAAAGGGATTCTTTTGTAGTCCACAAAGCAAGACAAAAACTTTAGTTTAAATCAGAGATGAAAAAGGAAAGATTTGTCAATGATTTTATTCTTCTATAATATATGTGAAAAAAAATATCAGAATCTTTTTAATATATAATGTCCAAATATATGTTCTTTCTCTTCTGCGTTAAATAATAAAATGTTGGTCCTAGAGGTGTCATATATTAAGAGTAAAAATGAGAAGTTCAAATTAAACTGTTTTCGAACTTAGAAAGAGATCATTCTTTTTGTAGACAAATTAAAAAAAAGAGGTTCATGTAAACTAAAACATCGAATGAAGTACTTATTTATCTTCTGTAAATATCGAGTGTGTAAATTTTTGCCCTTATTGTTCAAAGTTGTACAAGGTTATTTTAAGGGATAAGACACAAGTATTCCTAGACTATGACTGAGACACACCTTATAACCCCTTCACCCGAACCTTTTTTTTTTTTTTTTTTTTTATAATTTTGTGCACCTTTTTAACTTACTTGACATCCAAACATCCACGCACCTCAACTACGTGGAGTCACGGAGTGTGCCATGTAAGTCAAAATGTGTATAAAAATACAAAAAAAGAATCCCAGGGAGGGGGGGGGGGGGGTGTAATAGAGCCTTTTTTTAATTAAGGTGTGTCTCCGAAAATGGATTATCTGTTAATAATTTGCTAGTTCTTTATTTATGATATTTTGTAAGAGATTTCTATTTCTACACATAATATATCTTTATTTATATAAATAAAAAAAATTAAAAAGATTATTTTCTTTTATTTAAATTGAATAGCGCAATAGATCTCATTTCCTCGACTAATTATCTGTTCAGCTCATTCAAAAGCAATATATATATATATATATGGTTATGCCTTCAGTTTCCCAACTTTACCAAGATGCTCCTTACAGTTCAATAAAGAAAATGAAGCAAATATATAATGGTAGGCCAAATGAAATAAATCTTAGGTTTATATTTTTATTCATTTTGAGATCAATATTGAATGTAAGAAAAAAAATGTTACTTTTTGTCCCCCATGATTTTTTTTTTTTTTTTTTTTGCACTCCTAGACAATGACATATATATAGTTTCGACTCACTATAATCTCAAAGATGTGGTATTTGCCTAAACTCAATTAAACGTGGTGTTTAGCCCAACTGTGATTCACTAGCAATATTATTCGTTTTGAATCTAAGTTTGCATTGTTGAAATATGTAATCGTCTAGTCTAAAATGTTAAGCTGTTAAAGAGAACGTGCTTTTATTATTTAATTGTATATTCAATGTGCACAACTTTAAAATCATCATTATGGTCTAAGATTTGTTTTCTTATATAACTAACATATAAGGTGGACATTATTTTTAACTTTTATATAGTAGATGTTGTATCTCATTGACCTTTTGGTGTGTTTATTTCTTCATATCTTAAATCTTCGGAAAAAATTCTCGCTCCGACACTAGTCGAGATCCTAATCAATCAGTTCAAGTCCTGAAAATAGATATTTTCTTAGTAAAAAGCGCTATATCCACTTAATCATTCTAATCAACACGAATACTAGTAAATTTAGAATATTGGATGCTTTGATTAACCAAATATAAAAACAATAAAAGAGTAAAAGAAAGTGATGCATAAGACAACATGATATATTTAACTAAAATGGATAAAAAGGAAATTTGCTAAAATCAGAAATCTTAACAAACTACTGCTAAAAAAAGCAGCTAGCTCGGTACGTAAAGCATCTCGTATTTAAATAGGTTCCGGGCAAAGGCCCTACTACATATTGGAATTTTAACTATTTTTTTTCTGGATTAGATTCCATCCAATAATAGATTTATGTTAAATTAAATTCAAAATGTAGTCTTCATGAATAGAACTCATATGAGGATGAATCAGCAACAATATTTCTCAATCCACCAACTGTGGAAGCTATCATAATAAATACTCCAATAAATATGCATGCCTGAAAATTGATAAAAAATGACAAACATCATATTAGTACAACTTAAGGAAAAAAAAAATTAGATTGAAAATAATTCAAAGGTCCACTTATAATTGATTTGAGTTTAACTTATGTAAACTGACGATGTACATGATTGATAAATTTAACATGTATGCACTGACAATGTAAAGAAATTTTTATACATGTGTATTCTAATCTATTGTGGTTCCCTGACTTTTTATGGACGTTAAACTGTAATTATCTTCTAAGTGACTTGACATTATAAATTCTTTTTTTATGGTCAGTGTGTAAGAACACGGAAAGTATGACTATTTACTTGATACAACACGTTAAAATATATTGATAATATAAAAATTCTTTACACTGTCAGTGTATATGATATGAAACATATTGATTTACTTTAAAATCATTGAAGCAGAGGAAGAAAATGAGAATTTTTTTTGGACTTACCCAATTTATCCACCATGAGGTACTGAATCTTCTTGGTTTCTTGACCTTAAGCCACATTATGCTTGGGAGCTACAATAAATATTAAAATTTAAAAAAGTCAAGATATTTTGATTATCAAAGTTGATCCAAAAAGCTATATATGTTGCTCGGACTCTTCAAATATGTTGACAGGTGCATGTCGGATCCTTCAAAAGTAATACATTTTTGCAGAATCCGACACAGATGCCACAACATTTTAGGAGAGTCCGAATAACATAATAAAAGATTTGGAAAGTTGACTTACAAAGTAAGAAGTAGGAGCAAAACCAAATCCTCCAAAGAAACCAAGAAGATCACCAAAGAAAGGGAATGTTACACCAAGAAACAAAGTGAAAGCTGCAATATTAACAAGACAATGCCTTTTCAGCTGAGATCATAATAATCAGATGCGGATTCAGAATTTAAATTTAATGAGTTCGACTTTCAAGATTCTTAGCATTCATGTACTTATTGTAAACATTAAAATTATGAGTTCAGATATAATATTTCTTGATATTATCTTATAAGGTTTCACACATTATGTCTAAGTTACGCGTTCAAATGAACTCGTAGCCCAAAAGGCTACATCCGCCCCTGATCATAGTATAGTGAAACGAAGGGCAAACAACTCGTTAAAACTTGATTTTGGGACGATTGGACTAGAAAATATGTATCGAAAAATCCCCTCACCAACGTATGTAGTACGAACGATGAATCTCAGCAGTACTCCAGGTGGGAAATTCCATGTTTTCACCAATTTTTGCTCCATCAGATCAAATACTGGCATAGCATAAACCTGCAACATCAATCATTTTCCTTGTTATATACCTCGAGCTACAACATTCATCGCGTCTAGTAAGAACAATGCATAATGAAATCATGAGCTTTCATTGGCTCGTGTATTCGAGTACCTGATAGCTGCCTATGACATGGACAACCACCATTAAGTTAGCAGCTGCAATAAGCCAAGATGGCCTTTCAAGTCCCACGAGCACGTTGTCATCGACATCTTGACCAAACGCCCAGTACCCGATGAATGCAACAGGGAAATAACACAGGGCATTGACAAAATATGCCCATACGGCACCTTTCCACATTGGTACTTTGGAAGGCTTTTCAGGTGTTGATGGAATTGTAGCCTGAATCTCAAGGACAACCGCGTGGCCTGCATAAGCAAACGAAACTTGGCCTAACGCGTTGAAGACACGGAACATGTAGTCCACTGGACTTGTTGCCTTGTACGCGTAGCTCACGTTAGGGACTCTGCCTTTGCCCACACAACCTACCCATGCTATAGTTGAATAGCTGCAGCACAACAGATTGAGATGAAAGTTTGTAACATCTAGTCTAATCTATGTTACTCTGACTCTTTAAAAATGTTTCTACACTCGTGTCAGATCCTCCAAAAATGCATTATTTCTCTAGAGGATCCAACACACACACATCCACATCTTTTAAGAGTCTAAAAAAAGTTCAGGTAGTCAACCAACTGAGCTACTAAGATTCCGTCAAAAATAATCATAATTTTAATAACAGCTATCAAAACCACATAAAATCCAATACATCATAAGAATATTGAACAGAGATACTCTGCTACCATGAGTTTCAACTTCTTTTGTACCAAAAAGTAGATAAAAATAGCCTGCTATAAAGTTAGAGCACAACTTTTTCTTAAAAGTTGTTCAGTTGTCACGACCCAAAATCTCATTAGGCCGTGAGGGCATCCACTATCCCAGTAGGTGAACCCCATTCCTTTATTAACAACTTAACTAATGCGGAAATAATATAAAATTAAGCAACCAACTTTTATTAGTGTGGAATAAACGAGTCAAACCAAACTACCCCAAGACCTGGTGACACCAGTATAAGAGCATCTACGAATGTAAACAAGTTCAGAAAAGCTAAAATAACTATCTAGAAAGAAATAAGAAGTGGCGGAGCTAGAAATTCATATTATCAAGAAAATAAGTTACCTTAGTGACATGATTGCAGCAGCTAATGAAACACCAGAAACAGCATTGAAGTTTGGCAATTGTGAAAGAAAGAAATGAATGGCACCAAAGATGCAAATCCAATAAGATTGTCGAATTCGAGTGCAATTAGTACAAGCAATCTCCATGAATTTCATCAAACATTTTCCTCCAGTAACCATGTACACTATGTCACAACCAACCTGAACTATCAGTTGTTGTGGAAGCACAATCCATGCCCCAAGTTTTGGTCCAAAAACATGTTTTCCAAGGTCCTTGTATCGATCAAAACGAACCCCGGGCACACATTCATGGAGTTGAATCATTTGCCACATTGTGTTCAAAGTTATACACCATGATAAGATCATCACTACTGTCCCTGGTCCCCTGATGAAGATATAATCAAAATAAACCCAACAAAAACATGATTCAGTAATATATAAAAACACGTTCTCTCTAACAATTTTAAGTTTTCAGACGAACTTCAACATGGTATCAGAGCTGTCAGAAGTGCCTAGGGAAAGAATCAGACTAACAAGTGAGAGAAGCATAAAAGCATATTTTTTTTCTCAAAACGAGATGATCACACAATTCAACATGGTAATCAGAGCAGACATGCTGAAGACGTAATAAAACAAAAAAATATGTTTTGTGTCACAACTTAAGCTTTTAGACGAAATGATCATACAGTTCAACAAAATCGAACATTTTTTTCAAGGATCAATACAACAAGAACATCATAGTGAAAAAACTCTGCATGTTTAGTATATACATACCATCCTAAGTAAGCCATGGCATAAGGTAGGCTAAGAACACCAGCACCAACCATGGCAGTGACAGTATGAAACGTCGAATACCACCATTTCGCTTCGCGAGGGGGACCATCTTCTGCCCATTTCTCATCTGAAGGAACTTCCTGCAAAATCAAGATATTCATGAACATAAAAACAAGTTTTTTTTTTATGTCCATTCAAGAAACAAGCTAAGGTTGTAATTTCAAGAAAAATTGCAATAAGTTCACCTTTGGAGCTGGTGGAGGAGAAGATGAAACCATGTTTGCAAATGAAATAAGAAAAAGAGACAAAGAATGTGTGAGTTTGTTTGAGCAAACAAGAACAGGTATTTGTACTAGTTCTTGTCACTAATGCTTGAGTGGAATAAAGATTAAAGAAGTCACTTTTACTGGCTGCTTTTCCTATTTCTATTTCTTTAAATCACCAAAGAGTTACGAATGAGTCGTTTGGTTCGAATACAAAATTATATCGAAAGTACTACGTGTTAATGATCAAAAACACATTTAAACTGTTATGCTTTTTTCATTGTTATCTTCTTCCTTTACTCGGGTTTGATACACTTGAGTTGAGGGTGTTTCGAAAACAGTCTTTCCACGAGGTACTGATAAAGTCTGTGTATACTCTACCTTTTTCAGACCCCACTTAATGAAATTTCACTGAATATATTATTATTGTTATTGCTGTTACACCTCAACTATAAGTTATTCTTTTTACCTACGTAAACTATGTATCAATATTAATGTATTAAAACACACTTCATTGAGTAGTTAATGGTACGCAATGTACACACTAATTTTGTTAAAATAGGGTGTCCACCTAAATTAGTTATCACAAATTTATGAATTTTATATCTCTAACTATCCAATATTTTCATTAAATTCAGATTAGTACTATTAGATCTTAGAGACATCAGGTGGACCCACTTTTATGGGGTATTCAGCTCTCACACACTTTTATTGTCGAGTAATTTCAAATATTTGTCCTTAAATTATAATGTGTAGATCATAATTCTGAGGTTAGTAATCTATGGACAATTTAGTACATATGATTTGCTTGGTTCACATTACAATAAAAATCATCTTTAGCGGCAATTAATTAATATAATAGTTTAAATATTTTTTTAGAAATAATTACTAACGATAATTACATTTTAACACTCTTTATAAATTAAATGTTCCTAAAGCCTATAGAGACATTAGTTTCAATATAGACTTTAAACTCTTGTTAATGTGCATATTTATTGTCGCTAAAAGCTATTTTTATTGTAATGTTGTTACTTTGATATTGAAATATATCATAACTATAATGTTATTACATCCATATCGGATAGACTGCATTGTTCAAACTCTTCAAAAATATTACTGCATCCACGTTGGATTTCTAAAAGATGCAAAAAAAATAATTAAAGAATCCAAACACACACCAAATAATATATTTGAAGAAATCGAACAACATAGAGGATAATGTAGTTACAATACTTGTAAATCATAAAGAAAATGTCAGAAACATATTACAACATTCAAGTTATGTCTACCTAATAATAGTGAACTACCAACAACAAAAAGAGAGGAAAAGTTCTTTTTCAAGCAGCATATGCTATAAGAGCCAATGACTTAACACTTTTGTTTCTTTAAGTTCATATAAAATTCTTTAATTAATTGGAGGTCAAGATTCTTGAACCCCCTTTAATTTGTGTTAATATCACTTTTGGTTCATAATTGATTACTCCTAATTTTAATCTTTCTGATATCTGTTAAGTACATTATATGCCTTTGAAACATGCATATATTCTCGATCCATTTGCTTATGAATATTTTATTAATCTATATAGATATCAATTGTCTTATCACTTAATTATTGTTACTTCATAGTTCTAAAAACAATTTTAAAATTTTAATATAACATAGTTTCTACAAAAGAGATCAAAACACATATTTTGGAAGGATTAAAATCAAAATCTATCAATAATAATTAAGAGACCAAAAATACTATTATCCCTTCTTTTTTTTGTGGGAACAAAAACTATAAGCTCCAAATATGGTCATTTTCATGTAAAGACTTGAAAGTAAAGAATTTCAATATTTCATGACTTGACTAATGATAGTAAAAAAAAAGTTTTTTAGTTGGTAGGTGATTTGTACTTATCTTGGCATCATTATAATGGTTAACTTTATAGAGAAGCAATTTTGTACCACCACATAATCTATTAAAAAGATTGAAGATGTATGTTCATTAAAGGGTATTGCATTTTTTGTGAAGTGTCCCATTTACTAGGGATTCTACAAAATCAATCATGACATAAAATCAAATAGCATTGGGGGGATTAATTTGAGTATAAATTATTAGGGTATGTAAAGTATATATTCAACCACAAACCCCACACTAGCAAAAAGAAGGAAAAAAGCAAAGAATTTGCACTATTAGAGGCTAGGGAAAAAATTAATATATAAAACTCCCACCATATATATCAATATCCTTAGACAAAATTAGAATAGAATAAAACAGATGCACAAAACATAAAATAGAAAGAAATTAGTCTCACTCACTTTATATGATGTAGTTTTATCATTTAGACAAAAAGAGGTTTTACATAAAAAAAAATTTAAATATTTTAAGTTGTGAATTATTGTAACTATAATATTTTTTTATATATAATTTCTAAATATGTAAATATTTTAAAATTCGAATTCACACAATTTTTTTTTAGATAATTTGACTCCTATACTTCTAATCAGCTCACATAAAATGAGACGGAGGGAGTAATATATAAACTTCCCACCAAATCAATATCCTTAGACAAAACTAGGAGGGAATAAAATAGATATACATAAAAGTAAAAACAAGGAATAAAGACAGAGATTCTCAAAACTATAGAATATAAACAATTGATTGACAGTAGTTTATCATGAAAAAGAACCATTGGTTACAAAATTTAAAAAGTCATTATAACTCACAAAGTAAGAACCACAAAAGATTTTTTTAAAAAAAAATCAAATAAAGAAAACACAGCTCGCATGCAAAAAAGAAACAAAAGGGAGAACAAAAACAACCAATTAAGATATGACGTAACTATGTGATTTAGCGGTTAATAAAGTGAATAAAATTTACAAGATGTTACCAATCAACTCTCATTAGGAATAGAAATATTAGGCAATTTGTTCTAATTTGACTAAGTCAGATTGGAGATGTCCATTTGATCAAACTTTAATATTTGTACGTATTTAATAGATATCTTTATACAGAATTATTACTAAACCAAACCTAGCTTATATTGTTCATCCTCTCTCGGTGCCCGATATCTATGTTAGTGGGTAGTGAGGAGGCGTAATTTTTACTAAAGGAATACAAAATACAGAAAAGTAAACATACAAAGAAGTTAAAAAGATTCAACATGTTATTATATGTACATTAAAAAAAAAAAACTTATACATACAATACAACTTTTAGTAAAAACATTTCGAATGAATCTCATTGTGTCCCTTTAGCTCCGCCCCTACTTGTAAGACATACTATATAGCTAATACTGTCAAAATAATCGAAGTATGCAAAAATTTACTTACCTATCACTCTAAAATAAAAAAACTAAGAAAAAAATAAATAAGACATGGATATAAAGTAGTAATTAACAACCTTTGACAATGTCAGATAGTTTTCTTGAGCAGTTGAGTCCATTGCAATAAAGAACACAGTGAGTAAATATGTTCAATTGAATTTTTCTTCAGCTTTTTTGAGGACCTTTTTCTCTCTTTATATTTTCTTAGTCATAACTCATAACTCACAAATTTATTATGATGCACTTGTTCCAATGAAGTGTCAAATTCCAGTGTATTGAAAGTTGGTGTATTAAACTCACATACATTAATATTTAATGACAATGTTCGATAACAGAGTCAGAAATTTGACGCAGAATATGCTAGTTTTGTTATAATTTTTCAACAAAGAGTGTTGCATAGGATCATTCTTTGCCTAAGGTGGCTCCGCCCATGACAATGTCATCTACATCTTCTATCCATCTTTACTTGTTCATGTTTAACTTCAACACTCTTTATAAAGTAAAATGATAATTTTATTATATCACCTTTCGAATGAAATTAATAAAAATATTCTTTTTATTTATAATTTTTCAAAAGGCTTGTAAAGAAAAAATTGGGAATAAATTCTACTACCTACACTCTTTACCAAAAAGTATTTTAAAGAAATTAGACACTTTTTAACTTTCAAAAAGCTTAATCAACCATACTATAGTCTATACTAGTAAAATGCAATAATGTTTATTTTGGGAACTTGTGCCTAGAGAAATTAAATTGACCATAAAAGCTGCACTAGATGGACACTTAATTTAGTTGATCATTTTTTATTGTTTTGGGGTATAAGAATCCAACATGTGAGAGGAGTTGTGTTTGTGATTTGTCTTAAGAAGAAAGGTGGGGCATTTACATTCATCATATTCAAAGTTTCCACAAAATAAAGAGAAAACATCTTTTTTCTTGTATTGATTTTGTTCGAAAGGGCCCTCTTATTTTAATGGCCTTATTTAATCAGTACTTTTTTGTCCCAACAAATTTGAATTTGAAGATTTCAAATGGGATAATTATGTGTCTAAAGGCTATTCGATAGATACATCAATCAAAGATCTTACTTATCAGATAATTTTCCTAGTGAAGAAGCAAGTTTGACAAGCTAAGAAAGTCTCGTTGAACGTAGGAATCTAAGCTATCTAATTTACAAAATATGTACATATAATATACATACATGTATTTGTTGTGTATATTTATAAATTAGTTAGCCGAACGATACATTTGTGTAAGAAGCCCAATTAATTCCGTGGAATACCCACCCCTCCCACTAGGTAACTTTGTTCACCAAAGCTAGAACAAATAAGAAGATGCACCAAGTATTTTTTGTCTTTCTTCTTGTTAGGTTGGGGGCACCTTGGATGTCTAGGAAAAATTATGTTTTTTATCTTAAGAATTAAACCTGAGATTTCATGGTGCTCAACCAACGTCATTGACCACTGGATCACACCAGTAGATCCTATGTTATCTAGAGAGAAATCTATGATCTCGAAAAAAGTTGAAAGATAAAAAGGTAAATATAACAAAAATGAAACTTTTGTTTCTTCAACCTGTAAATCCAATAGTTTCAACAGGAATAACTAACAAGCATTCCACAATGTGAGGTTTGGGTTTGGGGATGAAGAACAATAGTCATATTGGGCAAGCCAATTTCTCCAACAGTGCATGAAAAAACAGTTCAAAATTCAATAGCTAAGTAGTAGAAATTTCTGCTGCTTTAGCTTGATGAAAATTTCTGCAATGGCTGGTAGTCAAATTCATTGTTACATTTAATCATCAAAACTCAAAAATTCTAGCCAGTCCTGGTTATCCTAGTCCGCCTCAGTATTGGTTGTGCTGCAGCTGCTGCACTCCGGGAGGTGGTTGTGCTTGCAACTGCTGGTTGGGTATCGTTGGCCTAAACCTCATGTTCTGAAAAAAATCAAACATCCATGAATTTGAGATATCACAAAAAATATAGCTCCATTTAAATGGTCATGTAATCAAAAGATTCAAAGTATGTCAAGGTTTCTTACCTCATTAGATAAGAGCAATCCAATTAAGCGGAAACTTATATCAGTAACATAGACGAACAATGTCTGTGATGGTAGATTAATTACTGCAGACTAAACAAATATAAAGAGAAAAATGTCAGTTGAGATTTCAGACTAAAAAAACTGCATAAGAGCTCCTTATAAAGTATTGCATATACGTAAAAGAGAGAGAGGTTTGTGGATCGCCCACCCTCTCCGCAAAGGAAATAAAAAAGAAATATGGTAAAGGGCAGAGGAGCACAATTTTTTCAGTAGATAGTTCAGAGAACAGTCATTAGACCTAGCAACTTTCAATAGTGACTGAATTCAATTTGTATACATTGTAAATTAGAATTGCCACATGGGAAAAGAAGATCATTTCATCAGATAAATACTACCAGTCAGAATAAAAAAGAGGGAATCGCTAAATCTCAGCGACGCGGTGAAAGATCTAAAAGAGGTGGATGATCCTCAGTCGCCACTCCTTTTGTAGTCAACCTGGCCCGAGAAGGTTTCTCAAGTTCCAGATCAAGTATGGGCTTCGGTGCCGTTGTGCAAGGCCTAACGACTGTATGGAGGATATCGACTGCCACAAATACTACTGGAACCAGATTAAGTTGACAATTTCTGTAGCTTTCTCAAGGAATGAGAAATTGACGACGCAGATGAATGTCTTAATGATCTGACTCACAATTGCCAGTATGCTGATACTAAAACTGCTCTACTTTGTAAGGTGTTAAGCAAGTAAAAATTCAACCACTAATGTGACTTCATTTTATAAACATCTCGAGTTGTCTGCAGATTCTGTATATATAGTGGCAAATATCCATGTGTTTTTTTCTTCTGATACTCGCTGATGCTGTGAAATTTGACCAGTTTCTGCATCAACATGCTCTTAGTACCCCTAAACCCTTATTTTAGAAAGAAAAAGAAAATGAACCTTGTATTCAACTCAACCCGACAGCTAACAATGTGGTGAGAACCTTGTAAAGGGGTGTATCAACTCCAGGTGAATTGGTAGTGTATAAGGTATTATATTCCACTACAGGAGAACAGTATCTACTTTTAAAAGCCTCTTTAAATGGATTATACGTCTACGTTTATGCACATAATTATATTAATTACATGGAAATGCAATACACATCTTCATGATAAATCAATAATGCTTCTGGAAGTTATAATATACACTACTTAGAGTAAGACTACCAACTTCAGATGATACATCATAAACAATAATATCACACCTTGCCATTCTCGGCCTGTATGGGTGCAAATCATATGACCGTGTAACGGAGATGCCATAATTCATAGTAGGATTCTTAAACTTTGTTAAGAATCAAAAACTTATCACTATGGCAAGAGCCTATTCCTTGTAAATCTATGAAATGTGTAAAATCCCTTTAATTGTGTAAATAAGAACAGATTTACTCTTCTTTCCTTTTTGGGATACTTGTAAAAATTATACAAACCCCAACATGCTTGAGGGAATAAGCAAGCAATTCATTCTCAAATCTTTTCTTACTTTGCCTGGTATGAAAGCCTCTAAGATCTTGGTAGAGACTCAAATAGCTTCTGCTATTGGCAGCCGTGCCAGCCAAAGTGTTCGTCCCTATATTATCTTCTTCCTTTTTGCATCTATCATAGTTCTATCTCTCAGGCGATGGTTATAGCACACTATTTCGACAACCGACCATGCTACTTCCTATGCGACTGGTGTCCTCCCATGATCTTGAATTTATATCATAGCCAAGGATTTAGATCCCTACTCTGAAAATTCGTCTATAAGAGCCGAGGGCTTGAGTCCCTACTCTAAAAGTTCTTTCCCCATTTCGCTGAAAGCTCTACTCTAGAAATTTTTTCTCCCTACCCTAAAAATTTCCCTCTCGGCCTCTCCCTCTTCCAATACCTCTTCCTCTAATTCTTTTTCTTCTTAAAAGAAGCTTCTCTCTCGTCCAAAAGTTCCATAATAAAGGACTATTTCCTTTCCCGGGAAAAAAAGGAAATCTTTTTCTTCTTCTTATTCACCAATAAACCAAAATAATTTCTTCTATTTATTCACCAAAAAAGGCGGTTCAGACCAATGGAACTGGAATCCTACCTTCACCGGATGCAAGGGTAGAACACATATTCCATTACCCATTGCTTCGAATCTAGTGTTTCTTGAAAGAACAAAGCATGTCATAGATTGCCATCTTATTTTATTTTGGTGACAAGGGAACCCGCGACCGCTATAGCTCACAAACCACACAGAGGTAAATCGCACTAGGCAAACCCTGTGCAATGAGCTTGACTCAGAAGGTCAACTCCTTGTTGTCGCAAGCAAGGGGTTTCAAACTTGAGACCTCCATTATGGATGTCCCAAGTCAAACCATCTGAGCCACTGATTGAACCGGATTGCAACGTGGCATGTTTCGTCAACTCAAATGATCAACTAGTAAATATTCTTACAAATTACTTTGTGGCTCCAAAATTGAGAATATTTATGGCAACTTAAGAACATACTTGAGGGAATAAGCAAGCAATTCATTCTCGAATCTCTTTTTTTCTTTTTACAACTCTAATATTCTAGCATAATGAATTATAACTGAACTCTGCTCTACTCGCAAAATCTTTAAGACTTGAGAAAACTTACTAAGTTCCTTTCTTGCAGATTGTTAAGAACTCCATGCCTGTCAATTGCCCAAAAAGCTAGAATATCTGCCTTTCCAGTGGTGCACTGTCTAACTCTAGCATAAATGTCACAAAATATCAGGAGCTGTAACTTGTACTTTGCATGACTGAACAGGAATCAATATCTGATAAATGAAGAAGATCCAACAAGATAAGAAGTTTTGTCTCAGAAAATTACTGTTGAAACATATGATCTTTGAGCATAAAGCGGTGAATTTGCAATGTTTGGGGCAAATTTGCAGTAGGCCTGAGAAAAATAAAAAACAGTTCAAAGTATTAACGTAGTCCAACACTTTGAAACTTTTATGGTTGATCAAAGAAGACATCAAGATAAACAAAGAGGAGGAAAGAGGCATCAAGTGATTGTAAAATTAAAGAGCAATGCAGAGGAATGGGACTTTATAGGACTTCTGTAAGTACTTTCAGCAAATGTAATTTTTTGTGAAATACCAAGTTACCAGTTATAGATCTTAATCATTTAGATCCATTAAGAGATTGTAAAATTAAAGAACAAACACTGTTAAAGTTTAATATCTGAATAGATTTAGACCTAAAAAACAAAAGACTTGATGACTAAGATTTGAAATCTAAATAAGAATAAAACCTTCATTGACTGCAAACAAATGAGGTCTTACACTATCTCCTTTTCATTACTAAAAGAGGAAATTGGATGAGCTCTAGTAAAAGAATATTGTTAAGGATCATCAGACTAAAATCACCCATCTCTCCCAAAGTAACAAGTTTTGAAACTTAACAATGAGGTCTTTCGTCTCTTCACCAATTTTTAGTTCGCTGCTGTTGGAAGAACTTGAGGTTAAGTTCACGAGAAATGAAATCTATCTTATTTTTGAGTTGAGTCCTCAACATCAGTTCTTTAGTTTTATGTGATAAATGTTGCCATCTCTGTACCATCTTAACCTTGAAACATAATGATACACTCTCCTACACACGAGGAGAAAGAATTCTGTAGCTTCATTCAACAGAGGGTTACTACCATTGCAATCAACTTGAATTGTAAATGTTGGACAGTTGAAACAAGCATTAATGAAAATGTACTTACGATTCAGAAGCTGAAGATTTCTTGTACCCCTGTCACGAGAGAAAATAAACCACAAGATCTTACTCAATCATCAAAGAATTAAATAGACATTTTAAAACAAGAAAAAGGAATTACACAATAGTTTTTTCAATAATAAAAAAAAACGAGAAATCCCCGAGGGTCACTGGCTCATGATTCGAAACTCGGTAGATAAGGAGTCAGACCCTCTGTCCTTCTCCACTTAAATAACAGGACTTTTTCTAGAGAAAAGATTCGACCCGTGATGTGTGCTTAACCTACACATCATGGATTGTGCTCTTACCATTAGACCAAAGCTCTGGGATCAGAACTACATAATACCTCAACATGCTACTTTATCTATCAAATGAAAATTGGAGCGCCATCCTGTGGGTTTTAGCACCTAACAATGAAAACTATTGAAAGGAACAAAATTCTAAATAAAACTTCCCACACAAGACAAATTTAAACACACCTGTAGTTTCGAAATATGTTCAGGTTGACCCCCCCTCACCATACATAAATTTCCCTGAAACATTTTCATCAAAATGTTAGCAATGCTTCATCAACATCATGTCAAAATGCAGGAGCCTGCACTTAAATCTCTAAGGACGAATATTGGAAAAAAGAATAAAGCATGTGGATGACTAAAAAGTTCACCAAATCTCCATTATAGAAACATACACCGAAAAATACATCTGAAGATATCAGCAATACCAATCCCATTTGCCAACATAGCCAATAACTTGAATTCATGCAATTCATAAGGAAATACCTACACTAAACACATTTTGCTTTTGATAGTAGTGTTATGAGTACTCCAAAGTTCTACTTTGTTGGTCCTTTACCAGGCCTTGTCACAATTTCTTGGCAAAGTCAGTGCACACAAAGGTTTATTTATCTATTGCATCACAAATAACTTTTTTCTCGAGGAATTAAGATCTCTTGGAGACTTAAAAAGAATAGAAGAAAATGGCCTTTCAGATCTCTTATGTGTAAAAGTGAAGATCACTTGTAACTTGTAAGAAAAACATAAAACTAAAAAAAATTGCAAGTGACCTAAAAAGCCAATTCTCCCCTTTTTCTCCATAACAAAGAGGTCACAAGTTAGGTAATTCACAAAAGTTTGGTTATGGTTCAAGTAAATAAAACTGAAGTAACATCATACAAAATAGTACTAGTCGTTTTTTCACAATACATATGAAGCAACTTAGCACTTCTCCGAATTGTCAAGGAAGATTAGGTCACTAGAATAAGCGTAGACGAGTAAACAAAGCACCATATTTTTAATAGAAAAAGTAAGATACCTAGCTGACTTCTTACTATTGCCCTTCTCAGCTAAAAGCATTGTCTATGGCTCAACAACGAAAAAAATATATGGCCCTTTCTGACTGTCAACTTTCTTGATGTGCCAAAAAGGCTGTTAATCATGTTCTGCTCATAGTACTTCCACTTTGACATCTTAAGATGCCATGTTAACTACTTTGGTTTGAGTGTTTTCTTACAAACTAATTAATTCGATACTCATCTTTTATCAGAAAAATTCAGTACTCATCCAGTCGTATCAAGCTTAAGCATCATCTTGCAACTATATGCTAAATGCTCATCTAGTCAGTTCATGTTTTAAGTATTGTTCAATAATTGTTCAGTTAGGATTTTGCATGGCGAACCCCCTCCCTCCCTCTCAATGAGCCATCCTCTGATTTCACAGTTTTATTTTCTGCTATCTTATACTGTTCATAATCCTAACTTAAAACTCTCTGAGACTATGTCACTAAAGAAAGCAACAAAATGACTAAGAACTGGAACACATCACTGAATTTTGTTGAACTAGGACACAATTCACATTAGTTTAATTTCTTTACTGCCTTTTACAAATTTCCGACATCACTGGTCAACATTCTCTTTTGTTAATTACTGGTCAAATAATTATCAATGGAGCAACTTCATTTCAGGGTTGAGTAACTAGAAACTGGATATTAGGGTCAGAGTAAAGCATCAATTCAGACTTTACAAGAACAAATCTCCCAGATATTGATGGATGACACTTGGATGTGATATTTGCACAGTTGGTGTCTAGGAAACGAAGCAAGATATTAGCAGTCAATTGAAACCTTCAAAGTGACTTCAGAAAAAGCCCATTAAAAGAATTCAGAAGTGGTCATCACAGACATGTGCAGTAAACAACAAAACTCTACCACCATACAAATCTTTCAGCTTATAGAACTTAGGCGTTACACTACAATGATCATGAGGTTACACCAAATAACAGATAATTTGTAAAACTTTTGTTCTTTTTCAAAAGTTAAGACATCTTAACCTAATCCATAAGCCTGCCAGATCATAGTGAGAAGAAAAAATAACCACTACATAGCGGTTTGGGAGCATCCAATGTAGAATTGACATCAGAGATAGTAGGGCTAGTCAATTAATGAATCGCAAACTTCTTGACTTTTAAATCAAGGTATCAACTAGCAGCATAAAAACATCAACAAAAACTAAATATACGGCACTCTTTAAAATAGTTCACATTTAAATCATAACTGTCATTTAGACAGTAAAAACTTTATTGGAGGATTTTCTTATGGAGCATAGAGTCTGTCGTCCATCTTCAGCTCTTTCTACTTATTAGTTGGCCTTACCTCCCAGAATTCGACATAACCTGATGGAGCTGATGGTACTGTAGCCAATGTTTGCTGTTGAGATAGAGACATGTTAGCCTCTGCACTGTTATTCCTGCCAAGAGGAATATTTCCAGCTGAAATTGGTTGTTGATTCATAACTGAAAGGTAACAGAAAAGAGTCAGAGCTCCTTCAACAAAACTCAGTGAATCACTAATATAACATAGGATGCTCTACAGGAGATTTATGAACCAACAACTATCGACATTGAAGCAGTTTACATATGTTACAGACGAGATTCATTAATTTTGACTTGCATTAATTTGAAGTTAAAAGTAAGACAGTATTCATGCAGAGATACAACTCAACCCAACATCAGAAAAGGACAATGATAGATGAGGTTAAGAAGAAGAAAGGAAAAGTTCCGACTACTTTTATGCATCAAACAATTGAGACAGGGTGATGGATATATATATTAGACATGTATTAGACTATTAGCAATAGAGGAACTGTATCCATTAAGCAATCAGTCATCTATCTAACAGGTCTAGCCAACACCAGCAGTTGCAGCAAATTAATCAGCAACAGCATAAGGAAGAACAAAAAGGAAAAAATAGAGTGAAAGCATTCACATTAATCCTGAATTGTGTTGGTTCACTATCATCATCGTTCATGATCATCTATTGTTATGCTGCTACTATTGATACTACTGTTATTACTATAACTATTGGTATTATTATTTGGCTTTTTCTTCTGTCTGGATTCGATCAAGAGTAATGAAAAGTTTATGTTAAACCCAAATTATATCCAGCTAATACACTTCTTCCAGCTATGGAAGATGTGCTGTGGTATGTCTAACTTCACTGTGCTGCAGTTGTTGTCAATCGCTCCCTTTCATTCATCATTTAATCATGGACTTCTCCTCTAGAGGGTACTTCTCATTTTATATTCATAAAATAATCTTCTTTCAACAGAAAAAGGACATCTAAAATGAATCAGGCATATCTGTAACACTATCCAGAGAAAACATTCATACCAGGCATGTATGCAAGAGAGAGTTCCAGAATTTGCCTGACCTGATGGATTAGAAGTTGCTGCTGGACCGGAAACTGGAGGTACAGAAGACATATCCATTTCAACCAGGGTCTGGTTTGGCGCCAAACTTTCCATTTCAGTGTGACTGAAAGCAGCACAGGCCTCACTGAAATTTTCCGAAATTAATACAAGAAAATTTGGATTCTTAGACGTATCAACGGGCGGGGCAGCTGCTTGTCGATCACATTTTCCCTAGATCAAGACAAGTTTGCACTTAGTATAGGTAACTAAAATGAAGGGGCAGTATGTTTCCTACTTCAAATCAGCAGCAATAAAATATAACCAGGTTAGCATTTGCATGCCAAGTCAGCAGGATTTAAATTTATTCTTCTGAATGATGAAAGGATTTAAAGACAGAAATCATGACTTTAAGCAAGAACATTAGCATGGGGGATTTCAAGATATCAAAAGAGAAACCAATAACTTATCCAAAATTCCCTAAATGGTGACAACTTTAAATTGGCAACAAAGTTTGCAAGAACCTACTTTTTTGGAGCACTTGGTAAATCTTTACTTATGATAAACAAGCACCATGAGTTCGAAATAATTGTGACTATAAACTTTACCATAGATCACCTTTCTCTATTGAAGACAAAACAATAACAAATGATAACGGCGTGTAGACTAATAAATAATGGTGGAGCAAGTGAGTAATTGAATCCACTCCATTGAAAAAATGTACTATGCGACATTTTATTGTTTAATTGAAACCCCCTAGTATAAATTCCTGGCTTCACCACTGCTATCAAATTTGGATTTACTATCCTAAATCCATAGTTTTGAAAAATTGGGATGCTCCTGATGGCATAACCACCCAAGAAAAAAACTTAAAAGAAGAGTTCCTCTAACAACATTCCATGCAACTTAAGACTATGGAGAAAATGGTCAAAAGCCCCCCCAGCCTATAGCCGGATTTCCAACTACACACTCATACTTTACGGGGGTCCTATTACCCCTGAACATTTTAAAAGTAGAATATATAACCCCTTAATAACTCACCCCCAGATTCGTATTAAGTAGTGCTGGACACGCGCCCGCCACATAATATATATTTTTTTAATGTATAAAAATCAATTATTTTGTTTTCTTTCATCTCCAGGCATGGCATCAGCCACTGGCCAGAGATTTTTCATCCATTTTCATCCAAATTTCTCTCGATTCAACCTTCAAAAATTCCCACTTTTTTTCAATAATCGCCTAATTACCCTTCAAAATCTCAGTTTCTACACCATTTCCTGTTTTTTCTCTCGATATTGATGAAATTTCACTCAAAATCATTAACAATTTAATGCTCCAAAAAGTCGGTCAATTTTGGGGATTAAATTTTTAGATGCAATTAGTTTAGTTTAGTTGGGTAGAAATCTTTAAAATGAAGATATTGTAAGATTTTTGTACTATTCGATATTTATTGTAGATTTGATAGTCAAAGCTTTATCAGATCTGAAATAGGAAGGTAAATGCAATACCTAACTATTTAAATTTTGTGTTTATGCTTGAATCTGCATCTCCTACTTTAAAAATCTTGAAGCTACAAAGGAAGTGGCAATGGTGGTTCACAACGAAATTGATGGTTGATGGGTTTGTTCTCACATAGTGGAAGGCCGATGAAGACGAAGAATTGGTGGTGGATGAGTGAAGTTCACATGGTGCCGCCGCCGATGCAGCCCATGTTGCTGTTGCTGGTATTTCTTGTTAAAGAGAAAGAAGAAAAGGTTGCTGGTGTTTCTTGTTAAAGAGAAAGAAGAAAAAGAACGTTAAAAGTAAAATAAATAAAATAAAAGGAAACATAAAAAAAAATTAATAATGAAATAAAAGAAACACTTATAAAGTTAAAGTTTTATTATTTGTTTTTCCTCTTACTCTCTCAAAGAGAGTGAACTACACATTCCTTGCCACCTCAGCACATAGGGAGCAAATAACTCCATTTTAAAATAGTCTAAGGGGTAATAGGACCACCCTAAAGTATGAGTGTGTAGTTGGGAATCCGACTATAGGTTGGGGGGGCTTTTGATCATTTTCTCTAAGACTATGTGCACTCATTGAAAGGAGAAAAAAAACTATATGGTACCATCACTTTACAGTCCGAATCTTCAACATTGAACTATTATAGATGAGTCCCAAATTTAGCAACTCTTTAATTGAAAGAGGGTGACGCAATTAATCCTACAGGAGTTTGAATGGACATGCAAACAGTAATTACCGTGTATCACTTCAACATATTATCAACAGGTTTTGACCCTAAAAACAAGGGGAAAAGCTCAATGAAAAATTGTCCATAATTACCGCATTATATATTGCTCTTAATTTCGGAAGCTTCCTTGGGCATATAACAGAGAGGGAAACAGAGCACTGCAAGAAAAGAAAACATTCAGCGGAGGAATATGAGGGAAGCACCATGGTTTTGAAGAGAAAAGGGTTATCAACCAGTACCTGAGGAAATGCACTTGCAACTGTCTCAGCATCAGCTAGTCGAAGACTGGTATGTGCTTCATTATCACTCTGCTCCAGATTCAGCATAGCTGGATAATAAACTCGTCTAGGCAATGGATAAGGATTACTTGCAGCAACAAGAATGCAATGTCTTTGCCCATCAGCATTTTTGAGTGAAGAAAACATCTGAACGAAAAATCAGTCAAATGAATATATACATGCAGTATGAGGAAGAAACAAATTTGTTTTGCAGAGAAAGGCTATGTGAGCAAAGTAGGAGCAGTTCAGGTTACATTGTGCTCCAACACAGAAAGAAATTCCATCCACTATATAATCAATTCCTCCTACAGTACGATATAGGTCGATAACAAACTTGGGGCTTTAAGTATTGGCAACCATTTGTCTGGTTTTTATACCAAACAATCACAGTGACTAACTCCAAAAAGAAAACAGCACATTGGCATTTCTGTTTCAATCAGAAGCTTTTGTGACTTGTTGTGCTATACCCCAAACCCACCCCCTCTTCATTCTCCCTTAAACCCATTTCTGTAAACTTCTTTTCTTGGATCTTTCTGGTATTTCTTTAAAAAAAACTTTTGCTTTCCCCAATTCATATCTACTAGTTTATACACAAGAACCTTTAAATAGGAGGTCAAGAGGCTTAGTCACTATTCTGAACAGCAGTAGCATAGCAAAGAGCAACAACTACTACGCCTCAATCCCAAGTTAGCTAGACTGGTGAGTAATGGTACAGAATATACAAAAAATATAATTGATAATCATATGGACCTCACAGAACTCCCAAGAAAGCAAAAGAAAGCACAAAGAGGAAAGCGTGTGATAGAAAATAAAATAGTAAGAGATGCGTATACCAAGCAAAACAAAACTACTGCTCATAATATCAGAAATGCTCATTTTCAAAACATTATAAACAGTAAAACGCACCATCAATGCTTCAGCAAGGCCTTCTGCAGCGGCAACATCATTGAAACCACCGCCTGAGAAAGGTAGAGCGGATAGCCACTGGAAAAACAAATCTATGTCTCTTGTCCAGCCACTTTTTTGTAACATGCAAGCTGTGTAAGAGATGGTGAAACAGAAGATGGAGAAAAATGAAACGTCAACCAGAAAGAAAAAAGAAAAAGCTGTTTGTTCTTACGCAAGGAGAGGTGAAAGAAGCCTCAACATATTAAATTAGGACGCATTACTCCCGTCAAAGTTTTATAAGCCATAAGCTATAAGCCCATTCAACTAGGCTCTTTGTCTACTTTCATGGCTCATGCAAATAACACAAATTTAACAAATTATTCTGGTGCAACAAATATTTGACATACGGAAATCACATACTGAAATATTTCTCTAAACATGGAGCACACGAGGATCAAACAAGAAGATCGTTCTAATAATGGTGGAGTGGCCTACTGTACAAAACAGTCCATAAAATGCCTATTAAGATGATTCACCGACTAAATTTCAGTCATAGAGAGATCCTGTCTATTTAAAAATTGCTCCACATGTTTGTTCCTTTTTCTAGTTGAGATTGAGACAGGGTCTGAAGAAGGCTTTTCTATGTGAATGACACAACTACTGTTCATACTCAAGTTGCAATGGCGTCAGCCAAAATAAAAGGTAATTAAGAACAAAACGGATACAAACCACTGTAGGAATCATGCACATTAAAGACCACCAACGACAGCTCTACATCGCCAGCAGATGGGTTCTGGAATTTCAACAGAAGAAAAGTAAAATTAGCTTTAAAAAAAATAAGAAATTGATTATCGCCTTCAACTCATGCTGTAATGGAATATCATCTCCTCCTATTCAAGTATATAGTATTTGGACATTACAATCACCGTCATGGAATACTAAAAACGAAAAAAAAAGGTTTACAAGATGAACAATATGAATTTACAAACCTGTTCTACTGAATCAGCTTCAGCGAAGGACCTGAAAATTTTACAAAAGCCTATAAGTCAAACGCAACATATATTGACATTTCAAATCAAGATATAGTTTCACGGCATCAAATTAAGATTTAAAGAAAACAGAAAAGGCTATTCCAACAGTATAAAACTCTCAGCTTTCTCTCTTAAGCTATAGAAGCAAGCAATTAAGGATCTAAAACAACCATACTATCGGGGGAAAACGATTTCAAAATGAAAAAGATCTAGGAGAAGCAAATCTTTGAATAGCCAAGAAGCACCACAGTCAATTTAGTGTACAATCATCACAAGGGTATTTTTGAAAAATCTCATTCTCTCAATGGGATAAGCCTATGAAAATGTCTACAACACCTATACTCCCGCAATAACAATGTTCTAGAAGATGGTTTGATTGAAAAACCAAACAGTGGCTTTGAAGAACCCCCAAACCAGCAACATATTCAGTAATCATTCAAGTGAAAGCTAATTAGTTCACTCCTCTAGCTAAAATCACTAAAGTGAAACAGAAAAAACTCCCAGACAGAATGGACGGCAATTATATGCACTGTAGCTGACGAGAGAAAAACTTATGTGAGTTTTAATAACCTAAGATCACCCCTTACAATAACAATTGCATAAAAACAAAGAGAGAAACAAAACAAAATAGGACATAAAACATTTCAAAACAAGGAAAGAAAGTTATAAAGTTATTGGATACTATATGTCATCTAATAATCACCCTTGAAAAGGAGAGAAATAAAAACTAATTTCACTAAAATTAATAGTTGACACGACTCGATTCCAATAGAACAACCACACCAAAAAGGAAATAAGCTTCAGTACATTGATAACAGTAAAATAAATGACAAATCAATTCATTTCATCTTATCTATGTTTGCTTGGATCGTTTCCTCTTGACTGATTAATGAATTTTTCAGTTTCAAAAACTGAAAAATTCATTAACCAGTAAAGAGAAAACAATCATAGCAAACATAGATCAAATGAAATGAGGGGTGTATGTGGATGAGACTGTACCGAATCATTTTCTCGAGGTAATCGGAAATGATTGTTTTCCAAAAAGGTCCCATGGCACAAGTGCCTTCAACGACAACGATTAGTTGTTTTTTCATCATTTCTGCTTTGCTAATGATTCTACAGATTGATTGTTGTTCGCCGCCTATGATTCTATTTATTAGATGGTATACAAGTTCAGGGATAGGGTTTAAACTGAAAATGTATGTATAGACATCGAAATTTTGTTGGATTTAAGATGGGACTCTATAAGACTTAGCCCAATCCATGTTCTCGTTAGAGGTTGTTGGAGATTTGGATGGGCCTCTACAAAAATCATAAATACGTTTTTGTAGGGGTCAAATGAAACCTGTTTATAATTCTTATAGAGGCCCATCCAAATCTACAAGAATCATAAACACCTGTTTGTAGAGATCCTCAACGTATATAATTTGGGTTTGAAGAACATGGATTGGGCTAAATCTTGAAAAGGCCCATCTTAAAGCCAACAAAATTTCGATGTCTACACATACATTTTCAGTTTAAACCCTATCCCTGAACATGTATACCATCTAATAAATAGAATTTTTAGGCAGCGAACAACAATCAATCTGCAGAATCATTAGCAAAGCACACATGATGAGAAAAAAGCTAATCGTTGTCGTTGAAGGCACTTGTGCCATGGGACCTTTCTGGAAAACAATCATTTCCGATTACCTTGAGAAAATGATTCGGTACAATCTCATCCACATACACCCATTCATTTCATTTGATCTATGTTTGCTATGATTGTTTTCTCTTTACTGGTTAATGAATTTTTCTGAAATTGAAAAATCCATTAACCAGTCAAGAGAAAAACGATCCAAGCAAACATAAATAAGATGAAATAATTGATTTGTCATTTATTTTATTGTTATCAATGTAGTGAAGCTTATTTCCTTTTTGGTTTGGTTGTTCTATTGGAATTGAGTCGCGTTGACGATTAATTTTAGTGAAATTATTTTTTATTGCTCTCCTTTTCAAGGGTGGTTATTAGATGACATACAATATCCAATAGCTTTATAACTTTCTTTCCTTGTTTTGAAATGTTTTATGTCCTATTCTGTTTTTTAATTCTTTTTTTTTTTTTGCAATTGTTCTTGTAAGGGGTGATCTAAGGTTCTTAAAACTCACATCAATTTTTCTCTCCTCCGCTACAAAGCAAACAATTACTGTCCATCTGGCTCCAGGGTTCTTTTTGTTTCACTTTAGTGATTTTAGCTAGAAGAGTCAACTGAGTAGCTTTCGCTTGAATCGCTATTGAATGTGTTGTTGGTTTGGGTTTTTCAAAGCCATTGTTTGCTTTTATTTTTCAATCAAACCAATTTCTAGAACATTCTTATTGCTGAAGTATAGGTGTTGTAGACATTTTCATAGGCTTATCCTATTGAGAGAATGGGATTTTTCCAAAATACTCTTATGATTTCCCCAAACCTCTTTAAGAGGCCCTCTTGTACTAAATGATGGACAAAGCGGTTTAAGGAGTATATAAAGTCGTTCAAAGTTGCAATTAGTGAAGTCGGGTACCATGGTGGTTTCTCCTCTCTTGTTTGGAGATGATGCTTTGGTGTTCTCTGATGCAAATGAGATCCAGCTAGACTTCCTTGGGCAAGTCTTGAATTGGTTCTAGGCGGTGTTAGGGCTTAAAATTAACCTCAGAAAATGTAAGATCATACCCATTGGTGCAATGAGTAATATTCACATGCTTGCCGGAGTTTTACAAGGTAGGGCAGGGTTCTCACTACTACCTACCTTGGTTTACCTTAGGTGATTCGAACAAGGATCTTGGTGTTTGGAATCTGATTATTTGGAGGGTAAAGAAGAGGTTAGCAAGTTGGCAGAAAAGATACTTGTCCAAATAAGGCACATAAGTGCTTATTAAAAGCACATTATCGAGTATCCCTACTTATTGTATGTCACTGTTCAAGGCACCTGTCACGGTGATTGGTAAACTAGAAATATTGCAAAGAAATTTCCTTTCAGATGCAGTGGATTGGACAAAGGTGAGACCATGACATCTCCTAAGCAGTAGGGAGGGCTTGGGGCCAAGACTTGAAGGTTTTTAACAAAGTACTTTGGGTAAATAATTGTGGAGATTTCTGGTGGAGGAAGAATCTTTATGGAGGGAGTTGATTATGGCTAAATATGGTGTAACCGAAGGATGATGGAGAACAAATGGGATCACAATGTCTTTCGGGTGTGGTGTATTGGAGGAATATAATGAAAGGGCGGGTTGCATTCTTTGATAACATTGTTTTTAAGGCTGGAGATGGGAGTAGAGTTAGATTCCGCGGGAAAATATGGTGTGGAGGAGTGGTGCTTAAGGATGAATTTTTGGTGTTGTATAGAGTCTCTTGCCAGAGGGAATGTTCTATTTAGCAATTAGGGAACACAAGGAGATGGTAGTTTTTGGGATATGAAGTTTAGGAGGAATTTCAAGGATTGAGAGGTGACTGAGTTTCGAAGATTCCAAATTTACTCCAAAAGCAAGGTGAGCCAATTGACAAGTGTGACCCTTGAGTTGGGATCTCAGGAATAACAACTCATTCTTAGACCTTAGTTTAGTTCTTTTATGAGAACTAGAAGCTCCTAGTTAGGACAGAGGTTAGTTTTCCACGTACTTCGGTCTGGATTCCTAAGGTGTCGAGGAAGGTGTGTTGCTTCACGTGGCTAGGCTACTAGAAGGGTGATTTTGACGGCGGAGAATCTTAGAACACGAAAGGTGGTTTGCATGAGTTGGTGTTGGGTAATGCAACATACTGCCTGTTGCGAGGCCCAAGTGATGAGTGGGGCCTGTGTCACTCATGGACAGACATAGAGAATACATGATGAGTTTGGTTAAGAAATCAAATTGTGCCCTTTTTATCTTTTGACATACAATAAGCACTTGATGTTCTCTTGACAGAACAACAGCGAAAAATATTGTGGATTAAGTACCAAAATTTGTCAAAAAGCTACCTTTTTCAAAAGTCCTATGTTTGCAGCAAACTCCTTCAAATATCCCAAGTCCAAACCTAGAAAACCCCCACTTAACCCTCTTCAAGAAGCTCCAGTCAAGGTCTCTGTTGAGCCAGAAAAAAGCTCAAGGTCAACATCCAACTTTGTTCTTGTTTCTTAATGTATTTCTGTATTCGATGAGCTCATACGAGCATAGTACGATATAGCTTTGTCAAATATAAACTAATTAAATCAAATCACACAAAATGCAATACATATAATCCTATACATTGCAAGCATAATTAAGAAATTAAACATTATCCTTGGATCTCCCCTCGCTACCATCTTAAGCTTTTGGATGAGATCGTCATACAAATTAGCACTATAGCATATGAATATTACTAAAATTGACTGTCAACCCGAACTCAATTCCAATTAAAAAAAAAACACACAGAACCAAAATAGTATAGTAACATGTTGCTGATATGAGTGAAATTGCATCGCCTAAATGAGTACCGTATGGTTTTAAGCCGGCGTAATTCGAATCGACTCTTCGCCGGAAAGTTCCGATAATTGCACCGCCGCACAAATGAACAACGATGAACTGTTTGTCCGCCATGTTTGCTTTGTAGAAGATTCTAGAAACTGAATACAAATTCCTTCGCTGGTTGGTTCTATCAAACTCCATAGCAATATCCATGAGCGATTAGCGAAGATTTAGAGCTTTTTCAGGTTTTTATACCTTTTCTGATGAAGAAGTATAGCAAACACCAAATGAAAAACTAAGGAAATAAAACTATTCAATCATAAGGTTAACAGCATTTTTTGCCACTCAATTATGGTTTTTTTTTTTAATTTTATTTTAATCTTGATAATATCATATTAAGTTTTTAATTGTTTACTTTTAATCATGTTTATTTGTATGCTTGTACGTAAATATTCATAAGTTTACATAGTTCTTAATCGTTTTATCCCTTAATTACTTATGTAACATGTTAAATTTGTATTAGGGAAAGGGGGAGGGAGAAGTAAAGCTCGAAAAACGAATCAATTTGTATAAGGACATTGTGATATATCGAGTAAGCAGCTAAGGCAAAGTTCACCTTTTAAGATCGATTATAACAAACTCGCGATTACATGAACAGACTGGCATTATATATTTTAAATATATTAAGTTATTATTTTGAAAATAAAATGCATGATTTACTTGTAAACAATTTAGGGACCAAAATGTTATTTCAATGTGTATGCTCCATAAACAAAAGACAAATTAGTGTCAAAAAAAAAAATATGAACCCACAAAAAAACTTACTTTTTTTCTGAGAAATTAACCAAATACTTTAACTTTTTAAAATAAACATTTTTCAAGAAAAGAAAAGGAAGACACCTTTAGCTTCCTATAAATTTGGCCCAATATGCTAGCATTGAACATTAGGGCCCATTCAATTTGCCTCAAATCTTTAATTTTTTGTAAAAATTAGGTAAATGACATAGTATAAGAAAGAAATTATTTTCTTTCCCTACTCTTTCATTAATTACCAAAAATCTCTTTTTTTAGTGTTTTTCAGATACATAATATAGTAGTGCTGATACTTAAATTATTAAGTTGTTGTTATCAGTTTAATGCGTTAAATAAGGGATTAAAAAATGAAATTATAATTAAAACATAAATTATAATGGACTCCCACAAATCACACTTATGTTTCTTCCTTCAACCAATCAATCGTTCATAATCCTCTAACTAAATTATATTTTTTTTATTTCAAATTATGAAACGTTCTCCCTATTCTTCGAAAAAACAGTAAAAGTTTTATTCAAACAATCAAAATATACTTTGTATCTGATAATAAAATATTGTTGTTTTTTATGATTTAAATCAATGTTACGATATTCAACATGTTAAAGAATACTACATATATAGAACCTTAATTGTTTTGTACCAATTGTAACATATACACAAATTTGTTATTTGATACTAAAATGTGTATCATATAAATAATAATTAGTTGGATATTTTGTATCTGATACACAATAAGATATTACCATTAGGTGTGATTTTAACTTTATATAAAAATTTGTTGATTTTTTTTTATTTAAAGCAATGTTACAAGATTCAACATGTTAAATGATACTAACTATATTGAAACTTACTTGTTTTGTACCAATTGTAACATATTATTTGATAGTAAATGTGTAACATATACATAATAATTGAATGGATATTGTGTATCTGAAAAAAATATGTTATCATAATTTGTGATTTTCATCAAGGTTACCACATGTTTTAATAGATACTAAATAAATTGAAAATTAGTTGTGGACTCAATTATGGAATATATAGTATCAGATAAGAATATCTGATAGTTATATTGTAGTGGCAGTATTGGTGTATAAGATACATAAATTGGAAAAATAATTAAAATAGGAATACAATTATTGAAAAAAACAGTCTTCAAATTAATAATTACTTAGAAAAACAATGTTGGAAAGGGAAGGAATATTACAAAATACTAATTAATCATATCTTCAACGCAATACTAAAACATAACTATATATTCTATATATATTAATCAGTCCACCTTCTGCTGGTATAGTGTAGAAACTCTTCGGCCTTGTAGGATCATCGTTATCGCTAACATATCCCGCCTTGAACTTGTCCATACCATACTTCCATAACAGTGTTGCATATCTATTGCGAAGATAGTCACTCCGAAAACTTATAGATGGAATGTTGATTTCGTCGCTCAAATATTCAGCAAAAGCATCTACATACATTCCACAATCACTGCAAACAAAAAGTAGATACATTTTTAAAAGTATATGATACTAAATAACAAGAAGACATAATATGTACACAAAATCAATTATATTGTATAATTCAATGTGATACAAATATAGGTTCTTTTAGGTATCATTTGGAGAGGTATCATTAACTATGATTCACAGTACAAAAACCAAACTAGATGCACATTTGTTGAATTAAGCAATTTTCTTATATACAATAATATTTTTCATTTGATACTAAATAACAACTACTTCATAAGAAAACATAAATGTACACAAATTGAATTGTTCCTTATATACAGTGACCAAAATCTAACCTACAAAATAAATGTGATTTAAGTACTTAACTTAGATACAGTTCTCTTAACTTTTTATACAATAACAGTTAACAAACAAAATCACGAAAAAATATTGTATCTGAGAAACAACTACATATTTCACAGATGATACTTAATAAAAAAATAAAAAAATTATTTATCATCAGATTTAAAAAAAAAAACAATAGGGGTAAGATATATGATAAAAAATGGGAAAAATTGATGCTTACATTTGGTAATGTTGGTCGAACAATGGGAGGGGCAACCTTTCTACCCCTTTTTTTTGGAGGGTTTTCGGATCTTTTGAAGTAGTTGCATGTACTTTCTTCTTCGATTCTTTCTTGCTAGAACTTGAATTTGTCATGGTTATCGGAATAGACAAACTTTTAGAACTGAAATATTTGCTGTTCGGATCTTCTGAATAAAAAATTAGAGATTAGTTAGATGTTAGATGCATAATGCAAGATAAAACGATTGATACAAAATAAAAGAAAAAGAATGGCGAAAATTACAATGAAGACGATGAGAAACCCTATTTGAACTCTGAATCCGATTTAAAAGTGATAGGATTCATTTCAAATTCAAAATTATTTGAGTTTAATAACTAAAATTGTAATGGGAGAGATTGGGGGCGAAATTTAGGGAATGGGAAAGATCTGATTTTGCTTCAAACTAATAATGTATCCGGTTAAGTTGAATTGGGGGAAAATAAGGGATTTTTGTATTTTAGTAAAAGAGTAGGAAAATATTGAGAATAGGTAAAGAAGCGTTGTGTATTTAAGTAATTTGTCCTAATTTTTATCCATCTTTGAGTCTTGTGGCCTTTATTTCAAAAAGATGGTGAAAAAACATTTGCTGGTTAGTTTTTGAAACAAATGCAGCCTAGATTTTCACTCAATAATAACATAATATATACATATATATATATATATTATTTTATTTTTTTTAAAAATATTATTATTATTATTATTATTATTTTAATGATAAAGAAAATACCATGAGTTGGGTTAGCTCAACAGTATGTATTTCGTAGTTTTGTCATATTTCTACTAGGTACTAGCTTATATGTTGGGGACGGAACTTGGGAACGTAAAGGGTTCATCAGAATCCTCTTTTATATACCTATCACCTCGTATAATATTAATATCTGATGACTAGAACTAGTTGGTAAATGTTGTGACTATCTCATCGGATATTTATTATCTCGTGAAGTTTTTACTATATAGGTATCTTTTTTTGTGAAAATTGTATAGCAAACGGCCATCTTTTAATTTCTTTGTCAACTTATATATAGAACTTTAGAATCAACTACACATCATTTTTAAGTAAGCTAGAAATTTTGTGAGAAAATGTTAAACCACAGTGCAATTTTGTAAATTATTGTCAACGTTAGACGATAGTTAAATGTTTTATTTATAAGATTAAGCAATATAGAGCAAAACATTAAGTCATAGTCTAACATTGTCTGAAATAATTAATATTTTTTCAAAGATTATTTTTGCACAACATATAAAATCGAGACACGTCTAAATAATGGCTTATAAAAAGGAACATTTACATTAGACGACCCATCACCTCAACAACACTTATATATCAATCACCCAACACGATTACTGAATAATTTTATCCATCAAAATTAAATAAACAAAAAGGAAACCACCTATTTTATTTTATTTTATTTTTATTTATATTAACTTCAAATTTTGATTATTAATAACTTCTACTCATTTTATTAATCGCTAGGTGCATGAATAACTCACATACTTTTTTAAAGATAAACCCTAAAAATTCATCATGAGATAAGGAATTAAGGATGCCAACTACTCACAAGTTTTAAGATCCAACCCCATATTCATATGAAAGGCCATTCATCATATTGATCTTTTTTTTGGGGTGGAGGTGATGGGTTTGTGGGTTGCAATGTGACTTTTGCACTATAGTATATATTATAAAAAATATTACTTAATAAAATATTTTGTGCATGCAAGAAACAAATTAAAGTGCCTTCTTATGAAATGTCTTTCCATAATTGTGTTTCTTTTTGGCTCTTAAAGGACCTAAGGTCATTTCCTAAAATGGTGTCCCTATTTATTTTATTAAAAAATTCCATTTTATTACTTCTGGAGAAAATAAATCAGACAGATCAAAGATTCATTATTGGATATGATGCCACTATTTTAATATAGCACACCTTTTTGTGTGCTAGCTTCATTAGTACTTAGCAAAAATTCTTTTGTATTTTATTTTAATTTTTTTTGTTTAGGGATAATATTGTTTTTTTTGTATCTTGTTATTTAAAAGAAATATGGTTCTATCTAGGGTATTAGATCGGGTGTAGATTTTCAAGAACTCGGTAATTTCGCGTAGATCGTGAATTTATATTCAGAAAGTTAATAAATATAAAAAAATAATTGTTATAAATTCCATAGCAAAGTAAGCTTTTCGTCCAATGATAGAAACTAAACTACTTAAAGCTTTGTTACACTCTTCATCCCTGCGCACTTATAATAAAAAAAATTGAGATCATTAAAAATCTACAAAATTTGAATTTTGAATTTATCTCTGTACGAAATCCTATGATCTTGTGTGTTCGTGACAAAAATAATAGAGAATTAAGTAGAAAGAAAAAACAGATAGAATTAATAGTCTAATAGAGGTCCATTAACTATAAGCTAGATAAACTTATATTTAGATTAAATATTTTTAAAGAATTATAGTTCTATGGAAACCCCATTGCTGTCCACATAACAAGAAGGCATTTTGAAAGAATATGCCATTTCATATATCATTAATACCTTGACAAAGGCCGGCGGAGCAACAACCGGTGAAGGTTGGTTAAGTGATTAAACACGCTTTATCGAAAAATTAATTAAATTGTATCGATAAATTATAATTGTTGTATGCATATATTATATATATAATAGTCATTGGATATATTTCGTTCCCTTTTTTTGAGTTTAACTAGTATTATTTTTTCTTCCTTTATATTTAGATTCATATTACTACATGTTGTTTTCAGTGGCGAAGCCAGAAATTTCACAAAGGATGTTCAATTGCTAAAATGAACCTTCTCTTCTTAAAAAGTGAAAAAAAAAATTGCTACAACACACGATCACTTTAAGTTTGTGTGTCTTTACTCTTTCAAGGCTCCCGAAACCACTAGGCTACATCATATTATTGTGTCAAGGGTGTCCAAAACATGTTATTTATTAGCCACTTTATTTATCATTTTACTTGTATATACGGTATAATTTTCCGAAGAAGGACACCCTGACATAAGGGTGGCTACGCCACTGGTTGTTTCGCTTTGATATATATTATCTTATTATTGTTTCAGACAATGGTCATTCAAAATCCACTTTTGTTCTTTCTTAGAAGATAAAGTTTGTCTACATTCTGCTCCCTCTTCAAACCTCAACTATGGAATTACATTAAATTTTTTGTTATTATTGTTCTTAACGAAATTTCTAATTTTAGTACTCGCTGAGCATTTTCACTCTCTTATTATATCTCCTGTTTACTTATTGATCATGAAGGATACTATATGTTTCTATAGAACTATATCAATATATCAATGGTCTAACATACATAACAGGGAATACGATTATTTTATCTTGTTTTCAACCATTTGTATCAATCTTTTTTTTTTTTATAATAGCCATCGTTGAATTAGCAAAAAATTAGCTATGGATTATCAGGAAAATTGCTAGTTGCAAGCTATTTAGTGGTAAATTGTAACTAGTTCCATTTTTTTTTTCTCTTGGTAGTGTATATATTTAGGGGTACTACGGAGTATATAAGACTTTCAACAATTAACTAATTTCACCTTTAGAATATATAAGGGGTGGGGGTGGGGGTGGGGGTGGGGGGGGGGGTTGCTTTGCCGGTTTATTAGTCTGTTCTCTATTTTTCTTTCTGTTGTATTCTATCTCATCGTATCACATGTTATTCTGTAAAATTAAAAAAATCATTATCAATACCTCGATCTAGGTTCCGAATAATCTTTTGTTTCATAACCATTATTGGTCTTGTAAGTGCATGCAAAGTTAGCTAATGCCTAATGGTCTAGATATCTTCATCGACTAAGATGTTAATTAAGTTACGTTGCTAATAAAAGACTTCTTGCTAGTCAATAACAATGATATTTTGGTGAGAGGTAGCTGTCAAAATGCCATTAATTCGTACATTTATTTACTATATAGTAAAGTAAATTAGAAAACTAATTAAATATAAAATATTATCCCAATCTTATTGGTAACTTGTTATCTAATCATGTATCTTTCAACTAACTATCAATTAGAAATATTAAATTAATAAAAATATTTCCCTTACCTAGCGTTAGCGTTAGAAATGTGTAGATTTAGCCCAGATTTTAATCTTATTTTACGTTTGATAGATTTCACTAAACGAGGGGGGAGGGGGGTGAATTTTATGAAATGAAACCATTATTTTAATCTGAAATACTAGCTCTTATAACTAATTTTTCAACTTTAAATTAGGTTGAAGTACAATTAAATAATCATATAAGATAACCATGATAGAGAGATTGCACTATTAAAAAACAATGAATGAATTAGCAATAGGCAAAATTTCATATTAATCCTACTTAACGATAAATAAAAAATGGGAAAAATTCATTTACCTAGGAGTTATTGCTTAGCTATGGATCGTTTAGAATTATTGACATATTATTATGGAGTTAATTTCATATTTTCTAGTAATGTCGATATTTTAAGGAGGAGCTTAACCCTAATATAATGCAGTAAATTAAGTTGTTTCTCTTTTAATTAGAGTCTCTGATTATAATTTTGAAAATGAAGAAATTCTTAGCAGAGAGTGCTTGCTTTCGAATGTAGCCTTACATGACATGAATTCAAAATAATCGCATTCCAATGTAAGTATCGAATACCCAAATTCCGAATTGAAAATATTTTTTTTTAAAAAAGTAGTCCATATATAGTAAAAAGAATATTCCGACACAACCTACTACGGTCCCCAATGTAATGGGACCCAATCAACGACAACTGTGTCAGATCAACAATAGTGCGTTCTCATCACGCATTATGCCATGCGTCTTGGACACACAACACACGATTCTGTTTTGCCCCTTTGAGACACCAAAAGCCAACATTATTTAAACGAAATTTTAATAGCTCGATTAGTTAGTTATTGAAATTTTAATTTATTAATGAGTATTTGGTTCTTCATCTCGTAATTCCGTCTTATTTCTCTTTTCCTATTCTCAATTTTTTTTTAAAAAAAAATAGTAGTCGAGGTGGATGGCGCGTGTAGGCACGCGCGTTGGAAAGATTCGTTGGAAGTTTTTGTTGTCGTGATTATTCTGAGCCAAAGAAACGGAGTATATTCCAAGCAAAAAAGAAAGTTCTAGAGTGGCTTTTGGTAAATTACATTTTGACCCTTCATATTTGTACATTTGAATTTTTGACTTATAGTTTTTTTTTTTTTTAGTTTGTTAGTGTTAGTGAAGCCCCTCAATTTTTGTTTCATCTCTACATTTACCCAATTTGTATATTTTGTTATTGAATCAATGTAGCAAACTTAGTTTGTTCATCAATAGAAATGAACTTGAGAGTCCACGAGGTTAAGGTATTGTTAGTTGTACAAATGTGTAGTGTATATTGTTATTAAGATGTTCAAATGGTGACGAGTTATCAAATTGTATCCTAATATTACCTTGTTATGTGTGTCTTGAAACTCTATTAATATTTTCTTAAGTAAATTTACTATCGCATGTGATAGCTGTAAAAAAACACACGTTCCTCATATAATTGACTCCATAATTACCTGGTGTGTTATAATTTGTGCTAGTTAACATTAGAAAAGAAGTGATAAAATAATACGTCCTCCGTTCATTTTTACTTGTCATATTTTGACTTGGCACAATCATTAAGAAAATAATTACTGATGTAGGTATTTTACCAAAATGTTTAGCATTAAGTCTTGAAAAACGATATGAAGAAAGGATATCTAATGTTGAAGGTAAACATGGAAAAATATAATTATTTTTTCTTAATATGTCAAAAATAAAAATTTATTTTAGAAAAAAGTAACAAGCAAAAGTGAATAAAGAGAGTACAATAATACCAATTCTAAAAATCTAAGTAGTTCTTTAATTTATTAATTATCTGAATTTCTACCTTGTTGATGAAAGTTCGATTCTACGTGTTGTAATTCAATTCCCCAACACTAATTCTAGTGGGGAAAATGAGAAATAGTAGTAGGTATGTTAAATGTGACTTTCATAATTTAGAAGGACAAAAGAGTAAAAAAGGTTTGATCTTATCTTGATAATGTAATATGTAACGTCAATGCCAGCACACGCTATTTTTTTTTATTTTATCGTATAATATAATAAAAATATAAGAATCACTCTTTCGAATATTCACAACTCTCTAAAAAGCATGAAACCTAACCCATCAAAGATTCGTTTCGTACGCGACGCCCCGACCTCGACCCTTCTCCCCCACGCACCGCCTTTCCAAAAACATTAAAATATCATATATTTCTTCCGTCCCATTTTATATGTCATTCCTTTTTATAAATAGCTGAACCACAATACTTGTCATTTTATAAAATTTATGCATAAATTACCATATTTTGCCTATCATACTCTTGATAGAATAGTTAATTAATTTTGTCATTTATTAATAAAGTTGACTTAAGAAAACATTAAATAATGGTAGAAGGGGAAAGTTACATCATTTCTTAATGCAAGTGCAAAGTAAAGCATGACATATAAAATGAGACAGAGGGAGTATATTTTTTTGAGTTGTTCAGTATTTGAAATTTATTATCTCGACTAATTGGAATTATGTTTAATAAGTCCATTATCAAGGCAAACATTTTATATTCAGAAGTTTTTTTTTTTTGAGATATGAATTTGAAATTTTTGGTTAAGGACAAAGGAATGAATAACCTGATCCATATCACTTGATATTACATTACTATTAAAAAAAATACGAATTAATGATGAATAAATTATGCAGCTAAACAATAAAATTCATTAATAATCTTATTTAGAGATGAAATAGTGATTTAGTAACGAATTAGTGATGAAGCTCTTGGATAATTAATTTTAGACTTTTGTAGTGCATATTTTTGTTTCGATTAATTCAATTCAAGAAAAAAAAAACGCTCCTTATCAAAAGTTTATTTCTTTTGAAGGTTCAAACTTGAAACTGTGAATAAACTTTATTCATCAACCCCACTTCTTATAGTTTATGATATTGATTAGAGTAATCCATATTCATATTGCCCATGACTCATAATAGGAAAAATGCTATCCTTCCTACTAAATATTTCTCTATCTTCATATTTAAATTTGAAATCTCATTCATACTATCACACTTTTTCCTTATAATATAATTTAGTGATACAAGTTATATTAATTCAGATTCGTAAGATTGAATTCTTATCGAAAAAACATTGCATATTCAAAATATTTTTTATTTTCAGAACTCAAACTCGGACTTGAAATGTTAAGACTGAGTAAAGGGCTTGATGGTCTAGGTAGATTTTTCTACATGTACCAAAGATTAAAATCTTTTTTTATTTCTTATATACCAAGTTTATTCCCTTTTATGATTCTTCTTAGATCCCTTTATTCTTTAAATTTCCCATTCCGGATCTCTCTATGTTTATAACAAAACAAATCAACTCTCTCATTTAAAATCCTCCTTCTTGGTCCCCTCATTTCTCTCATTGTAGCATTTGCATAATAATATTAAATAATTAACAATTATTTTTCTTTCATACTTTCCTTCTTAGGTCAATTAAATCATCTCACAAAAGCTGGAAAATTTCAAAGAAAAAACCCTTTTTCTTTACAAAGAAGATGATGAACAACAACAATTTTTCAGAGAAAATGGAGAGATGTCAACAATATATTGATGCTCTTGAACAAGAAAGAACAAAAATTCAAGTTTTCTCTAGAGAACTTCCACTTTGTCTTGAACTTGTTACTCAAGGTAATTTTATTTTTTTTCAATACCTCACTTTTTTTTAGATTTTTATCCTAATCCATACAATATAACAAAACCCCATTTCTTCATTTTTGTAAATTTTTTTTGTTTCATGATTTGTATTATTCAAAAAAAAAAAATGAAACCCCATTTCTTCATTTTTTGTGAATTTTTTTCTTCAAGATTCTATGCTATTCAAACAAAATAATAAAACCCCATTTGTTTGATTTCTTCATTTTTTGTGATTTTTCTTTTTGTTTAATGTGGTAAAGATAAAATTTAGTGTTCCAAAGGATTTATTCATCAAGATTCTATACTATTTATCAAAATAACAAAACCCCATTTCTTAATTTTCTTCATTTTTTGTGATTTTATTGAAAATTTTATTCTACTCATCCTCTAGCATGACTCGAATACTCAATTACTAATTAACAATAAAGGTGTTCAACCACTCGAGCAAGCGTTACTAGTGATTCAAACAAAAATAATGAAACCCTATTTATTAATTTTCCTTTTTTATGCCTTTCAAACAAATAACAAAACAACATTTCTAAAATTTGTTAATTTTTTTTTATCTTATATTAATTTTATTTTTTGTTTGTTTTTAATGTGCAGCTATTGAATCTCACAAGCAACAATTATCTGGTACAACAACAGAATACAACCTTAATGCACAATCTACTGAATGTTCTGATGATGAACATACATCTAGTGATGTTCCTGTTTTGGAAGAATTTATTCCATTAAAAAGCACATTTTCTCATGAAGATGAAGATGAAGATGATGAAGAAAATCAATCTCATAAATCAAAATCTTTTATTATTAATAATAATAATAATACTAGTAATTCTACTAGTTCTAAGGATACAAAAAATAAAAAATCTGATTGGCTTAGATCTGTTCAGCTTTGGAATCAAACTTCAGATCCCACCCCAAAAGAGGTAACTAATTTTAGAATTTTTTTTTTTAAACACTTCTGTTAATTATTTTTTTTGTTGTCTAATTTTTATTTTTGTGGGGGTATTTTAGGAATTAATACCTAAAAAGGTGTCGGTTGTAGAAGTGAAGAAAAATGGAAGTGGAGGAGCATTTCATCCTTTCAAGAAAGAGAAAAAAGCCGTCGCCGTCGTAGAAACAACGCCAACTAGTGGCGTTGTTTTGACGGCGACAGATAGTTCCACCGTCGAGAATGGCGGTGGAAGTAAAAAAGAAGATAAAGATGGTCAAAGAAAACAAAGAAGGTGTTGGTCTCCAGAGTTACATAGAAGATTCTTACATGCCTTACAACAACTAGGTGGCTCTCATGGTAATAATTTTAAAGAAAAATAAGTAATATTTTTTAATTTGAAACGAATTTTACTGTTTAGCTATATAATAATTATCAGTCGTAATCCTTTGTATTTAATTTTGTTTTGCAGTGGCTACACCAAAACAAATTAGGGAGTTAATGAAGGTGGATGGACTCACTAATGATGAAGTTAAAAGTCATTTGCAGGTTTGTTTAAATGATTAATGAATATTCCAGATTTTGTCTTTATATTTATTTATTTATTTTTGTGCTCCTTTCTTTTTCAAAAAAGTATTTATTTATCTTTGGCAAATGTGAAACATGATAAACTTTGATGTATATCAAAATTTGGAAAATGGATATTTTATATTTTTTGTTTGGTAGTGCAAAATTGATTAGGGGTCCATCAACAAATTCTAGTACAAACTTGGATTATTTTGTATAGATAGACTCAAGAATTTTGGATAACTACACCTTTACTTCCTATATACATTATATTTTTCTTTTAAATTCATATGAATTCAAATCGTTTTTCTATATTCTTAGAATTGAAGTAAGATTATAAATTATACTGTTGTTGTTATTATTGCCGTTACGCAACTAAATAACAATATATTTTTTTTGTTATAGAAAATCTACTACTTTTGAGATTTGGTTTAGCTAAATTTGGTAAATGTAGCTGTATATATATCTTTATATGAGCTAAAAATCAAAAGGTCTTTGAATTTAGACTATAGTAAGCTTTCTAAAATTCTTTGTACAAATCTACTTTTATATGGATACCAAATCAAGCAACATATATGATGTACAACTTTCCAAGTTATTTACCACTAATTACAAATTAAAATGTACAATTTTTATTTTTTTTACGTGACTTGATATTGTAAAATTTCTTTTTTACATGAATATATATATATATACATGCATGACCTAAATATCGTTTGTTGTCTTTTCATATAGAAATATCGATTACACACGAGAAGACCTAGTCCTTCATCAATTCACAATAACAACCAACAACCACCACAATTCGTGGTCGTCGGAGGAATATGGGTCCCACCACCAGAATATGCCGCGATGGCCGCTGCAGCACCAGCGGCCTCGGGCGAAGCATCGGGAGTTGCCAACTCAAATGGAATTTATGCACCTATTGCCACTCATCCAAAGGGTCCACTCCATGATCATGCATCGGGTGGAACCCTAAGACAACATAACAACAAGTCGTCGCGCTCAGAGGAGCGCGACGGGAGCCACAGCCACTCTGACTGTGGCGGTGTGCATTCGAATTCTCCGGCGACGTCCTCTTCTACTCATACAACTACTGCTTCACCAGCTTACTAAAAAAATGTGTAGAAATTTTTTTTGTAATATATTTTTGTTTTTCCTATTTTCTACTATAAATGTAGAAAGTAATATAGAGTTGATTTTTCGGTCTTTTTAGAAAAAAAAAAACTTATCGTATTTATTTGTTTCTTTTTTAGTTTATATTTTAAGAAAATATTATATATCTTTTGTGATATCTTTTGAGGATCTTTTAGACGCATTTTGACAATGACAGTAATTAAGATTGAATAATATGGTGGGTTCCCATTGTTTTGGTTTACTGAAATGACACGTAGATTTTAAAAAATAAAATAATCTTGCATAGCGTTTAATTTAAGCAGAATTATTCTTTACTTTATAGCAAAATTATTTTCACTAGCTACATGAACCCTAGGTTATTTTTAGCCCTTTTTTATTGAAGCATAGGAAATTTTAATGTACGCGGTAGGGTCTAGTCAAGCCCCTAAGCCATTCCAAGGCAACGATGATGATAACAATAATAAATTCAACGTAATTTTACAAGTCAATTTGAGAGGATGAAATATACATAGTTTTGTCTTTATGGGTAGAAGGAACTTAAAATCGACGTCTTTATGGGTAGAAGGAACTTAAAATCGACGAGGTGAACAAGATCATACAGGCGGAATATAATTTTTGAAAATGAGAAATTTTAATGTAATTACAATGTTAATTTTATATGTTGAATCCTTGAAGGAAAAAAACTACTATTAAGAAAACATGAATTACCGATAAACAAAAATTATTTTTGAGAGTGAAATAATGTGAATTTTGATTAATATTTTAAGATGTTTTTTTAAAAAAATATTATTTTGATATGAGAAAATATACAATTTATAGTATTTTTCGTATAATTTTTAATATTCAAAATTTAATTTTAAAATATTGCATAATTTAATCTAATTTAACTCTAAAAATCAATCAAATTAATTTTTGAAAAATAAAACGTGATAAATATATTGAGACGGATGGAATATTTCTTAATAAACTTGGTGTGAAGTTCAATCTTTGATGTATCACAACTGTAAAAAGGAGAGTGAATCCAGCATAATTTTTGAAAAAGCAATTAATGGAGATAATGTTTGGTAAGTTATCAAAAGTCAATACATATCTTAAAAAATTATTCCATAGTTTTGGAATAATCCACTGTTTTTTTCCCCACAATAATTAGTTTCTTATTAATTACTCTAGCTGTGGTGCAACTGTACCAACTTAATTGACTCAAAATAAATAAATTATTGAAATTAATACTCTCTATCCAATAATAATTGTTCATTAGTATTACTTTGATACAGAAATTAAGAAGCAGTAAATAGTAGAGATAATTTTATCAAATTACCCTTATTAAATATAAGTGATTTAAATATTGAAAAAGAAATAGGATTTAATAGTAAAGATAAAATTGATACAATATGATAAATTATTTATTAATTTTATAAGCTGAACATATTATTACACCTTTTAAAATAATATAATGGACAAATAAAATTGAAAAGAGTTTGTAACACCTTTTTTTTTTGGTGTTTAGATTTAAACCCCACAAACTAAAGAATACAAATATAAAAATAATTTAATAGACTTGACTTTTGAGCAATATTTTACATCATAGTATATAATCAATTAAATTGAAAGATAATTAGATGTGATGGAAATTTAATTGCGTAGAAGTTACTCGTCCTCTTTGTATGACTCATCACTTATCATATACTTTTCTCAATGTCGAAAAGCTGCATTTTTTCAACAGGAAATATTTGCACTAATGTCCAATTAAAGGGAGATTGCGATACCAATCAAAAAGACAATCGTTGTTATTAAATAACAAAATAAATTTTGAAATTTATTAAATTTTTTTTAGAAAAGGCATTTTTTACATTTTATTAAGATGATTATAATCATCACACAATGACAAAATTAAGAATTTTTGGTTGTTTTTATATCATTTTAAATATTTTTTACCTCATGAATTATCTTTTGCAGTTAAGTTATATGCGAAATTTATATTTTACGACGGTGTCAGAGTCGGGCCTATCATAATTTATCATTTACTCAATGTTCAATCTTCCTTATATAATTCTTACCTTACAAGCTTGTAGCATTGCTCGATATTCAAGCCAAATAAATCAAATCTTGATGACTCGATAGAAAAATTTAGGCAAAAATGTTAAAAAGCTCATGATAAATTCATTAGAATTTCCTGTCAAAATCCTAACCAACGTCATAACTTATTTGTTAAGATAATCTCTTGACTAAAATCCTAACAATTCATCATAACTTATTATTAAGACAATTCTCGCGACTAAAATCCTAACAATTCACATTATCTGTGGTCAAAATTTTGATATTAATCACCATAGCTTGTTGTTAAGACAAATTTTATTCAATATTAAATAAAGAAATCTTGATGACCGACTAGAATTTTGCTTTAGATTTTAGAGAAACGTTTATTTTGGTATCTTTTTTTTTTCTTCTTAATTAGGTTTTTTTTTAAGTAGCTAGTAACATAAAAAATAAATATCTTATTCATACAAATCATCAATTAATTCAGAGTCACATTATATATGACTATAACCTATTAAGAAAGATACGTCACCCATTATAATTTTTCATATACAATACTCGAACCTGATTAAATAGTGAAACCCATCAATTGGCTAATTAAAAAGAAAAAAAAGTTTTATTTTGAGTGTAAAGGTTCGATAAGGATGGTTCCAATCGGAATATTCCTAGGAATAAGAAGGATATGCAACTTTGGATACTAATATTCTATTTAGTGCTAAGTTGGATTTATATTAAAATATATATAACAGGTCAAGAAAAATTATATTGTATTTTTTTAATAAAAAGTGTATTGCCCCTCATGCATGTTAGGTATTATTTCTATTTCGTTGGTCAAGTATATTCTCTTGTTTTTTTTTTTAACTTATCTTATTTTGTCAATGGAAATTTTTTTAAAGATATTCTGATTCTTGAGAATCTTAAATTGTCCAAGATTCTATTGCCTTTTTTTTTCTTCCCTCCACTAACAAAGATTATATATTCTGTTATATTTCTCTTTCACATGTCCTTTAAAAATATAAAAAAAATTATTTATAAATTTAATTTAATTTTGTAAAAATATTATTAATATTATTACTTCAGAAAACAACTAATTTCAAGAGTAAAATTAAGAAAAAACATTAATTTTAATTTTATTTGTAATTTGATAAAAGTTTTGGAATGATTTTGTTTTAATCAGTAATATTAACGACTAATATCGATGTAGTATTTTGGCTATTCACATTTCATACAGTTCAAATATGAGTTTTATTGGCACCCAATCACAAGTGATTTTGACTTTTGGAAAAATCAAATTTAATAGGGCTGTTTGAATAATTTTAAAAGTATATCCTTTTGTTCAACTTTATTTTTTAAACTAGGTAATTTGGCTGCGCTACGCGCGGTGATAAAATATTATATCAAAGGTATAAATTAATCGTTTCATATTTTTTGAATATAAAAGAATTTTTAGTTCAAATTCTTCTTTTTAGTTCAAATTCAATTAAATAGATCAAAATTCATATTTGAATTCATCTTATTATTCACACTGAACTAATTTCTAACAAATAAAATATACTATTACATGAAGGAAAGAAAAGTACTTTAAAAATAATGAAAAACAAAGTTGATCATTTTGTGTAATTTACACACAATACATATGTGGAACATCGTAGATTGAAGATAGAGAACTATTTTTAAAATTTTATATTTTAAATTTGTTTTTCTTCAATTATACTTAAAAAGATACTTAATAACATAACGTTTATAATGTGAAACTAATAATACTAAAAAAGAACGAAATTCAACCGATAATAACATGAATAGCTCAAATAGATCGTAAGAAGTGTAAAAATTATTTGATAAATATGGAAATTATAATGTCTAAAACGTAAAAATGAGCATATGTAAGTTATGCTAAATTTAAATTGATAAAAATTTTAATTGAAGTAAAAATATGTTGTAGTGTAGATTTAGTACTTAATACTCTTTGTCAATGTCCGTTATTTAACTTGAAATAAGAAACGTTTAGGTGCCTCATTGGCTCTCTTTAACTTATGTCTTAGCAGTTATGTGAGAAAGACTTTAAGAAGAATTAAGAAAAACACTATTTCAAATATGAAATAAAAAGAATAATCTCGAGCAAGAGTTTTATGAAATAAAAAAATTATGGATTTATATAGACAAAAATGAAGGAATCTTTAAAGAAAATATAAATATTTCTTTGTGCAATAGTATTTTTAAACTTTTGTTAGTAGTTTGTATTATTACACACAAAGTAACAATAACTAATTGCATCTAAACAAAAATACAGACTTGCAATAATAAAATATTATAAAGATTCAAACTAAGGAAGTTACATAGAGAAAACACAAACAAACACATCTTCATTGGGACCTTATCATAAGAAAATAGATAAAAATAAGAATACAGAATCAGTGCCCACTTTTTTGAGCTCTTGTTCGGCACCCTCTTTGACAAACTAATCAACATTCAAGAGTCATCTTCACCATGTAAAGTTAAAACATGAATTTTATAATATTATAATAATATTACAAAGAACAATGAAATATAAAAAATAACTTTGAGTTGGGATTTCATGAAACAAAAAACTTGTGAATTTATATTGATAAAAATGGAGAGAAATCATAAAGTATCTTTAATTTTATAATTTAATAGTTGGAGGTTATAAATATGAAAACTTAAAAGTCATGAAATTAATGATATTATTAAGAATAGATGTTTAATAGATTAAAGTTATGGAGGTGAAACTTAAAAATTAAATAAAGAAGATTAAGAAATCTATATTATATAAAGATATAAAATTCTTGAATTGAATAAATAATAAAAAGAAGTAAAATAAAGAACAAAAAAAAAGGAAAAGACTATAAAATAAATAGATAAAACCCATAAAATTTAACTTTCGTGAATAATTTGTTGGAATTCTTTTTAAATCAAATGAAAAGGGTTGTAATAATTGATGAGAAATTAATAAATATTATAGGAAAAGAGAATAATAACATTCATGACAAAATAAATTAAATATGGCCATTGATGAAGATATAATTAAATATGATTATCTTTAATGTTAATTAAATTTGTAGGTGTATTTTTTTGTATTTTAAAATTAAAAAAAGGCCAAAAAACCCCCAAAAAAGATAAATAGGATTGACGCTCTTAGAGAGCATCACCTCACCGTTTTCATATTCAGCTTTATTATTATACTAGTGAAAGTATCCACGCTTCGCGCGATTATATGAAATATTTATAAGATAATAATATGTAATATTTATATTTAGGTTAATATCGAATATATAAATAATATTAATATTTCTCTTCATCTGCAATATCATACGTTTTTTTCATTTTTTTTAAACATATAAAATATAATGTATTTTTTTGTATATGTATATAGTAGAACAAAATATTCATCGTGGTGAAGTAAATGAAAAAGAGGTAATATGTTGAAATAACAATATATTGTATTACGTTGTAAATATTTTATATGTTTTAATTTCCTCTATCTTTTATAAGAGTACTAATTTTCTATACAAACTCTGATTTCGTAAAAACAAAATTGAAATTTTTATTATGTCTTTATTATTACATTTATTTATTATAATATTTTAAACATTAATTAAATATTATTAAGAATTATGAAAAATGAAACATACAATAGTTATGAATAATATTTAATATTAGAAGTTACAAGTAAGATGAAGAGACATGAGTTATAAATAATTTAAATGTATAATTTTATTAGACATTAAATGTATTACTAATTACGCATTGATTTTATTTGTAAAATAAATAAATAAAAATAAGGGGTGAAAATACAAAAAATGAACAAAGAAAATATAATAAGCGGTGACTGCATAAAAATTATAATTACATTTCAAACCAAAAAGGATGATGACAAAAACAGATTGTTACATACGCAAAAATAAAATAAAATGGCATCATGAAACTAATATTTTATTTTTCAATTACTTTTTTTGCAAGTATAATAAAATTGAAACTCCTAATCATCCTAGTTTTTTGTTGCTGAAATATGATAATTATATTAATTTTGCTTCATAACAAAGAAAAAGTAGAATAGTAAAGAATCAAATGATTAGCGTTGACAATACATTTAGCTAAATGATTTATACAAACCAAAATTTAAAAAATTCTATCAAAAGTAACTAAGTTACTAATACAAGTCAAAGTGAAAAAAAAAAATCTAGCAAAATAATCTCTAATTATGCTTCATTTTTTTTCCTTCTACCATCTTCCTTTGCAAGTAGATTCGCCACCATATTTTACTCCATATGTCAAACTCTTCATTATGCGACCAACTGAGTGAAAAAATATCATATGCCAATTAAAAATAATTATATCAAAAGAAAGAAAGAAATTTAAACTATATGTAATATATTTATATTTTTTAAAAATAGTACTAACAATACTAAATAATAATCGTTTCTTGAAATCAAACAAATATTATAATCAAACTATATTATATCCGAAAAATTAACTATTAGAAAGAGCAATTGCACAGACAACACATTGTTAAGAATTACAGAGGCATTTTTTTTAATCATACTTGCTTAATGAATGATAATACAAACATAAATAAAATATTAAGAAAGCATGTCTAACTACATAAAAATAAAGAGAAAGACTTGAGAATAAAATATATCTTACCTTCATGTACTTCTTTTTTGTTACTTGTTAGTTAATTCACAAACAAATGTGATGAAGAAGAGAAATTATAATTTTGTATGTGAATCTTCATGAAAATAAATATGAATTTATATATACAAAATAGAGGAAATGAAAAAAAATAAAGATTTGCAATGAAATATTTCTTACCTTCATGTACTTATATTTCGTTACAAACCAAACAAATATGATAAAGAAGAGAAAAGATAATTTTGAATGTGAATCTTCATGAAACTAATATGAATTTATAGGCACAATAGAGGAATACCATAAGACATCATAAACTTACAAATTTAAGTTTGGAGGTTATGGACATAAAAATTATGGGAGTTATGAATATTATTAAGAGTAAAAATTAAAGAAGGGCAAGTCATGGGTAATAACTCCTTGTGAATAAATTTAAAAAATAAAGAGAAAAATACTTTAAAAATATATTATCATTTCATGATTAGAAGTGAGACAAACAAATAGAAAAAAGAATGTGGAGAATTTTTTTTATGTTAATGTTCCTACATTAATAAATATTTATTTATAATAAATTAAGTAATTTACTTTTACAATACAATAATTAATATATATATATATATATATATATAATAATAATTATTATTAATAATTTATTATTATTAACTCATGAGATATAATAAGATGCAACAAATATATATATATATATATATATATATATATTTTATAATTAAACAAATTAATATGAAAATAATGAAAGGAATTTAAAAAAAAAAGAAAGGGAAGACTAAAGATAAATAATATTCTAGGCCATAAAGAGGTGCCATAATAAATTAATATGGTTGTTATAAAATTTAATGAAACTTAATAAATAGGATAGAATGTGATTAGTTCTTTGATTAAAAAATAAGAAAAAATAGAGAAAAATGTCAAAAAAATGAGAAAAAAGATAAATAGCAATGGTGGCCTTAGAGAGGTGCCACATCATCCTTGCCTACATTTGGCTTTATATTATATATAGATTTAATAATGATAATCTAAAGACATTGCGTAAGAAAATATCTTTTAACTTTAATTTACCCCAAAAATAAGGATTTGATAATTTCTGATATTTTCTTTGTATGCTCAACTCTTTTGATCAAATGGCAAACAAATTGTAAGAGGTATTTCACAATTTTGATTTAATTGATTTTTTTTTATTTTTTTTTAAATTTATAATCCTCAACCAAATTTTGTTCAAATGCCTACTAATTCTTTCACTAAGAGGTTCGATACGATTCATACATGCAATTATCTTTGAACATATTTAGTTTACATTAGAGGTCATAGATATAGGTCTTTGCGACTCTGCCGTGGGTCCTCATGAACTTGCTTTCAATTAGGGGTGTGCATTCGATTTTTCGATTTGGTTTTACACTATTCGGTTTGGATTTTCGGTTTTTGGTTTTGTAAAAGTGTAACCCAATCCGATCTAAAATAAATTTGGTTTGGTTTGGGTTTCCTCTATTTGGTTCAATTTTTTTCGATTTGGTTATTCGATTATGTCAATAATTAATAACATATATAACCAAAGTAATAATATTTAATCCCTTAAATATACTTTCTAATATAAATCATAAGTAAACTTAAAATACAATACTTATAAGTATACCTATTATAAATGTAATTCAACATAAAATATAAACGTAATCTTCATGAAAGACAATAACCAAAAAGGGACAAAAGTGGTTAACTCCAACTTAATTCTAAGCCTAAACATTATATATATATATAAATAAAATTCGGTTTTTTTCGGTTTTTATTTTTTAAAATCCGAAACCAAACCAAAAAACCAAACAAAGTAATTTATTAATCCAAAATCAATCCGAAAAACCAAAAAACCAATCCAAATAAAAATTCAATTTGATTTGGTTTAGTTATTCAGTTTAATCATAATGCACACCCCTACTTTCAATGCATAGGATATAGATACATGTAAAAAAACATTCTATTTTCAATAGCTATTAGATTTGAACCTGTGATTCAAGAGTACAACAAGTTAAAAGGCTTATTGTTGAGTCACACATCGATCTGTAAGGACATTTGTTCTTCTTATAATTTTAGTGTTTCTGGGTAATTCTTTCCTATTGAGCTAGTTTTTGGATTGGATTAGAATCAAAATTTATTTTTTATCATGTTATCAATATATGCCCATTCCAATTTATTTTTATCCGATAGTGTCCTTAACTAAATTATTCAAACTCCAGATATTCAATCTTGATTATGAAGGGGCTTGTTGTTTACCCACATTAGTGGATTTAGTGGCATTTAATCTCTTTATACGATCTTTAAAAAATATTTTTCTCTTGAGTTAACTTTTATGATTGGATTAGATCTGATATCCATTTCTTTATCACTAATAATCTTAAAAAATTGAACTCATAGGAGCCATATTGGCATGTGATATTTCAAAATTTTCTTAGACCTAGCTAGTAGTTGTAGAGACACACCATATGTCCTAAGCTTGCAATAATGTAATAACCCTAACTATAAATGGAATCAATTATTATTTAATTATTCCATGTATGTACACAATACTTAAATTTTGGACAAACAAAGACTATATAGTAGTAGTATAATAAATATTGTGCCATTTATTTACCACCTAGATTGTACATTTGTACAATTGTACTACAAAAAGATAGACTTGGAATTAGGTGGGAGTTGCTAATTATACATATGGCCTTTCGATAAATGCAAAAGCCAAATGTCCTTTGCAATACCTTTAGAACTACATAAAACACAATTCATTTTTTATTTTTATTTTTTGAAAATATTGTCTCATTTTGGACCTATTTGGCATCTAATGTTTTGTTTAATTCATATATTTAATAAACTATGTTATCCTTTCATTCGTTTTGTACGTATTTTCTCTTTTACTTTTCTATATGATTATCTGTTATCACACGTCTTCTGACTTTAACTTTAGACGCTTTAATTATATCGCAAAAATAATGAAAGGTTAGCCAAAATTTTAGGACCTGTATTATACTTAGGAGTGATAGAGTTGTGACTCAACAAGGGACGACTTATTTGACGTCTAATGTTTTGTTTAATTGATATTGTTGTTATAAAATATGTTATCATTGTACTTTTTATACGATTATTTATTATCTATCATACGTCTTCTGACCTTAACTTCAGGCGCGTTGACTTTATCGCCCTAAAGAAGTGAAATATTAAAACGAATATTCTCAACCAATGTCTAATTTACAAGTTGCTATTACATATTTTATCTTAATAATATATATTTCGTCAAGGGCTTAAGGTCACTCAAAAAATTAAAATACATCTATTTTATTTACAATCTATTTCCCGTCAAATTTTAAAGGAGATCTACATAGGGGCAGTGGCCAGCATGCTTAGCTAGACCAGCTGGAGTTTTGTTAAAAAAATATTTTTGGTTTTTTATTACATCCGTTTTGAGTTTCGACTAAATTCAAATTTGTCTCGAGACATTCACATTTGGGGTAAAGAACTATCTAATAACAAAGCCGAATCCATATTTAGGAGGACTTGAATCCGAAAACTCTAGTATATTGAAAAAGTACTTAATTACCAGTTACCGATTAAAAAATTATAATTAATTCTTTTTGGTTTAAATAACTTTTGATTTGTTAAAGTAGACAAGTAAAAGGTTTCAGTTTCAATAGTCACTGTGAAATTGATTACAAGCACAAGGAGAGGAAAATTCAAGAAAACCATAATATGCTATATTATTTATTTAATTTGAAGATTTAACCTACAAAAATTAATTCCAGTATGTGCTGTATTAATTTGCCAATGCATACAAAATATAATGATTTTAGTAGTGAGCAAAAATGAGTATTTAGATAGTGTGAAAGTTAGTGTGCACACTGTCTAAATACTAATTTTCATGTTTCATTTCTCGAGAGTTAAATTATGTAAATTTTGATTAGTATTTTAGAATATATATTTTCTCATCAAATTAACGTGAGAAAAAGTAGCACTTCTAACACTTATTTTATAATTTTTTGATATATAAATTTTAAATATAAAGTATTAAGTAATCTAATCCAATTTAACTGTAACTTCAAAAATGAGTCAAATTAACTTTTGAAAAGAAAATTTGCCAATAAATTTGAAATGGAAGGAGTATTATAGAGACGAGGATGAGCTAGAGGAGGATGCAGTGTTACAACATCGTCTGGTTTGTTTGATTCAAATATTGTGCGTAGGCTATAAATTTATATGTAAAAATTAATCTACAATCTACAATAAATAGTAAATCTGAATTAATAATTTTAAAAATCCTATAAGTGGAACAATAAGAATCTTAATTCATATAAAGCTTAAATTTTGAATTAACGGATAACATTTCTCTCTTTAATAAGCCCAATATATCGTGAAATTCAATTAATCGACATAATGAATTTTGAACACCACATAGTTAAACCAAAAAAAAAAAACAATTAAGTAGCTGAATTAATTTACTTTAATTTAATTAAGAATGCAATGGCATTATATTGTGATATATTTTGAGGACCTCAATAATTGCATTTGACAATGACAGAAAAAATGAATAATTTATCTGGTAGGTTCCCATTATTTTGGATTATTGAAATATGACACGTGGAATAATAGATCAATAATTAATAACGCGTTTAACTTGAGCAGAATTATATATTCTTCTTTATAACGATATCTTTTTCAATTGTATGTAGCTTAGTTTTGCCAGCATTCTTATAGTTTGACAAATTTTCAAAAATGACGATAGTTTATATTAGGTATGCACACAATTTTGGATCGAAAGTTGAGATATCTCTTTTTCTTAACACTGATTTATATATCTTCTAATTCGTCGATACGAGAAGTGAATTATTATGTGAATAATTCAATACTTGTACATAAGCCAATAGGCAAATCTCTTGTGCCATTTGGTGATCATCGCTTAAATAATTAATCTACATTATGGAATCCAAAGTTTTTCGTTACAATAAGTTTCTTATTAATTACTATTACTATAGAAACTGCACCAGTTTAATAATTGACAAAATAGTAATAATAATTATTCCACCCTTTATAAAATGATTTATAATCACATAAATATAAAATATTTGTTTTTAATCAAAATTTTTAAAGTATTTCTTTCTTTTCAAGACTCTATGAGCAGTCAAATAAATAATACAACTCTCTTCATTCTAATTTAAGTGACATCTTTCAGATTTCGAGATTCAAACAAATTTTTCTATGACTATTTTTTTTTTATATCTTTAAAGTATTTTAAATTATCAATCATTGTGACCTATAGCACTTTACGTAATTTTCAAATATTTAAATTTTCTTTCAAAGTTTAAAGATTTCACGTTCGAATTCACAATCAAAATTATATTGTTTAACTCTCGATATCCAAACTCCTAAGTGTGCCCTACATAAATTAGGATCGAAGGAGTACAAATTCATATTATACTCTTCACGTAGATGAAGTCATTGTGTGTGATCCAATGAATTTTATCATCTAAAAGAGGGATTGAACCAAATTTTGTGTGTGTGTTTTTTTAAAAAAAAAAATATTTATCATCTAATTCTTAATTCTTGGAATATTCAATATTATTCCTTTGACACAAAGGATTTTTAAATAATTAACATTTTATTGAAGAATTTTCTCAAGCATATTTTGCAGGCACTTTGTTCATGATGAATACAAAGGTTATAATATGTACGATTTACTTGTTCTAGTCGATATGTATAGATTATACACATGCCTACGCTTCCCTTCTGCTATCCCCCCCCCACCCCACCCCACAAGCTATATATATGCCCGTCAGCTATTTTTAATTTAAAGGATCGAGCAACAAATATAATTGAGTTAATTTTTCCAATAACGATCATATTGGACTTCAAAAATTTTAAATAATGATGACCCAAATTGATCAATATTTACAATTATTAAACTCTAGTAGATTCAGTAATACTAGCAACATATAAAACACTTATTTAACAAGTATTTGGAGAAAAATAATATAGTACTTACTATTTTACTTCAATTTTTTTTTTCAAGTTAATTTAATATCCAAAAAGAAATTTAAATTTCGAATATTCTTTTTAATAACATCGACAAAATATTGTCCAGTGGTTTACCAAGAAGCCAAAATAAATGACACCCATTTTGTGGAAGAAATTAAAATAAAATAAATTACGTAATTGATTTCTAATAACTATGGCCCCTACCCGAATATTCCTTGGAAAAAGAAGAATATGCATAATTGATAGTAATATTTTATTTAGTGCAAAGTTGTATTATTATTAATTATTAAAACTAGGTCAAGAAAAAAATGTATTTTTTACAAAGGTATTGTCCCTCATGCATGTTAGGTGTCATTTCAATTCATTAATTAACACGTTGTGATGGATGATTGGAACTTGGGATTTCACCATTCTTAATCAGAAGTTTCGAGTTTGACTCTTTGATACATACAATTTTTTATAGAAAAAGTTGTCCCATAAATGAGTAACTGATCGATTAGTTAGTCTTTAATATAGATATCGTTTTGTAATACATAAGTACTGATTAGTCGAATTTTAATGTAGATATTACTAGTCAAGCTTCAATATCGATATTAGATACCAAGTGCGAAACCCAAAAAAGTATTTTAAATTTCATTGGTCAAGTATATTCTTGATATTATTTTAACTTATCTTTCCATAAAAAAAGATATTCATATGATCCTTGAGAATCTTAGATTGTCCAAAAGATTCTATTGGCCTTTTCCTCTCTACAAGGAGTATTTATTAATTTTTGGCTATTCATAGTTCATACAGTCCAATTAGGAATTTTTATTTGGCTTTTTCTTGGTGCATGTATCAATCAACAACACAATTTGTGGATTTTGAATATTTTAATAATAGTCATTAATTTTAAAAGTATCCTTTTATTTGTATATTTATTTTCTAGAGTATATTTTTGATAATTTTATAACTTCTCAGTTCTCCTCCTCATAATTCTTACCAAATAAATACTTGAATTTTTTAAAAAAATTTACAAAATAAGTTTTAAAATACAGTCAATAGTAATGGCACACAATTTTGAACCTTTTTCCAAAAATATTTTAATACGCAAAATTTATTGTATTAAAATTTTCGATAAGGGGAAGCTTCTAATCAGTCTATGCTAGAGCTCCACTATGGACTATGGCTAAGGACTAAGGACTAAGGCAGGGCAAGGAAAAAAAGCTACTATGAATTTGACAAAATTTAATTAGAATATTGAATTTATAAGCTCACAATTTTGATTCCGTCTATGACTAGAAAATATATCAAAAAGTAACTTTAAAATACTTTTAATCATATAGAAGTAAATTTCAACTTTTTTTATCGTATAAAATCTTATTAAGATCATGGCCAATATGGGCGTACAATGTCGAATCATAATTAACCATATGTGATGTTTCCAAATTTTCTAACACCTTGGAGTTTTAGAAATATCATAGATACAATGTACTAATCCTAACTAAAAATTGCACCAATTATATTTAGGCAGAATACATTGCTAATATTTTAAACTTAATGGTAAATTTTATTTAGACATTTGAATAATGACTTGTTTTACTTGAGAACTTGAGTATGTACATGAAAAAGTGCTTCTGTTAAACATTTTCAATTTAGATTCTTGAAAGAAATTTTGCGCTTGATTTCAAGCGTCCATTAAATGATAGATTAATCACATAAAATGTGTTGTTTTTTAATTTTTGTGAGAAATTTATAGTCTAAAGCGGAATGAGCTTTTGAGAACACACATAAACTTTTTCAAAAATTGAGTAAAAAATGTCTTAAATACTATGTTTTATTATAAGTTCAGATGTTCATTCAAGCCAACCAGTATCTAAACTTTAAATGAAATTTATCACTCCCTCCATTTATTTTACTTGCCATTATATTATACTAAATATAAATTTTCACTTGTCACTTTTAATATTAAGAGTAAAAAACCATATTTTTTTTTTCACATTTTACCCTTAACATTAAAACCTATTTCTCATATCTCAAAATGTAGGAATATATATATATTATAAAATGAAATGAACAAGTAAAAATAAATCGAGTACAATAATTTATTCATGTAGTACACATGAATACTTAAATTTTAGATAAGGCACAAGTATTGTGTCATTTATTACCTAGACTAGATAGAATTTTGGAAGGTGAGAAGGTGGTGGCTATTATTAATTATAATATATAAATATGGCCTTTCTATGAATGCAAAAGCCAAATGTCCTTTTGCAATTTCCTTAGAATTACAGAATTGTCCTTTTCTTTTTGGTATATGTTTGGAGTATGTCATTGTTAATTTTAGGACTTTTCTAGTAGTTAGGAATGATAAGAGTTGTGACCCTAACATGTACTAATGTTTTGTTTAATTGATATGGTTATAAAATATGTTATCTTTCTCCATTTCATACTTTTAAAAATGTTAATTTTAATATGATTATCTGTTATCACACGTTTTTTAACCTTAACTTCAGACGCGCTGACTAAGCGTGAGAAAGACAAAAGATTAACTATTATTCACCGAATTTTAGGAATATTCTAAACTGATGCAACCCTTCTTGAATCATGCTAACACAAGATATTTTATGCCCCATTTTTAATAGCTAAATTTTATGTAACAATAGTCAATATGTTATGAAAACTTCACCCATTTCCTCATTCAAACAACATTCATTTTTCAAGTTTACATAAAAATTGAAATGCGCTTTGTTGAAAAACTAATTGTATATATTTAGGATAAAGAAATTTGAAATTAGCAAGTGTTTTGGACTTCTTGACCCAAAAAATAAAATTATGTGACTGATTACTTCCATAATTTGTGAATTTTAGCTGGAAGAGATTAATCAATTCATTTAGATACCAAAAAAAGTGGCATAAGGAAAGCCAATTAGGTAGAAAAATAAGTCGATAATAACAATAACAATAACAATAATAACAAACAATAATAAATCAATAGCTTGGGAATCGTAGAATTTCTTTTCATTTTTTTTCGGTTGAGATAAGGGCCAACAATGCCTACTAATTATGAAAAATAGAATAAGTTTGTCTTCCATTTGAATTTTGGTCTCAAATTTATTCTTATCGTTCTTTTTCCGAAGAGTATTTAAGAAGAAAATCTTTTTTTGTTCTTCATATATATTGTCGCTTTAAAGAAGAGTATTTTGTTCTTGAGGGGCATTTTTTTTTTTTGTAAATGATAGATTGAATTGTTTTATTTAAACATGCTAAAATTTTGTGTTTCATATCAAGATGGAAATATATTTAGTTGCAAAAAGGAGGAAAAAAAACACCTTATCTTCTTGTGTGTTTCATACAAATTACAATGATATTAGTGGCGCAATAAGAATTTTCACTAACACCTTCTTTGGATGGTTGTTATTCGTTGTATTGTATTGTATTGTTAGTTAAAATATAATTATTTCTTTCCGCTAAAAAAGTTAAAATATAATGTTTGTTTTGATTGTTACATAAATTTTATTGTAATATTATTTAAAATTGTCGTTATGTGGTGACGAAATATCTGTAACATCTGATTTGGTATGATCGCATTGTTATCTTAATACTTTTTTCTCATTTGTCTTTATTTATTATTTAATAATCATATTTTATCCTTTACACTACTTTTTGCATAGTAGTTCTACCTCGTACCCTACTTTTCTTGTAGGTTTATCATTCAAATTCTTGATGTGTGACCTTATGTAACGATGGATAACACTACAATCCAACCAAACATTGTATTCATTACGAAATAGCATAGGATACAATACAATATAATACAACATATTATGAAACAATACTAAACAACCATCCAAACAAGGTGTAAGGGGCCAAAAAATGAAGAAACAAAAACACGTACAATGAAGAATGAAGCAAGAATAAGTTTCTATTCAGCCTCCTCTAATTCCAGGCTTCTCTTCTCTTAGGAATCCTACCTTGGTATGCAAGCTCAAGAAAATGATTTATATTACGGCCGTTCACCAAGACCTCTTTCCTCCTCCCTTTTATGCTCACTCGTAGGGGTCGGGACCCCCACAAAGGGGGAGGGAGTCGACTGAACATCTCAGCCATTGGCGGGACTGACAACATGGAATAAACAATCAAAACCTGGGCCCAACGAGAAAGGCCTTGACACTGCCAATAGTCCAATACAATCAACCCAAACATTGCAATCATTAGAATAATACAATACAATACGACACATTATGAAACAATATTGAACAACCATCCAAACAAGGTCTAAGGGGCCAAATATGAAGAAATAACAACACATACAATGTAAAATGTAATTCTGCGTCGAAGGAATGTAGCTGACAATAATGAAATCACTTACCATCTTTAGAAGTTCTTGGGGATATGAAGTTGGAGTCTCTCATATCCTTGAGTATTTTCTACCTCTTCTTTAATGCTTTGAGCTGAATCGCGAACTGACTCACTACAATTGATCAGTTTAATCAATCGTAGTGTTGGAATATCCGCAAAGCTAGAAGGAATCTCCTCAAGTTGTTCACAATCTTTTATGACGAGTTTCTCAAGCATGGGAAATGATGTATCCAAGGACTCCCATTGATTCATATCGACTAGCTCTAGTTTCAAATATTTCAGGACTTTGAACTCTCGATCAGTAACATCCCATCGCGGATTGTTGTTGGGGAAATGTATAAAAAATAACTTGAGAGTCTCAAGTTTTTGCAATGCTGCAATACTTGTAACAACTTCTTCTGTCAATGAGATGCCAGCAAGTGATAAAAACCTCACATTCATAGGGAAAACTGATTTGAACCATCCAATTGACGTTGAGAATCCAATGGGGAAACTTATTTCAAGAGATTGAAGGCGGTTATGAATTTCCGGTGTAGGAAACAGAGAATGATTAGGCATACCATGAAAATTAACAACGGAGAGGCTGAGTTCTTCAAGATTCGGAAACCTCCACCAGAACTTACGATTCATATCAGCAAGAGATACACGACATTTGCCAAAAGTCTTTAAGTTGTCTAACACATGTTCTTCTTGCTCATCGTCTTCCCATATAAAGGAGAATTCAGTAATATCAACATGCCTTAGCTTCTTCATTTTCCAAATGTCCGGTGATGTCTTTATACGTTGATGTGAATGAACACGTAAAGTTTGTAGATCGATCATGTGTGACACCCACTTGAAGTCAAATTTTTTGGCATAAATCGCGAGGTATTTCAAGTGAGTGAGTGATTCAAGTGTGGAAGCAGGAGAATTTTGAAATTCCCAAGTACTATCCATATTGATATCCAACAAATGCAACACCCTAATAAGCCTCAAGTTAATAAGTAGAGAGACAAGATCCATACATTTTGATGAATAGAATCGCGGATGAGCAATGAATTCAAGAGACTCCTTTTCTTCGGAGTCCACCATTGAAATCTCATTCAGTGAATATCCGTGCAACTCCAATTGATTAACAAAGTTGTCATGGATATACATGCATAACCGAGCTGGATCCTTGGGAGACGAAGGTACTTCAGATGATGAGTTGTATGACGCAATGCGCTGTTTAAAATCTTCTTCTTCAAGTTTACTTGAGCAAAACTCGCGAATTAGATCATGAACCATGCAGTATTTTATATCACCATTTGATCGCCTTTTAGAAACCATTAAAAGGCTTCTATTGACTAGATCACTCAAGCAATCTTTAGATGATTTTTCTAGGTTCTCCGTGTCGTTGATGTTGGGTACTAACTCTTCAGCTATCCATAACTTTAGCAAATCGGAGACTGGAATGTTATAGTCTTCAGGAAAGTATCCAATGTATAGAAGACAATGCTTTAGATGATCGCATAAATAGTCATAACTTGATTGAATTGCCTTCCTACTCTGCTCTTCTAAACCAAGGGAACTTAAATCCTTTGCAAACTCTTCCCACACAGAGACTCGCCTTTCCTTTTGTGCGATAATACCAGCATTCAACACAATCACAAGAGGCAGTCCCTTACAGTTTCGAGCAACTTCAAATCCTGCTTCTTCTAGCTCTAAGGGAACCCCCTCGCGTTTAAATACCTTCTTTTGCAATAATTCCCAACTTTCATCCTCTGTTAGGAATCGAAGAAAATAAGGATCACTCATCTTAATAGCAACCTCTTGAACGCGAGTTGTTACCATAATTCTACTACCTCTTTCCACACAAGGGAAACATGATTGCAAATCTTCCCATGCCTCATAGTTCCACATATCATCTAAAACAATGAGGTATCTCTTACAAAATAGTGCCTTCCTCAACGTATCTGCAACGTCCTCATCCTCTTTGATCATGTCACGTTTTTCACCCGTGACTTGTTTAAGAATCTCAAACAATAGCTTTCTGATGCTATATGTTTGTGAAACAATACAAAATGCGCGAACATCAAAGTGATCAGCAATATAATGATTGTTGTACACCTTTTTAGCCAAAGATGTTTTGCCTAGTCCTGCCATTCCAACAATCGATATAACTTCGCGTTCTTTTGTTCCTCTAGTCAATTTCTGAATGATCTGTTCTACATCCTCCTCAAACCCCACAAATTCCTCATCATTCGATGAAAAACAGCATTGAGAGGTAGTTAACTCGATCTTCTCCATGTCAATTTGCGATTGTTAGAGGTAAAATCAAACTGCATTACAGTTAATATTTGTGTCAGCCTCCATAAAACCAATTACATAGTTTTGCAACAAGCATATTTTGAACATTTTACATGTCCGTCAAACACTAGGTGGACAAAGTTACCTGATACGTACGTGTAATTGAACATTTTGCCTCAATATCCATGTTCTAAAAAGAGGGAATATATATCTATGGAAGTTACAAATTACTACTTATAAAATTTATAATAAGATTAATAACACTGGAAACATTATGAAAGATTTGTTAATTAGAAGTTGGTTCCTCAAATCACTCTGTCCCAAATTTAGTGGCATTTTTCATTTTTCAAGATTCAAACTAGCTTTCCCCAAGATCACAAAACTCTATTCTAACTCGTATCCCATTCTCTCTGACCAAGGCGCTAGATCTTCTATCTACTCGATTGACCCAAACCAAGATTTTGAGATACATTTTTCATCATATTGATATGAGAAGAATCGCAACTACTTATATTGCTTCGCGTATAGAGTTGATCTAATCTAATTTATTTTCAAAGATTAGTCAAATTAATTCCCGAAAAAATAACAACAAAGCCTCACATAAATTGGTTGACTCATCAGAAAGTAAAATAAAAGGAAAAAAAATAGAAAGCTAAAAAAAGAATCTCACCTTAGAGTGCAAATAGAGAGATTAATAATTGCTATATGATTGTGTTAACTCTATTGTTTTCCTCTTGGGAAAAATTGGAAAAGAAGTTTTGTGGACTTTGAATCTTGAAGAATGAAAACTGATGGTATAGGAGAAAGATAGATCTAGTAATTGACTAGGTTGACTTTTTAAAATTACATGTGGCACTCCTTCATTGGACCATGTTAAAAGATTATTTTTAATTATAGTGTTTTCACCAAATCATCGTGATGGCGTAAAATTATGAGAGTATTATTTCACATTGAAGGTGGAATAATATTTCTAAAATAACTAATTTCGAAATAATTAATCTCAAGGTAACTTATTTCCCAACTAAACTGAACCTCCCTAGGATGAGTCTGGCTCCAAAACGGACATTTTTTGGATGTTATAGACCAAAAGAGACCCTCCCTAAAAACAAAACCAAAATGGACACTTCACCTATTTGATAATACCTTAATATTTTCAAATTGTTTGGGTGAAGTGTCTGTTTTGATCTGTAGCGTCCAAAAAGTGTCCGTTTTGAGCTTGGACTTGGGAGTCTAACATTTGGATCGAACCAGTATAAAAGAAATTAGGGGTGTACAAGTCAAACTGTAAAGTCAAACCGAACCGACGAACCAAATCAAACAAACAAAAAAAAAACGATTTGTGGTTTGGTTTGGTTGGTTTGGCAGTTGAAAAAAAAATCGACCACTCTTGGTTTGGTTTGGTATTAAAAGAAAAAAAGTCAAACCGAACTCAAACCAAACCGACATAATATATATATATATATATATATATATAATTTTATTTTATTTATAGATAAAAAATACTATTTATAATATACTTTGTTAATATATTTTTAGTTAGTTTATAGTTTTGAATGTTTATATATTTTATTTCAAATTTGGGCTTGTAAAATTTTATAAATATTATATATATAATTTTATTTTATTTATAGATAAAAAATATTATTTATAATCTACTTTGTTAATATATTTTCAGTTAGTTTATAGTTTTCAATGTTTATATATTTTATTTCAAATTTGGGCTTGTAAGATTTTGTAAATATTATATATATAATTTTATTTTATTTATAGCTAAAAAAATATTATTTATAATCTACTTTGTTAATATATTTTTAGTTAGTTTATAGTTTTCAATGTTTATATATTTTATTTCAAATTTGGGCTTGTAAAATTTATAAATATTTTATTTTGTATTAAGATCCGAAGTTACAATTATATTGTTATAGTGTTTCAAATTCAATGTTAACAATTTACTTTGTAAATATTTCGTTTTGTATTTAGTTTGACAGTATCCTTTAATCTTATTAATTTAACATAATAAACGTTGATATTTTTAAAAAAGATTGTACTCATGCGAATTTTACCGTGTTTACGAAAATTTCTATTCATTTAACATTTCTTAAGTTAAATATATATTTGACCTCTTTTTTAAATATCGTATAGTTGTAAAAACCGAAAAAAACCAAAAGAACTGACTAAAATCGAAATAAAAAAACCCGACTTTGCAGGGTTTGATTTGGTTTTTAAATTTAATAAACCGACATAATTGGTTTAGGTTTTTTTTAATGAAAAACCAAACCAAATCGACCTATGTACCCCCCTAAAAGAAATGATGTTGCCTTTTTAACTCTTTACTTGCTTACATTGATATTTCTGCAGTTATCTGTTCAATACTGCACTTAGAGCCTTGATTTTTTTTTAAACCATATAACACTTGATAAAATTCTTCAATAGTCTACTTGATAAAATTCCTCAAGATTCTTGACACTTATAACTTCCTCCGTTCTAATTTAAGTGTCTTACTTTCTCTTTTTGTCCGTTTAAAAAAAAGCACTTCCTCCGTTTCACAAAGAGTGACCTAGTTTGACTTGATACAAAGTTTTAGAAAATAAAGAAAACTTTTGAATCTTGTGGTCCTAAATTAAAGTTATGTCAAATGTATTAAATTGCCCTTCAATCTTGTGGCTTTAAACATGCCACATGGAAAGCTGAAATTAAAATGTTACCAAAAAAGGAAATAGGTCATTCTTTTTTAAACAGACTAAAAAAGAAAGGAAGTCATTCTTTTTTAAACGGAGGGATTATCTTTTTATATTTAGTAAAATTTTCAACTCCAACACTCAACCTGACAAGTTTAAGACCACATGAGATTGAAAAGATAACATACATCTTTAATTTAAGACCACAAGATTCGAAAAAATCTCACTTTATTTCTTATACCCATCTCCAATCAAACTAAGACACTTGAATTGAGACGGAAATAGTAGTAAATTGTGATAGGAAATTACCACAGATACTTTCATAATATACAATACACACATATAGTTTCCATCAACAAATAACAACAGTGAACATGACAATTAATAGTTCAGATCACAAGTGAAAAAAATTTAGAATTCATAAGATTCAAATTCTGGCTCCGTCTCTGACAATACATATCAGAACGTAGCGTTACAAAAGCACAAAGTAGATAGACATTGATATCCTCCGGACAATAGCAGCTTGCTGGTATGCAAATCAATCCACAAACCAGAACCTTTCATCTGATGTATCCTCTGACCAGAAGTTCACAAGTCCGATGAATAGTTCTGCTGCTTGGAGATCACATCTAGGTGGATGGTATATAAAGATGAAGTTAAAAATATGAAAAAGATGAAGAATGTCAGGAAAATGAATGAAGTACACTGCGAAAGGAAGTTGCTAGAGAGAACTCAAAAACAATAACGTTATATAAAAATGACATTGTTGGTTAAATTATTTCTTGACAAGTATGTTGTCGATGCAAAATGTAGCACAATTGGCATAGCTTAAAAGTTATGTTATCGATCAATATCCCCCCCAGAAAAGTAGGAGTAAGGTGTGCGTACATCCTATCTTTTCCAGACCTTAATTACTTGTGGGATTACATAGAGAGGGGGGGTCACGAAAATCGTTTATTCTGCACACCTGAACTTTAATATGCAAGGAAGAACTGTTTTTTTAATATGCAAAAACATGACAATAATGAATGAAATCACTTACCATCATCATTTTGTCTTTCTTTGAGATATGAACTTGGATCGGCCTCCCATAGTTGTCCATTACTCCCCTAATCTTCACAGCTGAATTGCCAACAGAATCGCTACAATCGATAACTTTAACCAATCGCAATGGTATAATTTCTGCAAAGGTATCCGGGATCTCTTCAAGCTTGGAACAATTATTTACAACTAGACATTCAAGGAGAGGAAATGAATCATCTGAGCAACACCACTTGGTCATAAAAACACGATGTAATTGCAAAAACTTGAGTTGTACAAACGTGTTATCACTGAGATCCCAATGTTTTTCCCCTGTAAAGTATATCTCGGATAATTCAAGAGTCTCAAGGCATCGCAACTTTGCAATACTTGAAACTAATTCATCCGTTAGGAAAATTTCACTGAGGGACAAACACTTGAGACGCGAGGGGAAAATAATATCCAAATTCATCAATGCAGAGCTTGAATAATCAGAATTATGATCTCCAAATTCATTAATGTGGAGCCTGAGTTCTTCAAGATTTGGAAACTTGTCCCAAAACTTTCGAGTCATGTCAGCCACGGACATAGAACACATTCCAAGAGTCTTCAAGTTATGTAACACAATATAATCTTCACATATTGTAACAGGAAATTCGTTTATGTCCACATGCCTCAACTTTGACATTTTCCATATAGCAGGGGATATCATTATATAAGATGAACGTACCCGCAAAGTTTGTAGATGAAGTAGGTGTGACACCCATTTGAAATCAAATGCTTTAACAAAAATTGAAAGGTACCTCAAGTGAGCTAGTGACTGAAATGCAGTAGGCAAAGAATTGTCCAAGTAGATATCCAATAAATGTAAAACCCGAACAAGTTTTAAGTTATTAAGCAAACGGAAAGGATTCTTATGGTCCAATATACTGAATTTCGGATGAACAATGAACTCCTGATCACTTTCCTTGAAATCACTTGTCATAGTACGGTCTTGTATGTACATGCATAACCTTTGTTCTTCGGGTTGATCTGGATAACTATACGGCACTATGAGCTGCATGAACTTTTCTTCTGTAATTTTTCTCAAGCAAAACTCACGAACTTGATCAAGAACGATGCAACGTCTCATTTTACCATTCAATCTTGTTTTAGAAACCACTACAAGGTTACTTCTAACAAGATCACACAAGCAATTCTCTGATAATTCTTCTAGCTTCAACGTGTCAATGTTCTGCACAAACTCCTCAGCTATCCACCACTTGAGTAGATCAGAAACTGGAATTTCGTAATTTTTAGGAAACAATCCCATGTAGAGAAGGCAAGGCTTTAAATGGTCCGGTAAATGATCATAACTTGATTGTACCGTCTTCATGCTTATCTCCTTGTCGGAAACATAAGAACTTACATCATATGCAACCTTAAGCCACGAAGAAGCTTCTCTTTTTCTTGAAAGAATTTCAGCAATCATGATAATCAAAGAAGGTATTCCTTTACATTTTTTGGCAACTAGTTGTCCTAACTTGACTAGCTCCAAAGGACACGAGTTCCCTCGTTGAAATACTCTCTTCTGCAATAATTCCCAACTCTTTTCATCTTTTAGAAATGAAAGCGAATAAGGATCACAATACCTCTTAGCATAGCTAGCCATCCCTTTATCTCTAGTTGTTAACATTATTCTACTTCCACAATCAGAATCAGGGAAACATGATTGAAAATCATCCCATGCCTTGCCATCCCATATGTTGTCTAATACAACAAAATATCTTTTTCCGTATAGACACTTTCGCAATATGTCTTCAGGATAATCCAAGTTAACATAGTTAGAATGATGATCACCTGTAATTTGTTTTAGAATCTGAAGCACCAACTCTCTCCTATTATATGTTTGTGAAACAGAACACCAAGCTCGAACACCAAAATGAGCAATAATAATACGATTATTGTATATCTTTCTAGCCAGAGCTGTTTTCCCTATTCCGGCCATTCCAACAATCGAGACAACGTCCAGGTCCTTTACTCCACTTATCAAATACTTAAATATATTTTGTGCATGATTATCAAACCCCACTAGTTCTTCGTCTATTGATGAATAAAGTTCGATGCAAGACTCTTCAAAATTCTCCATATAATTAGCTTGGCCTCTTTAACGATTGTTGGAAACAAAATCTACATTAACAAGAACATACTCTAATGATTAACAATGCCACATCTAAAGTCTAATGAATATGAGTATATATGTTCCATTATTATAGTAAAACAAGACATGAAAATTGTGACAAAACAATCAAATTAGAAATAACAAAACTCTTACCACTACTTCGTGGAGGTAGAGAGATCGTTTCCAAAAGATCACCCTCGGCTCAAGTGCATCAAATCTAAGTAAAGGAAAAGGAATCTTACTAATACGAGTATATATGTTCCATTACTACAGTAAAACAAGTCATGAAAATTGTGATAAACAATCAAATTAGAAATAACAAAACAACATCATACCAGAGTAGAGTGTATGCAGATCTTATCACTACTTCGTGGAGTTAGAGAGACTATTTTCTAAAAGACCTTCTTCTCAAGTGCATCAAATCTAAATAAAGATAAAGGAATCTTTCAAATACAAGTATATATGTTCCATTACTATAGTAAAACAAGACATGAAAATTGCGACAAACAATCAAATTAGAAATAACAAAACAATAACATAGCCAAAGAAGAGTTGACACAAATCTCATCACTACTTCGCGGAGGTATAGAGACGGTTTCCAAAAGACCCTCAGCTCAAGTGCATAAGTCTAACTAAAGGTAAAGGAATCTTTCAAATACAAGTATATATGTTCCATTACTATAGTAAAACAAGACATGAAAATTGTGACAAACAATCAATTAGAAATAACAAAACACAACAACATATCCAATGTAATTTCACCAAATAAAGAGTAGAGTGTACGACAGATCTTAGATTGACCGTTTTCGAAAAATCACATGCTCAAGTGCATCAAATTCGAGTAAAGCAAAAGGAGTCTCACCTTAGAGATCAATATTTGCTTGAAAGGATCTATGGGTTCTGTCTTGCACAAAATTGAACGAATGGTAGCAAAAAGATAGAACTAGGAGTTGACTTTAAAAGTATATGAAGAGATTAGATCCAACCCAAATTTATCATAGTTTTGACTATATTGTAAAACTAGACATAAAAAAATGTGACAAATAATCAAATGATAAATAGCAAAAAATGAAAAATAAACTACAGAGCTAACAAGGAATATATCTCACCTTAGAGTTGATTGCTCCAGAGTTATGTTCATTATTAGAGATTTTTTAATTGAACGGACCATTAAGTCTTGATTTAACAATATCAATTAAATATTTCCATTTGATTTCGAACGCTCATTAGGTAGATAACTTAATCACATTAAATACATCTACTTATTAAGATTAAAACATTTGAATTAGCATACACATCTGAATCTGAATATTAAGATGTTGCATTAAGATTCAAGGGTCGGAATTTGAATATTAAGATGATGCGTTAAGATTCAGACTTCGAAATCTGAATACACATCTGATTATCAATAACATCTGAATATTAAGAATATTTGTTTTCAAGTTTGGGATGAATATTATATTGTATTTTAACTATTCGGGCCGCCAATTTTGGGCCTGTATGCCCCTAACAACCAAAAACTAAATGGGCTTCAATTGGGCTTAAAACACAGACTGGCCTTTTTACTAATTTTCCTGTTCTTCTATTTGCATTTGTCTAGCTTTGGGCCAAATCCACTTTGATAATAAACATGAGGTAGGAAATTTCATAAAACACGATATTATAGATGCTAATTACTTAATGAAATGATAGTTTACATAATTACATAATGTGTCGGATATACTGGATTTCATGTATCTTAAATACATATGCGTTAAATTTGCACTATTTTTGGCAGTTTAAGATCTTATGTGACTGAATCCCATTAAATAGGGAAAAAATGTGTGTTCTTGGAATTTTGATCATAGTTCAAGAAGGTATTCACGTCTTTTCCTCATTTTAATCAAGTCAAACTAAGGTTACCCTTTTTTTTTGGAGTATAAAATTTATAGTTTTTAGCATATGGATTAGAATAATTCAAACAGTAAAATAGAACGTACAACAAAAATAGAAGTTAATTTTCATTACCTTAAATCCAAATTCCAACAAATTTCTGCATAGACATCTGAAAAAAAATCTCTGTAAATAACTACGGATATGACTAACCACTGGCCTAAAACATCTTTATATACCGGTGCGGAGCTAGAGTATCGATTACGCCTTAGGTCAAATATAGTAATTTAGTTTAAATCTTATTTTTTATCTTAAAAATCTATCGAAGATGTACAAATTATTATTTCTTTTGTCTCAATTTATGTGACGTCTTTTCTTTTTTAGTTTGTTCAGAAAATGAATGTCACGTTTCTATAATTAAATCCTTTATCATGACTGGAATAATTTATAACCACACAAATATCTAAAATTTATTTTAGGCCACATATTTAAACGGAGAAAATAATCTTGAATTTAATAGTAACTTAAAAAACTTTTAAATTAAAAATTAAAAATTTCAAATTCTAATTCCGTAGGTAGAAGTAGCATTTTGTGGTTTCGTCAAGTCCCCATGCATATTGTACGTACTAAGAGAAGTTAAAAAGTTTTGGGATAAGTGAAGTGAAGTGAAATGAGAGAGCTTTATGGTGCAAAATTTTATTCAGAGTTTTTTAAATTTAACTTACAAAGCCATCAAATCAACTTGTGTTTTTTCATGAAAGGCCTATCAACTAGTTCAATAAAGGCTTCTTGTTGCTGTTTAGATGACTTCACCTTTTGCACTATTACATCTTTCTTCGAACTTATTATCTGACGTTCGATATTTGTACTGATGTTTCCGTTAATTTGAATTTGTATCACATAAGGTATTACAGAACTCAAACTCCAAAATACCTATACTTAAGAATGAAGGAATATTAATTCAATTCCTATCCATCCCACGACAATCTAATAATATAAAATTTAATTGACATTGTTAGTGTACAAAAAGTTAAACTCATACAATATACCTTAGATTTTTAAAACAAAATGGGAAACTTAAAAATTAACAATATTCATATTCATATTCAATCGAGAGTTGTAGTGAAATGGATAGAATTTTTCTACCTTTAATCAGAGACCTCAGCTAGTTCAAGATCTTGAGTATATAAAAGATCATGTTAGGGAGAACTTCTCCCCTTAAATATGTCCTACGCGACAGAAATCTGAATTAGTTGAAACCTCAATATAGATACCGAACAAATAAAAAAGAACAATCCATGTTAAAAGATATACTATTGGTTTTGCCCTTAGGCATAGAGACAAGAAGTAGAAGGACATTGGGCCGCGGGGGGGGGGGGGGGGGGGGTTGAGTGTAGGACATGCAGAATGTACAGTATTTGCCAATGTAACCTTTCATAGGAGAACACATAAAAATGGAGAGAGAAATGAAAGGAGGAAACAACTATGAGACATATGAAGTGACAAGGCCTTAAAAATACAAATGGGAATCTAGCATCTTATTTGGTTCACTATTCAATTGTCTTTTCCCATTTTTTTTTTATCGTCATTAGTAATTGTTCTCAAAGACTATAGTATCTTAGTTAATGAAAAGATAGAGATTATACTTTAAGATATAAATGCGGGTAAAATAATTAAAACCTCTCCTAATTAATATCATCTCCGTCCCAAAGTAAGTATCACCTTTTAAAAATTCAAGACAAAAATTAGTATGTTCTTCCAATTTTACCTTTAACCTTTATACTTCATCTTCTTAATAATGTTCAATTTTGAAGAGACATTTATTAAACAAAACTACTCTAGTTTAGAAAACTACACATCATATTTTCTAGTTTCTTAATCAACGTGAGTTATGCTAAAACGACACCTTTTGGCATGATAGCTATACTTTCTTAGGGAACATGTTAAAAAAAGAAAACACGATAGATAATTTGAGACAGATATACCGTGTAAATTGTGTATTATTCAAAATGGTGTGTACCAAAAAAGTATAAATAGTAGTATGTATAGTAGAGTATAGACAGACAAGAAAACCTAGCATCTTTGCCCCCTCCCCCACACCCCCACCCACCCCTCTACTCCCCTTAGCTAAAAAGAAACAAAATCCTAGCATAAAGTCCCCAACCCAAGATCACCTATTGTTACTATTACCCTTTAGTCATAAACTCTTTAAAAAAAAAACTTTAGTTTAATTTATATAGCCTTTGTCTCCTCCTCCTCCATAAAATTTCATAGATCACTAGATTTCTAACCATGCAAAATAGTCATAATAATTCTATCACATATTCATCTTCCAGTGATCAATTAGTTGAAGATGAACTTTCTACTGTCCTCTCTCTTGGTCCTCCTGGCCAAAATAGTACAATTTTTCATGACTATTTTTCTTCTTCTAGTTGTCATGAATTTCAAAGTTATAATAATCAAGAAAGTGTCACTGTGGCTCTTCATATTGATTCATCAAGTACAATAAGTTCAAACAACAACAATAATCCTAGTAGAAACAAAGGGGATCACAATAGTAAAAATAATAATATTTCACTAGTAAATGGACAATATTGGATTCCAACTCCTGCCCAAATTCTTGTTGGACCTACTCAATTCTCTTGTGCTGTTTGCAACAAAACTTTCAACAGATTCAACAACATGCAGGTTTAGTTTATTTTCTCTCTCTCTATATATATATATACATACACATTTTTAGTCATGTTGAAGATCTTGTATATGCAATTTTAGTTACATGTGACTATATATTAGGGTTGTCACTTGTATATAATGTGTTTGTGCTAATAGGGTAGAGCTAGAGTATAGTTTATGAGTTCAGCTGAACTCAGTAGTTTCTTTTCAAATTTTGTACTTGTCTCAAATTCTGGCTCTACCTCTGTGTGCTAATTGTTCATATATAACTATGCACACTCTTCTCTTACATGCGGAGGCAGATTCAGAATTTTCAAGATTTCTACACTTATTGAAAAATGTAGGTTCATAACTTAATATTTATACTATTTTCTTGAATTTAATTTCCACGTATATAAGATTTCGACATTTGTAGGTTCATGGCATTGAACTTCTTGAATTTTGTCTTTTTATTGTCTCATATCTATGTACTTTTAGTCAAGTTTCAAGTGACCTAAATTTCCAACTTACCAAAAATAGGCAAGTTTAATTTTGCTTGGTCCAACTTGTTATATGTTACATTTTTTTCCTTTAATTAATTAACTAGTGAACTTTTTTTTTTTTTTGTATTATTAGATGCATATGTGGGGGCATGGATCACAATATAGAAAGGGACCAGATTCATTAAAAGGGACAAAACAAGCTTCATCAATGTTAAGGTTGCCTTGTTATTGTTGTGCTGAAGGTTGTAAGAACAACATAGACCATCCAAGATCAAAGCCATTGAAAGATTTTAGGACTCTTCAAACACATTATAAAAGAAAACATGGGGCTAAACCATTTAATTGTAGAAAATGTCGGAAGAATTTTGCTGTAAGAGGAGATTGGAGGACTCATGAGAAAAATTGTGGAAAACTTTGGTTTTGTATTTGTGGTTCTGATTTTAAGCACAAGAGGTCACTTAAAGATCATGTTAAAGCTTTTGGTGATGGACATTTACCACATAGTGAGAATTCTTATTATCATGTTGAAGGAGATGAGGACGAGGAAGAAGAAGAAGATGATAATGATGAAGTCATGGAAATGGAACTTTAGATTTATAAAAAGGTATGCAGTTCAGTGCAAGAAGTATCTTGCGCTCATGCAGAGCTATAGATAGTTTCGCATCCCAAGGAGTGTAATGCAGACAAATAGCTAGAATGGGAGTGACTAATTAAAGAAAATTTGAGATTTGACTAGGATCTTCTTCTTTTTTTTGACTTCTTTTGCAAGTATGTATTTGTGTGCATATGTTCTCTAGAGGGGCAAAGGGATGATGAACAAATTAAGAATGTAGCTAGACCATGTTGCATAATTTGATTGAAGATTTGTGTAACTCTATTAGCTTGTCATTTCATGTGTTTGGTATAGTTAATCTATATCAAGTATTCAATCAAGAGAATGGTCAAAGTTATACCATTCGAAGAAGGTCCAATTAAATTCCTTTCGTCAAAAAATTACATTCAGAAAATAGCAAAACATAAAAAATTAGAGTTTTTGGAGATGGACATGCACCACATAATGGAAATTATTATTATTATTATTATCATGTTGTAGGAGAATTAAAGAAACAGTTCACTGTATAAAGTATCTCACTTTCACATAGAGTTTTAGAAAAAAATAAATCACATCCCAAAATTAAAGGTGTAACATTAACAGTTTTTTTTTTTTTTATCCTTTTGTGATGAGAGCAAAAAATTGGGATTTGACTAGAGACTTTTTGTCTTCTTTTGCATGTATGTTTATGTGTGCATATGTTCTCTAGGTGGGGCAATTTGATGATGAAGACAAAAAGTGTTAGTAAAACCAGGTTGTCTCTGAGAATCATTAATGTTAAAATTTGATTGAACTAACACTTGTGTTTGGCAAATTAATTCCAAGTAAGGATTTTAAGTATGTAACTCATTGTTGTTTATTATCTAGGTCAAGTTTCTATTATAATAAATACAAATTATTGAATTCTCTTGACATAACAAAAATTTTTATTAGTAGCAAAAAGTTAACATTTTTTTTTGGGGGGGGGTCAAAACTTATATCGGTCAAGACTAGGGTTCAATTGAATACACTTCGTTGGAGAATTACACTAAGCAGTAAAATTGCTTCATCACCTCGGAAGTTTTTGAATCTCAAATGTTACCTTCTATTGTTTTTAATTTTTTTTATGAGCATTTTTTGCTCTGTCATATATAAAAGACTTGTTTAATGAACAAGATTTTAGATTCGAGATTCAAATATGACAAAGGTAGGGTAATCATTTGTGTCTTTATCAACAAATTAAACTTATAACAAACCTTCGCATCGCGACTCTCTCCTCATTCCACAACATAATGTGGAATCTAAGATACTTTCATTGCCCTTTCTAGTTAAGGAGGCCGTATTAAATCCACTATGTACCACACCATTAAGGTGACTCACCTGAATATCGAATATTTCTCAAAATTAATTAAAAACACACTAAATATATTAGAAATTAAATTTAAAAAGTAGGATTATACAACTTAACTTTATCTCATATTATCTTTTATTAAAAAATAAATAAATATACCAAGCATAGAGTTGTCTCTTTTGTCATTCAGAAGCAGTATTAGTTGTAGTTATAGTAGTAGAATCTAAAAGTGAATTGAGCAAGATATAAAGCTGTAAACAAAGAGGAGTAGACATACAGACATAATAGTCAGAAATGTGTTCAGAAAAAATGCACTGTTGATTAGCTATGCATTGCATTTGCCACAGCCCTCACTCTCTCAGTCTATCTTATAGTATTCCTTTCATATCGATTGATGTGATGTATTTTGACTGAACACCGAGATTTCAATAAATAAAAGAAATTTTATAGTAACTTGTACATCACACATATTTCATCTGTGATGTATTTTGACTGAACATCAAGGTTTTGGTAAATAAAAGAATTTTTATATTAACTTGTAATGTATCACGCATATTTCATCTCTATCAATCAAATTTTAAGAGTTAAATAATTTTTCCTTTGATCGAATTTATTTTTTATGTCTTGTAAATTTTAATCACTTCATTTTGTTTTTGGAGCCCGGATGATGGAAGAGTCAGAGGAAGCCGAGTCATTTGGCATAGTTCTACCCAAAAAAAAAGTTATGTATACGTTTTATTGTAACATCTGTTGATACGCTCGACTATCAACTTTTCTCGAAATTAGGTTATTGGAGCAAACAGTCTTTCCATTCGAGTCATCTCTAAGTCGTCCTCGCGTGGAAGAATTTCAATTGTTAATTATTGTAATTTACAATGATTTTTACATAGTTTCTAAATAGCATGTCTATTTTATTTTTATTTTAAAAAAAAAAAAAAACTTAAGATCGCATGTTAGAATTCACAATTAAAAGTAAGAAATCCAAAATATGATACACAAATTGAGACAAAGAAAGTAATAGATATTTGTGTAATTATAATTATCTGATCAATTGTAAAATGATTTTTTTTTAATTTCTAAATATAGAAAATCATTATGTTTTTTAGGACAAACCTAAAAGGAAAGTGCATCACATCATTTTTTTTTCCGATTTCCACCCAATGTCATCATATACTCTCATTGAGCTAGACCTCGATTAATCTGAATTCGCACCGTATAATCAGACTAACTCATTTTTTTTCTTTCTTTGTTTGTGAGTGTGTCTGAAAGAGTACTGATAGTGAGTCTTTTTCTAAGGTGTACTGAATAGAGAGTCAGTGAGGTTTCTACTAACACTTTGATAGAGAACTTTTGTCAGTATGGTAAAACAATGGACCACTGGAAGTTGCTGTTTTTGGGGTTTCACCCAAAGTATTACCTTCTTTCTCTTTCAGTATGGTAAAACAACAAACACATACATACACTATTTTTATTTTTAGTATTTCTATCTCTTGAGTACTCTCACTTTTCTCTTAGCAATGACGGAATCAAAAATTCTAATATTGATATCAATATACATCACAAGTTACATTCAACAGAACTCAATAGTTTTGACATAGTTAAATTTTGAAAATATTCACGTAATATGTACTATAAATTATCAATTACGAACGGATATGATCTAATCATTATATTGTTCAATCCTAAAATTCAGAAATCAAATTTAAAGTCTTGAATAGTGAACATGTGAACTAAAATAATTTTTGAACCACCTTTGGTACTACATTGGAAGTTTCATTTATATATCGGTCTTTTTTAGGAGTCTGGTCCAAAACGGACACTTTTTGAGCATCACATATCAAAAGGGACACTTCACCCACAAATGAGCGAACTGTCCACTCCTATCGTTAACTTTGTCTTCCACCCCAAATTACATCACAAATATTTTAAGGTAGTTCGCCCACAAGTGAGTGAACTACATTTCTTTTTATTACATTTCTTAACTTTCACGTGAAGGCAGTGGCGGATCCAGAAATTTTATTTCATGGGTGCTCAATTATTTTTAATTTGAGAATTGCTATATAAAGTGGGTGCTTAGTTAATACATTTGAATGAATTATTAGATATTACAAACAAATATTAGTGTTGATTGCAAAAAGCAATGGGTGCTTAAGCACCCATAATTCATAACATACATCCGCCACTGCGTGAAGGATATCTCTTCCTCTAACAATAAATATGTGTTATTATTCACTTTACCTTTTCTCATTCATCTTTTATCTTCTTCTACTAATATTATATTTTGGTATTTAAAAATTGATAATCATGACTCAACAATTTGAAAAATTTGTATATTCAATTAAATCAGATATACATAAATGCAGAGAATATTGAAAAATGAATTTGAAGAGTATGTAAGTTCATCTTCAAAGAGTAAGCTAAATTAATGAATGAGAATGTGAAGCTAAATTGATAGCATGGTCTTTTAATTTTCTTCATATATCATTCGATATTTATATTAAAATTCGATCAAATTTGAATTCATGCATTACAAGACTCATTTCTAGAAAACAACACTCCCAACAGACTTGAGTTCAGGACCTCTGATTAATTATAAAAAGATCTCAATTGATGGTCTTGCTTACTTTTGTAACAGTTATACCATCCCATCATGACATTTTTAGCTTTGATTTTTGAAACTCATTTTAGTGATTTTGATCACTCATTCTTTTCTTTTGACAGCCATCTTTATATATATTCATTCATTTTTGCATGCATGCACCCACACAAAGCTTTAATTTCTTGCCTTTTTCTTTCCCCATGTTTGATCATCAATCCCATCATCATGACATTTTTCCCCATCTGTTCCCTTCACATGCTTCTTCTATATATAATAAAGTGAAAAAGCTATTGGAAACTGTTCCTTTGTACTTCTACTGAAAGAGTATAAATTAGTGATGGATAAAATTTATAGCTAAACAGAAAAGTTGTTGCTAATCTCCTTGGTGTTGCACAACAACATACCCAGAGTAATTCCATAAGTGGTATCTGAAGAGAATACCAGTGTAAGTAGACTAACCCTTACCTCATGGAGGTAGAGGCTGTTTCCGAAAGACTCTTGGCTCAAGTACAATAAATCAAAGTATATCATTGGTATTGTAAAAGACAATATCTCCTAAAGATTACATGTATTGAATCTTACCTAATATGGAGCAACAATGACAAGAATTATGATATGAAGTTATGAACATGACTAACTAGAATCATAATAATTAACTTTATAGTAGACTATAATTAATATGTTGTCAAAATTTCTGCACCAGTTTTTGTAATCAAAACAGTATGTTCAAACTGAGCAGCAGGGCTACCATCAGCAGTCAGAGTTGTCCAGTTATCTTCCCATGTTACACATTCTGTGCTTCCCAATGTGAGAATTGGTTCTGTAATAAATACAAACAAAGTGATGCAAATTTATAGTACTGACTTTGCTTAAACAGAAAATTGAAAAAGGACTACTGATAAAAAGGTATAGAAAGTTAGTCTAGAAAGGAAGTATAGTAACCAATCAAGTTCAGCTTTCACAAATGATTTGTCTATTTTTAACTATGAACGATTCGAAGGAACCTGAAAAATAGATATGAAAAAAACAGTAGGTGATTTAGTCATGTCGGTATAAGTCTTGGTGGACAAAGTTATCAGGAGGTATGATGAGGGCTACCCTATAGAATAGTCAAGGTGCCCAGAAGCTAATGAGAAGGGGATTCATTAGCATGTTATTAAGTATGAATCGGTGAAACTGATAGAATCCACTTGACAAAAAATTGAGGCAAATCTAGCTCACGGACTAGCTAGATTGCATCTTGTAAATTATAGTACTCACTTGCTGAAACCGAAAAGATAAAAAGACTACTGATAAAGGGTATAGGAAGTCTAGAAAGGAAGTATTGTAACCAATCAAGTTCAGCTTTCATAACTGATTTGTCTATTTTACCTGATTAAAACTTACATGTAATCTTATGAACATTTTGCAGAAGCTGGAAAAATAGATGTACAAAACGACAGGTGATTTCTTCGTATCTGCCTAAGCCTTGGTGGATAAGAGTTATCAAGTATTTGTACTGATGGAGGGAAGCAGGTACTCATAGAATAGTCAAGGTTTGCTGAGGCGGCCTTTTTGTTTAAGAGCTGCTCGCCTTTTGAATAGAAGGAAGTGGGAGAGCAGAGGTTATTTCGGTAAAAAAATGCATGAGCTGAGACTCTCATGTCCCGCCGACCCTTCGAAAAAAGTAAGGGCTCATAGGGAGTGAGAAGCAAGCAGAGTAAAAGGCGGGTAAAACTCACATAACCAGAGGGGGAGACACATACATGAAAAGCGAGAAGCCCTGCCGTGGGGGACTGACCAAGCTCGGACACCCGTTATCCAAAGGGAATTGAAAAAATAGATTTAGGTGATTTCTTCCTACCTATCTAAGCGTTGATGGACAAAGTTATCAAGTACATATACTGATGGGGGCAGACAGGTACCTAATGGAATAGTCGAGATGTGCAGAAGCTAGCTCAAACACCCAGTTGTCCAAAGAGAATTGGAAAAAATAGATATAGGTATCCGATAGAATAGTCGAGGTGTGCAGAAGCTAGCTCAAACACCCAGTTGTCCAAAGAGAATTGGAAAAATAGATATAGGTACCCGATAGAATAGTCGAGGTGCTGCAGAAACTGGCCCCGCTTCCCGTTATCCAAAGAGAAGAGGAAAAATAGAGTGACTGAGAAATAGAGTGGAGTACATAAAAGAAATTGTACAATCATTCTCTTGTGGATAAATTTAGAGTCACTTTTAAGTCTCAAGCACCACCAGTATGGTCACTTAGCACCCAAAGCAAACGTTGAAGGACAATTACTACACAGTAGCAAGATTAATATTTTCCCTAAATTCAGCTTCGAAGAATTATATATCTACGTCAAGGCTGTTGACATCCATATTTACATAAAACTTTCTAAACCTGTCAAAAATGAGTTAATAAATGTTGGCATCCCCACCCAAATCATAAGAGGTAGACAAGTTTGTCTAAATAACAAACATATAACAAATCAATAAAAGCTATGCATAAATTAGTGAGTTTTCTCCCAGATAGAAGTGGTTTTTGATCACTCTCTTAAGTCAAATATATGATATAAACATTATCCTAATGCACTTACCGATGGTAAATGTTTGCCCTTCAACCATGGAGCCGGATTTGTCATTACCTGCCGAAAAGGATTACATTAGGAAAACCAGTACCAATTATACAGATTGAATATCTTATATCACATTCAGCAGTATGATAAAACATGATCAATTCTAGCTACCTAGAGAACTCGAGACCTAAAGTTCACTCTGTAGTATAAAGTTTAACACTAAATTCTTCTCAATTGGCAATAAGCGGAAGACCAAGGATTGTCCATGTTCTAAGCAAGATAACCTTATGAAAAGGAACAATTCAAAATCAGACTTGAACGAGGCCCGATAAGCATAGAACAATCCAAATTGATCATATATATATCTGAAAGGACTTAAGAACTCATGAGCCGTGAGAACATAAAATGATCCATCTAGTACAGTTTCTCGCGTCCAATGGGTCATGATCACTATGACCCAATAAATACAGCTAGTGATCTAAGTTTATAAGTCAAGGAAACACTTAGAGATAGCAACTTCAAAATCATGGCATCCATTCTTTGAAAAAGGGGACTAAAATGGTGATGAAACAATCATATCACTGTGAAGGTGACATTCAATTTAAATAGCAAATATCATGATGCTAAGAGAGGTCAGTGACTACTCCTTTTGGAGTTTACACATTTTATATTAGTTGCAAATAAGAAATGAAAGGAGGAGATTCAGTTAACCATGAAATATCATATTAGTAACTAAGAAGATCGTGGAAATAGAATAAGGCAACTAGTGGTTTCTGCATGTTAATATGTATGTTTCTTTTCTCAAAAAAAAAAAAAGAAAATAACTAATTTTTGAACATGTTCTGATATCATTTAAAATTAACTATAATCTATCTTGTTATTTTTTTATATTGTTAACACAAGATGGTGAAGTTGTTTCGTGTGACATGTAGGTCACGAGTTCGAGCTGTGAAAGCAACCACTAATGCTTGCATTGGGTTAGGCTGTCTATATCACACCCCTAGAGTGCGACCCTTCCCAGAGCCTGCGTAAATGCGGGATGCTTTGTACACAGGACTGCCCTGTTTTTTTTAATTTTAACATAAGACGGTGATATCTTTGGATCAGGATAATCAGGGATCACACAAGGACCACTCAATTTGTGCCAGAAAACTGACAAATCTTTCTAAAATTGAATCAGACGAGATTTCATCCAACCTTCTTAATCTAGTTATAGCTTGATGTTGACTGTTGAGAGTTAATCCAGAGTTCGAGCTGTGAAAGCAACCACTAATGCTTGCATTGGGTTAGGCTGTCTATATCACACCCTAGTGCGACCCTTCCCAGAGCCTGCGTAAATGCAGGATGCTTTGTACACAGGACTGCCCTGTTTTTTTTAATTTTAACATAAGACTGATATCTTTGGATCGGGATAATCAGGGATCACACAAGGACCACTCAATTTGTGCCAGAAAACTGACAAATCATTCTAAAATTGAATCAGACGAGATTTCGTCCTACCTTCTTAATCTAGTTATAGCTTGATGTTGACTGTTGAGAGCTAATCCAGATTTTTCTAGGATCTAGTAAAGAAATTCCAATGATCCACAGAACTACCAACTCAACTGATATGCAATGAATGGCCATGTCATTCATTAGCATTCTCTATAAGATATTTGCATGTATACATAACAACCTGTTCTTTAGAGAAAAGTAAGGATAGGACAGACACAACCAACTCCTCCAAAAGTAAACCTATCTAGTATTAGTTTTATGTTAGATTTAGCATGGACTTCACAATTCTAGAGAATCTTCCACAACTTTCAGAGATTTTACAGGATGAATACAAATGCAGTAGTAAATGTCAAAGTCGATCAAAATGAGAGTGACTTACGGTGATGAAATATGAGTGGTTCAGAGTGAAATACTGTCCCAATACCATGTCCAACAAAACGATCAACAACACCATAACCAAATTTTTCAGCATGTTCACTGAAACCAAAGTCCAAAAGTTCAATGTCCAAGAAAGAGTGTCAACAAAAAATAAGGTACATACACAAGAAATGACATTAATTGTTTGCCAACAATATTTAAGAAAATCACAGTAAATTATTCAAAGTTTCATCAGAAGAAGCGAATTTCACTACCGACGTTATTTAGTGGTAACTAAAAGTTTTTGTATTTGTTAAACAGAAACAGTTTGACACGTATAGGAACTTCAAAATAGATAAGACTGTTGAAGCTTCAAAATATCCATATCACCAAATAATAATCACGAATTCACGATAATATCATATTCAGAAAATTACCTGATCCTCTTTCCTATCTTCCTATAAAGAGCACCATCTCTGCAAACAGCAATTCCATAGTGCAAGCACTCCTCAGTCACCTGCCACAGTAAAATAATATAGACATAATCAATATAACGAGCATCGAATGATGAAAGAGACATTAGTTCTATTGATAATACTGATTGGTATCTTAAATTTTAACAAGTATTAGCATAGCGGAGTTCAATTTCAAATAGCAGTGATCTGATTAACTTTTCAGAAGCAAAACTTTGTTAAACTAATAACCAGAAAATTTCAGCATTCCTTTCATAATTGAAGAAATCTATACCTTTACAAGCCGCTTTATGGATTCACTCACGTCACCACAGTAAAAGGTCTTTGACGTATCTCCATGATAACCCTAAAAATGGAACAAAGCAAGGATCCTTACAACTTATAAGGGTCATCCAGAATCCAACAGCACAACTTTCAAGAGAAGACAAATGTCCTTCTAAATACATAGGGTAAAGATTGGCTAGCAGTAAAAAAGATAGCATATGTAGTCTATTACAATACAGAAGGGGTGACGACGACTTACATTCAGGTAAACGGTCACGTCAATGTTTATTATGTCTCCATCCTGCACATTATATTAATGTTTGTCCTGAATACACATAGATTTGTTTAAGCAGGAGAATAATATGAAAAGATAATGACCTGCAGCTGCCGTGAGTCAGGTATTCCATGACACATACACTCATTGACAGATGTGCACACGCTCTTTGGAAAACCCCCATAGCCTAAGGGAGATGGATAAGCGCCAGCATCGATTATCATTTGGTGCACAGCTTTGTCAATTTCATTTGTCGTTACTGAAGGCTGATAGATATTCAAGAAAAAACATGTAATTGCATGTTATAAGGGTTTCAAAGGAACTAATAAACTCGACGAAAAATAAGATATCATTTTTGTGAATAAAGATCTATCATTTGTAGCATATCTTCATTTTGCTCCAATACATACCGGTATTGAAGAGAACATTATATGAGAACCCATGGACTACATATTTCAATTGAATATCAAAAAGCATCTGAATACAAGGATTCTACTCCTGCTGAACCAACTTTTTTTTTGTTTCTATTGCTAAACTGCTGCTTGTCTGGAGATTTACTTCCAAGTGCTTAAAGAAAGTTAGATGGACATAGAATAGTTCTACATTACGCACAACCCAGAGGCACTTGTACTTAGCTAAAAGGATGTTGTGAGTTTCCTAAAATAGAACCTGCGCCAAGCTCATTCATTACCAGCTGCTTCAGTTAGATAAGAGAGTTGAATCTGTCCATTATGTGCTACATACAAGTCAAGTTCCCATTGTAATTTCAAGAGTTATCTAAGGAATAGAAACCAGTTTAGCTGTATTAAACGGAACTTTCCAAAACTAGAAATTGCAATCTCCCTACTTTTCTCTTGTGATCATTTTGAAAAAAAACTTTTATCCAGAGCACAGCATCTGAAATGTCCTTCTGGCCATAAACTACTTGAATTAAGCGTGATTCGCAAGGAAACTTGGCCTTTCTCTCCATATAGGTCAGCTACACAAAATTACCATAACAACAACAACATGTTCAGTGTAATCCCACAAGTGGGGTCTGGGGATGGTGATGTGTATGTAGCCTTATCCCTACCATGTGAAGGTAGAGAGGTTATTTCCGATAGACCCTCAGCTCAAGTGAATGGGAAAAAGTAATGACGTGATAACAAAAAAAAAAATTGAGTTGAAACATTTAAAGTGCATTTTGGATGAATTCTCCTATCATACAGCTGAACATGTGCTAGACAAGTATAGTTCAAAACAACCTCTTTAACAATCAAATAAGATGGATATCAAATAGTCTCACCCTAACCAAAGTCCCTGCATAGTCAACAACCCGTGCAGCCAACTCACATGCAGCCCTCATGCGAGCTATGCCTTCAGCGTCGTGGATCTGATGTTCACTTGAAATTTCTGGTAACTCTCTTGAACCTGCATATGGAGGCTTTGGTATGTCCTCAGGCACAGGAAGCCGTTGTGATACTCTTCCACGCCTTAAAGGTGGCCTTCTTGTTGCCGTGGTAGAACCACGAAGCTCACGTTCCCTATACATCACTAAATCATGTCGTTAACTTCATCTCTTTCTCCTTTACTCATGAGACACCAGTAAACACTCAAACTCCTTTGGGAAACAAGAAGATAGAAAAAAGAAAAACAGAACGGAAATTTGTATCTTTGAATAAAACATGGCTTTGAGACAGTAATCAATTAAGTAATCCTTATCAAATCAGAAGAATATATACTTAATAGATTTTCATGAATTCTAACAGTAAAAAGTGTACACAAGAAAAAGACTAATCCTTTATACCTTCTAAAGCAAAAATATTCTATATATTTTGATAACAAAATCATTTTAGAGTGCTCCATCTTCTCATTCACAATCAATGCATTTTCTGTCCCACAAGATTAAATAGGGTGAGCCAGGATTTCTATAGTTAAAGGGTTCTGGACTATAATTCTTTTTTGCTTAATGGGTTCTGAATAAACTATTTGTACATATTAAATGATTCTTTTTATCACAAATACAAGGTTTGAGCCGAAGCTACATGGTTCTGACGAGACCGTAGCTAGCAGTGTATCTCCGCCACCGGACTTCAATATGGTAACAAATGGAAATTCTACTGATAATATATATCAAACTTCTCTATAACAACGTCGTTTGTCCGGATACTTTTTGGTTGCTATAGAACATATAGTAATATATATGTAAAATTGGTACCAAAGAAAACTTGGTTGCTACAGTGAAATGTTAATACAATAAAGAGGTCTGATTGTAAAGGAATAATATGCTACATTCAGCAGCAAACATCTTAAAGGTTGATAACGAACTTTAATCACTTTTTGAAGAATATGCAATCTCAATTATTTAGTAAAAGAAACAAAGCAACAGACTGAAACCCAAATAAACGCAAACATACCTTCTAATCCTCAAGGCCTCCTCCAAACCTGATAATCTTTTCGCATAAATTACAAGCTTCTTAGTAAAGTTTGCATTATTACCTACAAATGAACCAAATTCAAACCAAAATCCACCCAGAATAATCTAACAAATAATTTTTTTTAGCATCAAAATTCCATAATCTGAATATCTCAAGTTACCAAGCTTCTTAGTAAAGCATAAATTACAAGCTTCTTGATAAAGTTTGCATTTTTACCCACAAATAAACCAAACTCAATAAAGAAATTCAAACCAAAATCCACCCAATACAAACAAATAAGTTTTTCTTTTAGCATCAAAGTTCCAACAACAAGTACATACCCAATAAAATTCCACAAGTGGGGGTCTAGGGAGGATAAAGTATACGCAGGCTTTAGCTTTACCCCTACCTCGTGGAGGTAGAGAGGCTGTTTCTAGAGGACCTTCAGCTCGAGTACAACAAATCAAAGTAGTTGTGAAAAGAAAAAACGACATCCAATAAAACATAACAACCAATAAGAAAACATTAACAACAACAAACTATTGCGGTAACCTAAACACAATAAACACACACAATGATACCAAGCTGCTAACTAAGCATAAATTACAACCTTCTTAAATAAAGTTTGCATCTTTACCTAAAAATAAACCAAACTCAATAAAATAATTCAAACCATAATCCACCCAATACAAACAAAAAAGTTCTTTTTAGCTTCAAAGTTGCATAATCTGAACACCCAAGTTACCAAGAATGAATTTTTTTTTAGATAAATTAATAGCAAATTAAAAATCTTGAAATGAAAAATCAACAATTGCATAAGGGGCTGTTCTAAATTTTAAAAAAAATAGAATCTTGTACTTACTACTAGGGAGATGAAAAGGGTAATTTCCTCTGAGTTGAGAAGATGAAGATAAAGATTTTGTTTCACCATTAATGGAAGAAGAAATGTGTAGTATAGAAGATGTTGCATGTGCCATTTTCTTTTTACTGTTACACACAGAGGCACAACACAACTGTGTTTTTTTGCTTGGAGGAGATAATGTTGATTTTTTTGGATTAATGGGCCGGGTACTACTTGAATTCCATTGGGTTGGGCCTTCTACTATGGAAAATGGATCCGAGTTCATTTCATCGCATTGCTTATTAGTACTCTCCTACTATCTTATTCTTTGATTTTATTATTAAATGTTGTTTTCTCTTTTTAGATTATTGTACTATTTTGTTGTTGCTATTATGATATGTTTCAGTTGAGCCGAAATGGGTAAAGTTGCATACACTCAACTTTTCTCAGATCCTACTTGTGAGATTACATTTGGTATGTTGTTGTTGCCATATTTGTACGGTGTCATTTAAGGTCAGTCGATGTTAAAAAAAAGGGCATATATGAAGAGGTCCCATAGTTGGAAGGAAGGGAAAATTTGATTCAATAGGTGGAAAGAGGGATTTGTTAAAATTATCATTGTTACAAGTTTGAATAAGTGGATCTTGAATTTTGAATATGAAAATTGAGTTTAAAATGAAGTGAATTGCCGGAAAAGGAATGAAGATTGATAATTCAAACTTCAAAAATATTTCTAAAACTTCAAAAGTATGTGTTAAGTTTGGTTTGGTACAAGCAAAATTGTAGGAAGTTTGTTGTCAATCTTCATACACAAAATCTCGCAACTTCGATCGCATAATTCCAACCCAGTTAAACTTATAAAGACTTATAAATTATGGGTATGACCTTAAATGATGATGCTAGAATTCGCTATATTTGCACTTGCCCTATCGACCCTATATTCTCATATGAGATCTTAACTTTTTTAGTCGGACGATAAAAAAATAAGATCACTCACCTAGTCGTAATCATTATTAATCGTCATCGATATCTAATAATATATAATATAATCAGTGTATACTATACATATTGTACTCTTGGCCCAACTATAATAATAATAATAATAATACAACTAATGAGTAATCAATATCATAGTATTGGGAGTAGGTTTGTTTCATTGAACCTTTTACTATCACAAATAGTTCAATGGATCATCTTTGGGCCCAACCTAATATTATCATGTTTTTGCAGCCCGTATAATTGAAAAATTGTTATTATCATAAAATTTAAATTTGAGATATTATCATGAATTTTCATCCGTGAAATTTAAAACATTGTAATAATTATTATTTTAAAGACAGAAATTGAAACGTGGCTAGTATGTGTTAATTTTTTTAGTGGTCTTAATAACCATTCAAACGACTATAAGATTGTGAATGATATATACGTCTTCATTATTTATTATAGGTCTCCATTAAGTTATTTTGTCATTCAATGTAGGAATTTCTGACATAAATTCAAATTACCGTAGATATAGAACAAGAACAAAATAAAAAAATAAAAATTCTTGAATATGCTAGAAGTATATGCTACTGACATATTATCCATCTTCCCTTATCTTTCTAGAGTTAATGTACCAACAAAAAAGAAAATAATATAAAGTTTGGAAAAATAATAAAAACATGGAATGGACAGACATGCCGTACAACATATCTTGTTGTTTGTTAAACATGGTGCATTCCTTGTCTCAGATAAGGTTGTTTCTTGCACTTTCATGTACATACATCTACTAGAGATCTCTTCTCAAAAAACCAAAAAAAATCTTGCCAAAAAATAAAATTAGTAAGATCATGTTTAGAGATGTAGGAACTAAATGGATGGTTTGAGCTGAATTTGAACGAGTGAAAATGAATTGAATCAATAATGAGTTATTGTGTAATATTATTGAAAAGTTAGTTAGGTTAAAATGAGTTGGATCGATATAAGCTAAGCAACGCATCATAGTCTAAGACAATACTAGCAGAAGCACTGTCACTTACTTGTATTGATGCATATTAAGTTATAACATATTATCTTTAATACCCAAAAGAAATGCATTATAGTCTAATCCGTCCAACTTTTACTAAACTGGAAGTTGGTTAGGCATGTTAAACTTTCATATACTAATTTTGAGGTTGATTTATAGGAATGATCGTGGATGTGGATGGTCTTGAACTTTTAGCCTTGCTTGTTCATGAGAAAAATTTAATGTTATACAAGTTTTGTGTTTTGTCCCATGCACAAAACGTGACTTTTGACCTTGAATGTTAATTTGTCCATGGGATAAGACGTAAGTGGAGGTCAAAAATTCAAGACTATCAATTTCCAAGATCGTGGATGTAAGAAATGTCTACTAATTTTATCACCCCCTAAATCCCAATCATACAAAGTAATGATACGGACTAGCCACCTCTTAATCGTATAATTTAAAAATAATTATTATCGTATTGTTTCAAATTTTATAAGTGAAACTTCAAGAAAATTATAATAGCTAAAATATACTTTCTGTAAATTTTACATTAATCATACTTATTTTAAATTTATCAACTTTAAATTTTGGATTTGTCTGCTCCAAGCTCTTCCTCAAGAAAAGAATGGTATATCCTCTTTTTAGTAGCTTACTAACTCGACATCTTGAGAAACAAAAAAAAATAGTAAAATTCATGCATTTATTTAATATTATAAATGTAATAAGAGGATCGTGAGTGAACATGTTATTTTCCGAAAAAAATAACTATATGAAGTTTCCAAGCAAATACATGACTTTATAACATAAATTGACTTCCTCTAATTAAGATGCCATTTCAAGAATCTTATTTAGACAAAAACAACACATGTGATGATATAATCTTTTGACATTTTCAGTTTTTCAAACTAATTCAGAATCTTTCATCTTCAATTAAACCAAATATTAAAATTAAACTAAAGTATCTAGTTGTATTTGTTAGCTTTTCTAGTTATAGAAAGAGATTTGATTCTAGTCATGTATCTTTTTGGAGTCTCTATTATATGCATGCTTTGACAATACTTAAAAGGATTAAATAGGGAATAAGAATTAACTATCAAATTCATCATTAATCTATCAATAACATATTCAGTACTGTAATTTCACATGTGAGACCTCGAAAAGATAGAGCGACACAGATGTTATTCCAATCTTGTGGAGGTAGAGAGAATATGAAAAATATATATTTAAAAAACAATTTTAACTTTAAATATACAATATAGTTTTTTATCAATTTTTTTTTTGATGAACCCCTTGCTCTCACTTGGCTCCGCTCTTGAAGTTATCTATTGCTATTTTTGTTGTAATACGAGGGTCGATTGTAAAACGTCTTGCTACTGGTAGGAATAAGGTCTGAATACATGATGATATTAGATTTGATTATACGTATAATTGACAATCATATGAATTAACTAAACATTTTCTTAAAGAAAACTTTAATGATAAGAAACAAATACGATGAACCAGATTAATTTATAGATTGTTGATTTATTGAAGAAAATATTATTGTCTGGAAAATAGTTGACAAATATATTAGAAATTAAAGAGCTTTTGAGACAATAAAACAAATTTTAACAGACTTTCACCCACTACGAAATATTTGTCCACATTTTACTTTAGTTCTTCATAGATTCAGTACATGAATCTGGACTCTTTTTTTTTTTTGGGAGAAACCATATACATGATTAATCATGCATACTAATTATTCTAATTAATCTTGATAATTAATATAACTAATTTAACTAAATTAATATAAGTTATTTTAATATTGTGCAAGTTGTTGAAGAATATATATTTACCATATGCTCAAGACTCACGAGCATGAAATATGACATAATTAACGTTCTATTAATTTTTAAAAATTGTACGGATGGAAAAACAAATAATGTACGGATGAAAAAATGAATCTAAAATATATAAGGGATAAATAATTACGATATACGATTCAATGTATTTGGATGATCTAGTTTACTAAGTAATTAACAAATGTATAAATTGTGTATATTTAAGTGTAGATTCTTATTGTAGCGTCCTTGGTTGATATTCGGCAAAACATTTAAAAGTTTGTATTTGGTCCTTCGGTGAATATTTTTAGAATTATATTACGGTCAAATATGAAGTAATATAACAGTACAAATTTAACATAACACATATGAGTAATTAAATGATAAAAAACAATTGGTAATTATGATAAATCTATGAATATTCACGAGCAAAGAAACCAAGAATGCATGTTTCAATTAATCGAAAATCAAATATGCTTAGAAAAATATCACAAGAAGTACAATCAGAATTTTTCTAAATTACCCTTTTTCTCTGCTTTATTTATTTATTTTTAAAAAAAAATTATTATTATTTTTTAATTATTATATGTATAAACCTATCTACATTAAAATTCCCTTAATAAACAACTTAATTATTTTTCATCTAGTTGAAAAATTCAACACCAATTAACACAGGCTGGACCAGTTCAACTTTTTTATGCACTAATAGAAGAAAAAAGAACAACAATAACCAACGAAAAAGGCCAATAATTGGAAAAAAAGTACTAATAGAAAAAGAAAAAAAAAGTAGAGCTGATAGATCAATTGCTGCAAAAAGGTTCTCAAAAGGTGGATTCAAATAAATTTTACCTTATCTCTATTGATAGCTTAAAGAACTCTTATACTATCATCGTACATATGTATAAATATATACAAAATCTTGTATCGATAATTAAAAAACTATATAAGATATAAGAATACTTTTAATAGTGTCAGATTTTGAAAAAATCATACAAGATTGTGCCAATAGTGAAAATTACTATGCTAAGTGCATTTGTGGACTAACTTATGCCTTAGCTCAACCGTTTAATTTTATTAGAATTAAGTATTTGACGAGGCGAATATGAAGATAGAGAAGTAATGACACCATGGGGTCGGGTTTAGAACTGTCGATCTTTACTATGTCAAAGATAGTTTGAAGATGTACACGGCCACACACATAATAACAAGCGAGCTCTGGCCTTCTAAATGATCATATACAATGTTCAAGTATAGAGTGACACCTAATGAATCTCGAAAATTGACTCGTAAATTATGATAAATTGATAATGGGCTGGGTCTTGTATAATATTTCATCTCCATATCTAGAAGCTACAATTCCACTTTAATTTCTCTTACTATTTATGTTGATTTTTGTAGCCCACCATAGGAGAAAATTATTACCTCAAATAGATTCCTAAATCTAAAACATGATAATATATTATATTATAGCAGGTGAGTTGTAACTTACACAATTTGTATCTTTTTTATTTAAAAAATTGCTATATACATATGTATATATATAGATAGAATAAATATAGTTATAGTTGGTTGAAAGTTGTGTATGAACATGTAATATTAAAACTGCTCAAATACCCCTTTTTGTCTATACACACAAATAGCCCACTAGGCAGCTCAAATATATATTATCAAAATAAGATTCTTACTATAAGTTTATTAATCAACATGTGTTTCTGTGTGTGTAAGAGAGAGAAAGCTAGAGAGAAGATCTGGTTCATGTATATGCAACATAGAGATATTTTTGGAAACAACAATATTCTGTAAAAAACATGAAATTTACCCCAAAAAAATTAAAATTTAACTTATACTCCTTCCGTTCCATTTTATATGTCATTCCTTTCTATAAATAACTGAACCACAATACTTGTCATTTTATAATATTTATGCATAAATTATCATATTTTGCCTATTATACCCTTGATAGAATAGTTAATTAATTTTGTCATTTATTAATAAAGTTGACTTAAGAAAACATTAAATAAGGGTAGAAGGGTAAAGTTACATCATTTTTTAATGCGAGTGCAAAGTAAAAAAATGACATATAAAATGGGACGGAGGGAGTATACACTAAGCGAAGAAATATTTACCTAGTAAATGGTAATTGATCTTCTTTAAAAATTAAAATAGAGTTTATAATGTTAGAGGGTTAGAGTTATATTCTAATTTTTTTAATACGATCAAGTTAATTTAATCGGTTACAACAGGTTACTTTTCTATTTTTCAGCTTATCACTATATATTAGACTTGCTACAAAAATCTACTATATATATCATTGTAAATGAACTAAACTTGACGGTATATAAAAACCCTATAAACTAACAGTCAAGGGCGGATTTAGTGTGTAATTTATAAATATTTGACTGTAAACTCAATTATTATTGTATATTAGCTTGAGATTGTTGTATGAACTCATAAACTTCAAATCATGGATCTGTTGCTCGGTGTTTTTAATGCTCATAAGTAAACTAATTGGAAACTAGGAAAAAACAATAAGAAATAAATAAGAGAGCTCAATTTTGAAAAGAAGAGATTCACATTTCTTGTCTCTTTTTTTTCATTTCCATCTTTTGTTTTTCATATCACCTATGATAGCTCACTTTTGAGCCATTTCTTCTTCACTAATACTAATATACAATTGAAAGTCTTCTTGCAACTTCTAAAGTAAAAAAAAAAAAAAAAACTTGAAAAGTACAAAAAAAAAAGATTACAAAAACAAAAAAGTGAAAAGTTACTACTACTACATCATGTTACAAAGCATTAATAATAACCCTTTGTTTCTTTCTACATGACTCAAATGTCAACAATTCCATCTCCATCCTCCTTTTGCCCCCACTCCAACTAGTCATATTATTATTGTTATTGTTATTGTTATTGTTATTGTTATTATTATTGTTATCAATAACAACATTACTTACATTTGCGGGTACCTTGCAGATATTAACTCCAAATAATCTTACCATTTGTACCTGTGGAACTTGAACTTGAACCTGAACTTGATTCGTAACAACCACACTTGTATTCCCCACATTTTTAGCCTTAAAATCAATATACAATTGCTTATCTCCACTAGTAGATCGTTGAAAACTCACAATATCACCGGCCTTCAAGTTTTTTTCCTTAACGAAACGACTCCATCCTTTTGTTAAAACATAACTTTGACTACTATTCCAATACGAATACCTAAATCTCCAAACTTTACCATTCAAATCTTCGAAATTCAACAAAACCCCTTTCGAATTATTTCCATTTTGTAATGGAAAATGTTTTTCAGCATGTTGTTTTGGTATCACAAGCCTATTAAGCTTTCCAACGTCACTTGGTGTAACAGCTTTTTCAAATAGCTGTTCACGCGCTTTGCAATGGACTTTATCATTTGTACTACCAAAAAAGGAACTAATTATTTGTCCATTTTTTCTTTTTATCATACCATCTTTAGTAAATCCAAATAATCTCTTACTTTGTTCTAGCTCATCGAGGTACGTATGTTTACGTAGCATGTCAACAATCTCCGCCTTGGAATGCGAATTCAAGAAAGCGATTTCCATGTCATCGCTTTCTTGATTCTCAAGCAAGGGTTTGAAATTTGTTACAGCGTCGCGGCCCCTGAATCTCTGGGCCGCGACGTCGTAAGCCCTAGCGGCTTCATTTTCCTCGTTAAATGTGCCTAACCAAACCCTTTGATGCTTTTCATAGATTTGTGCGCCCCAACGGCCATTTGGTTGTGGGACCACACCTTTGTACCTTGAAGATGGGAGTTTTCTTGATTCAGCTTCAACACCATTTTCAGCATCAATTATCACACTTGTTCCACTCCCCATCCGGCAAAGGCCGCTCTCCGGCGGCGGTTTTATCGTCGTCGACAATTTTATTATCGTTGACGACGATGCCGCCGGAGCAATGGAGAGAGACTCACTAGTAGTACTCTCTTGATCTATGCTACTAATACTTCCTTCCATTTTTTGAAACTTTTTTTTGTTTTGTGTGTCTGTTGTTTTGTTTGATGAGAAAAGGAAAATTAGGAAGAAAAAAAAAGGTTCAAGAATTGGTTGTGTTAAGAGAGAGTATGAATTGGGTTGTTGATATGGAAAAGAGTTGAATATATATATAGGAAAGTCCACCCCATTTTTTGTGTGCAATTAATAAAATAAAGATTATTTTTTCTATGTTATTAAAAAAATAATACTATACATACTACTTTGAAGATATGGAGATGTGGGTATTATGGGTCAACACACAATGAGAGAAGAAGGTAAGTAACTAGGAAGATTCATTGGTGGTGTAGTGGGGAGGGCTTTTAGTATAGTATATGAGGCATGCTAGGTAAGGGTGGAGAGGGGGTGCGTGGGGGGTTGAGTTTATTTTAAATTTCATACGGTTTAAATTTTATATACACTAATAACATAAAATATTCATACAATCAGATCACTTATCGATATAGTACTATTATAAAGATATTTACACTGTCAATATATATACTTAGGTCATTTATCAAGTGATCGATGTTATTTGATCTATCATATATCAGTTATATACTGCATCATAAAATTATTTATACTATCAGTATATATATATTATAATATGTATGAATATGTTGTGGGGGTGGGGTAGGGCTAGGGGTGGGGGTGATATGAAATTGTGTGTGTAATGTATGTATAGGTTGTGGGTTGTGTATGTGAGGTGGGGTAATAGATAAATGAACAAGTTGATGGGGTTCACATGAGTGTGGACCTTGTGTTATTTGGTAAGTTCATCCCCCCTGAAATTTGCTGCTACTCAGGACCATTATAAGCATGGCATTGAGCATCCTTCTTTTTTTTCTTCTTCTATTTTTTTCATGTTTATCTAGTTTGAAATATTGGTCTATTAAAAGCTACAAAAAGTAGGAGTAGTTAGGGGTGTACAAAATCGAATCGAAAATCGAATCAAATTGCAAATCGATAAAAAAACCCCGACTAGTGGTTGGTTTGACTTGGTTTGGTATTGGAAAAAAAAACCTGACTATATTTGGGTTGATTTGGTTTGGTTTTAACTAAACAAAAAATAACCCGAGACCAAACCAACCCAACATTATATATATAATTTTAAAATTTTATTTTATACATAAAAATATTTACTTTGATATAATTTTTAAATATTTCTTATACTTTTTCATAGATTTTATCTTTTAATATATCAAGTTTGAAACTTAAAATTATGAATGGTTCAATAAAAATTATAGTCCATAGATGTTGGTAATTATAATAAATCTTAAATCAAAATCAAATTAATACTAATGCAAAAAAAAATAATCAATTCAACACTAAGAATGACAATAATATTGAATACTTGTTCTTTGGTTTTACATTGGTTTAGACAATTCAAATACATATCTAATTTTAATTTCCTTTAATATTTAGTTATGTAACTAATACTTATTAAACTTATTTTATCATGATTTAGTACTTTTAAATTATGATCATTTTCATTATGACTTGTTAATTTGCAATATTTGTTTTCCGCGATTTCATTATTATTTATTTTTTGTTGGATATTTTAGTGTCATTACTCATATCATATTTTGTGTTATTTTCTTAAGAAACATCTTAGATAGTTGTATTTTGGTAGGACTAAAGAAATATTTGAAGTACAAATAAATTATATGTTTGTATGAATACTTTATCGGAAAAACTCGAAAAGACCCGAAAATCTGAAAAAACCCGAGGTTGAAAAACCTAAATTTTATTGATTTGGTTTGGTTTATAGATTTAAAAATCCGACACAAATGGTTTGATTTGATATTTGAAAAACTCGAACCAACCCGATCATGTACACCCTAGGAGTAGTAACAGATTTTCATTGATGTATCAATATCAAATAAGATATAAAAGGAAATTGATGAAAAAATAATTTTGCTTCTTTTCTAAGTATTCCGTATTTAAAACTCATCGATCCAATTAATTTAAATACATCAAGCTAATTAAGTATCTGAAACTGTTTTACTTTCCCCCCTTTTAAAAAACATTATAAAAAATAGCACTATTATTATTATTATTATTATTATTATTATTATTATTATTATTATTAATTGGCACTTCTATTTTAAAAAAAAATAATAATAATCTATTTTTCTAAGTTTGTACTTCCAATGGGATGGGGTGTCATGGGCCAATTGTAAAAATAGGAAGAGGGGGATTGATGGACTTGAAGACAAAAATCCATCCAACCCCAAGAATTTTCCCATAATTTCTTACCTGTCATGAATTGATTGGTCCTTCCCATCTTCAATTTGTCTTTATTTGCTAGGTTCAATTTCAACCATCTTAGTATCTATAATCTCAAAAATAATTTTAAAAAATCTCAATCATTTCAATAATTTTTCTATCCAACATTGACAACTTCCTTGTCCATCTCCCTAACCTCATCCTCAAGTGGGAGTTTTCCCCTTGTTTTGCAAAAATAGGGGGACCTTGTTTCTCTTGTTCTTTTTACTCTTTTGTTTTTTCACCTTTTTATCTTTTGATCTACTTGTAATATATAATATAGTTTCTTTTAGACATGCAATGGGATTATAACAAGCTATTTGGAATATTACTACTCTTCTATATACATGTGAATTCCTAATATTGGTTCAATTGAATTCACTCTCAAAAATCATATTCGACAATAAACTGTTAGAGATTTCAAATAAAAGTTGATTTGAAACATTTTACAACAAAATGTATATTGAAAATGGACTAATTTTTAGTAGTGATATGCCACTTTACCGATTCGTTTTGTGAAGATCTATGAATTCCTATGTATGAAATAATCAATGATATTTACAAGTGATGAAATAGATGCAGATCATCAAATTTTAAATTTAACGGTAGTACTCAATATATATTAAACTCTGATTTTTTTTACAATCTTGCAGACATTTGATCATTGCAAATATGTTAAAAGGAAAAATGAACAAATAAAGAATATATAAGAAATCAAAGGAAAAAGACTCAAGTCTCTAGTTTTAGTATTTTTTTGAAAAAATGATTTTATTAATCAATATGGTATTATTATTATTATTTAGTAGTTATGATGACGTCACATTTAAAATAATAATAAAAGGTTTTCCCATGGGCTGCTAATAATCTTGTGGCTAAAATTTTCAATTCTTGTTGGTTAATGTGTTTGAAAAATAGAAGAATAAGATTGGTGGAGATTATTATTATTTTATTATTTAAAAATAGTTTATTATGTACGGAAAAGAGTCCTTAGTGTCACTATGTGGGCCTACAAATGGGCCCATTAATTTGATCTAAACCCAAACGCGTTAAAATGGTGGGTTTTAGGCCATTCTATGTTGGCCCCATTTCTAGATTCCCTTTGTTTATCCTAAATTTGTACCTAACTTTATTTAGACTATTAGTGGTTGTCTGATTATCGGAATGAGATAGATAAAAATATCTTATCGAATTAGTTAAACTACATTCTACATATCAAGATTGATTAATTGATAATCATAATCAAATATAGAATAAAATAATTAAGAATTTTATTTCAAAATTCGTATCGCTTATTCAGCTAACCAAGCAACCTCTTACATTTTATTAATGAATTTAACCTATATACTAGTACGAAGCTGCCACCATTCGGGTTACAGGTAATATACATTACGTAATTTTGACTCAAACCTTGTATTTATAATTGAATAGAATTTAATTAATATGCATAATAATTTATTCAGAACCTCACAAGTAAACAAAATTATAATTCAAAACCTACAAAGTAAAAATTCTAGCTTACATTTCTTTATATACATTTGTCAACATTTTTTTACACAATTGTTATGATTCAACATGTAATAATATGTACTATATCTATTAGCTTGTCAATATAATACATATTTATCATTAAAAAATTATTTATAATAATTTTACAAGTAATCTAATTAGATGAACATTATTCTCACTATTAGCATGTTATAGCTGGAACAATAACCTAATCAATTATTCATGTGAATAATAACGCTATTTTAAATTATTTTTTCTAATTTGTCAATAGTCAAATATTTGGATTTTCGATGTACATTGAGTTGGTTTATTTATGAAATATAAAAATGATTAATTAATTAATTGCATGTGAGTGATTTTGAAATACCGTATATGTACGTTTATAGTATGAGGTGTGAACTTGTGATACGGACAAGTTGTACTATTTTTTTCTTTTATTTTAAATAAAAATATTTTAAAATATGTATATTTTAATTACGAAATTGTCATTCCTTACAAGTGAGAACACATGAATAGATATGTTGGTTTTGTCACATGAGAGCATTATTATTGAACAAGCATTAGGTAATAGTACATTATTAGTACTACTCATCTGGTACGAGGGATAAATGATAATTAATTTTAAGATTAAATTTATAATTAGTTTATCTCATATTTAATTGAGATATAACTGCGAAATAACTTATCTGGAGATAAGTTATCCTGATAGTGCTACTTTATTTCCATATCAAGGGGCGTGGGAAAACAATCATGTGATAATTAATCTCGGAATAATTTATAGTGTTTTTCTCTTGCTGCTAGACTTGTACTATTAGCTTGACCATTTCTCCATTAAAGGAAAAAACAAAACAACTAAAATAAATAAATAATATTGTTAGAAGATGAGATCATTCAATAGTTTCTTTGATGAGACATTGACTAAGTCTAAATAATTCTTAAATTAACTTTGATTTGTAAATTTTATTATTTCCAATTTCTTCAACAATAGTTTTGCCTATACCTTATTATAAGCTTCTTCATAATTACCAATTACATATATATTTGTCTGCTGCCTAACTTTTATACCCCATGTAACTCGAAGAGTGTGGGTGCCGACGTGAATTTTGACTTGATTTATATGTACTATTGAAGAAGTATTGGGAAAAGGTGATAAAATAAGATACTATCAGTATTAAGTTATCGAATATATAACTTTGGATAGTTGGACAAGGGTGTATTTAAGGGGGGTCACCGGGTTCACGTGAACCATTGCTTTCCTTCCAAGATCATTTATAGTAGTGTTATATTTTAAAAAAAATATTGAAATATAGTTGTGTGAACTCACATTCGGAGTATCATATAATGTAATGATGACGTGGTGCACCTCTCTACGTGAGGTTATAAATTTGAATTTTATATTTATCTTGTTTTATTTTTCTTTCTAAAATTAGATAACAGCTCTCTAAGTGGTTATTGATATAGCACTTTAATTTTGAACCTATAATATTAAAAGTTAACGCTTTTCAGTATTAAGAACCTAAATGTCGAACTGATCAAATTTATTTCTTAGATCAACCTTTTTATAATGGTCCACCCATCATTATGAAATCCTGGATACGCCTCTATAAGTTGGATAGTAGATTGTGAAGGGCGTGGATTAGGTAAGTAGATTAGTAGATAGTTGAGTGTGATCTCGTTTATTTGTCCATACTAGTAATCGCAACATTACTGTATAGTTTCTTATTATTTCCTCAATTTCTGTAATTATTTATTGCTACTTAGACTTCAATTAATGTATTTTTTGTTGTTGTAATTACTATTGAAAATTCTTTGTTGTAACTTCTTTATTTTTGTTATTTCCTTTTCTAAATTATTTTGAACTGTTTTTCTCGAGCTCAAGATATCTATAAAAAAGAGTCCTCTTCATCAATCAGGTGAACGTAAGATCTGCATATAGAGGACCTAGACCCTCCACCCCACCCCACCCCCTCTCTCACATACACTACATAATGATCATTGGGACAACACTACTAAAGCATGTATTGTTGCTATCTTATGAAAATCAACTTTCTACAAAATGGGATCAAATTTACATATAATAAAAGTTAGTGGTAGGGTCTAATTATTTGATGATAAATTGAAACTACATCACCATTTAATCTACACGTCACAATTTTTTATCCCAGTAGAAGTTAAGTTAGTTGGTTTTAAGCACGTTAATTATCTCACTAAATTAAACATGATGATAATTGATCTCTATAATCACTTAATCCTTATCTAGGATCTTATATTAAAAACAATATTAGTAAATGCGTAATAATGCGTATAATTTCTAATTATTTTTAAATAACAAGATAACACGTGAGGTTATAATAGTTTGGTGCACCTCTACTCATACTTTCTTGTTTAATTATTAAAGCCATCATTATCATCAATAGTAAAAAAACACACATTCTTTAATTACTTATGAATCATCATAATTATATTAACATATTGTGGTAGAATGATTGAGATTCTTTTATTTTTTAATCAGAATTTTTGAATTCGAATATTGAGAACGAAAAAGGTCATGTTGAAGCATATAAAAATGGTCCGTTATAATGCGCGAACTTAATTAATTCTGATTTAATGCAGATACCCAACAACAAATGATAAAGAAAAACAAAAAAAAAATCTATCATAATTATCTCTTTTGATTTTCATTAATCTCCCTTTCCCTTCTTCTCAACTCCACGTAAGTGTTAACCAGCTAATGTACAATATTATTATAATTAATTAGTTATCCAAATCCATGTTCTTTTTTTCTTTGGTTCAACAATATCTTCTTTTCATTGGCTTGTTTAGTCATTGTATTTATCCAAATTGATTAAACAATTTTGATAATTAATCACTTTTTAACTGCCTATAGTTTTTTTTTTTCTTCTTTTTCAGTTGGAGATGACTTAAGATATATTAAAAAAATATATGGAAAAAGCCAAATCTTGATCAAGCTACCGACTTTGTTATACATCTTTTATCTTGTGTCATGGGATTTATTAAAATAATTATAAAACGTTACACTTTGATGACGGAATTGGAATCTTTGATTTGTATTTTTTTTCTATTGTTTCTGGTATACTTTCTTCATTACTGTATTTGTTTTTTTATATATATATATATTTGATATGTTTTATTTGAGCGTTAGGGTCATTTATCAAAAATAACATTTCTACCTTCGTTATCAAGATAGGGAATAAGGTTATGCATGCATCACCCTCTACAAACTCCACTTATAAAATTACACTAAATATATATCATTGTTTTTTTATTATTATTTGTCTAATTATTTGAGTTTATTATATTTAGGTGATCAGTTATCAGAATTTTAACAAAAGAAACCATATTTTATGTTAAGATAGAATTTTTATCTTTGCTTTTATGTGTATGACTAGTATGAGATGACGAAGGATTAAAAAAAAGGTAGCAATTGATCTTGATGAACATGTCACACTACCAAAAAAAAATTATTAAATTGAAAATAAGTTGGAAGTTGATCTTGATGTCACATAATCTTTTTAGTCATTGGAATATCTAATTATTTAATTCTAACAACTAATGTAAAAGAGAATAACAATTGATCAATGAAATAAATGTAATTCTTTTTATAGGATTTAATTTCGGTAGAGATACATATACTATTTCATTTGCCGGAACATATATAAAAAAAATAAGCATACAAAAAATCAAGATAATTTAACATATAGTATGTGTATAATTTTCTTTATCTAATTTATACAATGTAATTTCCAACTAATGAGTGTCATTTGTCATTATCTATATCGATGAGAGAAATTAAAAATCTGATAAATATCACAGAGTAATATAATCTGACTCAAATACCTATAAAAAATAACAAAAAATATTTTTGAGCCTTGTTATTTTAGGTAACATTTAACAAAGCGGTTTTACTTTCAACACGCAAACCTCAAAATTTTAAAATACTTTGGATACAATGACGTTCATTATTGTATTTTCTTTTTAATTTTTTTTATATATTTTGTTTAAATCGAAAATCTATTCAAAATGATCTTTTTATTTTATAAAATGAGACTAATAGACTGTGTATACACTATTTTTCTCAAATTCAATCTATGAAATTACCCTAATATGTTATTATTAATTTGTTTAGTCATTCTTTACTCTTTTTCCTCTATGAAAAAGGTACAAATTTGTAGGAATTTTGAAAGAATATTACTCTTATCTAGAAAAACCCTTTTATGATATGTTGTTATTAAAACAATTGGCACAATTTTTTAATATAATTTAGATGTCATTATCTAAAACAATAAATAATTTTTTTCATGTGAATCTGCCTCGTCACTAACAGCACATTATTCCCTTTTATCTTTTGTTTTGTTTTCCCCCTTCTCTCGTTCAACTTGTTTTCTTGAAACACGTTCACACGCAATCAACATAAAAATAATTCCCTATTTATATTCAAAAAAACAAAAAATATTTGTGATGAAAACAAAAAACACTAAAATAATGTGACAAAATATTAGTGGTATGCGTTGATCTTTGCCTCAAACTTGATGTTCTTCTCTTTTAGCTTTTGTGGTTATAAGTATGCCGTTTTATTTCATGCGTCTTAATTCGACTAATCTCAAATTATAAAAATATAAGTAAAGAAAAAATGTAATCTTATGATCGTAAAAAAAGAAATCGTCCCTAATTATGGAGGAAGTCACATTTTATCCTATCTTGTTCTAGGCCTTATATTGATCGTTTCTGAACTTAAAGGTATATATGTATAATGTATTAATATGACTTTTAAATCTTGTGTTCTTAAATAACAGGGCGGAGTTAAAGAGAGCAAGGAACATAATCAATCCTCTTCTTAAAATAATTACATTGTATATATTGGATCAAAACTATTTTTATCTATAAATAATAAATATTGAATTCTCTTCTCTTTTTTTTATTTTTTTTTATTTTGTGTATTTGCTTCTTAATATATTGATTTTCCTGAGTGAAAATTATCTTCCATGCACTATATTCCTATAAGAGAATGTCATTAGGGATTAAATAAAAATTTAAAATTTAAAAATTACAAAATATGAAAAGTAACTACTTTCTTTAAAAAAAATCATAACATATAAATTAGAACGGAGGGAGAAATATTCAAATTCATTATTAGATTAATTAGTTAGGCAGCCCCAACAACAAGTTTTATTTTAAGTTAGTGTTTCCACTATTTGATACAGAAAGAAGTTGTGAAAGTTTCCATGGATTAAAATAAAAAGTTTTAATGGATGAATCAATATGAATTATGATGAAATGGTTGAGATCGATCTCTTTATTTTTAATTAGAAATTTCGGATTTGAATTCCTAAGAGTGAAAACAAAAATATCTTATTGAAAGTGTTATATGTAAAAATGAATTATACAATGTACAAATTCAAATTTATTCGAACGAGCCTCAATACTAATAACAGTTACCAACAGAGAAATCAAAGAGAGAAGGAAAAGTAAAAGAAATTTCAATGGATGTTGTCAAAATAAGAACCTGTTTTTTTCCTTTTTATTTTCTTTAAACTATTGTAATTTTCACTTGACACACAAATTAGAATTTGAAATCCTTTTTTTGGGCAGACATTGGGAGTTAAAAAGAATATTTCTAGCTTTATTCTATTCACACTTTCTAGAACTTCAAGAACCCTTCTAATAATTGAATAATTAGTAATAAAAGCTACCAAAAAAAAAAAAGAAATTAAATGGGCTAAAATAATCTTATTATGGTAATACATAAGAGTCTAATTTTATTCAGACAGTAAAAAAAAGAAGTTAATGTAATGTCACTTTTTGTCTCTCAGTTATATATTGATATATTCTAATTTTGATCCTTGTTATATTTAGACTTTTTTAGAACTATATTATCGTCAGATAATAATACAAATTTAAATAATACATGTATAATTAAATGGTGAAATGGGTAAATAGTTAAGGTAAAGTTATAAATATTCCCAAGAAAAAGATTAAAAAAAAATGTACATATTAATTAATTAAAAATATCACAATAACCATAATCAAGAATTTATCACTAACTTAAGATTACAATGGTTCAAAATTTTAGATTAATTTAAAAAGATTCTCTCCAGCTGTGAGAAATCAGATATGTTGACACTTGACATATTTTTATAAAATTTAAAAATGAAAGAAATAAGTGAAGTCAAATCCAAATAAAAACACACAGAGAAATGAAACCAGGCTGGCACAAAGAATAAGTGAAAACAAACAAAATAGGTATATGTGTTTACGTCGGATAGTTAAAAATCCTCATCCATAATCAGAAGTCTCGTATTTGAGTTATTGAGAATAGAAAAATTAGAAAAATTTTGTTGGGAATGCCGCTCTCAAAAATGGATCATGTAATACACAAATGTCCCTATGTACTAATTACTTATCCACTTTTTCTGATTTTGTTGTCCCTAATTACTTATCAATTTTGACAAATTAAGAAAGGACAATTTTTTTTTACCTATTATACCCTCAATTAATTATTTTGAAAAACTTAAATTTTTAATTCACTCACTTCATAATTAATAAGGGTAAAATAGTAATGTCAATATATCAATTATTGTTTTCTTAATAAGTGTGTCAATTTAAAGTGGACAAATAATTAAAAACAAAGGGAGTATAAATTTAATCGAACCTTGATACAAATATGGAGCAAATTTTTTTGAAAAGGTATACGTGTTTACTAAGTCCAACGTCAAAATTAAGAGTTAGGCCCAATGCATGCAAGTTGTGTTGAAATTTCTTCATGCACTGTAGTATAGTTTTATTAAATATTAATAATATTAAAGTTGCATTTGTTGACCATAGAGTGTATACTTGCAATTCCATTGGTCAACTACTCAATTTTATTGGGGCCTATGAAGCCATCCTGTATGCCACACTAATGATCCTATTGGTCAACAACTTATGATCTATATTCCCCACCATAGAAAATTTGGATAATAAAATGGTTTTTTTATAATCGCTGTTCGAATCAACTTACACGCACTTTTCTTATTTTAATGGGTACATATTACATCCTGTCGACACAACTCTTTTTTGTGAGTAATGGAGCGTGAGATTTGAGGTTGTACATACAACTATTTATTCAATTGCGTTTTGCTAGCTAGCTTTACTGATATTTTTCGTTTGACGACTCTTGAGAGTTGAGAAATATTTTTATTCTATATCATGAAAGATATTAATGTCAATACTATCAAACAACATCTACCTATAAAAGTTGATCAATAAATTTATATTACTCCATAACTCCTCCTACTAAAGTTTAGGCAAATAAAAGAAAATTACTTAGTTTGTTTTTGTGTGTGTGTGATTCTATAGTTTTTTATATTCCGATTTCATTGACTTTTGAGCCAAAACTATGAGTACAAATAGTAAACTAGTATAAGATTTCACATAATCTTTTTGACTTAGTCAATTAGGGCTGTGAAAGACTAAAGTTTTTATAAGAAGTTTCTCAATATTGCTATTAACTTCCATTAACCCCTAATGTAAATAAGACAGATATTTTGCAATTTAACATATGTTAAAGCAATTCATAATGTTGCTCCTATTTTTATTTATTTAAATCTTGATTATTTCTTAATTTGTGCTTGTACTATAATCCTCATCCAACAGCTATGATATATTAGTTACTACATAATATATACTGACGATATTTATAATTTAAATTCTATAAATGTACGCAATTAATTAGACTATTGGATCTACCTACTCTACATATATAGAGATATCAAATATCACTATATCTAGTTAATCAATCCATTGAATCCACAGTCTACATCTACATGTATAGAGATATTGATTATCATACTATTTCTGACTTTTAAAATATTTCTATCAATTTCATATAAATACAATTGAAAGATATTTTAGGTTTTGAGATGATCATATTTTTAATGTTGATATTATTTATGCTCTATCTTCTCCTTTTTTTTTTTTGACAACGTTCAGATTTATTTAATATCAAAATTATAGGTGAATGTATCTTTATCGATTTCAATTTAATTGAATTCTAAATCTACATTTGATTATTCGAGATTAAAATTTGATGTATTATAAATACTACAAGTAGTAAAAAGAGGACAAAAATTCTGAAGAGCCAATTGTATAATTTCAACATAGAAAATTAGAGTCATCACATGGATAAATAAATTAATCAAATTAAAGACACGATGGATAGAATATCCTATAGGGAATTGTCCAACTAATTAAAGTTGGGACCAAGGAATTAAATGCGTGACCTGAGGACAACATGTACTCTACTTATTTTTTCTTATTTCTAGTTCGATATTCGTTTTAGTGTTCGACTAATTTAATTTCGATTGATTTTAATCATTCGATATATACTTGAAATTTGGTAACTCGATTAACTTATATGTGTGCCTAGAGTAGATGAGAAATATTTTTTAAATCTTAGAATTCGTAAAATTCAAATTCGAAATCTCTGACTAAAGACGAGACCACGATCATCGTATTACCGACATGGCATACGAAATCGTCGGTTAACAAGTCAAAATCAATTAGCCACTTGGGGTTTGTTGGATTTCTTATTTGTTTCTTTCGCTGGCAGATAAGCTTCCTATCCTAGACTCAATTAATATTTTTTCTTATTTTCTATAACATTTTTTTTTAAAAAAATGATTCTAAATAAAGTTAAACTTTTTGTTTTCATTTTAGTTACCATAATCTTTTATAACTGGAATAATAAGTTCTAAAAAGAAAAAATAAATTTGTGACCAGTCAAATAGACTACTACTTGTTCATATTATTTTGTTTCTTTTCATTGGTTTTGGTTGCTTTACTTTGATTGCAATTTCCTAGTTAGTACCCTCTTTGGGTTTGGAATATTTGGCCTATGCTTAACCACCAATTTTTTTTTTTTATTTTTTTTTATTTTATTATTATTATTATTATGTCATAGTTGAAGTTTCATACATACTATTCGATGGCTTGGCTCAACAAATTTCACGAATTTATCTATCTCTCGAGCTAGGTTAAAATCGAGTTAAGAAATGAGTATATCATGTGAACTCACGATGAGTCGATCTTATAAATTCTTCATTTTTCTCTTTTACTCAATATGAATTCCTCTAATATTGTATGATAACATTCATGATTTTTTAAAGAACTCTAATTCTTCTCTTTGACCCGTCTTTGTCGCTCCAATATCATAGTAATTGAGCCATTGAAAGTATATAATTGCAAGGGGGAGTTGTTTATTTACTCATATAATCCATTTATAATTTGTGTACGTCCCATATTCTAAAGTTTTTCAGATTATAAATGAAGGAAATTAAAGTCAACAAAATCATGGCAAAATTTTGGAGCTTCTAAGAGAAAGAAAAAAGAGACTTTGTTACGTGTAACGAGGTCAATGAAGTCAACAGAGAATATTTATAATGCCATTATTTTCATATTAGTAGTACTATTTCTAGTTCATTTTTAATTAGGTATTTCGATCGAAATCAGTAATTTTAATTCAAATCTTTTAATCGTATTAAAAATTTCACTGATTTGAAACAAAAATTTAGAATTAATAACTTTGAAGAACTGAAATTTCCGAACTTATAAATTTTTAGTACTAATTTCGCCTCTGAGTACTACTACTCTTGTTCAGTCATAATAATATTATAATTTTGAGTCTTAATATTCATGCATGTAAATTATAAAATTAAGTAGACTAAAGACTCTTGAAATTCTCATTAACGCGTTTTCCATCATTTCAGTTTGTTAATTTTAATTGTAATATTATTATTATTATTTCAACTTCTCCCTATTTGTTTTATATCGTTTATTTCTAACTTCATCTTATTTTTATTTAACTAAAGGATTTGTTTCATGTGACAAGATTAGACATTTAGTCGTCGATCATCTTGTGATTATTTTAATGCATTGTTTGATATATTTCTACTAGTTCAAATATTCTTTTTAAATTATGGGAAATCAACAAACACAACTGAATAAATATAAATTAGCGACATATAAATTCTGCAGTTAATTAAACATCAAAATCTATTAATATTAATCTTATATGTTGAGTACGGGTAATCAAAAAGGTGTTAGTATCAAATAATATCACGATGAAGTTTCATAGCTAATTCCAGTATTATTATTTTTAAGTGAAAGTCTTGCATAGACCATTGAATGTATCAAACTATTTATATTATTCTACTTCTTGTTCTTAATCTTCCTTGGTTATTGAAATCTACAGATTAACAAATACCTAGCATTTATTGCAACTTCTTGCTATTTGTTTTATGTGGCTTATTTGTCAACTTATTAATTTTTTTTCTTCTTTTTGTTCATGTGATAAGATTGACATCTATTTATTTTGCTTGTACTAATTTTCTATGTATTGTTTGATATATTTGTACTAATTCAAATATGGGAATGGAATAATAATATTTTTGGCCCATCAGTTATTGATAAATATTAATTCTTGCACCCTTATGATATATTAATACATTTAAGTTTAATTTTGAAAATACATTACCATCAAATATAGAGTAACGATACAAATTCAACACATCTGATATCACCTAAGTAATAAATGGTGCGGATTATGAAATTTATGATTATTTACCATCAAAGGAATCAAACATATTGAAAGTTAAATGTGTTTATTTGGGACCAAAACTTACCAATAAATAAGGGACCAAAAATGCTAGAAATTTAACCCTTCAATTTTTGTTTTGAATCGTGGGAAAATATTCATTTGGGACCAATGCATGTACTGATGTACCAAATTATGTTTATTTGTATCATGGTTAAGTGGAAATAAAAGTCCAACTACCGTCACTATAACAAATAAAGAATTTTACGATAATTATTTGATAATGATAATATAATTGTCTTTATATTATATTTAGTGATAATATTATTATAAAATGAGTATTTATAATCAACACTCTGTATAAATATCGCTAACAAATACAATGAACATTAACTCAATTACTATTAAAAGTTTTAGTGGCAACAAATATTACCGCTCAAAGAAAAATCTATTATTACTAAATATCTTGTTTGATGTAGTGAGTAAATTAAGCAAATAACTCCAATTACATGTGGAAAATAATATAATAAGTTTTTGTATTAAACTTATACCTAACTAATTAATTAAATACTAACCATGTGATTGAGTTATTATTATTCTGTTGACAATTTGATGCGGTAATATGAACATGGACGTGGATGCACTAGCAACACTTCTTAAGTGAACAATAATCAAAATTAATTAAATCTTAATGCTTTCTTAATCATCATATAGTACAACATAAAGACTCTGACACTATCTAATATTTTAAATTAGCAACTCCCAATTGTATATAATCATATTTTTATAATTCTTTGAATTTGAATTCTAAGTCTAAAGTCAATAAAAGGGAAATTTATAATTATAAATAGTACAGCAGGAAGTGGAAAAATCACTCAACATGACAAGAAAGAAAGGGTCGTTTGGTTCAAAATCAAGCTAATCTAAAATTATAATCAAGATTATGATATCACAATAAATAATTTTACCTTTTACAAATTTATCATGATTATAACGAATACCTTCAATATTATTTATTTATAGTTAGAAAAAATTATGTATAAATAGTAGATTTTGAATCGTTATTGGCTTCTTTCTTCGTATTAGCTACAGTATAACGATTCTCTTGCTATGTTGCATTCTGTGATCTTCCACTTCAATCTGTTTGTGAAAATCTTGATTATGCTACAAGACTGGACATGATCTGAAAAGTTTTATTCAAGGGAACTTTAAATGTATAAAGTATTATCAAGTTGGATATTTAATTTATTGGCTATTTGCTGGGGTCAAAGCTCATGAATAGCAACTGTATTCTGAATATGACCTTTAGTCTAAATGTCTTATAATTTTAAATGTTGTCATAATTATAATATCATAGCCATGGCATTTTGTTAGGTAAAGTCTTAATCAATGTTATAGTGTTCTCATCTAAAAACTCTTCAATTGACTAAGTCTTCTAATCTAATCACATACCCCCCCCCCCCCCCTCCCAATCCCAATATCCTACACTATATATCTATTGTTTCAAGTTGGCATAGTTGGAATAGAAAAATGACAAAATAAAAATAAAATAGTAGGTTGAAAGGAACTCAAGGTATATGTGAAATGGACATATATAGGGTCTAAAATTACATATATTACATGTAGGTCATGACACTAAATAAAAAATATGGTGATAAGAAAATAGATTTATTTGTTCAAAGGTCATAGAATGAGATCAATAATACCTTGATCCTAATCGATGTAGGAACATAACAATTCCTTTCTCTTAACATATCCAAGAATGAACATTAGTTTTGTGACAATATAAGATGAGGATCTCATGAATTGGATGGTGTTGACTCTGATATCATATTGATATAAGAATGGGTTTTAAGCTTAACTTAACACTATAACGTAACTCAAAAGGTAAAAACATCAGATGTCAAATTTAAGTATATTAGCTAAATACCATTTTAAGGTTTTGGGATTGAATAATTCTCTCATTGTCGTAATTTTTTGTAGTAAATAAAAGGATCTTATAAGTATAAAGGTTAACAAACAAAATGAAAAATTAAAATTAAATTGTCATTCAGGTGTATTTGATCATTCTATTTTCAAAAAAGAGTTTGAACCAAAAACACAAAAAAGGAAATATATAGAAAATTCATAAATATCTATGGTCCTATCTATATAAACTCCTTAAGTCCTAATATTATAATGGTGTACTAGTGGAAAACCATAAATATCCCATCTTTAATTACCATTTGACTTTTAATTGTTGGTGCAAAAAGCTTCTTGAATTAGGCTATTTGCCAACCTCTTAAATTTGGTGCCTCTTTAAGAGGACTTGCCAACCTATTCAAGCAAACCTAATTAAGGTGTAGTAATTTAGTCAATATCCACTTTTTTAAAAGAACTTCAAAGAAAAACAATAAAAATTACGACTAAAGTTCATGAAAAATACAAACATGAAAAAAAATGATTAAAGTTCAACCAAACATATTTGAACTTCAGTCATATGAAATTTATCTGAAGTTACACTTTGTCAAACCTAACTTTAGACATAACATATTTGAAGTTGTTTCAAATTACATAAACTCATAAATTTTAACGCGTTGGCGTTATGACTTAAATGATGATCTTAAAATAGAGTATCGGTGTGATTTGGCTAAACTAGAAAAAAGTACAAAATGTGTACGGAAAACATCCTTAAGAGTCGTAATCTGGGCCCCAACAATGGGCGTGCAATTGGGTTCAAAAGAAAGCGCGTTAAATAGTGGGCTTTTTTCAGGCCCTTTACACCATTGGATGAGGGCTTTTTCAGTGCATTATGTTGGGCCCATTTCTAATTAAATTGGATTGACAAATATGGGGTCTGAATTTTCCACATTTTACTACTTGACCACTCAAGTTCTATTTTTGCTCTAAAATCATATTCCTTAACTAATACTTATGGTGTTAAATTTATAATTGATAAGACGGAGTTGCTCGGATGGTAAACATTCTTCATCTCCAATTTTAAGATTGTGAGTTCGAGTTACCCAAAAGAACAAAAAACGTATAATTCATTTTAAGCATTTAAATCTTGATAACTTTATTATAGAATTTCGATAATGGTAGATAATTTGCTCAGACTTTGATTATTCAATTGAGTGTCCTATTTTCTTTCACATATCGAATGACTTAGTTCATCAAGATATATTAATTATTGTACTACTAAATAGTTGTTATTCAACTAAAATGTGTTTGATCTTCAATAATATGAAATATATACTTTTTTTATCCCTTTGATTGGATTATTCGTAAGTTTACCATGATTATCAAATGTTCCACTATTTGATTTCAAATATAACATATATTTTTACCTAAAGGGGGCCGGGCTAAAAACATACATCTTAATTAATTGCATGAGGTGAAATATTTAACATCAGAATTTATCGATAATCGAGAAATCCAAAGTTCTATTAATTATCTCACAATTATATCATTACGTAGGCTTCTAATATTCCATACTTAGCCGCCACTAATATTATATATCATCGTCTACATATTTATAACTTATGTTTAATCCCACTAAACGTTTAGTTAGTTGGTTATAATAAACGTGTTAAGAATGTCATTAGTTAAATCTCTTAATCCTTATCCAAGACTTAATATTATTAAAAACAAGATTATTGCAAATCTTCTCACTCCACTCACTCGTTAACCAGCTAATTACACGATATTAGTGATCCAATCACTCAATTTAGTAATAATCATTTAATAATTTATCCCTAGTTTTTTTTTATGTTGGTGATGACTTAATATATGACCCCCAAAAAAAGGACAAGCTAAGCCGCCGACAACCGTCACTGGTAAATATTCTTTTGTTCTTAATAATAGATCTCGAGCTAGAGTCTCTCGTATGTAATTGTATTTGTTAGAGAACGTTTTACTCAGCTTCCAATGTAAGACTCTTGTAGTACGAATTTAAATTTAATCATGTTCTAATATAAATATCGGTTACCCAAAACAAAACAAAAAAAGAGAAGCCAAATCATAGTCACTCTTACCTACTTCATTATGTAGACAAATTATATCTTGTCATGCGGATCATTATTAATTAAAGAATATTAGATTTTGATGACGAAATTAGTTGTCTTATTATTTAATTATGTTACTTTTGTTTTCAGAGAAAAACGTTTTAAAGCTAGGAGTTATGAGAGAAAAATTCTCTAATTATTTTGGAAAATCATTATAATTTTGTCTTTTTGTTTGTTTATTCTTCTTTCAAATACTTTTTTTTAATCATAATCACGCTCATTACTTCTTTATGTAGACAAATATTATCTTGTCATAGTGTTCATTAATTTTAAAAAAATGTTAGATTTTGATGAAGAAATTAGTTTGTCTTATTATTTAATTTGTGTTACTTTTTTGTTGAGAAAAACATTTTTAAGGCTAGGAGTTTAGGAAGGAAAAAAAAGATTCTCTAATTAAATAGACAGCTATTATAAGTTAGAAAAAAAAGTTTTAAAAACAATTTTAGTTGTCTTAAACACTAAAATGTTTTTTGAGTGATTCTGCCGTATCATAAATTAAACACATATTATTCCCTATTAATATTAAAAATGAGTGTTTCTGTGTTGATTCTCTGAATATTAAGATATTGTATTATTATTTGGGAAAAGGCTCAAATATGCTATCGAACTTTCAGAAAAGACTTATTTTTTCAAATTTATTTTGGCAATATGATTGATGGTAGTTCATTTTTTCGTAAACTAAAGTATTAAACTATTCGTTTACACACATTTGATATGGAATGAAGTATTTTACGTGAAATTTTTCAGAACGAATTAAAATTAGTAAATTTGAGTTTAAAGCAAATAGCGTACACCTAGTTTGGAAAAAAGAAGTAGCAATCTCTCCATCTATGAGAGACTTAGATGTTAAAAATATGAAACACGTAATAAACTCAAAATTAACCAATAATGGCAGCCTATAGTATATGAGGATCAACTAAAACAAAAAAAATATAAGGCACCAGGCTGGCCAAAAAATAATTATTTGAAGGAAAAATTTAAATAAACACAAATTAGGTATAATGACATTGTTCTGATTGCAACATTATTTGGACTTATCTAGTAGTCACTCTAAATGACCCTATTGGTTAATAACAACTTATAATTATGATAGATATTTTATATTCACAACATAATCAATAACTTTACTTTTACTAATTACATGGCATGCACATTTTTTTAATCTATACATATACTAGTATAGTAATTGCTAATTTATTGTAAAATAACTTATAGTTAATGTGTTATTGTTAATAACTTATAGTTATTTATTTATTGCGATAAAAGCTATTCATCATTAATTTCTGTTTTCTTATAAAAATTTAGTACTTAATAATTAGAATATATCACATAAAATGAAACAGAAAATAATAGTGATTTTAAATTGGTCAAATCAACGACATCCTCAAATTTCACTAGGCCAATCAAACACGAGTATTATTGTACTCCTTGAATTGACCTTTATTTTGCATAAGTAACCACTTTTTAAAATTATGCATATTCATATATTTTAATACATGAAATCAAATATTTAATAAGAAATAATTATAATAATAACAAATTTAAAAGATATATTAGCAGAAAAAAAATTCCATTATTACACATTACTTTTTCTATAAAAAAAAAACAAGACAGATAAATTCTATAATTAAATAGTAAAAAGTAGTGGACAATTCAATTTAATGATGAATTATTATAAAATTATATTAGTTACGGATAATTTAACAATGAATTAATAACAAAGTTATTGTATCGACAAAGTATCTTCCTTTCAAACCCTTTTTTTCCCCCTGTTTTTGCCAATGACTTTGTTTGATTGTTATTTGCTAACTATATATGTGGTGTTCAAGTGATTTAGGTGTTGCATTTTGTTCCATTTGTTTTCTTCCCAATTGTAACATGTTTTTCAAATAAAAAGTCATATTTTTATAATATCCATTCTCTATAATAACATTATAGTATATTAATAGTCAATTTTTTAAATTAATTTTTCATGTTATATTATAATTTATATTTCTATAACAATACTTAATTTACTATAATAATAAGAAAAATATAAAAACAAATGATATTATTATAAAAAAATTAATTATATATATGAGAGACTTTTTGGATAATTAAATCAATGATATGAAGCTAAGGTTGACGTGACATCAAGGAAATTTTTCCAACTAATTAAAATTTTGTGGAACAAAGGAAAATAATAATTGATACACTAATAATTGCAAAATAAACATCTATTTTTCTTTTAAGGAAACTTATATTTTACTGCTGACATGACATGAAACATACATTTAATTTTTTTGATTTATTTTATGTGATATCAATTGATCAAACGTACAAATAAGAAAATAAATTTTATTTCAAATAAAAAAAATTGTGATCTTAAATATATTTCAATATTTATATTACTAAAAATTATGACATTAAAGATAATCGAATTAGGCCCTCATGAATAATCAAGTTTATACTAATACAAGCTATGACTTCGATAATACATTCAGAATTTATAAAGTTTAAATTAAAATTCCACTTTTGCGTTTTGTCAAATTTAATTAGATCAATTAATGATGCAAGAAAATGGTCTAAAGACTCATTACGCGTTTGCCCTCATGTCGTCAATTATTATTGCTTGCATAATCTTTTATTTTCTTCATATTTAGTTTTTAACGATAAGAATAAAGTCATTTTTAATAAAAGAAAATGTATCCTTAAAGTAAGACTTTTCTATACAAATTAATCAAATTATAATAATCAGACGAAAACAATAAAAGCAATATATAGTACGATAACTTTCTTTTGTAGGGTATGAGTTGTGACATGCTTGAGCAATAGTGCAACACATGGACCTCACTTTTTTCGTGTAGACGTTAATCTATAATTTTATATAGACTATTAAATTGATAACAATAGATAGTCTTTGTTAGAATGTACTTTGCTTTTTAATGTGTTAATTTTAAATATAAATATAAATTTAATCAAATGTAAATATGAATACAGTACAAATAATAGTTAACCAACTTTTAAGTGTTAGGCTCAAATCACAATGATATATGTATGCAAGTTGTGAGGATATTTCTCATGTTATTATTAAAGTTGCTTTTGTTGACAATAATGATGACTGATATTTATGTCCCTTTGGATAACCACAACATCTACAAAAAAATAAATTGTTGTTGTTGACAAGCTAAGATAAAAAATTATACTTAACTATTCTTCGAATGCATATATAAGATAAATTTTATTTCAGAGCAATATTATGGAAATTATATTACTAAAAGATAAATCATATTATGCAAGTTTCATACGATGAGATTAAGAAATTATGCAAAAAAAAATTAAATTTCAAATTTTTTGTTTGATGGATCACTCGCTCAATCAAGTTTATTTTCACAGGTAAATAAGATTTATCCTCTAGTTTGAGATTTTTCGATACTATAAATTTAATCAAATCCTAATATAAATATCAAATACCAAATAAAAAAATAAAAATACTTTAAGAACTCAAATTGAAGACCTATCGTCTCGCTCTAGAGTAATTCAATCAAAATTTACCATTAGTACTTTCATAGCTTGTTTAACCAATAATTATTATTTTATTTTTTTCGGTTTATTTTATTATGAAATAAACTACGTTGCGTTACATATAATTCATTGCCTTAAAGAAAAGAAAATTAAAATAATAGCAGTAGATAGATGAACTATCTAGTTCACAAGTTATTGAAATGAAATATTAGAATACTTAATTATAAACCATCAAATTAAAAGTCATCGCAAATATTTGGAGCTTCTTAGAGAAAGAGGAGACTTGTTTTCTTTTTTTTTGGTTGTATTTAACGAGGTCAATGAAGTCAAGAAAATGGCAAAAATTTTGTAATACGTATTAGCAGTACTATATTATTATTACCTTAAATTTATTATTTTTGGATTCATCAAATAAAAGAGTGGACTAAAGACTCTTTGAAAACTCACTACGCGTTTTTCATCATTTTTTTGTATTATTTTTATTATTACGCCTATCACTTCTTCAAAAATTTATCGGCCTAATTTGTAACCATCGATCAGCCCCCTTCTATCGTGAATGTCATATGACCGCTTTGGACAACAAACCTCATATAAATTTATCCCTTAAACTAGCTGTTATCGAATTTAAAAATATGTGTATCATGAATTTGGATTGTGATTATTATTATTATTATTATTATTATTATTATTATTATTATAAAGTTCTAACTATAACAAATTTGTCGTATATATCATGTGGTTTAGTTTTAACTAATTATTTTATTTATATAAAAGAATTGCTTATGTGGGAGGATTTGATTTTTAGTTGTACTTTTTGTAATTGTACTATGTATTGTTTAATATATTTGCACTAACTTTGAATATATTCTTGTGATAGCTGATTTCTTGGACTTTTTATACTTCTTTCTTTGAAAAAATAGTCCCTCATGCATCAATAAACATTTTTATTATGACAGAATATATAATTTTCGTGGAGGTCTAGTACTTGACAAAGACTTTCTCACATTCACTTAATTTATAAAAAGATAGTTAGATGTATAAAGCAATATAAATCAGTAAAATTCGAAGAAAGGTATTTAGTAATAATGAACACCAATATCTTGATCTATAGATCAAACATCCGTTCAAATTTTTATATCCATTAAAATAATAATTGCAGTCATGTGATTTAATTATTACTAATATTTTATAAATAATTTGATGCTTTAATTTGAACGTCGACGTGGTTATATTAAGGTCACTTCTTTAAGTAAGAAAAAAATTAATTAAATAAATTTCAAAGCGTGTTTATAAGACTACGACATTGTCTAGGTCTCTTTGTGAATAATTTGGGATAATGTTAGTAATTGCTCATATATTTGGTCAATTTTACAGATAAAACATTAGATTATCGTCTAGTATGTATAATAATTTGTAAGTTTTAGATCATACTTTTACGTTTTTCATAAAAAAATTAGTTTACTCGGAAAAGAAATTTAAACCATGATTAAAAGGTCCATAAGTAACTAGAGAAATAAATAGACAAGTTATTACAAAATTTAGTCTTTATTAGTGATATTAATAACAACTTGGATTTTTATTTGAGTGTTTGTTGGGGTCAAATCTCTATAGCAACCATATGAATGTGACCTTAGTGTATCACCAAAGGTTATAGACTTATAATAAAGTTGCAACTATTTCACTATCTTTAACTAGGAGTCCTGTGAGTTAGAGTTCAGAGTATGATGTTGTTTTTTTATATGGAGTGCTATAGTGCTAACATGAGATTTTTTAATGTGAATTTGTATCAAGGCTCAAAATAAATATCAAACGCGAAACAACTTAAATAAAACATAAAAAAAAAAGAATGTGACCTTAGTGTAAATATATTATTGTTTATTATGGTTTACATCATTATAAAACCATTGCCATATTGGTATTTGTTAGGTAAAGTCATGATCAAATAGAATAATGATCTCATCTGAAACTGTCCAAATGACTAGTCTTCTCTTCTTCCAAGTTGACATAATAGTTGGAATAGTAAGAAACAAGACAAAAAATACTGAGTAGATTTGAAAGGAACTCAAGGAAAGAGAAAATCCAATATCCATGCCCATTTTCATTTCACTTGTTTTATGTTTGTCTTTTTTCGCATCGAGTGTTTGATATCTACTTTGAGTGTTCGACTTATTTTAGAGGTTAAGCTAAAACATTTTTAATAAAAATGTGATTTCATATTTAAGGCTCTAATTTGAAATCTCTGATTAAAGATAGAAGAGTATTACTTATAACTTCATCGCAACTTTTATTTTGATAGTAGATTTAAATGATTTAAGTTATGTATATATGGATATGAACTTTAATAAATGATCCACTTTTTATCTTGCAATATATAGACCTTTTAGGGCATGCTTTAAAGTAGTTGTTGCTTTTGAACAAATTGAAAATCTATGGGTAAATTTTAGAGCACAGTCTAAAATTTCGTAAGTTATTAAAAATGTTTAAAGCAATGGCGGATCTACATTCAAACTTATGGGTGCTTGAGCACCCATTACATTTTGGAGGCATCACAATTATTTATATAGGAAATATAGTAATATGTACAAATATGTATATTGAGCACCCAGTTTTAATAGCAATTTCAAACTATAAATAGTTAAGCACCCATAACTAAAAAATTCTGAATCCGCCACTGGACTTTAAAGGATAGTTTAATGTTTTGCCTGAAAGAATTAGAAATATAAGGACAAATGCTACATCCGAACCTAATATTATCAAAAAGAATAATTTTCTAGAGTTATTTTTATACAATTTTTTAAGATATTAACAAATTTTGTGTAAACTAACCAAATTTAGCACACAGAAAAGTTTGTGATTTAGAATTTACTAGTCGGCACTAATACCTATATTAGTCCTCGTTAATGCTTATATAAGTCGTCATTAAAAATAAATTTAGTGGCAACTTTAATGTCTCGATCCAACTCATCGGGCCGTGCGGGCACGCACCTACTCTAACACCTAAGAAGTAATTTCCAAACAGTGAAAAACATGCGGAAGATTAAGAAAACTAAGATAGAAACAAATTCATGGAGTTTTAAAACAATTCGAGTTAAGACTTGTAAAGTAATTAACACCCCAGAGATCTAGTTTAAACAGGTACAAGAGCTTCTAAGATTACAAGGTATAAACATGATAACCACGATGCAACTCCCACCACATGGAAGGAGAAGTAGAAGTTGTTGGAGATTGTCTTCGTCTTCACCTAAGAAACATCACTGACCCTGCAACCAGACTATGCCAAAAGGCATAGCAAGAGTAGTATCAGTACAACCACATGTATGGGTAGGCATCATTGGTCAACCCGATGCCCACCGCATAATATAAGAAATCGACTAGCAAGAAATCACGCAATAAGACTGTTCATTCCTTCACCTTTATATTTTTTTGCCCTTACCATTCCCGGATACTTTAATAATACACTAGTACACTTGACTTTCGACCCCTTAATCATTCCAATCTTGATCATAGCTTAACCATTCTAGTCCTTAGAGGAGTTTCCGGATGTAACCACTACCAATCGGCCAACCACTCATGATATACCCCTTACTCATTTCACATCTCTACTCAACCATTGACCCCATGGTACAGTCTATTAAGGCTTGGTTAACCGTTTCAATACTACTCATCTTTCGGGAAAAATACCTAACTATTAACATCACGACATGCCACCACCTCAATTCGCAACGACTATTCACATGACCACCCTCTAAGACAAGACATAGTAACACCTGGACCCTCGGTCTCCACTTACCATACCACATTATTATTTAGGCCTAACCATTCACAGTTCATTTATTAACGAGATATACCCAATTACCTTACGACACTGCAAACCCACGTATATATATATACAATTCTCTAAACAGTTATCAACTCAAGAGTAACATACAATTTCACATTGTCATTAACAAATAGATACAAAATTATCAATAACAAGTGGTCCTCGCATGGAACCCATACCCAAACTATTAGTGTGCCGAAACGTGACACTCGATCCAATGCATATATATGTGTTGGTACGTGACACCCGATTCAATGTACATTAGTGTGCCGGAATGTGACACCCGATTCAATACATGTTAGTGCGTCGGTACGTGACACTCGATCCAATGTACGTTAGTGTGTCGGAACGTGACACCTGATCCAATGCATGTTAGTGTATAGGTACGTGACTCCCGATCCAATACGTGTTAGTGTGTCGGTATGTGACACTCGATCCAATTAGCCCAATCACAATCACATCCATGACACACATACTTATAGCCATATAATCAAGTATTAGGTTCATGACATGCAATTGTACATATTCAGTCTTTTCATTAGGTACGATCCATAATATCTCAAATCCACATGTATGCATATCACGAAACCATTAACAAGTTTATATCACATAACATGAAATCAAACCATTACCTAACCCTAGTTCACGAAATATAGATTCCTTCAACGGTATACGTCTGATGTAACACTTAGAAATATACGTATAATCATTTTTTTTGGGTGTACATCTTGCCTACGCATCAATTCTACTGTCAATTACTAATATACTACGCAGTGAGTCACATATTTATAACTACTCAATTAATAAACCTAGCATACATGGGCGTCAAGCAGTCGCAGAGGGATTGTAGCTCCAACCCTGGCTTGCGAACGACAAGACGGTGGATATCGGTCGAAAATGTGCAAGCTAACGACATCTTTATGCTAGAAAATCCTTTCTCCTTCCTTCCCAAGCTTAGAGTAGCCTTTTGAGGGTTTCTGGGTTGTTCCTCGCCTCTTTTTGGTGTTTTTGGAAAAAAGAGAAAATAAGACTTCGCGTTATTTAAGTTTTGTCCCGTAATTCCCGCTCTGGCGCACCCCATTCCGCTGGAGCGCCGCCGCCTTAGCGGCATCTGGTCCGCTCTGGCTCCAGTGTCCCCAGTATTTCCCCAACATTTTTCCTTTCCTAAATAACAATGGTTCGGGTCGTTACATTTAACCTCCGCTAATATTATTGTCACGCCTCGAGCCTACTCTGAAAGTGGTCGACACTCGAAAATCATTGTTGGCCCCTAAGCGAACCCTTAGCTTGACTGACTACTTAGCGGAATACTTACTTAAACAGATATAGACTTTAAAAAGTCTCAAAACTAATACAAGGGAAAAAGACTCATCAACTACTACTGTCTATGAAACCTCTAAATACTACGATAGATGTCGGGACAAGACCCACAACATCTAAACAAAGCTGAAATATAAATGTGAAACCCTCCGAAAAGCAAGGAGGCTCACCAAAGCTAACTGGAAGGCAAATGGTATCAATGGAGCGCTTGTTGATGACTCTGAACATCTGTATATGCATCATAAAAAGATCAAATGACGTTAGTACATTTAATGTACACTTAAATGACATGACAAGGCTAGAAGAAATACTCACCTCAATATAAAACTCAATGATGTATAAAAATACAATAACATACTCTTTACTTTTAGGAGATTTTCTAACTGACAACCATCACTATGAGCTATGTGATGATACCACGTCACACCCACACTAAGTGGATCCACTAAGCTATACTTAAAAGCAGTAAGGAATCGTCTGAAAAGTACGACTCATAATAATCGTCTAAAAAGTCGCTACTAAAGTAAGTTTTAGTGACAAGAATAGTCGTCGCTAATAACTATAGTAGTTGCCACTAAACTAAGTTTTAATGACAAGAATAGTCACCCGCTAATAGCTATACTAGTTGCCACTAATATTTATAATAGTCGCCACTAAAAGGATGTTTTAGTGACAAGAATAGTCGCCATTAATACTTATAATAATCGCCACTAAAAGAAAGTTTTAGTGACAAGCGTAGTTGCCGATAATACCTATAATAGTCGCCACTAAAAGTAAGTTTTAGTGATAAGAATAGTCGCCGCTAATAACTATAATGGTCGCCACTAAAAGTATGTTTTAATGACAAGAATAGTCGCCACTAATAATCTATAATAGTCACCACTAAAAGTATGTTTTAGTGACAAGAATAGTCGCCGCTAATAACGATAATAGTCGCCACTAAAAGTATGTTTTAGTGACAAGAAAAGTCGCCGCTAATACTGATAATAGTTGCCACTAAAAGTAAGTTTTAGTGACAAGAAAAGTCGCCGCTAATAACGTTAATAGTCGCCACTAAAAGTAAGTTTTAGTGACAAGAAAAGTCGCTACTAAAAGTAAGTTTTAGTGACAATAAAAGTCGCCGTGAATAACGTTAATAGTCGCCACTAAAAGTAAGGTTTAGTGACAAGAAAAGTCGCTGCTAATAACGATAACAATCGCTACTAAAAGTAAGTTTTAGTCACAAGAAAAGTCGCTACTAATAACGATAACAGTCGCCACTAAAAGTACGACTCATAATAATCGTCTAAAAAGTCGCTACTAAAGTAAGTTTTAGTGACAAGAATAGTCGTCGCTAATAACTATAGTAGTTGCCACTAAACTAAGTTTTAATGACAAGAATAGTCACCCGCTAATAGCTATACTAGTTGCCACTAATATTTATAATAGTCGCCACTAAAAGGATGTTTTAGTGACAAGAATAGTCGCTCTAATAAAGGTAATAGTCGCCACTAAAAGTAAGTTTTAGTGACAAGAATAGTCGCCGCTAATAACATAATAGTCGCCACTAAAAGTATATATTTTTGACAAGAATTAGTCGCCGCCACTAAAATTATGTTTTAGTGACAAGAATAGTCGTCGCTAATTACTTATAATAGTCGCTACTAAAAGTATGTATTAGTGACAAAATTAATCGCCGCTAATACCTATAACAGTCGCCAATAAAATTAAGTTTTAGTGACAAGAATAGTCGCCACTAATACTCATAATAGTCGTTACTAAAAGATACTTATATTGGCAAAATTAGTAGTTGTTAATACTCATTATAGTTGCCGCTAATACATATAAATTATTTATCTTTTTATAAATTAAGTGACTGTGAGGATGTCTTTGTCAAGTACTAATGCTTATTTAAATTGCAGATGAAAGTATGTTTTTTCTGGCAATTTTGATCATCCCTATATTAGTTGCCACTAAAAGGAGGTTTTGGTGACAACTTAATACACCATTAATACTTAAATTAGTCAGCACTATAAGTAGGATTTAGTGTCAACTTTGATCGCCAGTAAAAAGTATGGTATAGTGGCAACTTTAATTGCCGCTAATACCTGAAAAGTAAATATTAGTGGCAACTTTAATTGCCGCTAATACCTGAAAAGTAAATATTAGTGGCAAGTTTAATGACCGTGAAAAGTAAGTGTTGGTGAAGTTTGTCGAAGTTTAGTGTAATATTAGTTACTACTAAAGTCAGTATTAGTAGCATTATTTGTGACGGTTATCTTGGACATATATTATGTATTGTCTGGAAATTGTATTATCACGAATGAAAATGTTCAGATGAATTACAAAATAGTGTGGAGTAGAGTTGTAATGTCATGCTAGCACAAATACTATTAATATGGGACCAGAGCACCATAAATTATTGTATTGAGTTATTTACAATAAAACTTTTAGAGACTTTAAAGATGTATAATAAAGTTGCCTGAAGAACTGATTCAGGGGAAATGGTAATTAATCGATGACTGATAAACGAGTGATTGTAATGTCAATATGAGTACACAATAATGTGAATTATGGAATCAAACAAAGAAAAGTTGACTATCTCTATGTGCATTACAAGTTTATGAGTCACAAATCATATATAGTATGTGTTTTGTCAAATGCCCAAAATTGGGTATGATACAATGGAGGCATTTGCCTAATCTGTTTGGTGGATTTTCATGAACAAATTGGCATAACATTGAACTCTACAAAAACAAATCTAAATTCTACATACCCCTTTAGGGACATAATTTGTTTACCTCACCACTTCTATCTGTCTCTATTTGGCAAGTTGAACTTCATCAAAATTATGTCATGTTGCATTGTATGTTGGTATAAATCCTTTGGCATGTTGGCTCTCCATTTCTAGAGTCATCAGCGATTTTTGTCGTTGGTACCTATTCCTCTTTGCAGCTAATGCTGTAAAGACAAATTTCGGAAGTGTAGAGATTAGTTCACAATCAGAATAAACAACAATGCAACTGCAAATTCAAACTACAAATAGAAAACCATGATGCTCAGACTCTTCCAAAATTTCAACAGGGGCATGTCAGATCCTCCAAATAGAGCATTTTTTGAGGATCCGATACAATGCAACAACATTTTTGGAGAATCCGAACAACACAGTTTGAAAGTAAGGTACCTATCATCCAGCATACCCAATAGAAACAGATAATTTCGTGTTAAGAAAGTAAATCAAACATCCAGCTAATTTCAGAACAGGCACCAGACAAAAATATAGATGATTGTGAACTTGCTATACCAAGATTTTAGCAACAGGTACAAAGTTGATAATGTGCACTTCTCTAAGAATATGATGATTCGCATTAGTTCATATTTCATACGTCACAAAACCAACTTAAAGCTCTATTATCGGTCATAAACCAGAACAAATATTACCACGGTATAGTTAGCCTACTGGTCTGGTTTGAATCTTTCCGAAATCAGTTAGGCAGATAAAGAATTGAATATGGGGGACAAATGGTGCCATAACAGGGGAACAATATATGGACATATAAGACGAGTATATTATGGACAATCTATGGCAATGACGACATCTATGACTATGATATAGCAATGAAGAAAAATCATATCTAAGATATTCCACAAGAAAGTAGAATTCAGTTGTATGAGTTGCACAGATGAAGGAATATAAAACTGTTTGCAAAAGTTAGCCAACACCGGTTTTTTGTTTTTGAAAATCTTGTTAAACATGTTGTGAACACAATTTTTATAGACATGATGGAGGAGAATAATGTTATCTTTGATCTCAAAAAAAGAATGTTATGGAAAGATAACATGTTGTAATCTCCCAGAAACCACTTACACGTCATCTCGTGTGGCAGACCAAAGTCATAATCATTCTGCCTCCTCTTGTAGCAAATGTATGCCACCAACAATACCACGCAAATAAACACTAGACATGATAATCCAATTGCAACTTTACCAGCAGTAGAGAGACCATTTTTACTCCAGAATAACGGACAATCAGGCAAAGTAGGTCCACCGCACAACCCTTTATTACCAGAGAGGCTGTGGAAGCAAAAAAAGCTTTCAGTTAGAAATCAGTGAAAAGACTAGTACATGAAGGAAGTAACCAAATGTAAACCTCTACAAAATTCACCACTATCTACTACATTTCTTTTATCAACAGAACAGAAAGCACTGGGGACATCACCATGACAATTATTTTACTATATTGTAGACCTTTTCCAGAAGACCTCAAAGATAACAGTAACCTGTTACTTTTTTTCGTGTTTTACATTTTCTACGAGTTTAGAGGACAAAGGAGTTGAATCAAAAGCAGGTGACACAAGCTTCTTCCACCCACCCACCCTAGAAGGCACCATCTGCTATTAAATGACTTCATTTAGTCATCTTAAGCCCGTGATTTCTCATTCATTATATTAAAAGTAAGGCAAAACATGCAGCGAAACCCTAATTGCGAAGAATGGCCATACTGGCCATCTCTAAACCTCCTCTCAATCCTTTGAAGTTTCAAACAAGAAGTCTTCCATCTTTCTAAGTAATATTTTTCTGCTTTCTCTAGTTTTTCTTTACTTCTATTTTTTTAATAATATTTATAGGTTATTAAATATTAAATTTTATTCAGAAAAATTAAGTCTATAAGCATTCACACACCTTGAGGCATATTTCATTTACTAATAAGAGAACCCCTCAGCTTAGCTTTTGATTTTTACAGTCCGGATTCTTAAAAATCAGGTAACAACAACTACTATTACTAAGCTTCAGTCCTAGACAAGTTGCAGTCGACTATATGAATCCTCAGAGATAATGATGACTTATGAATACATGGAATACACTATCATTTAAATTTAATAGTTTCCAAAAACCAAGTTATTTCATTCAGAACATAACAAAATATGACGAACATTAGCCATCCTATCCTACCAATAACCTATATGTGAGGACGAGCACATACCTGGTTTGCAAAGTGGGATTCAGGAATCTGTTAAGTTCTATCATTTTCATACACTAATATATCTACTTTGAGTTGTTCTAAGCCGCTCTAGGGTCCCTTTCACCTTACTAAAGCATGCTGAACCAAATCTGGATTCTAAAACTGTCTCCCAGGGTTTGAACCAACTATCTGGAGAATGACATTGTCGTCCATATAAAGCCTCAAAAAGCACCATCTGCATACTAGACTAATAATTGTTATCATAAGCAAACTCTGAACTCTGTCACAGGCGATTACTTGTCCAAATGACCACCAAAGTTGGTGTCCCTCAAATGTTATTTAAGTAGGGGAGAATATAATAACCCAAAATAAAGAATATTTTTGTCATTTAGCCTAAAACAAAGAAAGGGCTATAAGTAGGTTGAAGTTGTGCAATTGATGAATTAACACAAAGCAATGTAGCTTTATAGAAGCTATCAAACGTCAGAGAAAAAAGTAATTGGAAGAGGGAGACGGGGAGAAGAAGAGGAGAAAACCAAGCTTTAGCTAAAAAATTAAAGGTATGGATATCTTCATATTTCTATTTAATTAGAGATGTCATGTATATGATTATTGATGGGTATGAGTTTGAATTGTAAAACTAGCACTTGTATGAGGTGATATTTTAATAGGATTGATTGGATTAATATAGTCATAGTACATCAAGTTTCTACCTTCACAGAATTAAGGTTCAACCATAGAAATGCATGGATTTGGTCCAAAAACACTGAAATTGAGAACTCTCAAGTTTGGGTTGGATCCATTGTTTTGATAATGTTTGACCAATGTTAAATCGGAAGATTGACTTTGAATTTGACCAAAGTTCAAGTTTGGATATGAGTCGTTAGGATGTATTTAACACCGCTGAATCATTCTTTGTATGTCTTGGCAATCTTTGGTTGAGTCTGGACACTGTAGCAGTGCTACTTAGCTTAAATTGGACATAAGTGAAGACCTTACCCCTGAAGTACTCGCTTTTGATAAACGGCATGTTGAACGATAGTGAAATTGTATAAAGCTTTGAAAAGAGGTTTTAGGCAGCCCTTGCCTAAGCCTTAGTGGGGACGCAGAGTTACGTGGTACTTGTGTTGATGGGAGGTAGCAGGTATCCAGTGGCTGAGGTGAACACAAGCACCACCGTCATAAAAAAAGAAAGAGGTTTCAGGCAGCCATGTTTGCAAATGAAATTTGAAATCTGTTGAGTTCTATTAGATCTATACATTGTGTATGATACATCACTTACTTGCATGAAACCAGTTTGGATGCATTGGTATTCAGATTGAGCATTAACGGGATAGCTTACAATTATTTTGCTTAGTTGTGATTCATCACCGGATATGTGATTTGCTAGTAGTTGTAGCCATGTAGTACTGCTCTACTGTGAGTAAGGCATCACGGGTTCGACTTAACGAGTGTTAGTGTGCCAAAGGTTACAGCATTGGCATATGCCTAGTGGTTGATGCACTATGTGTGCACAATTTCAGCTATGAAATAGCTTGTGGGCACAGAGGCGGTTATCCCAAAGGCTTTTACGAACAGGTTAAATATGCTTAGAGTCTAGAAGACCCAGCTAAGTTACTTTTATTATCCATGAAACAAAGGGCAAACTCCAATATAAACCATTATTTCTAACAACTTAAACTAGTTTTTAACATAGGGAAGCATCACAATTCATTCATACACTAATAACATGAGTAGCAGAGGCACTCTTCACTGAATCAGTCTTGTTTTTTATAGTTGAAGCACATATTCATAAATTAAAATCTACTACAGGAAGACCATAATGTACTGAAGGAAAAACTTTAGACAGAATAGAGAATGACATACTCAATAGCTCCACCATGGACCCCAATGGAAAGAAGTTCCTCAGGCACTTGGCCTTCTAGTGCATTACCATTCAAAAACCTGAGCAAATTACAGTGTAACTGTTAGAACTAAGCAGAAATTAGCTAGAACGAGATAAATTTCTTTTGACTGAAAGAATCCGAGTGATTTATAATCCAAATGCTTATCCTGCTTTCTACAACAATCATGAAATAAGCACTGGTACCTCACAAAGAGTGAAATATGCAACGACAAATCCATGAAAAGATTATTGAGAACAAGAATGGAGCTTACACAATTTGCAAGGGTGAAGAAGCTAGACTATCTGGTAGGGGTCCAGTAAACTTGTTATTTGATAAATCCCTGCACAAAAGATCTTCAAATGATGAATTGCAAGCTTCAAGTTTCCAATAACATGACGGCAAACCAGTTTGACAAAAGGGGTTAGCCCATAAAAAGAGAGAAAGATGGTAAAGTGCCGCCAACATATCCTAAACTACAGAGTAGTTATGCACTTGGTTCTACGCCTATTAATTAACAAGAATATCAATAATTGAGGAGAGTTTTAGGAAAATTTGAGCAAAAAGCACTTCAATAAGACATAATATCTTTAAAAAAAAGGCCCTAGGAATAAAAGGAATTTACTAGAGGTAAGTTGCTATGCTAGTAGCAACTGAGTGGATCGGAAAAATCTGGCAGGATCAATATTCAGGACTCCAATAACATTCAACAATTTATGTATGTGGACTTGATAAAACTCATAGTTCTAAGACGCAAAACAGAAGACAATTTCAAGTAAACAAAGAAATGACCAATAACACAGTGCTGATGTCTGGACTTACAGTTTCACAAGAGACTTCTGACCCAATTCCCACGGTAGAGAACCTCCCAAAGAATTAGAACTTAAGTTCCTGCAATGCAAAAAAGTAAGAGAAGGTAGAATAACTATTTGCGAAGGTCAAATTAGCAGGATTGACAAACAGTAGAAGTGCATAAAAGAAATTGGTGCAACTTAAATGATCCAATCAAGAGAATTATTCATCAGTGCACCATAATGAGTATATGAAAATACTAGTATATTTTCATACTGTAACCATTTTTTGTTGAACACCTCTTTAATCATTTTGAAGGACTACCAAGTGAGTAGATTCAGATATTATGCAGGAGGATTAACGTGTGAAATTCCAGTATCTAAGAGGAAAATTGTTAAGAGGTACTTACAAGCTTACCAAATTAGACAAGAGCCCAATTTGGTCACTGATATATCCCTTTAAGCCTTGGCTTCCAAGATCTCTGAAAGATAAGAACTAAAAGAATCAAGAAGGATATACACGTGCAGCATTAGATATCACTAGAATTAAACAACAGAAAGTCTAGGGATATTTGTTAAAGAAAAAGGATCTGTTCTTTCCTTCTTTGACACATAAATTGAAATTAAAGATTACATCATTTGTCAAGTTAGAAGTGAGATCGGTAGGATATGAAAGAGGAATGCTGTCTTAGAGAGGCTGGAGCAATGGAAATTTCACACTTTAGTCTTTAATGGTCCAGTTACAGTGGCTTATAAGAGCTCGTGTACTAATAGATCTGAAATGTGCATTAATTCCACAACCCTTCTTTACATGGCTTCAGTAAGATGAATTGACACCCAACCCAAATGCCTCAGCATCGCCATGGAATTTCAAAGATAACTTTCTTGGAATTGAGTTTTTAAGCATAATTCTGACAGATGTTTATAAACGTCTTTTTGTGGTAAGACCGTACAGCACCACAGTATTTAGTCACAAGTCATAACCAAAAGAACTGTGAAGCATACACCTTTTTGACCCAGGTACTCGTGCAGCAAGTTATGCATTTTTCATTCTATGTTTCATTGTTCAGAACAGAGATATAGGTGATTTACTCAGGCAATAGCTGCTCCAAACAACTCCTTACACTTCTAATCATGCTCTGGAATTCGGTATTCCAACTAGAAGTAAGATATGATTCGTTTCTCAATCTTCTACATTAGTTTTCTAGCTCGTCCCAATGTTCTTAACACAAACAGCCACTTTATACATTGTTATTATCGCACTTATGACGTGCTTATCACCACATGTTAGTACACACCCCTTATCAAATTACGAAATGGACCAAACTAAGAGTAAAGTAATGACCTCAATCAAGATATCCAAACATCAAAAGCAGGCAAGACACTAGCTAATAGCTCACATGTTCTCCACTCAACATTTAACCTAATTGTATCCACATACACAAGACAGAAAAGAAATCACATACATTTGGGAGATCACAAGCGATCCATTCGTAGTGGAACGACAAGTAACACCTTCCCAAGCATCCCAAGTAGTAGGAGCACAGGGGTCACCATTCCATCCCATTCTATCCGGAACTTTAAGCGATTCCTTCAATGCTTTCATAGCAACAACTACAAACACAGGTATAAACAGCTGAGTCAATTACCAAATACATGCAAGTTCAACGAGTTCTTAAAATAAACGAAATCTCACTATACCTTGTGCAGGAAGAGTCTTGAGATCAGCTGGAATAATAGCATAATTCTCCAGCCCACAAATCACAGGAGCACCCACAATAGGCACAAACCTCACACTCAACTCAGCACTACTCAAATTCTTAACAACATATTTAAAATCATAAGCTGCAAAACTCCCAACTTCCTTGTAAATATCCACTCTACTCACATTCTCACCATTCACTACAATCTCAAACACCCTTTTACCTGCCTTATTCACACTAACATCAATTTCAGCAAAATGAAACCACAACAAGTAATCCAATTTCGCGTCTACCGGTAACTGATATTCCAAAAATTCACCCCCTTCACCAATTACAGTTACTGCAGATTGGTACAATTTCAAAGGAAAATAATTTGGTGCTCTATCTACATTTATCACATTTTTAATAGCAGAAATAGCTTTAACAATTGCTCCGGTGGTTTTCCCCGCAACCTTAGACCGGAATTCGGTATCCGATTGCCATGACCGGCCGAACCGATCAGTATCGTTGCTAAAACCGGGTCCCCATTGATCCGACCCGCTAGAAAATCTACCATAATTCACCAAAATTGAAGTGTCATTGACTAGATAAGAAGCTGGATCAATTTGGGTAATTTCAAGAGAAGCAATAACCGGTGAGTCAGTGGCAATACTGTAAAAACAAACATTAGCTTCATCATCAGAAACTGTAAAAAACAGATCGGAATACGCGCCGGCGCGTGTGATATCTTCATGCCAAGGTGACCTCCATTGAAAGACAACATTACCCTCAACGGAAACATCAAACGACGGCGAGTGCGACTTTCCGTCGTAATTATCATACACCGTAAACGTCCGGAGCTGGTACCTGCCGGAAGACAAATTGGGGATCACATAACAGTTCTTCTTTCCAGATGAAATGGGGAAATAACGAAGGGTTTTCTCCTGTGAGTGCTGAAAGTGAAGAGGTTCCGATACAACGGAAATTGCTCCGCCGGTAAAATACCGGTCGGAAACCCATGTAGTATTGAAGATATCAGTTGAATTTGAGAGACCCCCACAATCAATATGCAAAGAATAATCTGTAAAAACAGAGCAAAACAGCTAGTTAGTCAATAGCAGTTGATGAAAACTGAAAACTGAAAAAATGAAGAATGTAATAGAAGAATTTGAAGTTGCTTACTGTAAGGATAGTGAAGAGAAGAGGAAGAAGGGAGAAATGGGAAAAGGCAAAAGAAGAAGAGGATGAAGAAGAAAGGGAAAGGAGTCATGGTGTAATAGGGAAGAGAGAGATATTGTTGGTTCTTTGTACATATGAAAAAGCTATGGTGATTGCATGGTGGTGGGGTAGGCCGGTAGGGGGTGCGAGATTGGCGGGTAGTGTAGGAGAGAGTATGTATGAAGGAGATGAAGAAGACTGGTTTTGCTGTGAGGAAGAGGAAGTTAAGCCAAGATTGATGCTTTGATTTTCTTGACTTTTTGGGACTTGGAGAGAGAAAGCATAGTTGTTTCGAGTCGAGTATCTATTAAAAATATTTTTTTAACCTTTTTACAAGATAGGAGTAAGCTTATATCGTTCGATCTGAAGAACTCTTTGAAATATCTTGAGTAATATCACAATCCGTTCAACGTACGAGTATATTAAATTACTTCAATAAGTATGTGAGTGAGATATTTAACATCTAATGTTCGTACTTACATTCTATCCTCTATAAATTTCACTCTATAAAATTATTGTATGATTGATGAAAAGGAGAGGAAGAGGAGGAGGAGGAGGAGATAGAAAGCATACTATGGTGGAAAGGTGGTGGGGTTAGCGAGTGGGATAAAGAGGGAAGATAATTCGATTAATTTTAATTGGCGCTTTACAAAAACTATTTGTTAGAAAAACACTTTTTTAGAACTCAATTATCAATACTTCAATTTAATACAATATAATTCAAAAATCAGAAAGATTGAATTTTAAATTCGCCTTTAAATAGATATAGAGTTGAATAAAGAATTACCAATGCATGTAAATTAGTTTCTAGTAATAGAGTTAATTAGCACATGTTATAGATCAAAAGGTAAAGAATTAAGGGTAGTTGAAATTAGTAGTTACAAACATTTGTTATGAATAAACTAACTTTTTGTTTTATGTTAATTCCACATATTTACTAACGGCTTTGAGTAGTATACATCAATGGTTGTAGGTAAAAGAGTTTAATTTCTATGGAGTTAAGAATATGCTTACGTGGACCATAGGTAAAGAATTTAATTAGGGTAGTTGATATTAGCAATTACAAAATTTATTATGATAAATACAAAATTATGTTGTCTGCATAATTTGATACTTGTATTTATATATTATTTATATAAACAGAAGTTTCAAATTTAAATCATATGCATGGAGTCGTTTTTATTGCTTCATTCACGGTCAACATTGGATTTTTTATATTTGAATTCAGTCGAAGTTCGATACAAATATCAAATGCTGAATAAAAAATAATAATTAAAAAGTTAGATGAGTAATTGGTGAATAAATGAATCACGTGAAATAGGAAGAAAGTAGGAGTTAGGAGAAATGGTCCAAAAGTGAAAAATTATTGCATTTATTTCATAGATTTATTGAATGATAGTGATACATTAGTAAAATGGTGTTGCTTTATATGTATTTAGCTCTATAGATTCTGCTTTATATGTGTTTGGTTCAAAATAAGGTTACTCTATTTATAAATTTAGAATTATAATTTCAAAATTTTAATCCCAGCTCTATTTGAGATAAGTAAGTCCAATATTTTGATATATTATACAATACAATATAAAACTGTGTTTAGTTTTACACTAGAAGGAGAACTTTGGAGAAGGAAAAACATGTAGTAGTTTGCGATGCCCTTGATAGTGGAGGGACCAAACATGACTAACAGGTTTCAAGGTCAACAAGCTTTTAAAATGAGCTCTATAAGATATATTAGGAGAACTCTACATCTGATTGGGAGAGATAAAGTGAAAAAATTTCATAAGAAATAGCTCAAGTTCACACGGTACATGCGCTTTTGGAGTTCAACGTGGCATAGTCCTAAAGATAATTTTCTCTGGGCTTAAGTCTAAAGCAGATAATACGTGTCATGAATTTAAATCGTGACAAATATGGTATCAAAGCCTATACTCATTCAGGTGGATGGTGGGGTAAACCTCAACGAAAACAGTGAGTCCCTATGTGGTGTGTATGTGACACCTCTGGTGGAGGGAAGGTCAAATAGAACTAACAAGCTTTTAGACTGACAAATTTCTAAAAATGAGATACACATGAAACTTAGGCGAATTTCATTTGCCCAAAATTATTACTCCTTATAATCAAATGAACCCTACTTTAATAATTAGGTGATATTATGAAATATGATTCAAATGCATCTACAAGTACTTTGAAGTGTAAATTTTTGCCTTTAAAGTGGGGGGAAAGGGAGAAAGAGACATCAAATCCAAAGAAAGTGGGAATATTAATGGAGCAATGTTGAAAGTAATGGAGGGTCCTGCCTTAGCTTTGTTGAAAATGAAATGAAACTATAATTAAGACAACAACAAAAAAAGAATTAATAAAAAAAAGGGGACAAAATTAACTAGGCAACAAAGACAGCAAATAATTTCATCATCAGACAATTTTTATTTTGTTGTATAAAATTAATAAATAGGGTAAAGAAACTAATATGAATATTTTGGGATACAATTTCATAGAAAATATCAGAACCAATGAAGAATGAAAGAGATATATATATATATCCTTATCCAATGAAAGAAATATTTCTTTTACTTTTGAAAGGGTGTCAAGATGTACAATTAGATTGAATTTGGACGAATCAAAAATGAGTTAAATGGTATATAAAATGGGCAGACCATTGACCTATTCGAAATTGTATGCTTTAGTTTGAATATTTCATTATTGTTCAAACAACTTAATTAACCTAAGGTTTTATGAAGTTTGTATATACCCTATTATATAAATTAGTTCATTATTTAAAAAGTTAAAATAATCTTTTACTAAATTTGTTTAATAATATTCTTGTTTTCTTGTGAATTTATTTATATAAATTAGACGTGGTGAGCATGCTCATGCATTTGGATTTAGAGAAAGCAACCAAAGAGTCAAACTTATTATATTAATAATTCACATGAAATATAATTGAAGTAAATTAAAGTATATGCTCCCCATCATCTACCCTCACACATAATTAGTATTTTTTATTAGTTAGTATCACTTTAATTTTTTGACCTATCAGAAATAACCTTTTCATCTTCATAAGATACGTAGGAATAAGGTTGCAGATATATTATCCTCTTCAGATTTAATTTGTGAAATTACACCTTGCTATGTTATTATTGTTTAGTCTATCCCCAAAAAATGGTACTTTTATATATTTAGAAATAATTTCATATATTTTTTTAATCTTATTTTTAGTATGATATGTTATTGTTATATAAATATTTATAATTTTTAAACTAATGTGGACATAAATTGAGATGAAAGAAAGTAATAAATAATGGTATCCCAATAGAGTTGCCTTTGTAGGACCTTTTAATTTATTTCACACACAAAACCTTGAAATACTAAATGTCATTATGTTACCTATTGATTTGGAACAAAGTCTTTGACAAAAAATTTGGTTCCCATTGTTCACATGTCTTCCCTAGCTGGATTTATTTTTCTTAAGAGATACTTTAAATTTTGTTATGTCAACCTTGAGATTATTATTTTTGGTAGAGTTAAAGGTAGAGTTAAAGGGTAAAAAATACATTTAAATTATATTATTTTATTATGTTTTATATTTGAATTATTAAGAGTGTGAGTTTTGTTTTTAAACTATAACTTAATAAATTAACAAAATATACCTAAACTGATTTCTGATGATGTGTGTACACATTCTCTCTTTTGTTTAAGAATTTTGTTATGTGACACTCTCTACGTGTAAAATAATTTCATTGTGGCAAATCTAAATAAATTAATATAAGGTTAAAATTTAAGGTCAAAGGTTAAAACTAGATTAATTTATTCCAACCGTTCATCCATCATATTAGTCGTAGTCGTGGTCTCGTCTCTGTTGTGGCATCGATATCTCCAACTTGAAAGAGGAGCGCTTAGTATTTTGAAGAAGTCGGTTAAAATATATTTTATAATAATAATTTATCAGCAAATGGAGACATTGTATATTTGCGGACGAAGATTTTATGGACAAACGCGTCTAGATCGCATTTATTTCTAGACAAATATTAAGTCTAGTTAACGTTTAGGTGTGTTTCGCAAATCATTGGGTAATAGTTAAGGTAGGAAGCTCACATTCTCAATATAATTCATATATGAAACTTAATAAAGTGGAATATAGTTTGAGTGTATTTTTTACTCTTAACTCTTTGTGATACTTCAATTTTAAATCTATCATATTTGTTTAATTAACTATTGAAAAGCTCAACGTGATAACTATTTTGAAATCAGAAAAAAAGTCAAACATATAACTTTCCTTTAAGTAAAACTAAAGCTCCTCAAAGTTAGGTTTGACTTCCATAGCACTTGAAATATATAGAGCATATAGTAGTATTTAATTAGTAAACTTTTGATTTTGCAACTCATATATACTTAATTATTAGTTATTACCATGTGCAATTATTTATCTTCACTTGCTTTTTAATTATTTTTGGCATTTATCTTACTCGTAGCAAATAGTCATTTTCCAACTTTGCGCTAAGCAAGCAAGCTATTGTTCTATGAAATAGAAATCGAGGAAAATAAAGAACGTCAAAAAGAAAGGAAATAAGATTTTAGGGCACGATTACTATATCTTTAGTTTTTCTTTATTTCTCCTTGACTTGAGTCGAATGGATAATATGTTACGTGATATATTTGATCATTTAGTCAACAAAATGAACGTAAATCGATATAGCTTTATGTATATGTTCTTTAACTAATATGCATAATCAAATATGGTACAATTTTATTCCCAATTTTATGTTACGATTCAAACTATGATACGTATTGTCCACTTTAACCTAACTACAAATCTCACAAGTGTGTCTCATGTTTTATATATAAAGCTTTTCACCTTTTTCTCTCTTAGTGTAAGAATCTTAAAATATAAATAAGGATAAAATAATAACGATAAATATTTTGAAACGGAGAAGGAAATAGTAATTTTGAAGTTGCAGTCTTGAGTTATGTCACCTGATCAAAAACTGAGACATCGGAAATTGAAGAAATTAACTTGAAATTCTGGCATTTTTTTGTGCATGTAGCACACTTGTTATTCTATCACAATTTAGAAAGTAGAAAAATATCAAATAACGCCTTAAATTGTTATTCCCTTCGTTATAATTTACGTGATATTATTTGATTAATATGATATTTCAAAAAAAGATTTTTAAACTGGTGATCTAAAATCAGTTTTAAATGTTTTGATGATTATAAATCACTTCGTTAAGGATTAAAAAGTTATTTTAAATTTAAATTAATATTAAATATATAAAAAGTTATTATTATTATGGCTGATTAAAAAGAAATACTCCTACTGAGTTATTGTATGAATTGAGACAACATAACAAAATTCCAAAAATATTACTAATTTGAAGTGATTGTGACTATATAATAAAACCAAAAAATGGAAGAAAAATCCAGTTTCCTAAGCTTGTGGTGATGGTCTGATGGATACTTAGTACTACCCTGTCTACCCCAAAAGAATATAGTAAGGTGGATAAGACTGCTTCTTTTTTAATTAGAGGTTTCAGGTTCGAGTTTTAGGTATGAGAAAATTTTTGATAGGAAGTATTACCCTCCGAATAGAGCCCCATTAGATTCAAAATTTGAATTAGTTAAACTCTAATCCATCAATATAAATATCAAATATTGAATTAAAAAAAAAATAGGTAGTACATGAACTAGTACTTAAAACTCACACCCGTGACATCCATCACGTCTGTTTTTGCTTTGTTTTTTTCCTTCCAAACAGAATATTAACTCTACTAAATAAATAAAATATTGTTTAGTTTTTATTATATAGTAAAATAATATATAATTGACGTTAGGCACGCAATTATATGTTGAAAAAGGGACACATTTTGTTTGTCATTTATAGACATGGATGCAGATTCTATGCCCTAACTTAATCACATTTTTATATCAATTGTATGTATTAGAACATAGTATATATCTAATTAATTTGAAACGGAGTTTGAAAGAATTGACTTTCAATTCCATCAACAAGTAGCTTTGATTAAAAGCAAAACTCAAATAAATGATAAATTTCACAACACGAATTAATGAATCGAGAAATTAAAGATGTTTTCAATATCGATAACCATTTCTTCTGAAGCAATTATAGTAGCTCCTGATCGGAATATCTATAATTATTTTCTATCAGATGAAGAACCACACATTGACCTCTAGAACCTATAGAGAAGGTTATGATGTGAAGTACTCTTTGTGCACCTATGTTATTCGGCTCTCGCTCTAACCTGTATCTACAAATTAGCTAGTATGTTATTGGTGCCTAAGAATGGAAAAAGTTTGTTGGATGCGTCGCCCACAAAAATGGCATTGTACGTAATATATAAATTTAAATATAATTAAATTTTAATATGAATATCAAACACTAGATACCTGAGGAATCAAATGTCACTCAAGTTGTCATTAGATTTTTATTGTGGCCACCTCATTAGAAGAAAAGAATAACCAAGATCTACTAACTATTGGATAAAAAAATAATAAAACAAACTATTTGAGAATCTCTAAAGTTGCCAAGACCTTAAACACTAATTTCTTCTCTATTTTTTTCATAAAATATATCACATAATGGTGGGATCCAAAGTTAAAAGTGATGCCCTCTATATAATCTTGTTATATATATCTCATTTTGGAGTAAAAAAAGGTTACAAGAATTGAATACATTACTATTGAGTGAAGATACTTGGGCTATTATTTGGGCTTTATAGTATTTGGGCTGAAAGTATGGTAGCTTTTTTCAAATGAAAAATAAAAAAATAAAAAAAAAAGGAAAAGATAGTATATATATTACATATAGTATCTTTTATTTGTGCAATATGTTCTTAGCATGATCGATGAGCGTAAAAATCTTAAAAGAGTGTGTTATGACAGATAACAGATCAAGGAAAATTACCAATAAAATTTTAGGATAACAATAATCTTCAAAAAAAAAAAAGGGTGCAAACGAGACCTTAGAGATGTCACATATCGAAAATGAATGGAAAATAAAATGGTATATAAGAGAAAACACAAATGGAACTTTTATATGAAATATGTACAAAACTAAAATCCCCTCAGTGGAATTTTTTTTTTTCAAAAGATAATTTTTGCCTCTCCTTTTATTACTGCAAATAAAATAAAGTTTATTTGTAATGAGCTACTTCCTCAATTTGAAGTGGAGGTATTTTATTTGAGGAAGAAAAAAAAATCGAAGTTATGAAAGGAACCAAGCCTTTGCCCAAAAATTTTAATAGTTTAGTTGATTGGTTACGTGACCTTCATTTTTATTACTGTAATCTCCTCCCAATTTTAAAAACAAAAAAAAACATTTGCACACAATCCAAAATGTCAAAGTTTTCCAAAGTAAAGAACTAATTTTAAAATCCCAGTATTAAAGAGATTATTTTAGTATACCATAGACTAATGTATCTCCTATTAAAATAATAAATGGTCAGCATGAACTAGTCTTAATTTTCATATAACTTTTTTTATTCGATATTCGATATATCTATTAAAATCTTGATTAATTCAAATTCGTTCCATATAAAATTATTACAATAGATCCAAAACATAAATTTTTTTCATAATTAGACTCGAACTCGAAATTTTTAATTAAATGTAATAAATATTATTAATCCCACCACAAATCCACCACTCTTGTTGGTTAATCTATTTTTATGTTTCTGTGTGTGGGTGGAGGGGGGGGGGGTATTGATTTTGTCAAAAAGTGAGTGGATGATCCCATAAAAATTTTGTTAAGACCAATGAGAGATCGTGCAATGTTTTACTACGTTGAAATCTAAAAACTTTAGACATAGATTAACACTAATTAATTAATTAAATTGACCTCTAATTTCTAGATGAATGTTCAATTCAGAATATATCCTTCATCAACGCCACCATTTAAGAGTTCTATTTTTTTTATATATATGTTGTATTTACACTAATATAAATATTTTTTAAACAAAAGAAATATATGTAAGTTAAACGAGTCCTGAGTCAAAATGGTCATTTTTTCTTCACTAAAATGCAAAAGGACCATTTGTTTTGAAACTTAACCGAAACGAACTAACCACTCAACTTTGAGTGAGGTGGCTTTTGATTTAACGGAGAGATTAAGTATATTTTATTAATTAGTAACACATTTTATCATACATTATTTTTCTCTTAGGAAATTTCGATTAAAGCAAGTTAATAGGATAGAATAAGTTAGAAGTTTTTCTTAAAAAAAAAAAAGGTTAGAAGTTAGATCTTTTTATTTTTTAATAGATAAAATCCTTTCGTTCTTAATTAGAGGTTTTTAATAGTCATGAGTACGAAAAGAAAATATATAAAAAAATACTTTTCTCTTAAATAAATCTTAAAGTATCGGAACGCTTCAACTACAAATAACAAACATCAGACCTCAACTATGAATAGCAAACATCAGACGATATATTAAAAGGAAAAGAAAAGTGTTATAATATTATTTTTTTATCGTATATATGTTCAATCTGGAACCTAATAAAGATTGCTCCAATTAAAATATCTCAAATGAGAAAAAAAAAATCAAATTCTATTTTGTGATGGTCTACCTGTCTGAGATATGATTACAAGAAATTAAATTGGCTGACAATTATTAATAAAAAATAAATATAAAGGTGCGGCATCCATTGATGATCAGAGGGTAGGTGACATTTTTTACAAAAAAAACAGCTCAAATTTATTACTACCTCATTAATTTACTCCCACCCCCAAATTAATTTGAACCCAACAAAACACTTCAGGAGTCATTTGGTACAAGGTATAAGGTGTATAAATTTTAAAAATAAAATATAAAATTATTTTATCTGTATTTAATTGAAAATATTAAACATTTCAGAAATTATCTATTCCATTATTTATACTTTAGCATCCATTCATATATATCTATTTCACAACTAATTATGAAATAGAATTAATAGCCTCCATCCATAGACCATATTGTAGTTCGTTGGAGATGATATAGCTCAACCTCAAAAACTAATTCACGTATAGGCAAGGATATTTGTAGTACCGTCTTTTAATAGTTAATGCACTACCTCGCATATTTGAAATATGCATGTATATTTATAAGGTGCTATGAGATTCTATTCCTATCCAAATCCGCCAGGCTGTTTGACATTATAAACCAAACTCTTGCTCTGTACCAACTTAAAAATTGATGGATATTATTATTTCATTTTAATTATTTTTTTAGTTCGTATTTAAAAAAAGCATTAATATACTGATTATTGTATTCAGAGACGAATCTATGTACATCGAAGGGGTGTCACGTCATTCGAAGGTAATTTTATATATATAAGGAAATGTATAAATATTAAACGTAACATTCATAAAAATAATGAGCTTTGTGGTTTTAAAAGCTCAGGTTTACCACCTTAAGGGTGAAAGTTTGAGTCTTGGTACGAGGCATAAGGTGTGGGAGTTTTTTATGTATGTAGTAGTTCAAAGCAACATGACATCTAAGATTCTAATTCATGAATCTGTCTCTGATTATATATATTTGTATATTGACATCATTAGTGAACAAAAAGAGGAGGGAAAGAGAGAGAGAGAGTACGAGATGTTTGTCTCATTAGGTAGTTTTCTCATTAATAGATATGGTATAAATGTTTGTCTAATTTTTTTATTTTATTTTTTTGGTTTTTCACCCGGTGTCCGGAACACACATTGGAGCTTCGACTAAATTTAGATCATGCTCTGCCGGGCCCATTCGGGGGTGGCGCTCCCAACAGGATTTTCTCCATACTCAGGGCTTGAACCCGAAACCTCTAATTAAGGGTGAATCACTCTCATCAGTGCACCACAACCCATGTCTAATTAGTTAGAGTTTCTTAATTAAGTAATTAACCCACCCCCACACATACCTTTAAAATGCAATATATGCCGTTAGATTTGACCATAATGGGTTAAGATTAGTGTACGGACGGCCCAAATTAGTACGGGCTTACAAAAGGAGTCCGTGAAACCACACATGATTTATGTTTTTTGTTTTTTCTTTTATTGTTAGAAACAAATCAGTGTCAAACAGACAAATACGCGGCATTCCAGGCTGGCACCATTCAATTCATGAGTTTGTGGAAATCTCATATATGCCCTTCTAATGTACTCATATAAGTAAATAATTTGGAAGGAAAAATATTTTCCATACACAAATATCAGTAAGGTAAGAATTAGTTATAGTGAATATAATTATTATTTTATGTAAATATTGGTTATATATGAATAGTTATTCCATTTTCTATAATGCATAAAATAATACTTTATTTCTTATATCTACCTATCAAACATCGTATAAGTTATACATAAATCACTACATGAACAACACGAACTTTATCAAATTACAAAAACCAATGGTGTAGCAACATATATATATAGCTTAAGTTGGCCACTTGAACACCTTTCGTCAATTTATATATATAATATTGAACATACTGAATGAAATTTTTGTCTTCGCTATTGTACCAAATGAACCCTAAGTAAATAACTCAATGTTCAATCAAGTGCACTATCTAGTTTTCTTGTGAAAAGGGTGTCAACATATGATATTGTATCAATTTTTTAAAATATATACATAAAATATTTGAGAGATCATGAATTTGTATGTTTTTAATTTTAGTGCATAAATTCTCATAAGTTATTCGGATATGGATGAAGATGAAATGTATTGAAGAATGAAGACGATAAAATCGGTGTGTAATGCTATTGAAGTGCATGCATAATTGGTTGAAGCTCAACGAAGCGTTTTAAATAAAAATTTAAGATAATTTAAGAAGAATTAATATATTTTGTACTACAAAATATTATATGCTACCCATACTAGACGTTTCTTTTTGTTCACACTTCACAAAATAATAGAAGCAATAATATTTTATTAGATACATGATGTTATAACTTATTACTTATAATATATGATTGAATTTTAAATTTGTGCATGATGATTAGCGGTGTTAACTTAAACATTTGAATTGTTAAATTATCTTTTTAAAGTTCTGTTTGAGTATAAAATTATACGTCGTAAATTCTATATATGTAACTAACTTGGAACTGTTTTTTAAAAAAGCTTGAGGAAAAAACTCCCTTAACAATTAACCCTTTTTCGTTTTTATTAGTAGCTACTTTTTTTTTTTAGAACTTTGTCTCCTTTAAAAAGAGTATATTTCTCTAAATAGAAAAAGTTTATTTGTTTAATTTCAATTTGTAAGAAGAGTTGTTAATCTTGGAGTCTTAAAATAAAGATAGGTAAAATGTATCATTTTTTGTTAACAAAAAAATTGTGATTTCAAACATATTGTGTCTACGAGAGGTTGATTATAGAGAATATCAAGAGAGATAGAGGCAGGCCGAAGAAGTATTGAGAGAGGTGATAAGACAAGATATGATTCAGCTTCAGATTATCAATGGCATGACCTTTATAGGAGGGTGTGAAAGATATGTATTAGGGTAGAATATTAGAACATAGTGTATAATATTGTCTTGCTTGTGGTGGTAAGTATTTGTCATTGTACTAGAGGTATTATTATTGTTTAGTGGGTTTCGACTATCACACTGTTGTATTGATAGACTTTACACTACTTACGTGTTACTTGCTATACTTTCTTCATTGAATCTTTCTTTGAGCGTAGATATGTTGCTGAGTGGAAATTTCAAAAACAGCCTCACTAGTGGAGGTATGGTAAGGTCTGCGTACATTTTACCTTCTCTAGACTTTACTTGTGAAATTTCACCGAGTATCATGTTATTGTTGTGATCTCAAACATATTACGTGACAAGTTGAATTTAAAGAGCTACAAAGAAAGAAAACACATCATTTTTTGAAAAATGGTAAGCAAATTGAAACGGTGATAATAATATATGGTTTTTACAACGATATAAAAAAAAAAACAAATAAATTGAAACCGATAATTGTAATAAATGAAGATATTTACTCAAATTAATACAATGGGCTCAACGGTCACTTTACCTAAATATTATTTATTCTTCCTTCACTGTCCTAAAGCAAAAAATAAAATAAAATCCCTTTTTAGACTTTTATTCTCTCATTTCTCCGGTCAACACCTCCGGCCATCCCCGTCGATATGCCGCCGGAAAATCATATCATCACCACCGTCCTCCTCCTCCTTTTCCTCCTCATTCTCCTCCCCCTTCCTTCTCCGACCACCGCCACCACCACCGACACCCCCAAATTCCGGGAAGCTCCAGCATTCCGCAACGGTAAAAATTGCCCAATTTCAAAATGGCCTAAAAACCCCTACGATCCATCAACTATCCACATCGCAATGACTCTCGATTACTCCTCCCCTTACCTCCGCGGCTCAATCGCCGGCGTACTTTCCGTTCTACAACACTCTACTTGCCCGGAAAACACCTTCTTCCACTTCCTCGCCGTTCACCGACACTTCAATCACCTCAACAAAACTATCACCTCAACTTTCCCTTACCTCAATTTCAACCTCTACAACTTTAACCCTAATTTAGTCCGTCACTTAATCTCCTCCTCGATCCGCCGTGCACTTGATCAACCCTTAAATTACGCTCGGATTTACCTCGCCGACTTACTTCCGGCCACCGTTAACCGGATTATTTACCTCGATTCCGACCTCATTGTCGTCGACGACGTCGATAAACTCTGGAACATTGAGCTCAACGATCGGGTTTTAGGTGCCCCAGAATACTGTCATGCTAATTTTACTCACTATTTTACACACAAATTTTGGTTTCACCCAACTTTCCCGAACACATTCGAGAATCGAACTCCGTGTTATTTCAACACCGGAGTTATGGTTATCGATTTGCAGAAATGGCGAAATGATGACTATACACAAAAACTTGAACATTGGATGAGAGTCCAAAAAAGGTAATTTCTTTTTTTCTCGACTAATTTAAATTCACGCCCTTTAACTATTAGTATTATTTGTCGATCAATAATTTCCAATATTATTCGAACCTTTACAAATGTTGTTGTACTTAAGAGTTGGAGTAATAAAGATTTCAATTTTAACTTGAAAGTAGAAAATATTGTATTTTGTGTCTAACATGTTAAAGGGTGTCATTGAAACTTGAATTTCGGGCTTGTTTATTTGTCGATATTATGTCAAATGAGTGAGGGTGAAACTCGAATGTTCAATAGAGTGATTATCAAACTCGAATCTTACCTCCTATATGTAATTATACATTAGGACATATATTACACGTTTATTTACTTGATTATATTTTTAACAGGTACAGAATCTATGAACTAGGTTCATTGCCACCGTTTCTATTGGTTTTCGCCGGAAATGTAAAGCAAGTGGAGCATAGATGGAACCAACATGGGCTTGGTGGTGATAATCTTGAAGGGCAATGTAGGGATTTACATCCAGGGCCAGTAAGCTTGTTACATTGGAGTGGAAAAGGGAAGCCATGGCTAAGATTAGACTCAAAGAAGCCATGTCCATTGGATAGTTTATGGGCACCATACGATTTGTTCCGACATCAATCGTTGTTTTCGGATAGCTGAGGGGAGTCGAACTCGAGATATTTGATTAAACACTTCTTTGTTAGACATGATGAATCGAACTGGAGATCTTTGATTACGACGTTTGATGGTAGTGTGAATAATTGTTAAGAGTGAGCTGGTGATAGTGAAACTGAGTTTGTAAAAAGACGAAAGAGGACATAAGTGTGTAGGATAGGGTGGTGTAGGAGGAAGGGTAGTTTTGGGATTTTGAGGAGAAAAAGTTCATCTATGTTATTGGTGGGGTTAAAGAGAATTTTAACCGTTGGATTGAGGTGATGGTGGATTTACCAAAAGTGTGGGGTCATGGGGGTGACGTGGAAATTGGTGATTGGTGGATGGGATTTTGATAATAGATTTTTGGAAGGAAGTAGTTGGATTATGGGAAGATTCTTTGTGTTGCTTTCATAGATTTTTATTTTTGTTGTTTGGATGATTTTATATGCACTTTTGTGTCCTACTTAAATTATTTGCCTTCTTTTTTTCCTTTGGGATGTCATTCATAAATCATTAAAAAAAAAAATGTTGTTTGATACTCTTTGCTTGAATTGCTTTTTATCTCATATTGATAGTCCATAATTTTGAAGCATCTTTTTTGAAAAGAGGATCTATATATTGTTACTTAAACAATCGTTTTAACTTCATAAAATCTGCGTACACATTATTTTCAAATTCCACTTGTTGAGTTGCTCTCACCTTTTTTTGCTCACTTGGAAACTTGAACTCATAGCCTTTCAGTTGGAAGTGAGGGTACTTACCATTCGAGCAACTACCTCTTGTCAATATGAGAACATAATTAAAGGCTTGTGCAAAAAACTCCTAAAACTTATTTTTCAAATTTTATGTTTCATATTTTAAGTTTGAATTGAAATAATGCATCAATTTGATAAACAAGTTCTTTTAAGTAATCTCTCCTTAGCTTCTTTTTTCTTTTATATATACATCCTAGTTTGTGGGGAAATAGGATAGGGGCATAGGCCATTCAAAAAAATAATCTATGGGAAAAACTAAAATGAATTGTATTTGGATAGTTATTCTTGTTTTAGAAGTTACAATTAGGGTATTGAAAGGGGTAATATTACTATCATGTATCAACGATTAGAGGTATAAGTCGTTAGAATAACTTTTCGCAAAAATAGTGTAAGCTCATGTATAAACGACCCTTATAATTCAATTTTTATCCCTCTAAATTCTACGCATAACAAGAGCTTTAGTGCATCAGACCAGACTACCCTTTTATTATGATGGTATTCACCATAAAAATTGATCAACTCCATAGAGGCCTAACTAATGTTAGGACTTTTACTTCTAATTTAAAAGCAAAAAAGGTTGTGATTTGAACTCTAGGGAATAACTTCCTAATTAAGCAAAGTTTTCTTTAAAACATATTAAAATAAACTAAAAAGTGGAGAACCTTTTTGGTAATTATACAAGGTTTTTAAAGCCAACATCGTATTCCACTTAGCTAAATAATATTCTTTGTTTTTTGCTATTGATAATCCTACATAATGCTTAATGATTAAGCAATGTAACCTTGAGATAACTTTGGCTAAGATCAATTCATATACCTCTCGACTTGCTACCTAGATCCAACCTCACTAACACAAGTATTGACAATATTATTCATTAACGCTTAACAATATGAAAGAAATTTAAATAATATTTTTTATTTTTCGAGAAATTTGAGTTATAATCTCTCATAATTATCAATCACTATTATTACGAAGAAGATAGATGAGCATATACCTATATTGAATATTTCATGAAACTAGCTTTTATCAACCCTATTTAGAATAGCTAATCCCACTAACTATATTTTACTAGTATAAAATGGTTTGTGGACTAATTTTAGTAAATTTGATTCTGCAAATTTTCATCTCATATCTCATTAGCTAAACAAATAAGGATCAAAACAGTTAGTTGTTAATGAAATTTCTTGTTACTTTCCGAAAATACACACAAAGTAATTTTTCCTTTCTTTTATGAATCTGTTATACTTCCTCAGTTATTAGTGGCTAAGTTATTCTCTGGATAATTTCAAGACTTTTTTTTTATTCTAAGGAATATGTCATGTAAACTTATATACTTGAGAATAAAGTTAAAGCAATATTTTCTTCAATCTTTTTCTATAAAGTTATATCTTAACAAATACGAATTGTTTTCTATTTTAAAGCTAACCAATCTAATGGATATCAAATATTTAATCCAAGCAATGTCTACATGAAAAAGCTGGAAACAAAAGCACATCTTCCAGTATTTTGATTTGGGAAAAGTAGGAAAGTGAATCCACAAAGAAAAAGAGAAGAGAAGAAGTAAAAGGCACCGAATGAAACAATGATGGGATTGACACATGTTAACAAGTATGAGTTTTTTTGTGTGATGAAATAGGCATTTGTTATGCTTTTTCTTGAATCGAGGATCTATCGAAAATAAACTTTGTACCTCTCATGATAGAGATAATTTCTATGTACACTCTACCATCTCCAGAACTCATCTGTTGGTCCAATTTCATTTTACACCCCTTTGTGGTCCGTATAGAGTAAGAATTAACCTAAATAGTCACTTATCTAGCTGTTTAAATTAAACATAGCCGGTGGATATTTACTATAAGTATAATATAAGCGTAATTCATATACGATGTATACTTTATATATATCGACTAGAAAAAGTAAAACAGTGAATCGACTACTTATTTGAATAGGTATCCTTTTTCCTATGCTTCCACTGAAAACAATAGGAATGGTATTACTATTTGGTACACTTCTTGAAACAATTTTGGGCTTGCTGAGGTGAATGGGCTTTTGTTGGCCCAATTTCTCTCCATTACCATTTGTGGTTTACACTGTGTTTTTCCTATGCTTTCCCTGAATACCTTGTAGATATCTTTTGTATCTTGCAAATGATAGATATCTTGTATATAATAAATATCTTTCAAGTACCGTCTTTATTCGGACCTAATGAAAAGAGCGAAATCATTTCTGATGGACTCGTTGAGAATGATTCTAAAAGTGGTTATAGGATTGTCATTTGGTACATTTCTCTGAACAATTTTGGGCATGCTGTGGTGATATGGGCTTTTTTGGCCCAATTCTCAACCTATCAAGCCATTAGCCCATCATTTCTGCTCAAAGCCCATTAAGCCACTATTTACTCTTATGTATATCTTCTCTTGAACTTGTTGAGTTATTGTGTTCCCAAGTTCGATAACAACAACAACAACATACTCAGTGAAATATCATAGGTGGATATGGAGAGGATAGAATGTATACATATCATACTCTTACCTCGTAGAGGTAGAGAGATTGTTTTCAAAAGATCCTCAGTGATTCATTTTTGTCCATAGATATACAAAACAGATAAATGGACCATTTTTGTTGGCCCAAAAGTTTGGCCTGTTCTAAGGTGCTGGGAAAAACTTGGGCTCTTAACTACAAGACTGACCCTTTGGGCCAATTTTGTTTATGGACTTAAATGTAATTGGATTCATTTTCCAAAAAAAAATAAATGAAAACCCAACGAAAATCGAAAATTTAGCTAACCTATGAGCTACCTAATTAGAAGTCTTAGAAATTTGTACAAAAGTTACTTGATCTACTTATGCAGATATATTTCAAATATCTTTAGGAGCTACATGAATATACCAAGTAATCTTCATATTTTTCTATAACTTGTCTACTATATATACTATCATAGAAAATATCAATTAAGATTTTTAAAAAAATATCTTACCCTTATTTATGTCTTAAAATGTAATATCTTTTTATTAAATATCTGTTTAGTATGGATGAAGTTGAATACCCGATCTTCTTGGACAGAACTTATATTTACTCTATTTACGTGTCATCACCCCATAATTAATTTGTGTGTAGTCTTCAAATACAATTACTATGAATATTAAAAAAAATAAAAATTATCTTGAGCTTGTAAAATGACGAACATTTTGAGACAACTATTTTTAGAAATCACAACATATAGTTCGAGACAAAGGAAATAATAGATATAGGAAACTTCCTATCATAACCCTTTTTTTTCTTTCAAGATTAACACAAATTATTGGAAGGAGGAACCTTCATGTGAAACTTTAAGACACTTTCCATTAAGTTTCATATTCTATATAATTGTATTTCCCATCACTAATTCCCACTTATAGTCCATAATCTTAGTTTCTAAGTTGTCAAAATGCAACTAAGTTCCAGTGAGATATTTTGCCTTGTATTATTTGATTGACAACTTTTTCCACTTCATGCAGTCAACCCTAATTTAATTTAAATTTTAGTGATAATTTCAAGTAATTAATTATGTAAAAAATAATAGCAGTTTCGTACAGAGTAAACACACTGTCATTAACTCATAATCCGAAAACTTAGCATACTAACACAAGCTAATTAATTAGTTTACTTCTTAAGTAAAGTTCCATCGATTTGATGCCACTTGGTACATAACATCTGTATAATTATACTCGCTTCATCTCAAATTATCTGTTGTGATTTTTAAAAATAATTGTCTTAAATTATTAGTCATTTATTAGTATTTGCCCGTTTTACCCTTAATAGGAATTACTCTTGACGACTACAAACACTTCAATTATGAGGTAATGACACGTAAATAAGGCAAATATTTAATAATGATAGATTATAATAGTTAAAATCTCTTATTTAATGTTTTCTTAAAGAGTGTGTAAAGAGAAACACGATAGATAATTTTAGACCGAGGTAGTAAAACTTATGATTTAAAAATTCATAAAATACACTTATTTTAATAATTTGAAAAAAGAGAATAATTAATGAAGGAGTTAATTAAGCAAACATGAGGTTTGAAAATGATGACTACATTACATACCATGTGTAGAAGTAGCATGGTCATGGACTAATTAAATAAAATTAGTTTTTTTTAATTAATTAATCTATGCATATATTAATACTTTTATTAAAAAGAATTAGTTTTAAAAATAATTAAAGTATGAAAGGAGAATAAAATATGAATATGATTATGATGTCGAGAATGGGAAGAGCAACCAGCCATATCAACCACGAGACCTTCACGTGTGTCCACATCTTCTTGTTCACTACCAACCCCCCTCTCCGCAATATGATGGACGTTAATGAAGTGAGTGAAAATTACAAACATCAATGAACTGAATGAAAATTACGAACGTTAATGAAGTGAGTGAAAACTACGAATTGTAAATGCAATTTTTGAGAAAAAGGGATTCGATCAATTGAGTCAGTGAAAAAGCTGAAATCGCTAGAATTCATTGATCACCAATACGAGATATTGGATCGTGAATTCATTTTTGAACTTTGTACACAATTCGGATCACACTATAAGAGTTGATTATTATGTCCAAAGTCGTTATATCTTGACCGAATAAAAAAGATGATGTTAAATATATATAGAGCTAGTGACTAAAGTGAGACGTAATAACAAAAAGTAAGATCGTACTTAGTAGAATTAAATCAACACTATCCTCCCCTTCACCCCCACCCTCTTTCCAACCAATTTTTCTCCATGTTTTCTCAAAAATAAAATTTAAAAATCATCAAGTAATAATTTATAAATGAAAAGAATTAGAAGAACATAGTTCCACAAGCATGGGGTGTCCAATATTTAAAATATTGAAATTACATTATATATGCATGTCACTTCCATGCATGTATTTGTACAGACGTATATACTCAAATGACAAGAATTCCGTTTGTAATGATAATAATAATAATAATAATAATAATAATAATAATTAATAACAACAAAAACAATTAATTAGTCTCAATTGAAAATACAGACTTTGATGTTATACAATTATTAAGGTAAATGCATGTAATTAAAAAATACAGGTATATTTTAAATGGCTAATTTATCTAAACAATAATTATTGAGAATACGTGTGAGAGGTTTTCCAAAATTTGAACAGAAAGTATCTAATAAAAACATTTATCATATATTCAGATGCTTAATTCAAACAAATCGTAGTTCGAATATCTAAATTATATTTAGTAATAGATTTAAAGAATTATCAATGTATTAAAAATTGTAAATTTTTATAAAGGGAATCCAAAGTTGTCATATGGTTTTTCACCTAGTATCTGCTACTCACATTAGAACTCGATTAGTTTGACTCATTTTTAAAAGCGATACTTCCAACAAGATTTCTCTTATTCTCAAAATCCAAACCTGAAACCTTTAATAAAATTAAAGGGATCCAAACCGTCCCACCACGGCTCATATCGGTATCGTTGTCCTTCATTCCCTTAACAAAAGGAAAGAGTTGTAAGAAACAAAAAAAAAATACCTTATGCAGAAAAATCGAAATCAACAGCTTCTGATAGTGTCGAAAAGACAGTGAAATTTAAATAACGTTAATTTTTAATTAATTAATATAATCCCTTGGTAATTGAAAGATACTGTATTCATATAGTATTAATTAAGTGAAATTGGGTGGAACACTAGATAAAGAATACTATGGGTTATAATTTTTATAATTACTGATTAATCATAATTTAATCTATCACTTAATTGGGTTTTGAGCTTTTACCCCATTATAATTTTTCTTCTTTTTTGTCTGGAATCTATTTAACACAAAACTCTGTCAATTTGAAAAGGAGTTATAATTTCTTGGAATTTTAAACATTAGGTTATAATATTTATTAAATTAATTGGAAATATTGAATTCACGTGTGATAAGTTTGACTAATATTATTTTTTGATCCATTTATTTCGGTAAGTTGCGTAAAATTCTTGCAACAACAAAAAGCCAATAATATCAAAGAGGAATTTCTACACAAAAAAATGTGTAAAAAATGAGCACGTCTCCCAATATATAAAATGATTCGTTATGAAAATTCTCATCGATATTTTCTAACGAGTTTAACTTTTATATACTGTATTTGATGATGTACGTAATATTGTAAGTAACTTTCATAAAATGTGAGATTTATAAATTTAAAAGCAAGATAATATATATGCTATAACATGTAAAGACAACTTAATAGTATAAAAATAATAATTATATTGGTAGGGATTCTTTATTTCAAAGTGGTGTATTCTAGAATGAATTTAGATTAATTGAATTTCAAAATGGATATCGAATATGAGGTAAAATGAAAAAATGATCTCCTTAAATGTCCTCTTTATCATATATTAATAATGTGATTTAATTATTTTTGTCGGCGTATACCTTGAGAATATATAATTATGTGTTTTTTCTTTGTCTAATATTTCATTCCACATCATATGTTAAAAATTATTGAAAATGCTTTGAGGACTACTTCATAATTTAATTAACCATCAAAGATTATGATGAAGTAGTAAGTAATATTCTTTAATCTTTAATCAAAGATCACAAGTTTTAATTCTGAATGTGAAGTTGCATTTGATAAATATTGTTTCTCCTCCAAATTAAGTAAGACTTTTTAACGGAAATCTAAAGTAATCGAATTTCGAAATGAATATCCAACCCCAACCTCATAGAAAAACAAAAAAAGCATCATAAAATTGACCTTCTTATAAAAAGTTGTAGTTTTGACTAGAGTCTGCCTCAGCATCTTTAATTTTATCCAATTCTCTTTTTAACAAGATAACAATTTTTTTCTTGAATAAGCTCGTCATCTTTGAAATTCTTTTGTCCTTTTTATACTTTAATTTTATTATGTCCCTTTTAATAGAAATTTTATATACACACGAGGAAAAGAATATCTTTTTTTTTTCAATCAACAAAAGGGAAAAAAATACGTGAAATAAAATCACAAAAAAAGAGAGGAAAATATCTTCCTCCTTCAAAGGAAGAAGATTTTCGAATTAATTGTCCACTAATTAAATTATTCTTCAAATTCTCTTTTGGTTGAATAATTCTCTTATCTTTTAAATTCGTATGTTGTCTTGTTTTTATATTTAGTTTCCCTTCAATAGAATTCTACACATGTTCAAAAAGAATTATTATTATTTTCATTTGAACTTTTTATCTTAATACATATAAGAAAAATTGATCTAAAATATTTTTGAACTATGAAAAATAGAATAATTATGCCCTTTATTTGCTTTTAGCAACAAAAAGCTTTTGCAATTACTCGTTAATGAAGTGAATCAGATTTATCCCGAACTATTGAAAATAGTATAATTATGCCTTCTTCTTTTTTAGCATAAAAATATTCTTATATAAGTCCTCTCCATTAACCGACTTCACATAAATATAAATCAACATAAAATAAATGGTGAAAATACTCCACTTAACTAATAATAAAGATATTTTTAATGTCAAAAAGCAAACTAAGAATATAGTTATTCTATATTCACAATTTAAAGATATTTTGACCACTTTCAACACCACATAACAAAAAGTGGGGAAAGAAAAAAAAAGACCAAAATCACTGAAAAAAAGAGGAAAATATCATCCTTAAGAAGCTTTTTCAAGTATATACATATATATTTAATAATTAATTATCCACTAATAAAATTATTAATTCTTGATAATTTTTTAAATTCATTAACATCATCTAAACCATACTCCATTACTATTTAATTTCTCTTTATGGTAATCCACATCATTATGCAAATTAAATAAAGTACGTGTTAGTGTTCATATTAAGTCAAAAATAAGGATAAGATTACACTAATTAAAAGGTCATTAAACGTTAAGAAGGTGGTTAAGATGTGCATATTTTAGTAGGATCCAACTGAATTATATATACCTTAGGTGGAACCAACTAAAAGTTTATTTATTTTCAATTATTTTTTCTTTGGACAAAAATATTAGTTACACATAAGCATGAAAACGACCTTATGATATAAAATAAATTATGAATGAACCAACACATAAATACATGTTGAAATGGCCGACCCGTTATGTTTGTAAATTGTAGGTATTGCCTACACTGTTTGTTTATAGACTATGACATTTTGTATACCAATTATAACCAATGTTTTGACTTAAATTATGCAAAAAAATAAAAAAAGAGGGGGGGGGGGTGTGTGGAGGGTTCAAATTGTGTGGTGGATTTAAAATTCTTCTTAAATTGATTATATGAAATACTAAAGGAGTCATTTGGTTTATAGGATAAAAGGTTATAATTTAGAAATTAACTTATTTCATGATTCAAATCAATATAGTATTCGAAACATATATACTGATCAAATTAATTCAAATTCATCTAATACTCACTAAGAGGAATAAATCACTCTAGTCCCCAAATTGATTCTTTAATGATTCAAAATAAAATGCTCTGATATAAGAGCAAAAGAAAATTTTCAACTATTAATTCGTCAAGATTGTAGTAATATTTTCTTTACTATTATAGTGTTTAAGTAGTTTACGTGCATTTCGACTAATTTAACATATGTTACTTTCTACTACTCACCTACTCTTCCAGTTTTATTTTATTTAATTCTTATGATCTGAAATACTTATTAAGAACTTGTTCAAATTATACTTTGCAAATTTAAATTTGACTACTATTACAAAAGTAATATTGAAAGAAAATAAAAAATCTATTTTTTTTAAAATATAAAGGTCAAATGAAATGAAATAGAGAGAGTAATATTGTTTTTGGCCTCCATTTAAATTTATGATAACATTAGGGAGGTGGATTATACATGTTATATACTCTATAGTTTATACTATGTAGTTGTATATTATATTATGGTTGTATAATGCTACTTTATTTTACTTGGTTGTGGTATGGGGGTGGGTGGAGTGGGGGTGAGGGGTACCAAGTGGAAAGTAGGACCCACATAAGAGGCATTGCACATCCTTTGATGGCCCCCATAGTGTCCTCTTTACTAGACCAATACAATTTTGGACCACTCTCCAAACTCACCTATAAGAACCCCCTCTTACTACTCAAACTTCTACACATTCAATTCAATCTCTCAACACATCATCAAGAACTCAAAGCTCTAAATCAAGAAAATCAAAGATTCCATTTTTCTTCCTTCATTTTCTTGATTTTGTAACCACACACAACAATTTGAATCAAATATGAAGATGGGAAGCTCAAATATGGGAAGTTCAAAGAGGAGAATTTCAAGTAGAGGAGTTGGAGGAGTTCTTAGAGAACAAAGAGCCAAACTTTACATTATTAGAAGATGTGTAGTCATGCTTCTTTGTTGGCATGATTGAAAAAATTTAGGGTTTTTTGTTTTATATTCTTTTCTATTGTTCTTTTCCCTCATATTGGGAGTGTACATATAGCAATGGAGGAAATTAAATTAGTTAAAATGGGGGTTAATTAACAAATTTTGTACTAGTTTTAGATTATTATTATTAAGGCTAGTTCTTCTTGTATACATATCGGATAGTTTCAATCAAAGAAGAAGATTTTGATTCAATTTGTGTCTAATTTCTATTTCTTTCCCTATTTACATGGATTTGAGGTTATTCCAATATAAAATTTGGGATTAACTTTATTCCGTATTTGATTGTTGGTGTTATCTATCCATGGGTGTGTTCTTAATTATAATTTCAAGATTATAATTATGGGATAACTTTATTTTGACGAGCTTTTTGGGATTCAAATGGCTAGTCAAATACTTTGGTCCAAGATTATAATTTTGGGATAATTTTATTTTTATGAGCTTTTTCATTTATATCAAGTTTTTCGAATTCAATTCCTCTTAATGTTTTCTACAATAGGGAAATTGAAGTGCAATTTAGATGTTGGTCAAATACTTTGGTCATGGAGATTTAATTAATTTGTTTGAAATTAGTTGATCCAAAATTAGATTATTAAGTGCATCTAAATTAGATTAATGTTACTTCATGATTTCAACTTCAATAATTTGAATTAAAGTTCTACCATATATTTGAATGTTTATGAATCTATATAAGTTCTTTTGTACATGGCTTTCCCTCTTAATTTTTTATTTTTTTTGCTTTATTATTATTTTATGTTTTGGTGAGGGGGGAGATGAAGTACCTTAGTGCTTCTTAATTAAAGTTCATATCATTAATTATGATTAATTTTTTAAAGCATGATCTAAAGTGCAAAACTTTTCATGATTACAACTTACAAGGTTAAATTTAGCACCTAATGCTAAGATTATAAAATTGGCACATAAATTAATCATTTGGTGAAGCAATAGACGGTTAGGATCAAATGTACATAAAGTTAGTCAAACTAATTTATCCCAAACTTTTTGGTACTATTGGAAAAGCACGCTTAATAAGCGTTTAAAGCATAAAAATTATATTATAATAACATTTTTGTCACTTCCTTTATTCTCCGCATCAATTTATGTGATTGAACTTAAGATTTAAATGCCTAAATATTCATCTTATGATCAAGATATATGCATTATCTTTTTAAACTTTTAAAATTACGGGTATATTCACTATCAACTGTCTATACCTTTCAGAATTATTAAGTGACTCTTCCTATTCTGAAAGGAGTTTAATATTCGGATCCATAAGAGTGTCAATGGGTGTATATATCCCATGTTCTGCTTCGTTTTTTGGGCGATGCAGTCCTTGTGTCTTGTTATTTAATTAATAGAATATTTTTCTCATCTTCTAATCAAAATCAGGTTTCACAATTCATACGATTTTCTCAGTCACATCTCTACTCTATGTCTCTCGTGTCTTTGAGAGCACATTAATCAATCTAGGCCCAACTATCAAGATGTTATTTGCTTTTGCCAAGTTATTGACACCTTTCACTTTTATTCCCTTAAGTTTTAACGTTTTAATAACAAAGAATCTTCAATAGTTAAAGTCGTACGTCTTAACCTCTAACTTCTCTTTTATTTTAATATAAAATTTGTCTAAAATAAATTTCACAATATATTTATTTTAACTCGTTCAAATTCTCTCTATTCATTGTCAACGGTCGATGAAAAATAACTTATATTATTAAAAAAAAAACAGTGCATGTATAGTAAAAAGATCTTCTAAAGTACATATGTTATCTTTTTAATTATTTTTTCCTTGTTTTTACTCTTTTTTTCCCTAGCACTTTTACAGTTGTCTTGTTATTATGATAATCTAAATTAATATAAACATTACTTTAATTAACATAAAACTAGATGATAATGCGTAAGTAAATCTTGACTGATTTTGTTGTCGAGAATCAAACAAACATCGATTATAGAAAATATTGACGGCTTTAACAAATTAGTAAAGATTTTTTTGTTAAAAAAAATCGAATTTCTAAGCATGATTAATTGAATTATGAGCATAGTCCCAAAAGCCAAAGGGCAAGATATTATTCTTAAAATTTGCTCCTTCCGTCTCATATTAGTTATTTAAATTACTATTTATCAATTAATAAAATTAAAATAAACTTAATTAAAAAAATTATTTTACTTTGATAATTATTTTTTTCTCCTGAAAATGTAAATAAGTTTATAAAGTTCTAAAAAATAATTTAAAGGTAAATTAGTAAAATTGTTCTTTTATTTAAATTTCTTAGAAAAATGGACGATTAATATCGGATAGAGGGAGTAACAATTTACTCTCACCCTCCATTCACTTTTACTTTTCAAGAGTTAAATTGTATGAAACCTTGATGAATATTTTATGATGTATATTTTTCCATCATATTTACTTTGAACGTTAAATTTAAAATTTAAACTAATCTAATTCAATTTAACTCTGAAATTTAGTCAAAAACAAAATATCATCCATAAAAATGAACGGAGAGAAAAATTAATATATTATAAAATGTACCAAAAAAGCAATTCTTTATTTTGTTTTCTTGCATGCCGTTTTCTTTTTGGTGATCAAGACTATAATAAGTTCACTAGATACATGAAACTAGTCTCAATTAGTCCAATTATTTGTTCACTTTTTGCTACTATTGGAAAAAGCACATTAAAAAAGTGTCTTACACTTGTCATTTGGTCAATAAACACACTTGCTTAAATTAATCATAACATATTTATGGGGTTACTACCACGATTTGCAACACAAAATTAGACGGTTATAATGACATGATATAATATTATTTTTAAAATTTTTTAGAGTGATTAATAGAAATTTTCATTAAATTACAACAAGATCTAGCATCAATGATTCGTACCCGATCAAAATAAGAAAACAATTCGATAATATTTCATAAGTAAGGTTCGGGAAGAAGATGTATGCAAATGTTACCTCTACTTTTATAGAACAGAAAAATAGTTTTTGATTTAAGAAAAAATATTTTACAGAATAATTTTAATAAAATGTTAGAGTAGAAAGGTATATGAGATGAAAATAACAAAGAAAGAAAAGTACTCATCATAAGTATAGTACAATAACCAAAATAAAGAAACAAGAGTGATAATAAAATTGAACTAATTCATCGACTATACTCTAACAAACAAAGGTTTTTGGTGATTTATAATTTAAGCTTTTTCCACAATTATTAGTGGTTGTTAAAAAACATTAAACTTCTTTTAACTTACAATTAGATGATAATGATTTGATATAATATTTGTTTGGATATTCTTGTTCACACACCAAACATGGAAGGGTTTTCATTCCTTTAAATTATTGGAGTTGGGTAGTTGTCTTCCAATTATCAAAATAAATAAATAAATTCATTTTTCACCCAAAATCCACAATTATATTCTCTTCACTTGTAATTTTACTGAATATGTTATTATATTCATGATGAAGCTCGACTAAATTGAAATATATATAAAAAAATATCATTTTTGGAGTAAAACGAACTCTAGTAATGATAGTTTTGTATCAAAAACTCGGATATGAAATCTCTGATTAAAAATGACGGAATTAAAAAATGTGTGTTTTTAAAGTGATATAGGCTTATCATGTTATCTAATGGTCTTGTTAGGTTAAATGGTCAAAACTAGTTTTGTGGGCCAATTGGGTTTTGGAGTCCAGCCCATATCCACGTGTGAGACGTTTACTGTTAGAAAATGACTTCCAAGTTAATTCCACCTAACAATATTACTACTCATTTATTAACATTCATAAAATATATTTTTTTTTTGAAAAATAAAATTTTGTGACAGGACCACTTATTTTTTCTTTGCTTTCCAACTTGGTATTCAATATCCGCATTAAAATATAATTATATTTAATCGCGTAGATAGGAGAAGGCGAGCAAGATTTGTTGATATATTCCAAATATATATGAATCACACCAGTTACATGTATCTGGATGTGTACGCATGTGAGATATGAGAGTTGCAAACAAGATTTATCTATGTATTCCAGATACATGCAGATCCATTTGAATATAATATATAGATCAAATTACATCAAATTTTAACTCGTATATCTCGAGATTCATATATCTAAATGTACTAAAATCCATAATATTATAAACTGACGTATATTTAAGTAAAATAGATAAGGAATCCTTTTTCTTATAAAATATTTCCAAGCACCAGATTCCATTGAATCTTGTCATAATTAATTTTACCATAAGGGAAGAAAATACAAAAAAACAATGACAAAATCAAAGTTTTATACTTCTATTACATTTCAGGATGGATGTACAATCCAATTTTATTATGTTTGCATACTTTTCTTATGAATAGAGCCAAATTCACAATTCAAAGTGCAGACTTTAGAAAAAAACCCATACATGTACATCGATTACAAAATAAATAAATTAAGTTGAGCTCTCTATCCAATAAAAACAGAAATAAAGTTTGTATACATTTTATCCCATTATTTCACTTCTAAAATATCACTAGATATATTATTGTTGATTAAAAAAAACAAAATTCTTCCTATTTTTCGTACATGCTACATATACCCATAAGTTTATTTTCGTACTAAAAATTAAAGTTGAGACTTCTAATTAAAGAAGAAACCGTCTCATTAACTGCACGATATCTTTATAGCACCTCATCTTTATGGTAAAATTGTAAATATATACACTTATTTTTTTTTATTTTCTCATAATTAATTTGTAATTCATATTAGAGCTAGACTAAATCTAAATTTCGTATCGAAAAGGGGGTAAAATGAACCCTAACAAAAGTGAAAACTCGAACTCGAGACGTCTGATTAAGAATGAAGAAGTATTCACTAGTCCACCACTTCTATACTTGAAAACTCGAACTCAAGACGTTTGATTAAGAATGAAGAAGTACTTACTAGTCTACCACGACTCGATAGTGAGGGAAGTGTCCAAAAAAAGTGGGCCAAATAGTGTCAAGTAGTACAGGAGCTGGATCAGGTAATCTCATATTCTGTTGTCGGCCATATAATTCAATGTGACACCTCAGCCCAAAGACTTTGGCCCGACATTATGTGATCAGTCAAAACGGCAGCCTTATCCATCCCCACGTGCATCCTTTCTATCTTATTCAAAACCCCTATGTCTTCATGGTCCCCATACCCCCGCCCCCCTCACCCCACCCCATTGGGATTCTTTTTCTAATCATCAAATGGTCCCCTAACCCACCCCACCCACCCCCACACACACCATATATACGTATATATCATTGGTGTATATGATGTTATATATGTATAGTAGCTAGATATATAGCGTGGCAGAAGGAGGTTCATCTGAATCTGATGTCTTATTGGTTGAAAAACGATATTATATATATAAGATTAATATTTGTCTTTTGTCATTGTATGAAAGTATACATTCTTATGTATGATTGTAATACATAAAAAAAATGACGAAATACTGATCTTTTGTGATCAATTACGACTTTTCTCATAGGAAAAACTATTTTCATATTGAAAATGATTTAAATTTCTCCTTCCTTCTAGAGAACCCTAATTGCTACAAATCTTTCTGAGATGATATCTCTTTCATTGTTCATATGATCAAGGGTGAGTTATCTAGTGAAAAAAAACTATAAGTTCATTAATTCGAACCTAATAGTCTTGGCCGTTTAAAAATCTTGTAATATATGTTAAATGTTTTCATTAAATAAGTGTAAATAACATATTACAAACCAAGTAAATCAGACAGAATGTAATGGAATTTCAAATCCAAATTCATATAGTTCAAAATCTAGATCCGTCTCTGCTTACAAATCGATGTATCTACACATTGTATTTATACGTATAAACAACCCTCCCTCATACAACACCCTCCCCCCCCCCCCCCCCCCCCCAAAGTTTTTGTATGGTATTTTGTCCAAAATTATGCAGTCCATATGTAGGAATAGGACCACAAAAGGGACAGAAGCACAAGTTGAAGGGTTCATACTGCACATTGTAAAGGAAATGTACTTTGGCCAAGTTTCAAAACTTTATGACTCTTGCATTCTTTGTGGGCTAAATTATAGGAGTATCACTCTTTTTTTTCTTCTTTTTTTCTATAGATAGATTCAAAGTACTTAGTTCAATAGATAATAATTGGTGGGTCAAAATGAACATATAAATAATTAGGGCTAGCTAGTATTGTTTGTGACCTATCAATACAATATGGTATAACTCTACTATTTTTCACATGTTGTTGCACCTATATTGTCTCTTTCATAAAAACAATATCGATCACATTCCTATTTCAATTATCTTAATAATTAATAAAGGTTTACATGAATAGTACAATATATATAGTCATTGAGTTATACTATATTCAGTGTGATTTTACACTTAATAGACCTACTCCTGGAGTAGGAGGGTTGCCTGCCTTCCATAACTTTAGAAAAAATATGTGTATATATGTATATCGTAATTCGTAAATATGAGTAATCGAAAAATTCATCAAAATTTAGCTCATCAATGAATTCGTCAAAACTTCCTATTTTTTTTTTCAATATACACTTCTTTGGTTGTATATTCAGACTATTCAATTATTTTAATCAAATTCTATCTCTAATTTACTTTCAAATTATTATTATTCCATTGTTTTGTGTATCGTCGATGGTATCAATATTATTAACCAAGAAAACATAGACACATGACATTGTCAATATCTAAAGCATACTTACATATTGTCAATGTTTATTTTAATTAACATAAACAAATTTTAAATTTTATATATATAGACGATACACAAAATCTTTTATAATCCAATCACTTAATAATTGACAATTTAAAGATGATGTCGTAAAATATTCAAATTCTAAGTTGTCTCATTGTTTTCTTATTTTATTTTATCCATTTAAAAAAAAAAGAACAGCAAATATTGTAGATCCTTGGCGGTGATTAGTAGTTAAGGTTAGGTATGAATTATAAAAGACAGTTACTATCATATATTATATGGTTCATAAAATATATATTATTTAATGTACAAAGATTTTGGTGCTTTAATTAAATCAGATTTGAATGAGACAACAATATCTAGTTTGTTGGTTCTTGCCTGCCTATGAAAAAATATGAAGTAAAAGAATATTATTTTTTTTAATCTTATTTTAGAATCTCTCCAGAGTAATTGAATCAGTAAAATAGTTTTTAATTACTCAATTGCATGTTACTGAAAATGGGTAGTTGGGGATTTTTTTTTATTTTTGAAAAATAAAATTTATTTTCCATGTTGTGATCAGGGTTCGAGTATTGAAATCTGTTGTTGATGTTTGCGTCATGGTATGCTCCCTATTGTACATCTCTTTCCTGGATTCTGAGTGAACGCAGAATATTTCGTGCATCAACTTTCCTTTACAGAGTTTTAATAAAGAAAAAGTAATAAATATTATTTTTGGTTTCCCGTGTATAACAACCTTTGCTATTTTATTAAAAAATGGGAGTGTTGAAGTAACAATAAAATTATCTCCGTATAATTTATAAATCACATATTTAAGTTATAAAATCAACTATTGATATTTGTATCATGATATACTCTCTATAGTATATATACGTTAGGATCTAAAGAGTATGGTCCTTCTCCAAACCTACGTGAATGTTGAATGTGTTGTTTGTTGGTATTCATGTATAAAAGTGTTTGCTATTTTATAAAAGAATAGGAGTGTTGAAGCAGTAGTGATACTATTTTTGTATAATTTATAAATCACGCATTTAAGTGAAATCAACTATTGATATTTGTATCATGATATACTTCTTATAGTATACACTTTTAGAATGTAAAGAGTATGGTCCTTCTCCAAATCTGCGTGAATGTTGAATGTGTTGTTTTTGATATTCCATGTATAAAAGTGTTTGCTATTTTATGAAAAAATACGAGTGTTGAAGCGATAGTGAAACTGCCTTGTATAATTTATAAATCATGTAATTAAACTGTGAAATTAACTACGATGGCTACAAACCACGCGAACTGAACTGTCAAGGCTTTCAAACCAAGACTGATATTTGTATCATAATTTATATTTCAATATACGCGTGAATGTGAAATTTGTTGTTTCTAGTGTTCCATGTAACAAAAGTGGCAACATATTATAGTATATTTTAAAGCTTAGTGTCGAATTTTTTTGGCATTTGTGTTATGACTCCAAAAAATAAAATTCAAAGTGTCAGAGAGCCCTTTGTGTCTGATTCTTGAAATACATTATGGCATATGGGAAGAGGGCACTAGCTAGATTTATAGGATGAAACAATTTAAAGCAAATAATGGCCCCATTTTCCATATCATGTACAAATAAAGACATTGAAATTCATATAGCTAGCTGTTTTTTTTATTTTTTTGTTTTTTTTTATAATAGAGTAGGATATTATTACCTTATCTCTATACAAGGATGAAGGTGTAAAAAGACTATTATAAGGACGAAAATAATATATTCAACATAATTTCATAAGTATGTTGTATGTCTAAAAAAAAAATAGAATATACGTAAAATTTAATTTTATCTAGAAATATTGTTTCGATAGATCATCGTTCAAAGAAGGTGAAATCAAAGCAGAATAAAAAAAATAACAACAAAATAGCGAAATAAACAAAATAAAAGAAACAACAAAAAAACTATATAGATAATTCGTTCGTGAACTATGTGATTAATAATCTAAAAAATAAGAGAAGTTATTTGCTACAATATTCAATAACGAAATTAGGAAATTATGTAAGGGATCCAATATATGATATTGCTTGAATTCTTTAAAAATATCATTCGGTGCATGTTAAATTCTTCAAATATTTTTAAAAAATTCGATACGAATGTCACAATATTTTTTGAAAAGCTCGAGTAACATAGAAAGAAAGTATTAAAATGCCATAGTTGAATAAAATCATACCCAAAATCTTCTCTCTTTTTTTCTCTAACATGTTGACAGGCTATTAGACATAGGTGGCTACTGATATGAAGTATTCAAATTTCAATCATGCCTACAATAAAATTAAATGAACAACTAAAATGGCCCCTCTTATTATTTAAAGCTGATATATAGTTTCAAAATAATTATTACTAGCTTTTAAGATGCATGCATATTAAAAAATCATCCTACCTGTATTTATCTCCTAGTTTCCAACAGAACATGTTCATAGGATCAACCTATATTAATCCCAACTAATTCTACTAGCAAATTATAAATCTGTTCAAGGAATATAATCTCCATGTACCAACGAAGATTGTGGTGGAGCGATAAGTACTCGTTCATTTTTAACCAGGGGTCTCAGATTCGAGTTCCTTGCCTTTGTTAGAAAGTGTTTTACCCCCAATGTAGAACTATCTGGCATGAATTCGAATTTAATTGAGCTTCAATGTGGATAGCAGACTGCAGAACACTAGATGGAAAACCAAAATTAAAAATAAAATAAAATCAACTATGAATATTGATGTGTCAAGTGATCTTCTAACAATATCAGAAACAGATACTATGGTCAAATATTACTCTATAGTACTTAAGTACATGTGCTTAAAATTCTATGGAGCACATGCAATTCCAAGAGTATATTTAATTTTCCTCATTAATACATATATTTATTTTTGATTTGATATAAATATTGAGATCAATGAGATGGATGGACTGTTAAAAGAGATGCGGATACTAAGATAGATGTGTGGTTATAGTAAATTAGAATAATCACATTCACCAGTAGGTACAAATATCAGGATAAAATACGAGAAAATCACTTGATATGGTTTGGACAAATTCTGCATCGACCTACAAATGTGTCGCTTCGTAGATGTGAGACTTCGATAAACGAAGTTATTACAAAGGGACGAAGTAGACTTAAAATCACATAGAAGGAAATTCTCTCGAAAGACCTACAAATACCTTGTATCAATGAAGACTTAGCTAAAAATAGGACAGAATGAAAGAAAAAGATCCATATAAGCGATAACTACTAGTTGAAGATACGTTCTAAACTCGTTAGAACGAGCAATATCCCAATAGGTTTCAGATCAAATCGAGCAATACAAAGAATATATACGAATGGATGTATGGTTATACAAGATTGGACAAGATTAGAAATATCACATCGTAACGAAAACACAAATTAATCGAGTTCATATACTAGATGAAGAAGCACAAAGTAGAAAAGATGAGTTCTAACATGCACAAACCAAGTAAGCAGGCAAAAAGTTGTGAACTTTCATAGGAAATAGTAGTAATAATGAAACCTTATGTACAAGGTTAACTAAGCAAGAAATCCAGATCGTTCAACGAACGTTCTAGCACAAAAAGACTTAACGCCTTTTGAGGCATTACCGCGCATTGGTAACAAAACAGGAAGTTGCATCAAGTAATAGTTTCTGTTAACTTGCAGTAGACATAGTTTTACCACAAGCTTGACAAAATTTGATACCTAAGGATTAGCAATCTTGACAGCGTTCGATGAGCTATGATCTCAACCATTTTGCTCCGCAGAATCAAAACCATACTTGTTTCCACCCCATGCAATGTAACTGTCCTGTGATCCAAACTCCTACACGGAAATTTGACGTTGAATCACAATTATGCAGAGTATAAGAACAATGACATTAACAAAAAAGAGATAAACCTTATACAAATTTAGCACTCCCTCTGTTTCAATTTGTTTGACATTAACAAAAATGCTTCTTTCCTTTTTGACAACTCTTTCATTCTAACTTTCCACATGATATATTTAAGACCATAAGATTAAAGGGCATTTTGGTACATCGTACTTACTTTCTTAAACTCCGTGTCAAGTCAAAATCAGACAACTAAATTGAAACAGAGGGAGTATGTAAATGTTATGGAAGATACAAGATTTAACTTACAAGTTGACTAAGCCGGAAATCAGGTGGAGTGCCAATCTCTATGTTGGCTGGATCAGCAACAAATTGTTGGCACTCCTCCAAATCCTTCTTCAGATCCTCGGGTCCTAAAAGCGCATAATCAGCAAGACTAGGTTTACATCTCTGCACTTGATCATTTTCATTTCCATCCCTATTTGGAGACTGGCTCGCAAGAAGATCATCACATAAGGATAGCCCTTCTACAAGTTGTTGAGAATCCAGCAAATATTGTGACTCGCTGTCCCACCATTTCGGGTCATCACCAGTCTCAGTCTCAACTTTTGTCCCAGTTTCATCGATTTGATTCTCAATGTTTTGGTCTTGATTCTCAGGCTGCTCAGGAAGAGCTCCCATGCCATCTTCTACATAATCCTCCACCTCATGATACTGATACAAAGCAAGAAGAGACGTAGTAACTAGTAAGAAAGCCAGGACTGTATAAATACTTTTTATCGTTGATAAGCATAATACTAGGTGCAACAAACTTGAATATCTCGTTCTCTTGTTTGCTTAAGTAATGTCCCGTACCGACAAGGCGACAAGAAGAAGAAGTCAACAACAACATATCTAGTAAAGAGAGAGTGTTTCCGATAGTAATGTATTGTACCGACCAAAAGCAAAAGATGTTTCACAACAATGAACAAAAGCACTACTACATATCATACATAGAGAAACTTACTAAATTGGTCTATTCTTGTGTAAAATTAACATTGATCAGCAACAACAGTATTTGTAATACCTGGTTAATGGGACTAGAAGCAGCAATTTGCTCTCTTGCATCCATACTTGAAGATAGTCTCTCACCGCGAGGGGGTTCAGGAGTCACAGACTTTGGGGTATGTGGATCTACTTTAGCAACCATACATTCGAAGTCCTCGGGGAATTCTTGTTCAATTTTTTCACCCTGCTTGACTTGCTGTTGCTGATAAAATACTTTAGACACAACATATTCCCCCTCCCTTTCATCTTCACCAGTTCCTAGGTGATACTGGTGCATCACCCAATTTGTCTTCTCAGCTTTCCCACCCTTAGATGGGCTTATATAAAGAACCATAATCTTCTTACACCCTCTTTGGATTCCATCTAAGATAACAGGTTTTGTGCGACCAGTCTTATGCCAACGGACATCGCCAGAATTATCACCATGTATTTTCCTACGCTTACGCGTTCCTGTATTATAAGCCTTGATTGCTCGGTGAAAGAAGTGTGAGACACTTCCATCCTGCTTAACACCTACAAAACTTATAATCAGCAAAGACGAAAATCCATAACAAATCAAAAACAGAAAGTGCAAGAACAGAACGGGAATAGGATCATCTTTTTTATACCTGGTAAATTTTGAGGATGTGTATAGCAGATTCCATCATCCTCATCAACAGTTGGAATGAACTCATCAATAAAAGGATGGGAATTCCGATCACCACCTTCGACTTTTCCAAGTAAGTGCCAAATAATCTCTTGATCAGTTGGATCAAATTTTACACCTCTTGGCAATCCTGGCCAGTCATGGCTGACCTGGAAAGACCAACTTAAATGTTTCAGTTGAAGGTATCATAGCTACTGATTCCCTTTGTTCATTTCCCTTCATTCGAATTATTTTACCGTTTTCCTTTACATAGAGGGGAAAGGGGTTCTTGAAAACTTTTCAAGGCAGCTAATTACAATCAATCACAGATTATAATAGCTATCAGTGCCAAACTCCTTATCTGATTGAAGGGGGGAACAGACCAGCACTAGGAAACCAATTCAGTTCTTGCAAATTTTCATTGTCTCATTTTTACACGTCTATTAGGAAAACATACTTTTAATTTGTCAAGAAAATCATCTCCAATATACTATATATACGAGAAGATTGATACAATTTGCAAATGATAAGCACTATCATTAACAGTCCATAGAAAGGTATTCAACAGAATGATTAACAGGGAGAAGTGAAGTTCATGTGACAAGACTCTTACGTCATTATTGTCAATGATAAACTGGCAATTAGGGCAAGCTTTTGTAGGGTTGCTCTTCCAATTCACTGTTGCAGGATCACCTGATGCACTCTTAATTTTTGTTGCAATCCTCCTACTGTCAACTAACCATGATGGCCTGCAAGGTATAACCAGGATCACCTTTTGTCCTTGTTTTCTCAACAACAACATACCCAGTATAGTCACACAAAGTGGGGTCTAGGGAAGGTAAAGCGTACGCAGACCCTACCCCTACATCAGAGGTAGAGTGGTTGTTTGTGATTGACCCACAGCTTAAGAAAAAACAGTCCAAAGCAATCCCAAAAAAGAGGTAACGGAAGAACAAAAAACAATGGATAGTGTAAAAAACAGCAGATAGTAACAGAATGAAAACTACAATAGAACAATTCAATAATCACTGTACAAGAAATAACAAACAGTAACAGAAATCAAAGGACAAGAAACTATAGGAGCAATACTACGACTACTAATATAACAGACAACAAATTTAGACCTCGTTTTCTCATCCCATTAAGAAAGTCAACAAGGTAAGGTGAGTGGGATGTGTCATCCATCATGTGAATTTTCTCATCTTAAAGTCATACAAGGAGGCTTCTGTCTTCGTAGCTACCAAATGAAGATTAACGTGTCTTAGATTTATACGTATGCTTTTCTTTTAACTGTAATTCCCTATATGTAAACATTGAACTAGAAATATAAAGCTGTGATAGATTATTAACTTATTCTGATACGCAGAGATATATCATATTTTCGAACAATCTAATGGTGATCAGAAGTATATAGCTTCAATTGTGTTAAATCATCATTGTATGCAACAAGCTATTCAAAATCCATTAGTGATTTCAGAACACCTGCAACACTTCTCTGCAAAGAGGTGAATATAATTGCAAAAGGGAAAAGGAGCAACAGTACAATTTGCGCATAAAATACATGCAAAAGGGAAAAGGAGCAACTAATTGAGGTTAAGGTTTAAACATGTTGAGTCTTCTAGTATGTTAAGAGATATTTATGTTAGTACAAGATGTAGAGAATCACTAGTGTTCGAAAACCCCAAACTACTGAATATTGAAATGACCAGGACTAAGTGCCGTGAAATGGAGAACATTTGTATAAGTGCAATCCCTATGGCTTGGGATTGAGCCCTTGAAGCAAGCTGTTGTTTTTGTATTTGATTAACCTAGTTAAGGTGAATTAATGTTCCTGATTTAGCATACATTAAACTAGAAAGTTCATCTTGTTTGACACAATAAGCATAAGACAAGGTCATTTGTTTTGTCTCTCTTGCTTTGAGCATATTAAATATCCTTAATATTGTGGGCCTTCCATGCTTAGCCCTCTTTGGGTATTCCACTAAGAACCAATACCACAGCATAAAGATCCCAACCTCATTCAACCAAGAAAACCCCTTCAAACTGATCATGAGCCATTAGAACCTCTACCGCTCTTAGAGCATCACTAATTGGTCGGTTTTGCATTTTTAAGCAAAAAATTCCAAGCCATAGCATCTGCTCAGCATAAGTCAATACACAAATACAACTTTATCCATTCATCAAAATCATAACTTTAAGTCATTCCTTGTTTAAAGAAAAACAAGCAACAACCCATATCTGACTTGATCAAGTAAACCACTTTAAACCCATTCACTGAAAGGAAACATCAAAACCTACTACCACTCTAAGAGCATCAGTCATTGGCCAATTTCAAGTTTTTGAGCAATCAGAACTCCAAAACCTATCATTGAATCAAAGCAAAAACATCTGCTCACAGAAACTCAACAGACAAATACAACTTCAGATGTTCATCAAAATCACCACTTCAAGTCATCCTTTGACTTCAAAAACCCAATAATAAAGTAAACAGCCATACCTCACTCTACCAAAGAAACCCCTTCAATCCCATTCACACAGGAAAAAAGAAGAAACCTTTCAACCTACTAGAAAGAATCAAAGATAGGTGGATTTTGACCAAAAAGTAACTCTAACCCACCATTGTATTAAACCTAGCATAGCAACAACAACAATATACCCAGTGTGATCTCACAAGTGGAAGTGGGGTCTGGGTTACCCCTACCCTATGAAGGAACCGAGGCTAAACCTAGCATAGAAAACCCAGAAAAACACAATACACATATTCCAACTTCACCCACCACCCAAAATCACAAATTGAGTCATCCCTTGACTTAAAAATTTAACATACATTAGTGAAAATCCAATCTTGTTCATATCAATTTACTGATTATCAGATTAAGTAAATAAAAATTGAACCTTTAGCAGATATAAGTTACATCACTCATTGACCAATTTCGAGCTTTTCAGATAAAAGAACTCCCAAATAATCACTAAATCAAGCCAAAACATCTGCTTACAGAAACTCAATAGACCAATACAACTTTACCTAGCATAGCAACAACAACAACATACCCAGTGTAATCCCGCAAGGGGAGTTCAGAGAGGATGGTGTGTACACAGTCTTACCCCTACCTTAAACCTAGCATATCAACCCCAGAAAAACCCAATACATAAATTCCAACTTAACCCACTACCCAAAATCACAACTTGAGTCATCCCTTGACTTCAAATCTCAACATACATTAGTAAAAGTCCAATCTTGGTTCATATCAATTAACTGATTATCAGATTATGTAAATAAAAATTGAACCTTTAGCAAATATAAATCCAAGAAAAACTTTAGCAGATATAAATCACATCACTCATTGGTCGATTTCGAGCTTTTCAGCAAAAAGAACTCCAAAACAATCACTGAATCAAGCCAAAACATCTGCTCACAGAAACTCAACAGACAAAAACAACTTCACCTAACACACCACCAACAACAACATACCCAGTGTAATCCCACAAGTGGAGTTTGGAGAGGATGGTGTGTACACAGTCTTACCCCTGCCTTAAACCTAGCATATCAACCCCAAAAAAACCCAACACACAAATTCCCAACTTCACCCACAACCCCAAAATCACAACTTGAGTCATCCCCTGACTTCAAGATTCAACATACATTAGTAAAAATCCAATCTTGGTTCATATCAATTAACTGATTATCAGATTAAGTAAATAAAAATTGAAACTTTAGCAGACATCAATCCAAGAAAAACACAAAAAGATACAAAAAAGGTAGTCAAAAGTGAAAGAAAGAATCTGCATACCTAGCCATTGAAGAATGATGTGATCAAAGCCCTTTGCTAATTTTATTTTTTTCCTTTTGGGGTATCATAGAATGTCCCAAAAATTACAGTCCTAGTGGTTTATTTGTAGTTTCCCACTTCTTTATTCATTTATTTTTCAGAATATTTTTCAATTTAAAAATGTGTTTTTCATTTGAATACTGTGACGACTAAACACTGACAATAAAAGACCGCAAGAGCCAAGTCCACATCTCTGTGCCATCCTAGTTCGGAGATGAATTATGTAAATATTAAATTTCATATAAGAAATTCGTATAATTAGAATACATATATATATATAAAAGATATAAAGACTCATGTATTATATTTATGTACAATATAATATATAAAATAATTTTATTTAAATAAAAGATTTAAGGAAAAAAATACACAATGAGTTGTTTGAAATTTTAGAGGCACAACTTTCTTTTATTTAGTAATTTACGACATTATATTTGTTTTTTGTTTTCTTATAACCATTTTAACCTATTATTGATTACATATTTTTCTTTGACTAGTATCCACTTTTTAATTTAATTTTATAAATATTTCTTATTAAATTTTTTAAAAGTACTACAATCCATGTGCTTCGTAGTAAAGCAAAGTGAAACTTATTAAGGTACAATTATTCATTTTTAAAATGAAAACTCTTGCTTATAGGTCACTTTAATCAAATTATTTTTATCGGTAATTGACTTATTTATTTGAAGTAAAGTTGAATTTAAGATATTGAGTGTGATTTTTTGATTCAAAACGTTTTTTTTTACTTTTGATTGATTTTCAATCCGAAGATGGTAGTGCTTGTTCATATTGAATGAGCATGTAAAATTGTTTTTTTTTTGTGTTGAAATTGCTACCTATTGAGTAATTAATAGAATAACCTAATGTTTATCATAAATTTATTTTTGAAGAATAAAAAGTGTGCTAACTTCAATTAATTAAAATAAAATATACGTATTAAATAGGTGAAAGAAAATACCTTTTCTACCCCTCACTCCTCTCCTAATTACACATTTCATCTTTTTGTTCTTCTTTCATTCCACGTTCTTCGCTCCACCGTGAAAAACCCGTCTCCGGCGCCAAATCATGTCCGGCAAATCCCGCAACTTTCGCCGTCGTGGCGGCGACGACGGCGACGATGATGAAACCTCCGCCAAGACCACCAATGGCACCGCCGCTAAACCTACAATCACCGCTTCCGCTTCCGCCACCAAACCCAAAAAGAAAAGTCTACTTAGTTTCGCCGACGACGAAGATTCCGACGATACTCCCTTCGTTCGGCCGTCCTCCAAACCCTCAACTGCTTCTTCACGAATCACGAAACCCTCTTCGTCATCTTCTGCGCACAAGCTTACTTCTGGAAAAGACCGAATTACCCCTAAACCTCCTTCATTCACCTCCAATGTACAACCTCAAGCTGGTACTTACACCAAGGAAGCACTCCTTGAGCTCCAGAAGAACACCAGAACCTTAGTTGGTTCTCGCTCTGCCCAACCCAAACCAGAGTCCGGGCCCCGGCCCGTTGAACCAGTTATCGTCTTGAAAGGGCTTGTGAAACCACCATTTAGTGTGAGTGCTCAAACTCAGCAAAATGGGCAAGAGAGTGAAGATGACGAAATGGATGTTGATCAATTTGGTGGTACTGTTAATAGGTTGGGTTCAATGGCATTGGAGAAGGATTCGAGGAAGAAGGATGATGTTGGGTCAGTAATACCTGATAAGATGACTATTGATGCAATAAGGGCTAAGAGGGAGAGGCTACGTCAAGCTCGGCCTGCGGCTCAGGACTTTATAGCATTGGATGAAGGGGGTAATCATGGTGAAGCTGAGGGGTTGAGTGATGAGGAGCCGGAGTTTCAGCAGAGAATTGGGTTCTATGGGGAGAAGATTGGTAGTGGGAGAAGGGGTGTGTTTGAGGATTTTGAGGATAAGGCACTGCAGAAAGATGGTGGATTTCGTAGCGATGATGATGAGGAAGATGAGGAGGACAAAATGTGGGAGGAAGAGCAGGTTAGAAAGGGGTTAGGAAAAAGGTTGGATGATGGGTCTAATAGAGGGGTGATGAGTAGTGTTGTAAGCAGTGCAGCTGCAGTTCAGAATGTTCAGAAGGCGAATTTCGGAAGTTCAGCTGTAGGAGCTAGTGTATATTCCTCAGTACAAAGTGTTGATGTTTCTGATGGTCCTACTATTGGAGGAGGAGTGGTTGGAGGCTTGCCCAGTTTGGATGCATTATCAATTTCTAAGAAGGCCGAGGTTGCTAAGAAAGCCTTGTATGAGAGTATGGGAAGACTCAAAGTAAGTGTTAGCTCTAGTCTAAATGCATTTTATTGGCACTTTTATTTTCACCTGATCAACATATCCAGCCTGCTAGCAATTTTTTTTTATCTGAATAATCACTATGCCAATCAATTGACTACGCCTCGATCTCAGACTAATTGGAGTTGGCTGCTTACTAGTCCTTTTTAAAAAAAATGTTCTTTTTTCAATATTCAGAGGATTTATCATAGTTGAGTATTTTATGCTGCCTGCAACCATTTTCCTTTATCCTAGCTTGGAATTGACTATGCTTGAGAAGTTCATTAGTGAAGAATAAACTACAAGCTCTTATGTGTTTTTATGAATTCCAATTCTGATGTTTAACAATGGTTCAAGACATTTGATAAAATGGAATTGAGGATCTTTTATGTCATGATCTCTGGAGGGCAGAAAGAAGGTTTCTGCAAAAACATTTTTCTTTTTCCTAACATTCTGTTGGCTAAACATGAAAGCATTGGTCATAGTTAATACAATGCTAGATTGGTACTCTCCTGAGGCTAGCTTTTGTTGTGTGATGTTGTTCATATCCTGTGCGGTCATTTGTCGTCTTTCCTCTGTCCTGGCTAAATAGAGTCTGTTTTGGATCATGAGCCATTCAGTTTCCATTTATTTCAGTGGGTTTTTCATGATTGTAAGACTTTGAAACAGTTTATGGTAATTGTACAGAAAACCATTGATAGTCTGGATTATGTTCACGGAGATATGGTGCCCTGTAATTAGCGCACTGGCTTTAGGAATGTAAACTGGAAGTGATGGATGTAGTTTTGAAAAGGAGGGATGCACATATGGGCAATTTTATGTCATGTTGGAAATTGCATTTATGATACTCCCTCCGTCCCTTTTTAGTTGTCCACTTTAGAAATGGCACACAGATTAAGGCAACAATGATTAGCACAGTGAAGTTACAATTTTACCCTTATGACAACTTTTCACTTCAAAATTACAACCACTTATTTGAATTCAAGTGACATAAATTGGAGGGAAACAACATACACTTTTACAATTTTCAAGAAGTGTAAATAACGGTATAATAGGAAAAAATTTGTTGTCCTTTCTTGATTTGTCAAAATGGACAACTAAATAGGGACAACTAAAAAAGGAAATATGGACAAGTAAATAGGGACGGAGGGAGTATCTTCTTTACCCTATTTAAAAAATCTATGGTGCATTATTTGACCATCTTTTAGTGTTTTCATGAGAACTTTAGAACTTTTAATATTGCTCACAGAAATACAGTGTAAACTGTGCACTTAAGCATGTGTATGTGCACAGTTCCTCCATATATTTTGTAGTAACTAACTCTCTTGAGCCATGGTTCTTTCGGAAACAGCCTCTCTATCTCCACGAGGTAGTGATAAGGTTTGTGCCCACTATACCTTCCCCAGACCCCACTTAGTGGGATTTCACTGGGTTGTAGTTGTTGTTGTTGTTGTTTAATAGCATGTGTTGCATTCTAAAGTTATTATAATGGATGCATAGACTAACAGTATTATTTTTTTATTTTCTTTGTCAGGAATCTCATGGCCGAACTGTGACATCATTGCATAAGACTGAAGAAAATTTATCTGCCTCATTGTCGAAAGTCACTACGCTGGAAAATTCTTTGTCTGCTGCTGGTGAGAAGTACATGTTTATGCAAAAGCTTCGCGACTTTGTTTCTGTTATATGTGCGCTTTTGCAGGTATGATTTTCTGATTTATGAGCGGCATATTATGTATTTCCATATATATTCTGGCGCTGCTGTTGCAGTACTTGTGATACGACTTTAACGGTCATTCATTATCTTAGTTTTAGGAGGAATTAAATTGAGAAAAGATGACCTAGAAGGGTGACAAGCACAGTTGCACTTGTAGTTGTGAAATAATTTCAGTTACTGGGTAGGGTGACAAGCGCAGTTGCTCTTCTAGAAATCGGTCTATTAGGTGGATCCTGCAAAGTCTGATCCATTTTTAGGATCCATTTAGTTATTTAGTGTTAAGACATAGCTTGACACATGCTTAAGCCCTTAAACTAGGTGTAGTGCAGTTTGGGTGCTTTGGCTTACTTAAGCAACTCTTCTATGAAGTGTGCCAAGGCATAAAGCACGTGTCTTGGGTCAATGATGTCATGACCCGTTTTCTAAACAAGCCATGACTGGCACCCGATGCCTTGTACAATAGGAAACGAGTCATAATTTATCATAAGTATTGTACAATAGTGAAACAGAAGAACATTCACTGAAACTCATAGCTTAGTTCATTAGTACTTCCTTTTCACTTTCGTTTAGGTTGTTCCAGTCGACTGAACTTTCTTATGCCAGCTGTGGCGATTAGTAACTTGCTGATTACTGTTTCTCTCTTTAGTGGCCACTAATACAGTATTGTACCAAGTTTAGGTGAAAAGTAGTGGACTTTTGAACTGTCTGAAGTTAGACTTTTTGGTAGGATTATAGGGTCAAAGAACCTAGGGGAACCGTTAGACATTTTGAAATAAAAAAAACTAGGGTCTGTTTGTTTGACATTTTGAAAATCTGAGTTTGTAAAGCTCTAATTTTTAAGTTTTTGTTTGAGTTGTCCAGGAGAACTTGATCCTGTGTGCTAACTATTATGGGTATTTAAATCCTTACAGGATAAAGGTCCTTACATTGAGGAACTTGAAGACCAGATGCAGAAACTTCATGAAGAACGAGCAGCCGCTATCTTAGAAAGGAGAGCTGCTGATAATGATGATGAAATGAAGGAACTTGAAGCTGCTGTAAGTGCTGCAAGACAAGTTCTAAGTAGAGGTGGGAGCAATGCAGCAACAATAGAAGCTGCCACAGCTGCTGCTCAGACTTCAACAGCAGCAATGAGGAAAGGAGGAGACTTACCTGTAGAGCTAGATGAATTTGGTAGAGATAAGAATCTGCAAAAACGGATGGATACAACAAGAAGGGCAGACGCTCGGAAACGAAGAAGAGTGAAAAATGATGTTAAAAGAATGTCAGCTATAAAATGTGATAGCTCTTATCAGAAAATAGAAGGAGAATCTAGCACCGACGAAAGTGACTCTGAGAGTACGGCATATCAATCAAACCGTGATCAATTGCTTCAGGTTTCCGAGCAGATTTTTGGTGATGCACACGAGGAATACTCTCAACTGTCTGTGGTTGTTGAAAAGTTTGACAGATGGAAGAAAGATTATGCCTCAAGCTATCGTGATGCGTATATGTCACTTAGTATACCTGTTATTTTTTCACCCTATGTGAGACTAGAGCTTCTGAAGTGGGATCCACTGCATGAAAACACAGATTTTATGGATATGAACTGGTATGTGCACACAACTAGTTCTAATCAATTATTTTCAAGTATTATGACCTCAACCCCTTCCTTTCCAAGATTGGTCCTTCCTTTTGAGGATAGGAGCTTTGTGGCTTTATACTGTAGTCACTTAGGACCAAGAAATGTGTACTTGCCAATACTGATAATAGAATTCTTGATGATTTTTGCAATATAAATTTGTTTGAATTGACAAAGTATTTGCCAGGAATGTTTACCTGGCCAACCAATCATACAGGAAACTAGACATAAATGCTTCGTTTAATCTTCCATGTGTTCATATTACTTATTCCTTGTGATTCAATTCTCTTGCCAACTAAATTTTGTGTTATTCCAGGCACAATTCTCTATTCAGTTATGGAATTCCCCCAGAAGGTGAAACTGAAATAAGTGCTGATGATACTGATGTCAATCTTATTCCTCAGTTGGTAGAGAAGCTTGCAATACCCATTCTTCAGAACCAGTTAGCTAATTGCTGGGATATGCTTAGCACCAGTGAAACAGTGTGTGCTGTCTCTGCCATGCGATTGGTGTTGAGATATGGCCCTTTTTCTGGCTCAGCCCTCAGCAATCTGATTGCTGTGCTTCGTGATCGTCTAGCTGATGCTGTGGCTAATTTGAAGGTGTGTTCTTATCTCTGGAGACCCAAATAATGTGCATAATTTTTAAGACAGAATGTGATGTTATTTTTAAGTTTAGGTTTCTAATCATCCAAGTGAAACAGCTACTGGGAATAAGTTTTCCTAGCAAAGTGTGAAGAGATTAGAAATAGTGAAGTGGGGAGAAATGGAGTAGGATTGGAGCTTCATCTTTATTTCGTTGGTAGTGAAGTCAGGCTTATGATATGAAAAAGGATAAGAGGCTCCAATGAATTCAATACTTCTTTAATGTCCTTTTAGTTAGTACTATATGTAAATGCTCCTACCCGTCTTTGTATGCTTGTTTAGTTTAAACTGGATTGCTCATTTTTATCTTCTGAACTGCTTTTGCAGGTCCCAACTTGGGACACCCTTGTTATGAGGGCTGTACCTGATGCAGCACGAGTTGCTGCTTATAGGTTTGGCATGTCTATTCGTTTGATCAGGAACATATGCTTGTTCCATGAGATTTTTGCCATGCCCGTCCTGGAAGAGCTGGTTCTTGATCAACTCTTAAGTGGAAAGATTCTTCCTCATCTTCGAAGCATTCAGTCAAACATTCATGATGCTGTAACAAGAACTGAAAGAGTTGTCACTTCACTACACAGTGTCTGGGCTGGCCCCAAAGCCACAGGAGATTGCAGGTACAGTTAATTTGAGTATGATATTTTAGTTGGCATTCCATGTTCTCTCTAGTTACTTTGAGAAAATTCCATCTTTAGATCCCTACTTGCTAACTTGTCATATATTTGTTGGGGCGGTGGGATATGAGTAGTAGAAAGGTTTAAAGGAAATAGAAAAAAATGTGATACCTTTTACCTTGTCCCTCCCCCCAAGGAAACAGCAAATAGAGTTAAGTACTCTAGCTTTCTTGGTTTGGAAGTTCACATTTTTACCGATAGATAAGTAGGGTTTTTGGAATCCGACTTTTGGAAGTTCATATTCCTTGAAGCAAACTTGTTGCACCACCATCACGATCAGCTTGCTTTATAAATATCTGATGTACGTGGTTCCTTTTTCATGGAGAAAATGTTTAGGCCCTTATAAAATATTCATTCTATTTCATCCCGTTTCCCTTTCTCATCAAAGTTTTCAATTCTGCTTGCTAATGATGTGTTCTTTAACCTGTGTAGTCCAAAGCTACGACCATTGGTGGATTACTTGCTCTCACTTGCCAGGGTGGTCGAAAAGAAGCACTCATCAAGCAGTGGAGAGATAGATACGTCTAAATTTGCCCGTCGATTGAAGAAGATGCTTGTAGAACTGAACCAATATGACTATGCCAGGGACATATCAAGAACCTTCAACATCAAGGAGGCCTTGTGATCAACTTCTTTCAATTTTCTTGGTCCCCATTGTATTAAAAAACATATGGGGTGTTCTCAGTTTTAGCAGGTCTTCTACAATTGTGAGCTTCATGTCAGTAGTTTTTCTTTTAGTGTAGTCACAATTTTAACAAATTTTGATGATACAAATGAAACTTAAACGAAGAACCGGAGGATTCATATAGTCGACCCCAATTTGTTTGGGCATGAAGTGTAGTTGTTTGTTGTATTGTAGTCACAAGTTACCCTACATCTACACAAGGAATGCTTTCGGGTTTGAGTCATTTGATGGAGTGGTAAATGTTCATTTTACCTGAGGTCTCAGTTCGAGCCCGGAGTCGCTTTTTGAGGAAACTCTTTACCCTCATCAAAAGTGAGACTACTTCAAATAATACACTCAAAATTCCACAGCTAATGTGACACAAGTCACATGAATATACTAGTACTTGACTATAACTCTAAAGATAATGACATATACTGTATACTAGAGTTTAAAAAATATGCATCTTTCTTTATTAAGGTAAAATAGTTGACTTATTGCTTCCACTTTCTCTTTTATTATTCTTATTATATTTGTGGGGGTCTTTTTACTTTGACCTATCAGTCAATCAACTTTTTTCTTAATAAATATAAACTATAGGGAAAAGGCTCAAATATGTTATCGAATTAGAGAAATTTTTTATTTGTCATTTGTTAAAAGTTTGGCTTATCTATGCCAATTTTGTTTGAGAAAAGGCACATCTATTCCATTGTTTGTTATCTGAAACGACACAGATGAGTCAAACTTTTAACGGATAGCATAGATAAGTTTTTTCCCCAAATTTGATGACATTTTTGAGGTTTTTTCCCAAATTTATAAAAATCTACCTACATGTCAACATTGTATTAAAAATAAATAACCCCAAAATAAAATAAAATTAGAAGGGTAGTTGAGAAAACAAAATTAGACCATTTTCTTCACATGTTATTAGTACATAGTACTTATATAATAATACCATAACCATTACATCCAAACCAATTGAAAAACCTTTAAAAGTTCTTTCTTTTTCTCTAGTTTCTTGCAATAATATATATCTTTTGAGAAAATTAAGAAAGAATGTCTTCACCATTATTAGTTTCTAATGGATCTGCCGGAAAAGGTGGCCGGATTCTGATCGTCGGAGCGACGGGATTCATCGGACAATTTATAACACAAGCAAGTCTTGATGCTAATAGAAGAACATATATTCTGATTAGATCATTTTCAGATAATTTTCATCCTAAGATCAAAATTATCAAAGAATTCGAAGATAAAGGGGCCATAATATTGCACGTAAAAATATGTTACACTCATATTCTTTGTTATTTAATTTTCACTTTTTTGAGTGGATCGAGAAATAGGAACAATAAGAAAATGCAGACTTGACTTCGAGAGTCATGATGATATTATCACAATGTCCTTAATTATCAAAATATTTTTGTTTTTCACTTCGATCAATTAACAATATTTTTTCTTTGGACTCACTCGAAAATCTTATTTTATAATGTTTTTTTTTTTTAATAGGGTGTTATAAATGACCAAAAATTCATGGAGCATATGCTAAGAAAGCATGAGATTGATATTGTAATATCAGTTGTTGGTGGTGAAAGTATACTTGATCAACTTGTCCTTGTTCAAGCCATGAAAGTTGTTGGAACTATCAAGGTAATTTTTTTCCTACTAAAATTAGGCAGGTTCGGGATCTAGAGTCAACGAGTTTAGAATGAGTTATGATCTTATATAGGTATATATATTCATTTTTTGTTACATACTTGTACTATACTTCGAGTCAAAAGTAGTGGATACAATAGAACCAGCAGAACCAATCTTAATTCATCTATGTGCAAAGACATGACATATACACTGATAGTGTAAAAGAATTGAAGAAGAAAGATGAGAACGTTTCGTAGATTTTTATTTTTTTAAAAAAAGATAAATGCAAGACCAAAGGCGGATTCAAGAACTAGGGTTTGTGACAAAGAGATATCAGAAGTGAGATTGTTGACATGATGAGTGACAAAAAATCACGTGAAAGTATGTCGGTGAATGATTTCGTCATTCAGTCAGTCTATGCAGAGTAATCGGTCCCTAAGGAACTTCCAAAAGAGTTACCATCCAATGAATACATAAAAGTGACGAAATTACTTTGACTACATAACCTTGTCGGTAGTAATTATAATCTTATTAAAGTAACAATGACAATGACATATATATGTATCGATGATATTTTTTTTTATTATCAATAAATTTTAACATGTTATAATAGATAACGTCGTGTTAATATTATTTTTTTAAAGAGATTTTTGCCATCAGAGTTTGGACATGAAGTGGACAGGTCAAATCCAGTGGAGCCAGGGCTAAATTTGTATAAACAAAAGAGAAAAATTAGAAGATTTATAGAGGAAATGAAAATACCTTATACTTATATTTGTTGCAATTCAATTGCTTCTTGGCCATATTATGACAATAAACATCCTTCTGATGTTCTTCCTCCTCTTGATCATTTCCAAATTTATGGTGATGGCAATGTCAAAGGTAAACACATTTTTCGATAATCCGTCGTTAAATAGTATTAGTGATAGATTTTGTTGTTTAGCGATAGAAAATGTCTGTAATAACTCATGTTTCTTTTTTGAAAAATGTTTGTATGTTGATATAGGTGTGTGTTTATCAGTGACAAATGACAGAGCTAGAAATTTAATGAAGAAGATTCAAAAATAAAAAAGTAAAACACACAAAGAAGTTAAATGGATTTAATATGTAACTACGGAAAATGGTCAAATGTCATTATAGTATGTGAAATTGAACAAAAATATCGCAAAATTAATAAGTTGGTAAAAATCTATCCATTTCTTAATAAACATAATGTCTCATTTCTTTTTAAACACTTTCTTTTTCTGATAAAAATATTATTTTAAAAAAACTCTTTTTCTTGTTTCTTTTCTTTTAAAATTCCTTTTATAACTAATAGATTAGCGACAATTTTTTGTTGCTTACCGATAGAAATTATCCGTAGGTTATTCATATTTCTTTTGTAGTATTTCTGTGTTGATATATGTTTTTATTAGTGACGAAGCTAATATATAAAAAAGTAAAACACTCGAAGAAAAATTCAATATATAATGTATACACATAAAGAAAAAAATTAACCTATAATGTTATTTTCCGACAAAGGATTATTAATTGACTTTCTTTGGACAAGTATAATTTCTATTGTTTTGTATTCACTAATTTCTATCTTTCAGAATTTCATTATTATTTTAAAATATAAATGCAGCTTATTTTGTGGCTGGTGCTGATATTGGAAAATTCACTATAAAAACAGCAGAAGATAATAGGACATTTAATAAATGTGTACATTTTCGACCAAAATGTAATTTCCTTAATATGAAGGAAATTGCTACTCTTTGGGAAAATAAAATTGGGAAAATATTACCAAGAGTTACAATCACTGAGGATGTCCTATTAGCTATTGCTGCAGGTATAAATATATTATTTCCGTTTCATTTTATATGACAATATTATCGCTACAAAGTCATCATCGTTAACGTGCACATGGTCTTACCATTTAATTCTTGGCACTTTGTTTTAAATATGAAAAGTGATTCAATTTCACTGGATGTAGGAAACAAAGGGCCAATGATTGAACCGTAAAATTCACAAATATCCATTTTTTTTACTTGTAATTGAAAAATAGCCACTTTTTTTTGGCTATTTTTCCAAAAAAAGTGTACAACGTATACCTCTTCGTGTAGGTCACTACTTATGCAATTTGGAGAATGAAATGATTCATTTTACGAAAATCAAAAATACTTTTTAACTATATGAAGAAAAAAAAAATAGAGTGGTTGCATCACAATTAGTGTATTTTTTAAAATCATAATTTTCAATAGATTATATTAATTTTTAATGTGTTGTCTTTAATTTGCAGAGAAAATAATCCCTAGAAGTGTAGTTGCATCTTTGACACATGAAATTTTCATAAAGGGCTGTCAAATTGGATTTTCTATTGATGGCAAAAAAGACCTTGAAGTTTGTGATTTATACCCAAATGAGTCCTTTTGCACTATGGATGAGTGTTTCAATGATTTCCTATTAAAGATGGATGAAATGCTCAAAATGTCTACTAATTAGAACTTGTTTGCAATTTGTGCTATTTCAATTCAACTATCGGCTAATCAAGAAAACCTCATAAAATTCGTCTTTATTGTATTGCTAAGTTGTGAAATTTCGTCTTTTCTAAAGTGAAGGACAACTTTTTTTTTCCTTCCTCTATTTTTCATGAGTGAACTTTTATATGCATTTTCCCTAATTTTTAATGGAATATTTGCCCTTATTTTGATGTAATATTTGTCATTTTCCTTTGTATTGATGCAAAAAAAAACCAATAATAATAAAACTCGATATCTACTGATTTTGTCATTCCTATGATTCAAAAGACTCACCGGCTATAGGACAACAAGCATAGACATCAAGTAAGAGCGCGTAGGCCACTCATTCCTCGAACGATTTATAAGATCCTATGAATTCAAAAGAATTGAACGAGGAGTTGTATGAGATAACGATCTGTAAAATGGTATGAAGGAATACATTTTCCTTCATACCAAATATTCTGTGCATATTTTCCAACTTCAGATTACAAATGGTAAAAATGTCAAATGCCATCATACATTTGATAGATCAGAGAAAATATAGACAGAACTGATATAACAATTGCTTTACAGAATCTCTTGCCAGAATTACAATAATCTTGTGGATAATATAGACAGTTCACAAGACAGACACAACTCGATTCAGACGAATACACATGAAATCAGATAAAACAATGTACTTGTGGTGACATGACTCAATAAAACCGCATTCACCATCTAACATGTTCGTCTGATCAAAGGAAAAACTCGGGGGAAACTAAGCTTCTTTGTCGATAGTAACTACACATCATTTACAAGTAAACGTTCTTCTATAAACATACGGCAGATGGGACACCTCTTGCACTTGTCACAACAGGTACTGAAAAAGAATGATCAGTTACAATAATCAGATTAGAAATGCAAGAAAGGAAATGAAACGTTATTTTTCTTTCGAATCTAGCTTGCAAGGAAAGACATGCCTTCAAAATATGGAAACTGTTTTAAACAGCATATTTATCGGATATTGTAAATCATAGAAAGAATGTAAATACGACTGCAGAAAACGAGTGGCATGAAGTCTAGGTTATACCTGCAGAGGATGTGATGCCTACAAGGAAGGAGGAGAATATTTATATGTTCCTCGAAGCAAATTCTACATAGAATTTTTTCCTGACAAAAGAATCCACATGTAAGTGGCTCAGTAGAGTTAGCAAGGACGAGAAACAATATTTACAAATACTAAGGTAACACAGGTTAATTCCTTGTTTCAAACACATCACGTATTTGTTAAACAAGAGCTAGATTTCTTATGAAGTATTTCATGATGATAAAAGATATATTTAGACAATATTCTCGTGATAATATAATGCATCAATTAGATATTAACAGTATTTTGATGTAATCTTACATTTTGAAGTCTTTCGAACTTTTCCTGTTTTGATTGTGTGATATCTGATTGCTCACAAAGTGCTGCTTGTAGTCTCCATATCTGAGATAGTAACAGTCAAGCTAACCATCTCAGTGAGAGCACTAAAGGAAACGAAGAAAGAGGCAATAAGAAAAAAGGCACGACCTCTTCAGCAAGCTTCGCTCTAGGCATTTGCTTTACAGTATCAGGTGAGAAAGTATTGTACCTAAAATAACAATCAGAGGATGCCGTGAAGATAAATCAGTGGAAGTTTAAGTAAACACTGCATGTACAACTTCGAGTAAACAAAAGTTGTATAAGCAATAAGTAATTTGTAGAATCTTTCTATTGACTAATAGTCCTGCTTTTACAGTATTTATACTTGCCCATGAATTTCAATCCATTTTCCATAGAAATATCTAATTGCTTTTGAAAGGTTAAGATTATTTTTTGTTCATCAGTAATTTTCATTCATCAAGCTCTTGTTTGATACGCGACTGTTTAGCCAAGATAAACATTCCTTGTTCCAAGAATCTGGGTTAGGAGGGTGTAGAGGTCGAGGATTCGGGTAGAAGGCCAGTAGTAAATAGTTTCGTGTCTGGTCTCTCCAGCTAGTAGGATTGGTATTATTATACTATTTCTGTATTTCTCCCTCTTAGTTCTCTACTACTACTTGTTTTTTTTTTGAGAATGGTAAAGTTGTATTCATCAGCAATGAGGGTATGCTGGCAACCAAACAAAAAAATTCCAAGGCGAAGTAGTCATGATTACAAATAGCCTAGGAAATCTACTAACTGATTTACATCATCTATACCCTCTTCTTTACACCAAAAATATAGAGTATTAATGCAGTTTTCTTTAACTTTCTGCATTGGGTTAGTAATATTCTTAAAGCACCTATTGTTTCTTTCCTTCCAAATTGACCACCATATGCAAGATGGAACTAGATTCCACCATTTTTTCTGTGTTTTACTTCCCCCTCTTCTCTACTACTACTTGTTCTCTCGTATGCTTCTAGTTTCTTATCATCCTGCTATTGTTACTGCTTATGTCTTCATAAATGTTGTGTTTTTGCTTTCTTGAGCCGAGGGTCTATTGGAAACAGCCACTCTACCTGACAAGGTAGGGGTGAGGTTTGCTTACACGCTACCCTCCCCAACTATGTTGTGTACGTTGTTGTAGTAGCAGTAAATTTGCACTAAAGCTTCTACAAAGACGCCACCCCACCCCCACCCCCACCTCCCAAACACACACACACACCCCACACACAAAAAAAGGCCATCTAAAACACGTGAACCAGATGACCCTCAAGGTACTGGACAGAAATGCAAAAACTGCAAGTATTGACAGACACTGACCCAGATGTCCCCGGATAATATAGACGAGCTTGTTCCTCTCGGCTTTCTTCATCAATTGACCACCAACCTAACAACCTGTATCAATAAGATCAACACAAAGAGACAAGCACGTGGAATGAGTAAAAACATAAACAATGCTGGGAAGGATCAGAAATTGTACAGTTTCACCTTGCTATCATTACCTTGACCCGTGACGCATGCAACTGAAAGAATCACGAATAACAGAAGACACCCTAAAATAGCTTCTAACACCACCTTCACCATCTACCAGAAGAATAACCGTCTCCACAAGTCTATAAACAGAGAATAAAAGACCAGCTCCTTGAAGTAGGAAAAGAGGAATAAACAGAACAGGAATTGGGATAAATTTAGCACTTGGTGGGGTCCCCTGTAATCAAAATGTGTTAGTTGCACATCTTAACTAATTGGAATATTGAAAGAAAAACTTCTTAGTTCTTAGAGTGTTCGTACCGCTAAGCGCATAAAAAGCAATAACTGGAAACAAATAAGAGGAATTTTCATCACATGACCACCAATGTCCTGCAAACTGCATATTCCACTATGCTGATCATCTTCATCCACAGATGCAAGAAATCCACTGTTCCAGTTAAGAGATCGCATGCTTGTTATAGAAGAGCTGGGTGTACGTAGACTTGACTGTCTGTGGATTGCAGGGTTGTACCATTTCGTGCAGATAAGAAAGGCAAAGCATTCTGCGACACTGAATGCCAAGTATGATACAGGTTTAGCAAGCAATTAAGCACAATCGCCAATCATGCAGGATAAATGGGAACTTTTTTGTACCCGTAGTTAATGAATAAATCCCACCACCCAAGAGCAGCAACATCTCCTGCAATTCACAGCAAACGAACATGAAACCATAATTTGATGAATGAATGATAAGGTAGAAAAACCAATAACGCCAGGTTAATGTATGGATCACTATGTTTCTAACAGTATTACCACGAAGAAAATATTTGTAAATTTTTGTTCTTTAAATAAAGCAGAAATAGGGAAATAATGATTTAACTCCTACACTGCAAGAAGCCACTGTCAAAATGCTATAGCTAAATTATGATACAGATGTAGAATTTCCATGTTATGGCCACCTATCGAGCACCTAAAAACAATGGTAAACAGATACTGATCCTTAATTGGAGAACAAATTGAGTTAATTTATCGCTTTAAACAGCTAGGATTTATTTCTCAATAGAGAAACACCTATAGATACAAACAGGGAAAAAAGTACCCTTGTACTGGTTACTTGATGGATGACTTGAGGCTTTAATAAACTAACAGGTCTGCAACTCTAGAAGAATAAACATTGACATAATTTGCACCAGTAGACCAAACTCTTGATCTCTTAGTAAAAGCATAATCTTTCTTTTGCTTGCCATTTCCAAAAATGTTTATTATGTTGAAGTTGCTACAGATATAAACTGATAAGAACGTACAGATATAAAATAAAATGAGAAGAAGCAAATGGAGCATTTAGCCACACGAATTCAATGACCAGTACAGAAAGAGAGTCAAATAATTACCACAAATCTTCAAAAGAGTAAATGCTGTAGCTGCTATGAAGAAGACCATAGCGATTGCAACCCAGAAGTGCTGAGACATAATGACAAGATGACTTTTAGAAACTACCAATGTGCACATATTAGCGCAAACTGCATGTACAAATCAATCACGGTTTCAAATAGCTTTCACATCAATAGGGTACAACAGAAAGCATATGAATTTAAGGCACATAACACCAGACTGCATATAGCTGAAAAAAGTATCTAAAAAGCTGGTTAAAAGATGCAATCGAACTGTTTATTCCTGATATGTAACTCCTCAACATAAACTATTTTTGAACCTTATTTTCACTGGTGAGGAGAGAGCAGTCAACCTCACAAAAGTTCCAGAATTTAAGAGTGCACTTCCTTTGAAACCCCGTAAAATAATATCTACGCTCTTTTGTTTACAGATTTATGCAAGTGAAGAAATAGGTTCCTAAGTTCGTCAATCTAAAAGGTATAATAGGCTATTAATATTAGATTCTTCCTAGTAGATGAGCAACAGGAATGACATGATTGCTAACTGTGGTTTCTTAAAATGAATGGGAGATCTTTACTTACAGGAAGGGTCTCCCATATAGCCTCATCACTCATGCTTTCTTCATCTCCAGGCATCAGCGCCCTGCACATTCTGAGCATGGGGAGAAGTTTAACAGGAATTAGATAAACATCCAAAACCAAGACTAATAATTTGCATGCTTTGAAGTACTGCAAAAAATATATGTTTGGGCATCTTATCTCATATCTCTTTATTCCAAAAAGGCATAATACATAAACACAGACACTCAAACTTGGCCTCAAATGGCAAATAAACACTCCAACTTTGAGTATGCACATCTAGAAACCTCAACTCTTCTCCACTATATCAGTTGCACATTCCAACTTAAAGAATGGTCATCTAGACACCTCCAAAATTTATGTGCCACATCAGCGTCTGGTGTCTATGAGACACACTGGGGACAAGTTGGAGTGTTTTGTTGCCAGTGAGACCAAGTTGAGGTGTCTAGATGTGCACTCCTCAAAGTTGGAGAACTTACTTGTCAACTGAGGCCAAGTTTGAGTGTGTGTTTATGTATTATGCCTCCCCAAAAATATTTCAACTGCCACCAGATGGCTTAAAAGTTCAGCATTTCTTGGCAGGAAAAGTATCTTACCTAACATTATCAACCAAGATAGCAATTTCAAGTGCAAGCAGGGGAAAGAACACAATCTTCAAACTTACAGCTGCATTATCCACAGTTCACAAATAAGTGGCTTTGCTTATATGAACTAGCATTGCATATCAAATTTAAAGAGAGAAAGAAATGATACAAGATTTAAACAGATGAAATTACGATTTTGCACAATCAAGGCACTGAAAGGTAAGCAATAGCTTAAAGGTCATAACACAAAAGGTTAAGGTAGAGTTGCAAGTCTAGTGAAACTGCCTCTAGTAACTAGACATGAGTGAACAACATTACGAATCAGTAAGAAGGCAGTAAGCAGTTGGTTATAAATGCATCAGATTATGATGTTCTAAGGAAATTTTCTTGTTTACCATAGGTGCTGTCGAGATGAATACAAAGAAGTAGTTCAAAAGCAACAAGCAGCGGTGTCGCCATGACAGCATGAAATGGTGCCCACTGTTCATGAAGGAATATGTGCTTATGTCACTATATAGCTTTTTGAAAATATACAAACAGCAATGACTGGTACATGAAACATTGAATCTAAAATCAGAAACATTAATGTGTCATACATGTCGATCATGAGGCATTGATGGAGCAGGTAATGAGAATCTACCCCTTGCTACAACCACATGAAACAACCAAAGTGGAACGAAAACAACCCTGCAAAATGAACCAATTGTGAAAACCAACTGCAATCACAAATCATACTGTTTAAGAGACTAGGGGTTTCAATGTTCTCAATTATCTTGTAAAATAAAAGGAGAAAAGAAATATATGGCAATACTTAGAAACTCAAGTCCCTGTATACTGCAAATGGTATAATTATAATGCAGAAAACATGAGTACAAAAGCTTTAGTATCCAGTGCTTATATTTCTTGGATACCTCTTTCTTTCTCTCAATACACACACATTTGCATGCTCTGGCATATTTCACTTCCAACAATTAGAATACTTATACCAGAAGGGGCAAGATACAAAATTGGAAGAAAGACAACCTTACTTTCACCACCAACATACCCAGTGTAATAACACAAATGGATTATGGGGAGGGTAGGATGTACGCAAACCTTTACCCTACCTTTGTGACGTAGAAAGGTTGTTTTCGATAGACCCTCGGCTCAAAAGAAAGGTATCCGACGCAAGATTGTAAGAAAATAACCAGCAAAATAGCAAGATACAAAACAAATGCAGAAACATATAGTAATACACACCAAAGAAAAGACACCCTGCAGTGGAATACTCCTCCATTTCAGCCATCCTGTTTTAATTTTATGTTCTGCATCTTCATTTATCATTCCATTCTATTCTCCTGGAAGATTGAGCTTAGTATCTGAATTATACTTGTACCCACTACAATCCTGTCTAATCTCCTTACCTTTATTCTTTTTGTGAAGACTAAAGGTGCCGTGCATATATTCTATCTTATTTATACTTATTCTAAAACTTATGTCACAATTTCAATTTTTGGTTGACTTTGTCGATCAATAAAATCTATCATCTGGTAAATGCATAAATCAAAGAACCTTCTATCTATATACTATTGGTTAACTCATCTATAACTAGAGTAAACAAGTGGAATTCAAGGCATATACCCAGTGTATGTGAGAAACTCCTTTATTATCTTTCCTTTATTTCACACTTGCGAAAGTTTCATTTGTACACATCATGTATGAAACTTATATAATTCATACGAATTCCTTTCTTCTCAAGTACCCACCAATAAAATTCTCGTGAAACTTACATATTATTTTCCGAGTCAATGAATATCATGTGAATCCTTCTTTTTGTCCCTAAAGTTTTTCAATAATTTTCTTAGCAAAGATATTCTTCTGTGTTAAATCTACCTTCACAAATTCAAACAGAATCTACATATAGTAAAGAATGAACTCCAACGAGCAAGGAGCCAATTTGTCAGTAAGACTTAAACCAATCTTCCTCTCACTCATGCTGTTTTCACACAGTCTAACAAAACACTCGGAATTCCCCGAAAACCGAAACAATTTTCAGAAATGTCTAGGTGGTAATACACCTCTTCATACATGAATGACTAACAGTTTTAGGGTAAGCACATTACCCAAAATCCTAAAGTTTCCACCTTTTTCAACAACAATCCAATTAACTATTTTAGGGTACACACATCATCAAAAATCATAAAGTTTCCACCTTTTTCAAGCTCAACAACAATCCTATTAACAATATTAGGGTAATCACATCATCCAAAATCCTAAAGTTTCCACCTTTTTCAAGCTCAACAACAACCCTATTAACAATTCTATGGTAACCACATCATCCAAAATCCTAAAGTTTCAAACCTTTTTCAAGCTCAACAAGAATCCTATTAACAATTGAAGGGTAACCACATCATCCAAAATCTTAAAGTTTCCACCTTTTTCAAGCTCAACAATGACCAAAAAGGCAGCATTCCAGTTTTAATTTCCAATCATGCTTCCAAGTTACAAACTAGAACATCATAGGTACAAAGTACTAACTAAGAAGACTAATCTCAACAAAGATGTCATTTTGAGAAATTCAAACAGAAAAGACCTTCACTTTATCCACATATTGTTACCATATATGCTCATTTACTGTTAAAAACTTCCTCAATCAGATACAAAAAAAACCCAAAAAATCACAAATTCTGGAAAAAAAAATCCCAAAATGAAAGTAAAGAAACACAAACCACCAAGAATAATGAAGGGCTCGATCAAGCTTGAGAACAAGAAGCAGAGTGAAACAAAACAGCAATCCATGAGCTACCACTGCTTGTAAAGACTTCAAAATTTTCCTTCCACCCATCACTTCACCCAAAAAAAAGCACCCAAGTTTCAATCTTTTTCACCAATCAAGAAAACCCCACATCGAAATTGACAAAAATAAGATGTGGGTGTCAAAGATAAAGCAGAATATCAAGAAAAAAAATGGTGGGTGTTGAAGAAAAAGCAAAAAAGGTGGAGTCTTTGGAAGTTTTAACAAGAAAAGAAACACAGAAAAGCAACGTTAATTGCAAGAACTTATTACAGAATTGGATTTTAAGGCAAAACGCCAGTTTTGTTGTCTTTATTATTGTCACACCGAAACGATTTGTAACAAATTCATAGAAGTTCAAATGATGTTCTTTGAGAGATGTGGAATAATTGGGACATAATTTTAACAATTAAAATTAAATATTGTAAATTGTTGAGGAAAAAAAACATAAGAAAAAAAAAATTGCATTTGGTACTAAAGAATATACTTTTGTAAGTTGTGGGATAGCGGAACATGACTGTTTCTTTCTTAATTAGATGTTTTCTTAATCAAAAGTTCAGATCCATAAGAATAAATGTTCATTATTTGATTAGTTACGTGAATTACTTTTTATTAAAAAAGAAAAATATATACTTGATGACTGGTAATGTAAGTAAATTTAAGAGTATTTTCTCGAAGGATGTCGTCAAACTCTCACTTCTGATTTACGTAAGTGATTTTGTAAGTCATCACATAGATATTCTATGTAAATATCTTTGGGATGTATAAAAGAGGACTTTTCTAATCGGTGATAAGTTATGCTTGTTTAATTCGGTTATTTTTGGCTCGATTCGATGACTTTTCTAATCGGTGAAAAGTTATGCTTGTTTCATTTGATTATTTTTTGCTCAACTCGATTTTTCATAACATTTATTGTGCTTAATACGGCTTGTTTGATAACGATTATTATGGGCTCGACTCAACTTGTTTAATAACGATTATTTTTTTGCTCGATTTAGCTTTTTTCGTAACGGTTATATTTTGCTCGACTCGATTTGTTTAATAACGATTATTTTTTGCTTCATTCATCTAGTTTCATATTTGATTACTTTTGGCTTGATTCAATTTATTTTGTAACAATTGTTTTTGCTTGATTCAACTTTTTTAAATAACATATATTATAGGCTCGACTCAGCTTGCTTAATAACAATTATTTTTGCCGCGAAATAACTTGTCAACAACTATTACTTTTTGCTTGATTCACCTTGTTTAACAACAATTATTTTTTATTCGACTCGACTTATTTAATAACGATTAATTTTTACTCGATTCAACTTATTTCATAACAATTATGTTTTGCACGACTCGCATGATTTAATAACAGTTATTTTTGGCTCGACTCAATTTGTTTAATAACGATGATTCCTCGCTTGATACAACTTGTTTAATAATGATTATATATAGTTTGCTCGACTCAACTTGTTTGATAACGATTATTTTATGTTCGAAACATCTTGTTTAATAACACAGTTATTTTTAGCTCGATTCAACTTGTTTAATAACAATTATTTTTTACTCAACTCAACCTATTTAATAACGATTACTTTTGACTCGACTCGAATGACAATTTCGAAAATCCATTACAAATATTCTTTTTGTTATATAACTCAAATGTGGTGGGTGCGTATCTCACAACATTGTCATTTGACTTTTTTAGGAAAATGATGTTTTCCTATATAGTCGAGGGATTTAAGGTGGGGATACATAGGTTAATTTTGGTCCCAATTATTAAAAGTTAAGTTATAAATATCCTTTAAATCTTGGGTGTCCCACACACTATTATTAATTTGATGATACATAAATTAGCTTTCGTTAAAAAATATAATAGAGTGGTAAGTATTTTTCTATAATCTAGAGTCTAAATTTTTTATATGAAAGCATTTTAATGAAAAATGATTTATATTTCAAAACTAATTTTTTTTCTATTCGAATAAGAATTAATCAAATTTAAGTGAAAACTAAATAACGGTTAGAGAAAAAGAAAAAAAGACGTACACGCAACTTTCTTATGATAAGTGCAAAGGAATTAATGTTTGTTATAATGACCCCACCATTTAATATCTTAGATATTTATATTGAATAATAATAAATTTGGATATATATTATTGACTTGATAATATTTTGGTCTTATGAGTACATTATTTATTTCTCCCAAGATCTTGTGTCTTATCTTGACGTAATAATTTTAAAATTGCGTGATATTTTTTAATATATTCATTCTGTTTTAAAATAAGTGTTTTTATCTTTGAGAGACAATTTTAATTTAACTATTAAAAGATAATTAATAAAACTATAAGTTGCAACTCTTTTAATGGTAATATAATAAAATATATTTTAAAATATTAGTCAAAAGGCTGAGGAAATTCTTGAATATAATAGAGTATTTTTTTAAAAAAAACAAATTTTTTATTTTTTATTTCTTTTGTTTTAATTTGTTTGTTTGATTTTATCTTGACGCGAAACTTAAAAATTAAAGAAGACTTTTAAATCTTGTAATTTTAAACTAAAATATGAATATACCAAAATATCTTTTAATATTATAATCTTAAACATGTCACGTAGAAAAATGAAATTTATCAAAAAAGTATTTTTCTTTTAAAAATGTGATAAAAAGAAAATAGGAAAATAAATAAAATGAGGGGTATATATTTTTTATTATTGTATATTTTTAAGATTATCACATCATAGGTCCCACGATGTTACTTGATATCCTTATCCTTAGCCCATATCGACAAGAGAGAAAAGATAAAGAGAAGATATTAAAGAGAAAAAAAAAACAATTTTCTTTATGATAATTGGTTTTATAAGACGTGAAAATAAACTTATTCGTAATGCCACTCTTTTTCATAGTAATAAATATACAATGCCACTCTCTTTCTTAACATTTCCATATATATAAAAATATTGGTGTGATTTGGACCCTTCATTATTATTCTTTTCCTATCAATATCATATTCCCTCCGTTTACTTTTAATTGTCATTATTTTCTTTTTTAGAGTCAAACTATAAGAGCTTTGACTAATATTTTACGATATTTTTTTCATCATATTGATATGCTAAAAATTGCAATTTATAATACTTTTTATATAGTTTTGAATATCTAAAGTTTTTGTTTAAAATATCGAATTAATCTAATCTAATTTAACATTGAAAATTAGTCAAATTGACTTTCAAAAAACGCAACATGACAAAAAAAATGGACGGATTGAATATTTTTTTTCATGTAGGACCCTTCATTTATTCTCGTCCAAACAATATTCTAAACAAAGCCTAGTAAACAACGAAATACATATTTATATGATAACATGGACATTTAACAATAAATGGCCCATTAGCTCAGTTGGTTAGAGCGTCGTGCTAATAACGCGAAGGTCGCAGGTTCGAGACCTGCATGGGCCACAAAAAATATTTTTTTTCTCAGTTGTATTAAAAATATATTTCACGAAGATTAAATATAATGAGAATTGTCTTTTTTTTTTCTTTTCATTTTCTCCCATCGTGTACGTATTTGATAGTGTCAATCTACGATGATGTGTTGTGTAACGTTCATCGCAGATTAATTAAATTCTCATACTATACTTATCGAATTTTCGCTAAAAAGACATTTTTGTAGTGTTATATAAGTCCAGCCCAATATCTCTACTCTGGAATACACAATTGGTCTTGTCTTTTAAGCCCATGGGCCTGAAAATGAAGACTAGAAAAAGGCCTAATTGATCTTATCTTTCAAGCCCATGGGCCTGAAAATGAAGACAAGAAAAAGGCCTAATTGATCTTGTCTTTCAAGCCCATGGGCCTGAAAATGAAAATAACAAAAGGCCTGCAATGTAGGGAATTTGTAAATTGGCACCATTGTAAATTTGAAGAGACTTAAAGAGTTGCTAGAAAGTTAACAAAATCCTATGTAGCTTGTGACTAATGGTGTCAAATGATCGAGTTGGACGAAATTTGGATGGGTTAAAGCTAAACGGACTCTCGATTGATGGATTAGGTATTTTCCTAGAAACTATAAGATTTTTCTTACTTATTTTCTGTATTTGTGATGAGTAAACAAAAAATATTAATCCAAGAATATTTATATATACTTTAGATAAACACAACGAAGATAGAGTTGAGATGAGTGGGGGTAATGAGGTGGGATTGGGAAAGGTGAGGAGGTGCGAGGGGGTGGGAGTGGGAGTAGGGGTGTTATTGTGGCGGTAATAGGGGAAGATAATCGACATTAACTGTCATTTATGTAATTTATTTTTCTGATTACCTCCATAAGGGAAGTCATGCTCGTTATTTTGATTTTTTTTAAAGAAAATATTTTAGATAACTTCTCCAACACACCATTTTTTAATAGACGAGGAGTCTAATATTGGATGCATGCACCAATTAATTAACATATCAAACTTCAACTAGAAGTTTCATAAAACTTCTAATTAAATCTTGAATTATTTTTCTTTCAAGTTTTTCGCTCAATGTTTGATGTTTATATTAAATCGTTCATATTTTAATTAAATTTGGATTCGCACGTTACAATGCCCATATTTAAAGGATTTCTTCTTTATTCCTCGGGGCTCGAACCTTAGACTTCTGAGTAAGAATGAAAGAATCTCAATCATCCACCACAACACATACTGATTCAATCATAAATTCTAATATTAAAGGGAAAACAGAAATGCAACGCATGCAAATACTTAAAAGAATTCTTGCCTTATACGCAAGAGATCTTTGCAAGTGGTAATAATAACTATAAAATAAACACATAAAATAATTAATATTATATTTTAGCAAGTACTTGAACAATAATAATCATGATAACTGCAGGTGGAACCATATGATGAACCAAAAATAGAAACAAAGAGCAATTTTATTTTATTTTTAAAATAATATCATGACCAAATTATAGAGTAGACAAACCCTATGGCTAAGCTTAAACATAGAAAAAAAATGTCATAGACCTAAGTTTTAATGTGTTTTATTTTACTGCAAATAAAGCCACTTTAATTCATTGAAATTTAATAAAAGTGTACATTTTAATTTTTCCATAGGGTGTTGAGGTATATGATTAACCAAGACTCCACTTTCGGCTACACTATGCAATGGACAATTTGAAAGCATGTTTTGAAAATGACTTGACAAAAAAGTATATTGGGTTCTTTTTCACAATCTCATTTTACACTGTCAGAGTTATGGTAGGATGAATATAATCTTTACGTTTAACTAGAAGTTTCATATTTGATTTCTAGGTATGAAAAATCATGATAGAAAATACTTTTTTTTAACGAACTTTACGTAGTGTGAATTCAGATTAATTAGGTCTTCAATATAGATATTGTAATTGAGCGTTGGAAGAAAAGAAGAAACAAACCTCAATTTCCTTGTAACTCTTATCATATTTGACTCAAATAAGGATGAGTTGAATGTGCTACCTTTGACTACGGATTCAAGATTTAAATTTTATGGATATAATTTTTTTTTAAATTCAATATTAAATCTATTATGTTTATAATACTATGAGTTCAAATTTACTATTTATTACAATTTAAAGATATTTTTATACATAGATTTATCTTATGCATCAAAAGTATTGCTGGATTTTGGTGAATCCACGACTATATAGCCATAACTTTATATCTTAGATTCACCTCTAGTTTCATAATAGTTGTTTTCCTATTACAATTCTGTTTTTCTTATTAGAGCTTGAAATCGATAATGTAAACGAACTCACATTGACATAATTATGGAGGAAATCATGCTTTGATTTTTAAGCCTTGGATTATGACAATCCTAGTGCTAAATCTTATTATATTGCTTAAGTCAAACTTTGGCGCAGACTGATTTTTTGTAGGAAAAAAGTTAGTGTTTAATCAAATTTATAATTCTAATGGGAAGTCCTTTAAATCAAATGATTAACTCTAATTCTAGGAAGATAATTATATATATGTTGATTATCATATACTATACAATTTAGACAACTCCCTATCATTTGCCTATATTTTTCTCCTATTTTCTTCTTGAATTTGAGTTAGTCTTTTTTATTTATGTTACTTCACTTATTATGTATATACTTTTAAAAAAATTTAAGGTACTTAAATGTAATCATCCTTCTGCTCGTGATGTGGACAAAACTAACACCACCACTATGTGGTCCATTAATTTATATTATTAAAATGTATCATCAACCTAAAAAAAATCAATTTTATAAAGAAATCGATCCAAATATATCGAAATCGGTATGTAAGATTCGTTTCTTGTAATTACTAGTTTAATTCCACGGACATCTATAAAATACATAAAATATGTTATATATATATATATAAGAAGAAGTAATTGTTAGATGAGTGACGTATTTTATAATTGTGTTAGTCTACACCCAAAATAAATAATATTACTAGCGAATTAAATTGTCACATAATATGTATAGCAACATGTACGTAATGCATGCCTCTATATTAACACATGTACGTAGTTTTTTTTTTTTTAAGATCAAACTAATCTTGGACAAGATTAAACAATATTATATATATATATATATATTGATTTGTGTCTTTGATTCGTGTCTTTTAATTCATGTCAATTCAATTGAACCTGTCTATTTATCGCCCTCGTATACATTCCAATAAATGATTTGTCCTAATATGTATATGTACTCCTGGTGCTCTCTAAAGGACTATATTTTATGTCATACCACATATGATTAGAGTTCTTATAATTTATCCTTAACCATAATTGGACCTAATTAATTAAGTGGCATTACAAAATTTTACTTTATTAGTTAGGTTTAGTGGCAAATCTTGAGTTAACAAGCTTCTCTATTGGAGTACTTTCCCATTATTTATAGATTTGGATTCTTCCTTTGGTTGATTTGGGATTTGTATTTTTTCATAAAAAGCCATTGAAAATATAATAAAATAAGTAAATAAAATATAATAAAAATATTTTTGACACGACTGATTAAGCATAACTTTTCACATTTAATGGTTATTTAAGTTGAAACTGAAAGTGCCTTTTAGAAAATTTGTTACGTAGCAAATTACTTTTCATTAAAATAATAGTGGGGGACAATAAGTAAGTTCATAATGCTAAAAAAAATAATTAATTATTTAATTATTTATTTTGCTTTATGATCTGTCTTATTAGTTATGTTTAATGTTTTAATAATATAGATCTTCATGCTCAGTGGGGGACCTTGGAAACATTTTATAGCCCTCTAATTAAATTAATGCTAATTTGTATTTATATATATATATATATATATATATATATATATATATATCTTGCAAGATCTAATCAATCTCTTAATAGGAATATTTTAAAAGAGAAACACAAGTAGTAAAATTAATAATATGGATTAAAATTTGTCTGTTAAACTTCATGTAATAAGGCTTCTATTACATATCGACTAGCGTTGTATATATTTTACGAAAATCTTGACATTAATTCCTTTCTTATTTTAATATATGAGATTCGTTTAGAATATCACGTAGATCTCTTCTCTAAAATTTTATTAGTCTCTTAATCTTTATTTGTGATCTGTCTTCATTGGTCCGCCCTCCAATCACAACTCATAAGGGTCACAATTAAGCTCTCTCATCATAAAAGGAATATTTAATTGACTATTTTTCTTTCCTCTTGAAGAAGATTTTAGACTTTTTCACATGGAAAGTACTTTAATTTGTTTGAATATATATGAAAATACATCTTGCTAAAAAAATAGTATAAATAAATAAATTAACAAACAAAAATAAACTTTAGTGTAATTAATCTCAGCATGTGCAAACCACCTGAAATTTGAAAAAACAATAATGTATGTAATGTGAAATAAGCATGCGGCTAATTTTATTTTAATTTTTAATTTTTCCTTTTGGCAAATACAATGTCATAGGGGCAATATATTCTTTTTGAATAAAATTAATTAGTTGATAAAGTTCTTGTAGTATTTGAATCGTAAAGCTTACAAGATTTACATTTTTCTTTTTGCAAAACCAAATCTACAGCATTATGACTCATGCATGTAATAGGTCATCAAAAATCCTCACGAAACAGATTAACTCCTTTTATTCACGATAAAAAAATCTATTTATTTTATGCAAAAAATTAACCATAACCCTAGTTGTACCTAAGTTTTTAATACGTGTTTTCCAACATTTATATAAAGTATATATATATTTATAAACATGTTAGAATTAAGAGTTAGACTAATTAAAGCCAAAAGTTATTTTTTTCCAACTTACTTTAAGACAAATATAAAATGATTTTAATTTCTGCCTTTGTTCAAACTCTACATAAAGTTTTTTTTTTCTTTTTAAAAAAAAAACATTGTAATTAGCCAAACTGTGAAAAGGTGATCAAACAGCACTACTAATAATTAGTATAATTAACCAAAACATGTGGAGTTGGTTTCTCAATACTACATAATTAGTATTAATTAAGCACTTGCTGTTTAAGAGGAATTAAACGTCATGACAGCATGAGACTGATGTCATAATTATTAATCCCCACAAATAAAGCAATATAATTTATTTTACTTTTTTCTAAATTTTATTGTTTGCTAGTGCTACTAGCTATCATCAAATCTTTGAATTAGGAAATACGTAAATTAAAAATAAAATAAAATAAAAGTACAAGAAAAAAAAGGTACCTAAGCTAAAAAGGTTAAAACAATGGGGACCAAAGTAGCCATGCGTGTGACCACCATGTATATGGTTCCTAAAAATTCTCATCCCATCACATTACTAAAGAAAAGACTCAATTTTACGCCATCGTCAGAAAATTATACTATATATAAATATGACTGTCGATAAAACAAGCTAGTATCATATTTGAAAATTAGTTAACGTAAAGTAATAGCTTTTGTACCATATCAAAAAAGGATTCTTTTGTATTTGCTTATAGACAATATTTAGATTAATTCAAGGATCAAGAAATATTGAACAAATATTTATTTACATGCAAGAACTTGATTCAACTCCCTCAACTTCCCTCACAAAACAAAAAGTCAATCAAGGTATGTTTGGTATGAAAGAAAATATTTTTTATTTTAATTTCCTTTTATATTTAGTGTCTCTTTGAGAACCTCCTATATGCCACTAGGGGTGGAGCTATTCTTGTCTAAAGGGCATCAACTGACCTTATGTCTTTTCGTAAAAAAAAAAATACATTGTATAGATCGATTTAAAAAATTCAACATATATACACTATATTATCATTTCTTTGGACTTCTTAACATGTTTACTTCATTATATTTTGAATGCTTTTAGTGAAAATTCTAACCTTGCGACTACATGCCATCTTCCCACCCCAATCCCCACTCACGACAGTTATTTGTCACATTAAACTTTTTTAATATTATTTTCTATTTATTTATCAAACATCAAAAATACGAAAGCAAGAAAGATTACTTCTTCAGGCTAAATACAACAACAAACTCAATGTAATTCAACATGTAAAATCTAAAAAAGTCAGAGCACTACGCAAATCTTATTCCTACCTCGTATTCCAGATAAACCCTAAAGCATATATACGAGGGCAGTGACAAATCTGTGCATAGAGTGACCTGACAATGGTGTAAAGAAGAATAAGGTCAATTAATATCCGTACTAAAAATAGACTAGGAAAGAGCACTAACAAGAGACATTGGAAATCAACATGTTTTTTTTTTTTACTTCTTCTTCTTCATGTGCATAGTGTTTTTATTCCTACTCTTAATGTTTGTTCATAGGGTCTTATTCCTACATAAAGTGTTTGTTCAAATTTGTCACACATAACATTTAACCTAAGTACCTAACTAACCTTTATTTTTATGGAAACTTTAGTAACCCTTGGACAATATATATATAGGAGATTCTCTCAATTACTCAATTTGATTACGGAAAAAAAGTTACATATCCATATCCATGTATTATTTAAAATGACGCTATGTTGTGTCTGTACTGACGTGACTTGCAAATAACATCAACATTATAGGCGCAATTCTTATGGACAAGATTATGTTCAATTACTAGATATTCATGTTGCGTCTTTACTGATGTGGCCTGTAAATAACGTTAACGTTGTATAACTATATATGCGTTAGGGTCACCTTGACCGCTTCAGAGTCTTATGCGCAACTCTTCTAGAGAAGATTATATATGTTCAACTTTTTTATTTTCTAAAATTATGAATAAAGCTCTAATTTTATTATTCCAAGATATTATAGGGGTTGATGATATTTGTATTAACTTTACTCAGCCAAAATTTCTTATGGACTGTGTAATTAGTCAGATCATGTTGGTCAAGACATATCAGGAGGAGTTAAAAGCAGTTTTTTTTTTCTCCTCATTTTACTCTTAGTCAGTCATTTTCTTTTTGTATAGTAGTATTATAATCATTTCTGAAAAACAGCTTTGGAGCTTTATGCATATTTGACTAAACTAAAGAGACTTTTAGGAACAAAAAAAGAAGAAAAACAACAATATCGATCGGTGTAATTCTATAAGTGGGGTCTGAAAAGAGTGATGTGTATGCAGATCTTGTCTTTACCTCAAATAAGTAGAAATATTATTTTCGAAAGACCCTCGATTTTAACAAACTAGAAAGCCATGATCTATTGATCACTAGGTATATATTATATCACATTGTCACATTTGAAAACATCAATCATTTTCAGCAATATTTTGGTCTTTTGGGGAACTAATTAAGTAAAATATAAGCAAGAAGTTTTTATTTCTTTGTTTCTAGCATTAGCTAATAATTGTTCTTCACATAATGTTGTTTTAGTTTCATCAATGACTTTATTCATGTTGGAGTTCTTATTAATCTGAATTCATATCATATAAGATGGGAAAGCGAGGAGGTCATAAGCGTCTACGCAATACAAATTTAAATTAATCAATGCCTCAATATGAATTCTAGAAAAAACTGTTCGCACCTGCGAACATATTATTTTCTCCCAATTTTACTTATCAGATTACACTGGTATATATGTTGTTGTTACTGTATTCAATCCATCTAAAGTGTTGATCTTCCCATTTATCAAGAAAACACAAAAAGAAAATTTTGCTTAATTAATACCCTAGGAAAAACTGTTGGTGGAATTAGATGATATAAATAATTGAGGATTAAGTTAATTAATTAATCTTTTGAATATTAGAAACCCAAGCATAATGCAACATGATGTCAGTGTAGAATCACACCAAACCTCACAAAGTTAATAGAGACAACATTTTAGAACTTACAACTTATGTCAGCAACAACTTGACAATTTAAATATTTCATAATTAAATTATAAATAATTAAGTTTGTGGTAGCCTAATATAGTACTATTGCTTTAACTATAGTGGAAAATCTGTTGCTAATTCCCAACCAATAGATTAGAGAAAAAAAAAAGTATCCTTGAGTTAATTTAAAAGTTTGGTAAATATTAAAAGTGCTTATAAATAAAATTAATTAAAAATAATAAATTAATCACTTTTAACTTATGATGTTATAATTTATAATTATTCATATTTAGTGGGAGGTGAACCAATATACAAATTTCTTGGCAAATGAAGGGCATAAATACGAGGAAGAACGATCGAAAATATAATTATCTTTTGCTTCGACATTAATCTAGTAAGTATAACTCAAAGAAATTAAGTTCTTTCTCCTCTTTGATAATTTTAAGTAATTTATTTAGTTTTTTTTTCACTAGACAAAAGAAAAAAAGATAAAAATATTTATCAACACCTTTTCATAATCAATTTTAACACTCTATCGAACCATTCCTTCTATTTCAATTTATACATGATAGTTGAAATTTTGAGATTCAAATTAATTTTTAATAGTGAACTCAGACCTAAAACTTCAAACTTTTTGAAATAAATTTATATATATATATATATATATATATATATATATATATATATCTATAAATGAAAATTACGTAAAAAGTATTATAAGTCACAATACTTAACTAAAAAACATATAAAAAAGTTTCAATTCAAGAAAACTTGACTGACTCTCGAAATTTCAACCGTACCACATAAATCAAAATGGAAAAAGTTAATCAATTATGAAAAGACTAATCACTCCCCCTCCCCCAACCCACCCACCCCATGAATAAGAATGAATAGATGCAACTGAAACCGAGGAGGAATAGATACATAATATCATATGAAGACAAACTCATCAATATGTAGTTTGCAAAAATGACCAATTATATTACACTACCCCTACCTACCCACCCACCCACTATGAGGGGTGGGGGGTGGAGTGTGTTCCAAGACACAATGATTACAAGGGTCTTGGGGAAGCAGAAAGGTTTGGCGTGGAAAATAGCTACTCTATAGTATGTATGAGAGAATAATACTCTTCAATCTTGACCTAACTAACCCTAAAAATACCCTAACTTTTAATATGTCTCTCTCATCATCCATTACACACTAACTTAGAACCAAAAAGTAAATACATACCTGGTTAGCGTTTGAACATAGATTTTAAATCAGAATTTAGATTGTGAAAATTCAATTTGTAGATCAATTTTTGAAATTTTGAACTTCTTTAATTACATAACTTAAAATTTTAAATTTTGAATTCACATGTGATTGTAATATAGTTTATGTATAACAAGATCAGTATGAAATCAACTCCTAAAATGTGACGGACGATATATATATTGTGTCATGTTGATCCATAATTACTAACGATTTTGATTTCATATTTCCGAGTTGCATTGTATCGATATGTTAACTTGAAAAAAGAGGATAGTACAATTAAAAATTAAATTGATAATATTTTTTTAGTGTAAAGAAGTAGTAATTTACTTTTGTGATGAATAAGCTAAATTTCTAATTATTAAAATTGTGTTTGGTCGGTCGACAATCCGTGTGTTTTGCCTTCACTGTGTTTCTTTTTGTTGCAAGTAGCATACACTCTAATAATTTTATTACTTTGAACCATGTAGTAAATAATACTTATATTGTTCATGTGTTTTCTATAGGGAAAATAAAGAATAATTTTACTACTATTTTTATAAAAATATATTATATTAAACGATGAATATAACTTGGATAATTCTCACCTTTTGAACTAGCTTCTAGAGTTAAGTTAAATTCAAAATTCATTTCTTATCATGGTATTAGAGTAGAGCCTATCCAAATTCTCATTTTCGATGTTGAGTCCTCATGTTAAATTGTCCAGATATTAAATGTCCAGCTCTGGACGTGAGGCTGTGTGTGGGTGAAGATTCTCATTTCTCACATCGATCCTTCAAAAGGATGGGTGGTTTGAATACGATCTGGATGTACAATCCTCACTTCTTGATCTCACACAACATTATTTAATTTTTACGATTTATTAATTATTGATATTATATATTCAGTCAAACACGATCACATAAATTGAGACGAACAAAGCTATACATAACAATTATTGATGTGTTTCTATAGGGAAAATAAATAAAACAAAATCCAAAGTGAACAAACATTAGTGAGAGAATTAACTAGCTAGTGTGTGATAGGTATATAAATAGATAATATATAGTTGAAAGAGAAAAAAAGAATGCCGTAAAGAGAAAGGAAACAACACTGCCAGTACTTTTGCATACCCCTTCTCTATATATAAAAAAATAAAAAAAATTGTCAGAAGTGGACATTAAAATATAAAAAATAAATAAAAAGTTGGGTCCATTTTTTTTATTTTTTTTAAAAAATAAATAATAAAAACAAAAAGATACCAACAAAGCCACAAAAGAGATTTGAAAAAAGCTAGTTGATGCTAAGGATAAAAAGGGTCACTTCCATTGCCATTCAATACAAGTTGAAATTTCACAAAAAAAAAAAAACTTTCTCTCTCAAAACAACAAACAAAAAAAATAAAAATAAAAAATCTTAGTTCATCACCATTCTACATCAAAGCAAAGCAAAGGTCTGTCTTTTACTTACTTATTATTCCCCTTTTGTGTTTTATTCCTTGTGAAAAAATTCCTTTTGTCACACAAAATCCAACTTTGTAATATATATATAATCCTATATATTTTCATTCAACATATATACTTATACATATGATGATTATCAAACATACTTACTATTGTTTTACTCTTACAAACATATGATCTATGTATATAATTGACCAGAAAAAGTAAACAGTAAATCTGACAAACTATTTGTATATAAACAAGCCTAAACTTCTTCAAACATACTTACTATTGTTTCACTATTATAATCATATGCATATCGATTAGAAAAAGTAAACAGTAGTATAATGATCCTTATATAAACAAGCCTAAACTTGTTCAAAATCAAACTTATTATTATTATATACACATATATTATATGTCTAATTATTATCAAGATCAAGAAAATAGTTCTGAATTTAGTATACATAATGTTGAACAGTGTATTGAAGAACAAGTAGTAGTCCATCAAGTACAACAAACAATGCATCCACAAAGTTTCATGAACCCGGTTCACTTCCAAAGCAACTCTGAAATGTTACCATGGTCAATTCCACCGGTTCAACCTTTTTTGAACCCGGTTCACCACCATGATCAGTCATTTCTCCTCCCTCCTTCACCAACGGCTTACGGTTTATTCAATCGTAACACTACAATGGACCAACAACACCTCCGGTTCATCTCAGATAGTTTAGTAGGTCAAGTGGTTCATCATCATAATCAACCCGGTTCAATAGCACCATTTGGTTTACAAGCTGAGTTACAAAAAATGAGTGCTCAAGAAATAATGGATGCCAAGGCATTGGCTGCATCTAAAAGTCATAGTGAAGCTGAAAGAAGACGTAGAGAAAGAATCAATAATCATCTTGCTAAATTGAGAAGCCTTCTTCCTAATACTACTAAAGTAAGTCAACTTATATTATATTATATTATATGCTTGATTATATATAAGAGTTTATGTTATGTGCGCTGACAATGATAAAACATTATATTGATCGATCACCTATTATATGACGATAGAATTATACTGGATATGTTGGTATTGTTGTTGTTGATGATTATCTATAATAAGATTCTATATACCTTTAATTTATAGACATGACTAATGAAATTGTACCGAATATGATGTTATGGTTGATGGTGATAACTTATAATAGGTAACTCTTCGTAGCAAGACCGATATGATAATCTGAATATGTTTGTGTCTATAACCTAAACTCTTAATGTGATGTGTTGCTTTGTTTTATTTTTGGTGTATTTAGGCATTTTTGGTATGAGTATAAGGAATTTTTCATATTATTAAGTTATTTAAAATGATATTTATCGTTAAGTTTTTTTGAAACAAAATATTTTTTTATAATTTTAAAGTTAAGAGAACTTATTTGTTAGTGATATAAAAACTCCTTACATAAACGATTTATATAACTTGAAACACTTGGTTTTAGGCCTTTGAAGACTATGAAATCAAAATAAAAGATTGGTTTATCGGTTATAAAGAAAGATAAATTGGCGATGATGTATATAACTTATACTCTTTGATTTTAGATCTTCAAAAGATTTTATTTTGGATTCTTTCATCACTAGAAAGTAAAAAGTATACGTAGATAATACAAAACCTAGCAACACCAAATGAGTATAAAGTGTGTTAGTACTTAGGTAGGAGTACAAATAAAAGTGAATACCCTTTTCTATTTTTCTTCTATTAATTAAAATTCGTTCCGTTTTAAGTTGTGTGTCCTATAAATGTTTTTAGTCTGTTTAAAAAAATGTGATTTTTTACTATTTTTTCACATGACACGTTAATAAATTATAAGATTAAATAATATTTTGATATATTTTATGTATTTTTTTCTTATTTTTTTAAATCTTGTGTCAAATTAAAACTAGACAAACAGATTAAAATCGAGGGATATTAGTGCTAGTTCCAAGGAAAGTTTGAACAAAGCGTTAATGTCGCAAATTTGACATGAAAAAGAGAAACCACCAAGCAGTTCAAAAGCTTCCATAGAAAATTCTTGCCGGTTATTTAATTTACATTACCCAAAAAAATAAAGTAGTTGTAAAAGTTTTTTTAAAAAAAATCAACAAGGAAAGAAAATATAGTTTTTTAAAAGATTTAATTTAAAAAGAGACAAACACGCATTTTTGTCAGTCATGTATACCCTTTTTTTTTTAAAAACAACTCTATGTACTTCATGCCTAGCCCTCAAAAAACCCCACCCTAAAAATCCTCAATTTAATGATCAATCATATCAAGTTTACAAACCCCAAAAAAAATTAATATTAATATATTTAATATAATTTTATTGATGGAGTTTTAGGAGAGTGATATAAAAATAGAGAGATTCTTTCTGAATGATTCTCGACTTAAATAAGAGTATCAATAGTTCAATATATAAAATAAATGTAGTAGCAAAGAAATTATATTGCAAACAATTAAGAAAAGAATAAGTAGCAACAAAAATAATGCGATAACTTAAAGCAAAGAAAATGAGTTTACAAACCCCATTTTCTTATTTTTCAACTTATACATTCGTGTGTGGTAATTTTCTGAACATTTACGTGTAGTTATCGCTGAGGTGATTTGATAGTCTTTTTTTTTTTTGTACATTATACATTGAGACTTATATATCAATTATATGTTCGTTTGTGATAATTCTTCATATCCTTGATCTCAACTTTAATATTTTATGAACAAACAATTATCTGTAGTTATCATTTAGATGACGATCATAGCTAGCATTATATTGTATAATTCTTCATATCATTGATATTCTTAACTTAGATATTTTATGAACGAATGATTATTTCTAGTTATCATTCAGATGACCTGATAGCTAGTGTTATATATGAACAAAGTTATCATTTAGATGACCTGATAGCTAACGTTATGTTTTTTTTTTTTGTTTTGTTATGTTAATAGACAGACAAAGCTTCATTGCTAGCAGAAGTGATACAACATGTGAAAGAGTTAAAAAGACAAACATCCTTAATATCAGAAACAAGTCTTGTCCCAACTGAAATTGATGAATTAACAGTTGACAATGCAACATCTGATGAAGATGGTAAGTTTTTAATAAAGGCCTCTTTGTGTTGTGAAGACAGATCTGACCTTTTACCTGATTTAATCAAGACATTGAAAGCACTAAGGTTAAAAACATTAAAAGCTGAAATTACAACACTTGGTGGACGTGTTAGAAATGTGTTGTTTATAACCGGAGACGATTATTATTGTGATGATAGCAATAATAATCGAGATCATATAGATCCGTGTACAAGTGGAGACGATGAAGATACTCAGATGATGCAACAACAACCACAGTATTGTATAAGTTCAATACAAGAAGCACTTAAAGCTGTGATGGAGAAATCAAGTGGTGATGATTCTGCTTCAACAAGTGTTAAGAGACAAAGAACTAACAATATCAACATCCTTTCTTAAATTACTTCTTTTCCTTTTATGTGTGTGTTTTTTTTTTTGTTTTTGTTTTTTTGGGGTGTGTGGTTTTTGTTTTTTGTCCATCTTATTAGGACAATATAATGTAGAGAGTTGGTGGTGTCTAGCTAGGGTTTTGGGTTAATGGTAAAAGTGTAACTTGTCATGATGTGTGAGTTGCATATTGGAAAACCCTACCATAAACAAAACTCAGAAGCCAGGTATTTAAGTGGAGAAGTACTATATAGAGGGTCAAATTCAGTATCGGTGGATTTTGATACCGTGTGCTATTGACTTTTGGAGGTTTAATTTCTCGATTATTACAAAAAATATGTTTAGGGTTGGTGCATAGTGGGTTTTTTTTTTTCTGTGTGTCCAAAAGTGTTTGTTTTCCTCGTGTCATGTTCATCAAAAGTTTAATATTTAAATGGAGAAATGTCAAGGGTGAATTCTGTCTTTCATGAATTTTTGGATTATAAAAAAAAATGTAGAGGATTATTTGTTTTTTTGGTGGTGGTGGTGGTGGAGGCTGGGTGGGTGGGTGGGGGGTCCAAAAGTGTCTCAATCAATTGGCTCATGTCTATGTCATGTCCATCAAGAGTTGATCAACTCAAACAAGAAAACCCTTGAGAAAGAAAAATTGAAGAGAAGGATCTTTTTAGTGAAGAGAGAAACATTATAAGAATAGAAATATGGTGAAGTATTTTGATTACATGCTCTTTGTCTCTCTTTTGTTTTTTAGTGTGAAATTTCCTTGTCAACTTCTCTTTCTTTGTCACAATTTATGCATGCTGACAATATGCTTATTTTATCATTTTATGGAGAAAAAAATAAATTATGGGGTGTTTCTTTTTTCTTTTTTCTTGTGGGAATGGGGAAAATTATTGTAAATATATTTATTTACTAGAGTTTGTTGTGGCTCATATATGTATTTGCCTTGTACTTTTCTTCTCAAGGCATAATGCTATATATCACTTTGCTCTTCTTCTTTTTTTTTTTTTTTTTTTAAGTCTAAGTATGTTGTGGGTGATGGTATTTTGGTTTTTTTTTTTTTTTTTTTTTTTCATTTTGGGGTGTTTATTTCAATATTCTATGTAACAAGGGGATGGCAAGATTATCAATGAAATTATTATATATATGTTTCTCATGTCTGGGTTGAAGCAGCATTAATTGTAAATTGTAATTATACTTGTTAGTTACCCATATATATATATTATGATCTTAAATATGTCATCTAATAATTATACACGTGGCTGACTATAAAAACTTTTGAAATTTCTTGCAATGTTAAACCTATCATAATGTTTATGGTGCTAAAAAATATTCTCATAAGTCTAAACAAAGTGATATCAATAATATCTTTTAGGTTATTGTGTCAAGTTTAATTTATTACATGAAAACATATTAATCTTACTATATATTAATTTTACTTGATGGTGTAAAAAATTCTACATGTTCTATAGACTACATGTGCAAAAGCCAATTTTTTCTAAATATTTGCATAATCAGACACAAATTTTCATTATAATATCGGGAATAGGTATTGATCAATTTTCTTTTCTACTGATTCAATCAAAATATTTATGAGTATCGTCACTCCACATTTTTCAGTGGACAAATAGTGTTTCTTTAAGTTGGTAGTACCAACAATTTGTCAATCTTTTTGTTATCTTAAGTCATAGTCAAGTGACAGAACTAATAGACATGGAAGACAACTGAGATTTCATAAGATATTCCAATGTTTTATGTCCTATGGGCCACCCAATATATGATTATGAAATTTTGCATATAGACACATGTAACATATAAAGATGTTGGTCAGGGTTTGACTCAATATTCTTGTGTGTATTTTTAATTTGTTCACTAATCTTTTAGCCTTTAACGTAATCCTTCAATTGCTCCATCAGTTTTTTTGTTGACTTTATAAACACACTTATTGTAACAAAGCGCTACAAGAGAGTGCATAGAAGATATGGAGGAGACTTGATCGATTCAGAAATCTTTTAAGTTTTATATATATAATACCTAAAAATAATGAATTTTTTCGACAAAGTTTCTCAGACGTAAGGTATTTGGAGTAACCACGTATCGAGTTGTCTGTATCGTTTCTAAATATACCTTATCGTCTTTCTTTTAGAGTGATATTATTGTAAGCACTATCGACGTTAAGTTTGATAATATATAGATCAATTTCCATTGAAACTTTCAAGTGGGCCTAATAGATCAAGGCCCAGGTAAATGGGCCATTTCTATCTTATCCAAAGTAATTTTTTCACTGGGCCTCACTTGTATCAGTCGACTAAAATTTTGCAGGCCCAGTATAATAACTATTAAAGCCCATCACACAAAATCTTCATGTTTTAATGCTTACCTAACTCGCATCGGAAAAATTCACAAATAACCATTTTTCGGCCTTTGTAATTGAAAAATAAATATGTGTTGTGAAATTTCTAATTTTACGGGTGAGGCTCCATGAGATTGTCCTGGAATTCGGCCCCTAATATTCGAAACTCCGTGATAATAACTATTTTTCAAAGACATGATCGAAAAGTGACCAGCAAACGCTATTTTGTCGATTATAGCTTCCTTGGAATCCCCATCCCTTCCTTAAGAATAACCTATTTACTTTGTATAAATGGAAGGAAAAGAGATTAGGATAAGCTATTTCCGTCACACCTCTTGAAGTCTGGCCCTTCTCCGAACTCTACTAATATGGTATGCTTTATGCATCAGACCCTCCTAAATTTAGGGTACTACTATATAGGATTAAAATTCTGTATAAAAATAGGAATTAACTATAAAAGATTTGTCACTAAATAATATGTAATTAACAAGAAATTTTAATAATCCATTGCTAAATTAGAATTAGTGACAAATTATTACTACTATTATTTAGTTTCTTCTCTCTTTTTGTCACCTCATGACCTCTCAGTTTGGATAGTACTTTTTTTTTTCATCCTCTCTGTGTATGCATTGAATTATACACAAGATACAAATGTCACAGCTTACACACAACAAACATGTTGGCCTTAAAAGAGTTTTTCATTTTTTGGGTTTTCAATCGACGATATTTGTATTCAAGTCTGATCTAATTCAGATTCATGCATTACAATGTTCATTTATAAGGGTGACGCTAACCTAAACAATAATGATCAATTTCTATCGCTAAACAATAAAGGCGTTCACTAACTCATTTAACAATGTATTAGCGAAGAATTATCATATAATCCTATTATCGCTTTGATCTATTTAGCGATGAAATTCATAGTTAATTCTTTTCCCCAACATTTCTTTTCTCATTCCCTCTCCAGCCTTGATTCGATTTTTATCTATACGTAGATCATTTTTTGCAAAAAGAAATATGATAATGCACTAATGAAGTTATATATTTTTTGTTTCTCATTCCATATTTGTCTTAGGGTCTAACTAATCAGGATTCACGCAGAGAAATGTCCCATATTGGAGGTAAATGCTCCTAATCAAAAGCGTGACTTACATATTGGAGTCAAATTCAAAATTTCTAATTAAGAACGAAGAAGTACTTATCATTCCGTCAAATTGAATAAATGAGGAATATATGTCACTTCACGAGTCATAAATTTGTGCACGTTGGGTAGTAGAAAGACCCCCAACTTCCATCTACACAAGGATGAAAATGTAAATGGCACTATTTGTTGTAAAGTGTAAATAAGGGTTGGCTCATTAATTATTGAGATGTCCATAAAAAGACAAAAAATAAATTGGAAATGAATAAAAAAGAAAAAAATTAAAAGAAAATTTTACAAATCATGTGGGAAGAATAAATTTCCCTATCACACAGTTAATAATAACTAGAATTCTAAGGAGAATAATTGTACTTGTTATCAGTGTATACTCAGTATATAATAAAAATATATAATGTATATACACTTACTACACTATGATTATATACTGGCTAAAATTTGTAAAAATAAAATAAATGTGATTAGGATTATTTTTATTGTTAGTTTTGTTGGAGTGTTGTGCTGTGCAATTTTTATTTTTATTTTCGATATAACCATTCAATATAAAAAGTTGCTAGTCTGATTAATCCAAAATCGCATTATATATGTCTAGTAAGGGAGGGTAAATTACTTAATTATAAGTAGAGGAATTTGAACCATCTCCATACACCCTTTAATTTCGAGTTTTAGGTATTCCGACTCTAAAGAGAGAACGTGTTAAAGCCTGATGAATAGACACAGGATGAACAATTTTTGAATATGAAGGTCAAATTAATTAATGTTCGATTTAAAATAAATTTGAGGTCCTTTATTGTTGCAAAGTGTACACCATTCCTACTGCAATAACTCACAATTCTGACAGAAACCCACTAAAAGAAAGCAAATTGGTTGTTCAAACTTATAATGGCAATAGCAAAGAGTACACCAAACAATCATTCACTCTTGTGGACCTTTTATTGACCAAACCAACATTTTAACATTTTAATTTTTCTTCATCATCATTAGATTCTTTTCTTTTATGTGAAAAAAAAAATATAACATTAAGCTTGTGTTTGGATACACGATATGAAGTCATAATTTTTAATTATGATTTTAAATTGATGTTTAAATATGTAATTTGAAATAATGATTTTAAAATATGAAATTTGTCTTATAAGTTTCTATTTTGTAAAAAAATAAAGATTCATGCTCGACGTGAATAGAATATTTGTATCATGTAAAAGGATTATATTAAAGAATAATTAGTTTTACTATTGTTAACTAGTGGATTATACGAATCACAAGGTAATTATTTTTTGCATGAAGACTTTACTAGAAAAAACTCGAGAAAATCAAGAAATTCAAAAAAATTGAGACTGAAACACCCAACTTTATAAACTTAATTTGATTTATAGATTTAAAAAATTCGACAAAATTAATTTAACTTAATATTTGGGAAAATCGAACAAATTGGTTTCATGCACTCTCTTAGAGGCATCTACGGAGGGTAATTAAAATAAATTTCTTTTACATCAAATATAATTTTAATAAGATTTCAAAAATTAAGATTCAATTAAAGTCTAGATTTTATGCATTTGTCAATCAATTCAAAATATCAGTCAGACATTATTCCAATAAAACAACTAAAAAATCAGACAATTATTTGAATTGGACTTTGTTGCATTAAATGAGAAAATAGCTATTAAAAAGACAGTTTGTGGCACAAATCATCTGATATTATCAGGCTTCCAAAAGAGCCGCATCATAAAAGATGTAATATAGATAATTTGTCTTAATGTGAAAATATTAATAATTACTTTCACCACTCGAATTATAATCTATAGATCAGACGGAGACAATTTTATTAAATTCCATATCTCCAATGGATTATTACGATTGACAATTTGACAAAAATATTAAATAGTGTCATTTTCAACGTATATATACACACACTTATTATGTCTTAATTATTGCTAAATAAAGTTGGTGATCATGATTCTTCTAAAATCTTCAATTAAATAATCAATTTTCTATTAAAAATAAGATTATTTTTTTACAAAAAAACTAAATATGCACCATGTGACTTTTTTATTATTTTCAAATGGGTTTTGTCGATACATAGAGAATTAATATTGTTGAAAAAGCTAATGTCCTTTACGATCTTCTATTATATTTTTAATACAGTACATCATTTGGAACGACTCAGTTTTTTCTTTTTCCTTTTTAATCTCTTTTTTTATTGCATATAGTCCAATTATTAAGCTGTTAAACTTTACTTTTTCTTGAAAGTTCATAGAAGAAACTTTTTGGAGGAATATCTTGCATAAACTAGGTCTTGATTCGAGCCGTTAAATTAGTCATAAATATTTATGTTAAAATAAATCGTTTAAGTTATAGTACATTAATATATGGTCTTTCTTGAATTCAAAATATTTCGTATATCTAGCTATTGAGAATTGTTTGGAATGAAATTGTTTTCTATAATGTGATTTTGTTCTTTTCATTGACCTAAATACACTAATGATTGCTTAAAAGAATTTTACCATTTAAAGTAGTGCTTGAATGGTATATTAGCACAAAAAATGGACACAACTCATGACTCGAATACTATGTTAAGATATTAAAAGAGATCTTAAGACTGACTTAACTCTGAAAATTGACTCGTGGTGTGAGATTATTCAAGATCATACAAGTATACGTACACAAATCATATTAATATGTTTTTTATAAAATTAATTAAAATAAACGCAAGCTCATTCAAACATCACAAACTCACAATTAAAAGCAAAAGTTTTTATTATTTAGATATGCCATTAATTACAATGCTTGATCCAATTATTTCTTGAATTAGAATTATGTGACTATATGAAATTGTTTACGCGGCACAAATTATTACTAACTTGACCAACTCCATCATCTAGAAGGGAAACAAATTAACACTCCAGTCGTTTCAATTTATTTGTCTTACTTTTCTTTTTAATTAGTTTTGAAAGATAATTACTTTTTTTTTTTACAATTCTTTAATTTTAATTCTTCACATGACATGCTTAAGACCAGACATTTTGATAGTATATCTTTAGTTTAACGTCATAAAATTTAAAATCTTCCATCAAATTAAAACAAACAGAGTGGTAGACAATAAATCATTTACCAACAAGGATTGTGGTGAAGTGAAAAATACTTATTCATTCTTAACCAAAAGTCTCAAGTTTGAGTCTCTTTAGGTACGAAATCGCCTTTATTAGGGAGCACTTTATCCTCAATATAAAATTTTCTAATGCGAATCTAGATTTAGTCGATTTCGAATATGAATATCGAATACTGAACGGAGAAAATAATAAATTCATTTTCTAAAAATGAATCCAATGTCCCAAAAGATAAGTTATGCATGGACCTAGTCTATAAGGCTGTAATATAATGGGGACGAATAGAAAGTAAAGTCCCTTTTGTAGTACAAAGCAAGCTCCTCTTTTGGGGTCCAATAAAAATGTAAGTTAGGATTAATATTAGGGATATGTGACTTATAGAGCTGGCAAATATTTTTAAAAAATGTTTTTCTTTTATATGACAATCAGACAAGAAATTGACAGGAATATCCTTCAATTTTTCCACCACAAACATAACAACCTTAGGTCACATACAATGACAATTAGGACCTAGGGAAACCACAGGAGGTTGTGATGGAACGGATATGATCCCTTCATTCTTTATTAGAGGTTTTCCGGATGAGTTGTAAGTAAGATTGGAGTCAAAATTTAATGCTTGTGGGTTTTAAAGTAGCGAATAGAAAGAAAGTCTTTGCTGGGCTGACAAAGATCACTAAGTCATCTATCTTTATATTTGATATTTTAGTATGAATATAGAGTCTATGCAAAAGCTATTGGATTCGTCGGAACCCCCATGTAATACAGTAGCTCTGCCCCTGGTGGTAAGTATGAAAAAAAAAATCCTGACAGAAAGGGATTCTCTCTCTGATTGATCTTATGTGATGTGAATTTCGAAAGAAGCTCATCTATTCTTAATGATGTTTGCGCTTTTACCCAATAAAATCTTTCATATTTGATCGATCAGTGAAAGGATAGCCGAACTCGATTTAGCTACTTTCTTTTTAGTTATTATATCTTTATTTTGAAGAAAGATGGATCTATAGGGATCAGACAAATTTTGTTAAAGTCTCGTCCCCTTATTGATCAAGCAAGGTCGTATTGATACGGAAAACATCAACTAAACACTTTCTTACTCCCACAGATTAGCTAGTGTGCAATAACAAACACCTATAACATTTTCCTTTAACGGGGATTTTTTAGGATCGGAGCTCCAAAACAAATACCAAAACAGATAGTATAAGAGGAGAAACAATGGAAAGGTTATTTACCCTTGTGTTTTGAAATAGTTGTTACTTATTAGGGATATTTATTAAAACCAACTTCTGTCATGGGTGATAGAGAATTTATTACAATATTACTTTATAGGGTTAATTACTACACCGAATTATTGAATTAAATGGCAATTAGTACAACCTACTCTTCATGATGAAAATTACACTTAATTAAAACTTCTTTTCTATTACTTTTTTTTGTCAAAGTATACATCACTCTATCTTTCTTCTTCACCTTTGCTCATAGCTGTCCATTCAATACTTTTTTTTTGTTTCCCACCCGGTGTCCGGAGCCCACATTGGAGCTTCGACTGAATTCGGATCGCGCTCTGCAGGGCCCATTCGGGGGTGGGCGCTCCCAACAGGATTTTCTCCATACCCAGGGCTCGAACCCGAGACTTCTGGTTAAGGGTGAAACACTCCCACCAATACACCACAACCCATGTTAGTGTCCATTCAATACCTTACTTAACATTAGAAATGATAGTCCCATGAAAAATATAGAGTCGTAGTAAAATGAATAAGATTAGATCAACTATAACTAGAAATTTTGATAAAGAGTGTTTCCCTGACTCTTTTACTATACCCTATCTTGACTTAGTCGAAACTTCAAATACAAATATTAGATACCGAGTGATGAAAGTAATCTCAATAGGTAAAGGGTGAACTGATACCACAAGTAATAAGATTTGATTTAAATATCGATACCGAGTAATCCAAGATTTGTTTGCATAATAATTACCTAAATAATTGATTTGGTTATTTTCAATTTTTCACAAACATTGACATGTTCATATGGGTACAGTCATACAGTTGAATTTATGTTCATCAAATTATATTATATGAAAAATATCATATTATATAACACCCCCCCCCCCCCCCCCAAAGGATTCCATAATTCATTAAGAATTTCACGTGAAAGCATCAAACACAAATCAGACAGACAGCAAGAAAAGCAACAAAAACATATCCCGTATTATTTTTTCCTCTCTCCAACATATTTTTTTGGTTGTTTCCTATAAAAATCATTCAAAACAAAAAACGACAATGATATAATTAATATTTATAACACTAAATTCACAAACAAATCCATTTATATTAATTTCCACAAGAAAAAAAAATGTACCCCCAACCCTCCAACAAAAAATAAAAAAAAGGTTCACACTTGGTGAGTCGAGTAGACTCACCACTCGACTCACCAAGTCATTATGGTTTACCACAACCATGCCGGGAGAAACCGATTCTCGATCGATCTCTATCGAATTCAAACATGAACCCTTGTTGCATTAGGTTTCCAATAACCGAAAACCCTGAAGACGCCGTCAACGGTTGCAATGCAAGACATTTAACGTCCTCCGCGGTATCGATAAAGTAGTTCCCGGATGGTGGGGAGAGGACCGAGTTTCCACTTAGTTTGAAACTCATTTTCGGGAAACTCGGTCGCGACTCCCCCGACACGTTGACGCATAAGTCGAACCCGACAGTCGGCTCATCGGCTTCCGGTAGCGTAACGAGCCGTTTAAACACTTGGACTATACGCCGATAAGCCGGCTCGGCGAGAAATGTCAATGTTGTCCCTGAATCCATAACAGTCCCTCCATTTCCTAGCTCATCAATTGCCCAAACGGAAGGGCGTATTGGTAATTTCACATCTTCAATATAAACACTTTCAATCCCAATATAGTAAAACGTTGAAGCAAACGGGTTACTTATAATCGGCGTGTAATTCATTTTCTTCGGATCGTTGACCGCCGTTGACCGGCCGATTAATAAATAACTCGTCGGAGTCGGCGATAATGTGTAATCCATTAAACAGTAAGAAAATTTGTTACCGAACCGGCGGCCGAGTTGACTCGATAACGAAATCGAACCGCGGCCTAAACCCATTACTCCCTGAGCTCCGTTGAAACTCGGACCGGCAATGCTTGGACCGGTAGCTTCAAAACTACAACCAAAAGCCAAATTCCTAAACTGCACCGGTCGACCGGAGCTGGCATTAAGCGTCGTCGTTTCAGTAGAGAAAAAACCTTTAGTTTCCGATCCATCGGAGTAAGAGTATTCGTATCTACAGGGGCTATGGAGGCGCGTGTGGTTACACGCGACGCCTGTAGGGTTAGGAACGAGCCTACATTTCTTGTCGTAGCAATGATAAGGGAAATAAGTTGAAGAATGCCGGGCGAGGAATGCGGAGTTTGGAGGGCGGGATGAGCAATTCCGGCAGGCGGAGCAACTGACCCAGACTAAATCACTACCGGTGTCGGCGACGAGGAGGAGGCGTTGCGGCGGAGTACCCAATCTGAGATCTACGAAGTACTGCCCACTGCCGGTAGTTGCACCGGAAGTTAATGGGAGTTTGGCGGAACGAGTAGTGCTGCGGTGGCCGAGGGAGGAGTAAAGGGTGTTTAAACGGCGGATATCGGAAGAGAGTGACTGTGAAGGAGTTGGGGGAAATGTGTCTTTGTGGAGTAATGGGAGTTTTAGGTATTCTAATTTTGTAGGGCGGTTGACAGCGGCGGCGGCGGAGATGAGGAGGAAGAAGAAGATTACTCCGGCGGCCCTTTCTGCCATTGAAGAAGATTAAATTAAGATGTGAGAAAAGAAAGAGAAATATGTAGGTATGGGGTTGGTTACATTTATACGTACGTGTTGCTCTCTCTATTGATTAGTATAAGATTCCATCACCAAGAAAACATAACATGCTCGACTTGGTGCTCTCTTAATCAGATGTTTCGAATTCAAGCTTTAGATATGAAAAAATTATTGATAGAGAATGCTTTTCTCTAAATGAAATCTACGTCGTGTGAATTTGTAATAGTTGAGCTTCAATACGAAAACCAAATATCAAGTGAAAATCCCAAAAAAACAACATAACATGCTTATTTTATATAGATATGTGATCTCAGTTTATTTATCGAATTTTTCCTTCAAATAAAATTTAAGAAAGTAAAAATAATAGAAAATTGAATTATTTGATCATCATATACTCCCTCTGTCCCATTTTATATGAGGTACTTTGACTCGGCACGAAGTTTAAGAAAGGAAGGAAGACTTTTAAAACTTGTGGTCCAAAATGAATGATAGAAATTTGTGTGGCTGTAAATCATTTCATTAAGGGTAAAATAGATATTTTATAGCTAAATTGTTACTTAAAATAGAAATGTGTCATTCTTTTTGGGACTGACTAAAAAGGAAAGTAAGTCATATAAATTGAGACAGAGGGAGTATTTATTTTTTTGGTTGGGGGTGGGGGGGTTTAGATGTGGTGTGATAAGGCATCATTCTGTTTTGCTAGGAACCAATTTCGATATGTCAGTTTAGATATCCTCATCAAACGTTTCTCAAATGGTCGAATGATTCTTCCAAAGAGCTAGAAGTGTAGAGTTATACTGATTTAATTCACTCACAAAATTCAAAAAGAAAAAAAATCAAGTAAAATGTATGTTTAAATAGAATTTCAAATTTCAAAAATCACAATTTAAAAAACTCAAATTTTCAACTTTAAAATCTATAACTATGAGACAAATTAAAAATGAATAGAACGGAGAGTATATATATTTTACATTAAACCATATTACTAATTAATACTTCATATGTAAAATTATTCCAAATTGTCATTTTATTATAAATAGTAAATTATGATCGAGTTAATACTTAATATATATGATGTTTGAATAAAGGTTTACCTTATACAGTCGAACTCCCTACAATAAATGTGTTTACTTTGATATTTATTATTTGCTTAACGAAATATTTTTATAGAGAATAAATTCAATAATTTAACATAAAATGAAACATCATTGCTACCTAAAATATGATTGTTATAGAGAATGAAATGTATTTGTTTATAGAGAATGGTTATTAAAAACATATATTTTTTTTAATCTATTAAAAACATATTTGACTATACTATAAGCAATTCATAAAATTTAAAATTAAATAAAAGTACGAACAAATTACTAAAAACAAGAGATGTCTATAGAAACATTAATTTAGTTAGTCGTTACCCAAAAGCCCAAAACAAACGAAAGCTGTCAAGGGAACAAAGCTAGGTCCTAACTATCGTACATATTATACTCGGTATCGAAGATTGAAATTCTTAATCAAAGATTTTAGGATCAAAGAAGTCTTAGGAATAAAAGCAAAATCTAGTAAGAAACACTTTCGTTATTATAAACTTTATATAATGCATATTTAAATTAGTTGAATTCTATATGAATATGAAGCTATTGAAATAAAGGTAAGATTACGGCATACAATAAATCCTTGTCCACAACTATAAGTTCACCAATGTCATGTATATTATATATACATGATCATAATTATAGTTTTTTTTTTACGTATACAGTGTATAGATACTGAATTTTCATGTATTTACTATTCATACTATGTTTTTTTTTAACGAAAATTTTGACTTCGCAGCTTTACGTACGACTAAGATGACATGTAAAACAAATGTCCCTACATTTACCGGCGTCTACTATTTGTCTGCCCTCTTACCCAGCTGTCACTCCCCGCATTTCATGGCTATATCTTCTCTGACGTTTGTGGTGTGTTAGGTTTCATATTATTACACTTTCAATTTCCAAAATAATTAAGAGAGAATTATTATTATTTGTTTATTTCCTTATTATTTTTAACATATTTTTGAAAAGGTAAAGTAATCGATAGTCATATCAATTATTTTTACTTATCACTTTTAACGTATCAAGAAAATATAAAATAGTCAATGGTCTGCTAAGTATAAATGTGTCAAGTAAAAGTGAATCTATTCAAACTACTCCCTCTGAAGGTTCTTCGTTTCATTTTAACTGTGTTTTAACTCCAAAAGAATTATAATAACAACAATATATTTAATATAATTCTATGCCCTCTATATTTTTGTAATTTTTTTTTATATTGTTTTGATATGTTATGATACTTTATTAGTTAAGGGTATTTTAGTAAATAACTTTTCTATCTTCTTACGCAGGAATGAGATTCACGTACATTTTATTTTTCTTAGACCTCACTTGTAAATATTTGTATGTTGTTATATATATATATATATAAAAAAAAAATTAAGTTGAATAATAACAAAGAAAATATTAATATAATCACCGTTGTGTAACACATCATGATGAGTGTTGATTCAAATTTATAAACTTGGATTACAATATTTCATTTTATAATTTAGTCTAATGTAAGAGTTGTGTATGAGTGAATATGACATGAACTTATCTTATAATTTTATACTTTAGTCTAAAGTCATTGATTAATTGGACATTTAATTTGTTCTCTCATTCACGTTACATTTCTTTATCTATTTTTTCCAACTCCTTTCCCATATCTCCCCTTATTTTGTATAATCAAGGAGATCAGATAAAGTTAATACACAATAATAATTGAATTAGAGATCAAATATTTATAGAAATTTGATAAATTTTTAAATATTTATAGAATATGATCACGTAAACTTCTAGATTATACTGAAGATCAGTCTCAAAATAATTATGCCCTCAATGATAATTGCTCTATTTCAAAAGTCAAATGGTTTTGGTATTTTCTTAACTACTACTTTATTAATATAAATAATGTAAAATTGTTTTCATAATTCTTTAGCCATATCTTTCTTGATTTGCATTATCTAGGAGACACATTCTCATATTCTACTGCACTAATTATGCACTCAATCACAACTACTCAATTTCAAAAGTCAAATTGTTTATGGTATTTATTAACTAATAATATAATATAATACTCTAACAAATAATTTAAAGTGGATACTTAGTGCTACATTTGGCCTCATGCATGTTATGTTTCATTATTTCATGAATTGTCAATTTTAATTTTGATCATTGTATTATGTAGTGCATTTTAAGTTTTTAACCTCCATTTATATATAAAATATGTTATATTTAGATTATGTTTAAAATTATATTACTCTCATATATGAAGTAACGATGCTGCTTAACATAATACATAAGTAATTAAAATGTAATGTATTACTAATTTATTGAATTTGTGATGATTCACATCACATATTTCAATTAAATAAATATTAAATATAATCAGTTAGATATTGCTAAAAGCTCAAATTCTCCCTTATTTAATGGCCAAATCATGTGTGAAGGAGAAATAATTTCTTTTAAATATACAATAAGTTTACATGTGCTCCTTGAATTAATAAATCCAATGGGCCTAATAGAGGCATACACATGGATATTACAAGATGAGCATTTAAAGTGATAGTTGATTTATTACACCCATTATTATACAAAAAAAAAAAAAAAGACATTTGAATAATCGGCTTGATTTTATCTCTTTTCATTTTGTTTGACTTATGAATCAAATACCATCATGACATGCGTATGCAATATCTAATCCTACTTGAAAGTATTTAAGGGAAAAATGACAAATATATCCCCGAACTATCATAAATAGTATGCAAATACCCTCCGTCATATTTTTGGGACATTGGTGCCCCTGTCGTCCAAAAACTAGAGCATATATACCCTTTATACTAACGAACATACAAGTGTCATAATCTTATCCATCGACCCAACATTTATTGAATATTAGATCAACGGGATAAGATTGCGCCACGTGTCCCTATGTAGTCTTCCGTTAGAGTGAAGGGCATATATATGCTCTAGTTTTTGGGTGGTAGAGACACCAATGTACCAAAAGTATGACGGAGGGTATCTGCATATCATTTACGATAGTTTAAGGGTATATTTATCCTTTTTCCAATATAGTATCTGATTTTAACTATATGTGTTATGTGTTTTTAAAGCAGCATTTGAATGTATATGAACGAGTGAAGAGGTTAATTGTATCATATGTATTATGACTAACTGGATTCAATATATGTGTTTCAAACTGCAAAGTAACTTCACTGCATATGAAGAATATGTAAAGTGTATGAGAAATTAAAATTAACACCTAAAAATATATGTTGTAAATATGTTATACGTGTATATCAAATATAATTTCTTGTTGTCTCTATTGAGTGTATTCACTACTAAGATTTTTTTATACACAAAATATATGTGCCTTATGGCTCATTGTTTAACCAATAGTGATCCAACATTTCTTAATCCAAATAACCTTTACAACCCTTTATTAAGTAAACTTAGTTTAATCTATTCAAATTCAATCTAATTCATTTATTTGACATCCCTTATACTAATTCATGATCTCATTAATTTTCCTACTTCTAGATAGTATGAAATATCAAATATTCATATATGTAAATGTTATGATTCGAAAATGAATATGATGACACTCATCTTATCTCACCAAGACACGTCAGCCTGAAACTCAATCATTACGATAAAGTGTGGAAATAAAATAAAATAAAAATAAAAATAAAATTTTAATAACAATTAATAATCGACTGATATTATGATTCAAAGGACTTGTCAAGCAAAAAAATAATACCTATACACAAGGTATTTTCTCCTTCAAAGATCTAAACCTAATTTTGGAAATATAAAGTTAATTTTGGACCCACTTATTTGTAAGCAATCACGTTGAACAAAGACAAGAGTGATTTTGGGATTTTGGTATACATGAATTAATTAAAGTACACACTAATTGGCATTAATTATGAGTCTTATACCTAAAAAGAAAAGGACAATAATAGTACTTTATATGTCTATTTTAGCTAACTATTTACATGAACATGTGATTGGGGAGGCAAGTTAGCACATGCACAGAGATTTAGGTTATAATATATATAGTCAAATCATTTTATAACGACGTTATTTGTCTAGATTCATAACATAAAAATTAATTGTTATAATAAGTGTTATTATATATAAAAGGTATATAAAAGATGATTGTTATAGAAAAGTCTAAGTATCATGACAATCTAATTTGCATAACTTGTATTTAATAATTTACCTATCAGTTATTGTGCATTACAAATCAACGTTTTTCTAAATAGATTTACCTGTCAGTATAGAACAATAACAAGAACTATATTTCAATTTCCAATAAAATGAGTCGATATATGCATCCTTATGTTTCTTCATTTAAGTTCATCTCATCAATATATTATACAAAACAATAAAATAAGTAGATCAATACATTCAAATAATTAAAAAAATTATATTTAAGAAACTAAATTTATTATAACCTGAATTTTCCAACAAACTCAACAATATCGTAGTTATAATGCATGAGAAAATTCACATGGCCAACTGCTGATATTAATCTTGTTTGTAGTGGCAAATGATTGGTGAATTGTTGACCTTTTCTGATTTTTAAAATTAAATATTTCAAATTTTATAATTTGAACTTTTCTGTGGGCTCAACTTTTCATGATCTCATCTTTTTGGCCACATAAATTATGTTCATGGAATAATATTTATTCATGAAACTATTGATCCAATTTTATGACATGATCTAACAATCAATTGCATGGTCATTCTATAAATTAATATTTTTATTCAATGGCCCCATGAAATTGATCTAATTATTAGTGAGGAGAATCTAGATATGAAGATGTAGGAAATAATACTCCTTCGTCTCAAATGATCTGTTGTAATCATTTTTACACATTACTAATTAATTAAAAGAGATTTTTTTTTAAATTACATTATCAATTTTCGAACAATAATAACATCAACTCTAGACAATTATTTTTTAAAAACACTATAGATAATTTGATACAAAAAATGTACCGACAAATTAGGTTTATTTTGGTCATGCAAATATATAAAGACTATTCTTAATAGAGAAAAATTTAAGTAACATAAAGTAGGTAAATGGATGGAACATTGATTACTTGATCTTTAAATTTTATGGAATTAAATTCATGTCTCCTTATTTATTATTAAATTCTGATAAGTCTATTCCTATCATTTAATGGTCACAGAGTTTCCTAATATTTATAATTGAAGCAACATCATTTTTTGTTTAATATGTGAAAGTACATATCTATTCATTCTTTGAGATGATTTGATTTTGCCAAATTCATGTAATTGACATCTTAAGTTTCACATGAAACATGAATTAGGCAATATTTAATGATAAAATTTACACCTAAATAAACACAAGAGGAGTGAATGAAATCATGAATTTCTAATAATTTTTACCTAACTTAAACTTTAACTAAGTTTTCTGATAAAATATTCATATTAATCACATGGTAATTTCACAATAAGTTATGTCTCGATTGCTAAGTAGTAGATAGTTTTGAATATTTGTCCTCGCTTACCTCATAGGCAAAGCAAAACTTTAAATTTAACAAGGCAAGCAAGAGTCAAGGGTAAAGTACCCTCACTAGATAAGAAGCAGAACACGCCATCACCTACAACCTTTTTCTCTATAGGATACTTTTGTGAAATACAAATGGACGGCATCGTTGTATTCTCCACTTTTGTTTCCCCAAGCATTATTAAATATTTTATAGTAACCTCATTAGATGGTATATCTAGATAATATGTAGGAACATAAACTGAAAAATTCTCAAACTACACATATAGTTATTAAATCGTTAGCACCACATAAAAGCATTCCCCGACCGCGTTATATTTGTGCAATTTTTTTCTATTTAACGGTGAATGGACAATCAAAATGGACTTGTGATCAATTCTAAACAAAGTTAATTTTGGGCCTCAAATAATCTGAAATAGCCTACGTGGGCTTGTAATGTACTGGGCCATGATGGGCCTTCATGATTATGAGCCTGCTTATCATTTGCAACCCATCTTTGCTATTATGGGCCATAACAAAATGACCTTAGTGGACTACCAATTTGATTCTTATTGGATCAAAGTATCGATTTGTGATATTTTTTTTATTTTCCACTCGGTATCCAGTATCCGTATTAAAGCTTGACTATTTCGAACTTATACCGCATAGAGCCCCATTCTAGGGAAAGCAATTCCAACCAAGGATTTTTCGCGTTGATTTGTGATATTACTTGTAAGAGTTTAACTTATACACATTAGGTTTCTAAAATCTACTCTATTATATGAGAGTACGTTCATTTCTCGCGTCATTTACAACATACACTTTATCACAACAACGATAACAAATCAAGTATAATCTCAAGAATAGCATTTAAAAATAACAGAATGTACTCTGACCTTACACCTATCTTTACAACGTAGACTATAGATAAATTACACCTCCATCGTTTTTAGTACCTTTGAACGAATTGAACAATATGTTTATTTGTCGTTAAAGTAATATATCTTATTTATTTATATTATATTTATCTATTGCGATAAATATTTTTTTCTTTAATTTTTCCAACCATTTTCTACCCAAAATATTTTTAGTAATTGATGATTTATTTCCGTGGGTATAATTTGAACAGTATGGTAAAGAAACTTTATGGTCGGTCCAAATTAAAAGAGTATTATTGCTGCATTGAAGAGCAGAGAAAAATATATAATATATAATAATATGTGGTTATAAACAACTTATATTAAAAAAATTAATAATATTTTCATGTGGTCCCTTCTATTTTTTTTTTTCATTTAAGAAGCATCAATGTCTCTTAACTATCAAACAAACATTTTTGTCTCTGCAAAATTCTTTACCAATTAGGGAGATTCTTAGGTCCCATATAATTTTTGGAAATTTTTTTTTGTATTAAATCAAATCACATAATAAGAATTGTTAATCCCACGTTCAAATTTGCTTGGTACAATTTGACTTATCACAAAATTAGGAAAAAAAAGAAAACTTCTAATAGTATATTTGTCGTAAAAGAATGATTTGATGCGATGAAGTATTCTATATTCACATGATTCAAGAAAGAATAGGATATAATCCATGCAACTAATTGCTCTAACTTATGAAGCGTCAATGATTATTGATTCTATACTTCAAAACTCATGACTCATAAGCCATAAGGAAATTATAATTTTACCCGTTACTCCTAATCCGATAAAGAAAGGTTTTTGATAATATACTTATTAGAGGCAGATTACAAGATTAATAAGTATCTTGAATTCATAGACATATACACCTTCCTAGAAATTAAGTTTTATTACGTTTGTCTAACAATTAAAAATAGTTGTTTTCAACAATGATATTAGATATAAATGGTACTCCTCTCCCTCAAATTATTTATTGTGATTTGTAAAAACTGTTATCTCAAATTATTTATTATTTTATAAGTTTATAATACAATTAATTATTTTTCCCAATTTCACCCTTAATTAGATTATTCATGAACACTACCATCATGACCTCATTAGAGTAAATGTTTAATAAAGAAAAAAATATACTCTTAAGCATAAATTAAGATAAAATGCTAAAAAAATCCTCCTAATTAATATTTTTTTTAAAGGACATGCGTAAAAAAGAAAAACAGATAATTTGAGACGGACTCAATATAAAGAAAGAAAAAAAGTTAAAATTAAATTATGTCGACACAAGAATACATTCATTGTACTACACACAAATCAAGTCAAACGTGTAGCATATACTTTCTTGAGAAGTAATTGATATACATACTTTTTAGGTCCTACACATTAAAAAGTATATAAATTCCATATATTTTTGGGTCCTACACATTAAAAATATTTAAGTTCAATATTTAATAAAGTTTGACAAGGAGAAAACGAATTCTTATATATGAGGACAAATTCTTCAGTCTAACTGTCACAAACACTATTTATTGTTTCTGAATATATATAATAAAATAAATTATAACGAGGCAATTCAATAATGACCAATAAATTTCTAAGATATGTTGTCTTTTTTTTTTTTACACTAAAATTAAAACCCCAAATTTATCATCAATGTCACGTATATAGTAAGGCTAGGTGTAAACAAAATGTTATACTATTACAAATATTTAAGAAGATAAAACATGATTATAATTGGAAAAATGACACATTTCCTATTTTAACTGGTTAAAAATTATGGGAAAATTGTACTATATTGTATGATATACATAGAATATATATTTCTTAATACAAAATAGTGTATATATTTTTTGTATATTTGACTTCAGATGTAATTAGTTTGATCAACCAGCTAAACATGTAATTACTTCCCCTTAAAATTAAGATAGCATAAAAATTATAGTAAATGCTATTAGTACATATATTGAATTCATTTTCAAATACTATTGTTGTTGTTATTTGCTCATTTGATGGAACATGTAACATGTTCCTAGTAATTGAACCTATGGTCTTATCTCACTTAGGATCAAATACTTACTATCATGATTGTACGAGATCGATATCATATGATTTCTTACTTATATCCAATAAGCATATACCATGTTTGACTATGACTCCCATGTATATATCCAAACTATCTCCCCACTTGAATCTAACCAAAAGATTAATTAATAGCATGTGCACTAAGTCGCTGCTATAATATGTGGAGGAAACAATCAGACCATAAGGGCCCACTATACATAACATTATTCTGCATTTTAACTAGTGACAATTTTCATCGTTTGAATTTGTGACCTTCTAATCACATAACAATAACTTTACCAGTTACACTAATATACTCAAACCCCTTCCATACTTGGACATAATTAGCATTGCATATCCAACCCTAATAATCCATTACAACCAAATGTACAAGTGTTTATATAAGAGAAGCCATTACAACCATAACTTGAAATTTTTTCAAAACTTTTTATATAAAACATAACAAGTTTGATTTTAGAAAATTATTTACTTGTTGCATTGTCATTCCTTGTGGTTGTGGATTAATGTCTTAGTTACATTGCATGTCCATAAGAAACAAATAAAATGTAATATTTGGGAAAGTGACATATTAATAGACAGCCAGTCAAAGGTGTATGACTTTCAAAGTTGCATATGTGCTATAAAGCAAAACAAGTTTGATGTTGCCTGAAATAATTAGTCCTCCTTTTTAGCTTTCATAGCTACCAATAGGTTTGGGCAATATCTAACTTCTTTTTTTTAATACTTTTCTTCTATAATTTCAACTTTTCAGATATCACGTTTAAGATCATAAGATTAAATTACATTTTAATATAGTTGACATATTTTTGGTTTAAGATGGTCAAATTTGAAAACCTTTTTTGTTCTCTTAAACTTTATATCAATTCAAAACAAGACAAACAAATTGAAACGTTGAAAATATTTTTTAATTTTTTTAAATTAGAGCTCTACCAAAGCCCCACAAAGAAAAAAAATATCAATGTATCTTTCTTGCTCCCTTTACTCACCCCCATGACATGACCTATAAACTAGGTCCAGTTACTTCTATCTCTCACCTTCTGCCACGTCGCAGTGTCACATACTCACATTAATCTTTTTTTATACTGAGTTGTGAAATGTTTTTTACTATCGAGTCATCTAAATGATAATCGCAAATAAATGTTTGTAAAAGTAAATTGGTAATCTGAAAATAAGACAAGATTCGAATTTCATGAGTTCTAGTTTGAGATATTTTACCATGCCTTATTTGATTTATTGAGTTCGAAATATTCAATTATTTATACTTACTTACTAAGTTTTTAACACATATACAGTATCGAGTCAAAAGTATTTAATTTATCTAAATTCATACATGATCACCTTCTGCATTAGCTCAAGTATGTATATGTATGTACTGATAATGTAAAAATTATTTACATTATCCATATATACAAGTTAGATGCAAATTTAATTTCTTGACACAACTTTTAAATATAAATATGGGTACTATTTTATTTTTTTACTTGCAATAATATTTCCTATTCTAGGATTCCACCATCATATAGTTTCTTCTTTTCCTCCTCCTTCTTCATTCAAATATATTAGTCAAGCCCTAGTCTCTACCCTAGTATACCCACTCCCAAAGCTTCATCTTTTCCTTTTCTTTATTCCTCTCATCAAAGATATGTTTTTTTATGGAATAAAGCAACATAACACCTAAGGTTCTTGATATCTATTATCTTTGAAAGATTTATAATAACCAAAACCCTAGTTTGATTGGCTAACTTTTGGAGATTTGTCTTTTTTATTCTTACAAAACCCTATTTATGTTTCCTAAAAGCAACATCATCCATGACCCTTTTTCCTTCACCTCACAAGAATTGCTTAAACAATCTTATAATACACATGATCAAAACCCTAATTCACCTTCAAAAGTAGTAGAAGATGAAGATCATCCATTTTTCTTGAATAACTTCTTCCCATCTCCATTTCTTGATGACCATGAACTCCCACTAAGCCAAATATTTTCTCAAAAGCATCATCAAAAGCAAGAGGTTAGTGATAATAACCATGACATTAATCTAGACAACACCATCAAAGATATTGACAATTCAAGATCTACCCTACTCAACATGAAAATCATGGGAGATCAGAGTTCAAATCCGGCCATATTATCATCACCATCATCAAAGAAGAGAAAACAAAGTGCAAAACCACGAAGGAGAACAGGAAAAAAGGATAGACATAGCAAGATTTGCACAGCTCAGGGTGTGAGAGATCGAAGGATGAGATTATCCCTTCAAATAGCACGTAAGTTCTTCGATCTCCAAGACATGTTAGGGTTTGATAAAGCAAGTAATACCATAGAATGGTTGTTTTCCAAGTCCAAGAATGCCATCAAAGAGCTCTCAAGAAACATCCCACAAGAGAATAATTGTAGTGATCAAAACAATGATGATGATGATGATGATGATCATAGAAAATTGAGAAAAATTGGTTCAAGTGACAAGCCAATAAGAGAAAAGACAAGGGAGAAAATGATGATCAAATTAGGTCACAACAAAATGTGTAATCAAGAATTGGATGAAACAAACCCTATAAGTAGTACTATTGATCATAAATTAGGGTCAAATTCAAAATCTCTTGAACATCAATTTGCTAATGTTGGGATCATGGAAAGGTACTTAGGTGGAGCAAGTTATTCCTCTATTACTTCTATATTTGATTATGACAACAATGGAGTAATCAAAGGAGACATAGATATTTCTAACAATATGGGGATTCTTGAAAATTGTTCAATGACAAATGAGGTTCAAATCCCATTTTCAGGTAATAACCCTAGCTCAATTTATTTGGACAATTCAAGGTTTCATCAATTTTAGATTTTTGGACCAAGAAAATCATTTCATCTGCAGGTGTTAAGACTAAAAAGGATAACTCGATACACTAGGCTTCAGCTATGTGCGAGATTTCAAGAAGGGCTGGACCACAAGGATATTAAGACTTTTTTTTTTGTTTGGTTGTTGATTTATGGAATATGGCAAAGTTTGGTATTTTTGAACTTTGCTACTTGATTGTAGAAAGGTTGAGAATTAATAATAAAAAATATCTTTGTATTACTATTTGGTTTTTTGTTGATTTGGGATTCAGGTATATATATAGTTATTAACTGCTATGCAATTGTTTAAACTCTTCAAAAATATTGTGATGTTCGAGTAAGATCTTTATGAAATGCACTATTTTTAAAAAATCTGATCAACACATACAACACACCAATTAATCGCGACATTTTTAAAGATCTCGAGCAACCTTATACTACAGAGTTGTACATGCTTCTTAGAATTACTTCCAGAATCCATATACTAACATTAAGTAGTTAGTCAATTTTTTATACAAAGAATAGTGTTTGTATTAAGGTCAAGCACAGTTTTCGAAGTTGGAGGTTTTATTATTATTTTTAAAATTGTTGTAGTTATTTTTGTTTTTATGTTTTTGAATTTTGTCAGAAGAGGATATTATAACTGAGCTGCAGAAAATTATTGTATACTTTAAACTAGTTGTGCTCAATCATATGAATATTCCATTTTATATGTTTAAGACAATTTTTATTATTTAGAAGATTCATTAATGTTAGACTATAATTATATTAGTTGTCAACTTAATGCAACCCACATCTTCTATCTAGATTTAGAATCTATGGCATAGCCACATGTATGATAAAATGCGATCTTGAACACTTTTTATCGAAAAATTATCTATATATATAATTAAAAAAAGTCACTCATCTTCCATTCTTATCAGTATTCAAAAGCTAAATTAAGTTATGGATTTTTTTTATGTATGCACGACACTTAAAAAGATAACATGTTGGATTTCTTTTTTCTCTCAACATAAATAAAATATCTACAACTTTTATCAATATTTTACCATTACTTCAGAATTATCCCTTCATATAGTACAATGGAAATGTCCAGGTATAGCACGAAGCGATGCTTCAATAATTCAATTTGTGTTTGATCTTTAATTTTTCCAAACTAACACTAATCTATCTCAACAAAAAAAAAAGTGTTTTTCATACATAGCTTATTATTTCATAATCACTTCTTAATTACTTAATTAACTCTTAATAATAAATAGAATTAATTGAAACAAAAAGTGTTTTTTTATGCATGACTTATATTATTTCAACAAGTCAAATGAATTTTTTTCTCTACCTACAAATTTAAGAGACATTAATTTCCTTGTGGTATATTTATTGCAAGTGTCAGATGCCCCACATTATTTAACATTGACTTTTGTTTTTGTATCCTCAAATTCATAGTCGTTATATAATATAGTCAAAGTAAAAGAAAAGTCACGTTCAAAATAATAAATATCAGTACATACAATTGAATGAAACATTAATTTGCAGACAATATTCATTTGTTTGTTTTTACGCTATCAATATAATTTAACATGTATAACAAATTATTCGTCATATCAATTTATTATAAACAATTATATTTGTTATTGTAGGTGAAAAGTAACCTGATACGTAAAAATATTATATTAATTATCTGTCAATGTCAATGTATATAACTTAATTTGAAATTTAAATATCAACCACAGATGCAACTTTCCAATTTGTACATAAAATTTTAGTAGTCAAAAGCAATAAATTGCAAATAATTAATGGTGCATTAAATGAGGAAATATAGAGGAAAAATAGTCGAATCCAATTTCCATCTTATTCTATTCTGTCTAAATTATTCTCATTTTCTGCTATTCTAGTTATTATACCTCTGAATAATATAAACTGTTCGAATTTTATGGTAAATCTTTCAAAAATGCATAGCTGTTGAAGCATTCATACCCAATAATATTATTGGAGAGCACAAAAATCAAATTGTTACTATGGATGCAAACGGGGTCGGGGTGGGAGTGGGGGTGGGTTTGAAATATTTTTTAGGCAAGGTGGGGCGGATTGTAAGCAAATTTTCTTGATAGGTTGAAATCTTCACGAGTTTACGTGGATTTGCCTTGCAATCAATCACCCCTCCTCACACCATTTGCCAGTAATGAGTTAATAACTTTGATGGTCACTCAATTATCAACCCAGAGACTATAATGAAAGATAATTTCTAAATCTAGATAAAAGGAAAGGAGGAATCCATTATAAATTCCTACTTAATAGAGATATTGAAATTGAGAAATTAAAAAAAGAAGATGTTTAGGAGAAAGAAGGAGACAAAAGAGAATGATTTGGGGAAACTAATGGTAAAATAAAAAGTTCAATATCATATTTTTAACGGGTCGGGTTAAATGGGGCGGATCATTAAATGGTTTAAATGGATATGTATTTGGTTTTTAAAATTTTGGTTAAAAATAAAAATTTCACGTTAGCAAATTTTAGTGAAAAAAATAATTAAATAGTCTGAGTGACTTTCTATGCAAAGAAGTCATAGTTGAGTGACTTTTGAGTTTGAAAATGAAAGTTCAGTGACTTTCTGTGAAAATAGTTGATAGTTGAGTGACCATCAAAGTTATTAACTCATTTGCCATCCCTAATGGTTACTACATAGATTTTGCCTTAGTATCCGCAATGTGAATATTTTTTCTTTTCCACCTCGATATAAAGGATTCGATTAAATTTGTGTTTGAATCGAAAAGTTTTTTATTAAAGATGAAGGATGTTTCCTAATAAAACACAACTCCATATCCAGAAATCAAATTCGAAATCTTCGACATAAACTTGAGTGTGTGCTAAAGTTCCTCAATAGTACTAAATTATTGGCAGTCATGTACAACAAAGAAAAAAGACAACAATATTTCATGGATCTAATTACATTTGTTGCAATATTTTTAAAAAATTGTACTATAGAAAAGAATAAAAAGAATTTACATATTACAAGTCAATCTTTTGGGTTGACTATAGTAAATTCATGGGGTAACCAACTCAATAAATTCATTAAATAGAGTCAAAGACATCTCATTTAAGTTATTTCTCCATGACTTTCACATTCAAATATCATGTTACATATTATTAGCTTTGACTCAACAAATCTCATAAATTTATTTCTTAATAAGCTATATATACTATATATTAACAATCTAAAAGTGTGTACTAACCTAGAAAAGTCTGTCAATTATTCTTTGTGATTTACTCTCATCGATCCGTCCTCTGTCATGGACATTACAATGAACCAAACCAATATTATGTCACCTAATTATATCAACAATTGATTCAATAGGTAATATTTGAAATTTTGCACAATGGCAAATAATTGGATTCTGTTTTATCGATATCACATTTACTATGACTAGAATATATACACACATTATTTTAGGTTTAATACATCAATAATTAACTCCTTAAATTTGTCAGTAGAATATTCCATTTAAAACATTCAAACTACGACTTGATTCAATTAAACACCTAAATACACAATAAAATAGTTTGATAATTAAATTAACCACACAAAATGCGTCACATCTTTTCTAATTGACTGAAACCATTTGTATGGACCACGAAAAAGAAATATCTCTTTCAAACTTTACCTACCATTAATTTCACTTTCATTTTAATTCAACTTCATGAAAATTTGTGCCTCTTTTCTTCAATAATTTTTTCACTATTCTGACACTTTGGACTCAGATCAGTAGTAGTATATAACAAGAAAAAAGTGATACCAATAATTTATGCTTTGATATGTAGTATTAAAAAAAAAATATATCATACAATTAGATCACTTATAAAATAATTAAGGATAAAACTCTTGATTATAAGCATTATAATTGGTAAACTAGTTACCTTGTGATATATTTTCATTTTTAATTAGCACACTCCAAAAAGAAATGCTCACTTCTATATATGACATGTTCTAAAACAAAATATTTTAGATGAAATTATTTCTTTCTTAAATTCCGTACCAATTCTAACGGTAAAAATGATAACTAACCAACTACCATAGGTTATTTATAGATGGTCCCTTTATATATATATATATCGATGTGTAAAAAATCTTTATACTGTCAGTGTACATTTGATAGAATTATTGAGCATTTATTGCCTTTTTCACCAAATTGGGTTCTGCTAGAAAAAGCACTATCCTATTCTTAAAATTGATTTTTGGAAGAAATCAGAAGCAGAACATTGATAGATGCAACATGTTATGTCAAAGGTTGTTACTTCAGTTGGAGAGACAAAAGTCTGTTTTTGTGTGTGTTTTAATATAGAATGCTCCTTAAGTTCCATAATATTGTGTCACATATTGATTCTTCATGTTCTTTTAAGTAACCCGTGGATCCGATTACATTCAAATTCGTAAAAAGTAATTTTACATTAGAAGGTAAAATGCTCTTTAAAAAAGCAATTCCATTACTCTAAGAGAACTCGAATCTGAGAGTTTTAATTAAGGATGAAAACTTATTTACTACTTCACCATGACTCTTAATGGTTGAATCACATATTGATTCTTTGTGTTCTTTTTCTTGATTTCCGATCCCATCTTGTGTTTAGTTTTTGTATTGGAGTCTGACTAAATTTAGATTCAAGTCATACACTAGGGTAAAATGCTTCTTAACAAAAACAACTTTGTTACGCTATATAACTCAAACCTAAAATCTCTGATTAAAATAACAAAGTACTTACACCTCTACCGCGACTCAGATGAATAGTGTCACTTATTGGTTCTAAATGTGTCTTTTTTTTTAAAGGAAAGTAACTTTCTATTTTTATCTTTACCCTAGTGACACTGTCAGAATTGAGGGACATTATTATTGATGGGGCCAGCCGGCCAGATAACTATCTACTCTGCACATGATTTCTTTTCTTCCTTTTTTGAGAAAAAAAATAATTGAACAACTTTTCGAATACTCCCTCCGTCCACAATTATTTGACAGGTATACTAAAAATAGATGTCCAAGATTAATTGTCAATTTAAACAATCAAAAAATAATTAGTCACGTTTTTCCAATTCTGCCCTTAATGATAGTGTAGTTCAATTGAAAAGTTATGTGGACTTTTGGTATTCTTGGTATAGTAGGGTTATATTAGTCAAATTACACTTTGTATTAAATTTTCCTTGAGGGGTGTGCATGACCTTACCCTGACAAACAATTGTGGACGGAGGGAGTACTTTTTTTTCCTGGAGATGAATTTTGACAAGCTTTGAATTGAATTTTCTTTCCACTCATACATTTTTACTTTTGCATATTTCGAACACAACTTCAACTTTTAAATATATTTTTTTTCCCTTCAAATATCATATTTTAAAACAATTTAGTTGATGATATTGAAACTAATCTGATAAATAAACAATTACGTCTTTAGATAAAAGCGTACAATCATTTTATACCCATTATATTTTGTAAAAGATATAACGGTTGCGTGGTGAATTTGAAGTGTCAGGTGGCATAGACTTTTTAGGTTAAATTTTGGAATTTAGTATAGGGTAATAGTAAGAACATAATAGGTTAAAACACAATCAACACGAGATTTTTTTTAGAGTTGTAGAGATGGGTAGAAAGCTAAGTTGTTCGAACTCGGGTGCGAGTGTCTGATATGAGTGTAAATTTAGAGGTCGGATTCAAAGGTACGTATCCTACACCCACATTGTGTCCACTGAAGAGTCCGAGCTACGTAGGAAGAAAGTAACTTCTTGCATCTTCCACAGCTACACAATTTATCTGGCACTTACCTAAACGAGTACATTTCTTTCAATCAACATATACTTTGTACTGTTCTAACTTTGCTGTGATGGATATAAACTCTTTTATTCAAAGAAAATACAAACACAGTAAAAAACGGAACAAAAATCACTCGACGAACATCAAATCTGTACAAGCAAACTCAACAGCCTACCCGAACGATTAATAAGCAGGGAGTCAACAAATCTCCAACTCAATTTTCGACTGGTAGGTTAACAAATCTATCGGCAGGAATGGATCATATTGTTAAATTCTCCTTTGTTTCTTCGATGGAACAGTAGCTTCAGACCATGACGAGGGCTTAAATCCTCCGACCAACAGCTTTGATGCAGCAGAAGCGTTGATTTTTCTCCTCTTAGATTCCAATTCTGAATGCTTAGAAGAGCCAGACGATCCAAAGATTGAACCAGAGTAAATGATGGCTCGTTTATCTCTTCTGTTCTTATCGAACTTATGAGCAAATTTAACTGTTGCAGCAGTTGCAGCATCCTCTGTAGAAGGTGGTAGTAACCTAATACCAAGTCCTATTTTCTTAGCAGCAGCCTCTTCTTCGGCAACTCTTTTCTTTTGACCCTGTGTACATGCCAGAGGATGATAAGGACTATTTTAAGTGTCGGGTATAAAGGAATAAAGGAGAGAGAGTGCAGAAAACCAGTAATAAATAAAAAACATACCCTAAGCGTGGCTCGAAGAGCCTTGTTCATCGCATAATCATCTGAATGTCTAGTATCAGATACTCGCTGAAGACGAACAAGTAAAGGCTCAGCTTTTTTCTTCTTCTTCAAGTCCTCCTCCTGGTGCTCAAGGCGATAAAAAGGATCCACCAACTTACTTTTATCTGGATAGGAGAAAAGTAGATCAGTTATGAACAAAGTGTAATCCTCCTAATAATTACAGTTCAGTACGATAAATACTGTATGGTAAATTGCAGAGAGACTTCTATGCATCTGTAAATGCAATAGCTTCCCTAAGTGTAATAGCAACATGAATTCATCTAGAAATGCACCAAACAGTTCTTCAATACAACTATAGTACTTACCTTCATCTACTGGGAGTACCAAGGTTTCAGCATCTTCAGCGTCATAGTCTTCAGTCTTCTTTTGAGCTCCACTAATAATAACATACGCACAGTTTTTTGGATCTGTTTGAATGACAATCTCATGCTTGCAGCATGCAGATTTCATAGAAAAGCTCCATATCTATCACAAGGAATTACAATTAGCAAACAAAAAACAAAGAGTCACTTGAGTTGGCAAATTTTGGCGTACAAGTGAAAATTTTCCGTTTCATTAACTGCATCATGAAAAAAACTTACCTTTGTGGAGTAATAATTCCCTACTTGCTTTTTCTCAGCATTGAACCTCACACCCTTGGCAATCATCGACTCACATCCCCCACACCAGATATTGAATGGCATCTCAAACCTATAACAAAAGGATATTGGGTAGTGAGTAACGATGCTCATAACAGCAGAGATAGAAAATAAATAATGCATGAGACTACTAAGTAAAAAAAATGATGCATGAGCAAGACACTTCATTTTCCTTCTTTTGTAACTGCACAGATACCTACAATCATCATTTCCGAGATACTAAACTCAGTTTACTAACAATGTTATCAAGCAGGTACTTTCAAAAGTTTTCGGTTTCAAGTATGCATTTCGAATCATCATATGCTTACCAATGTCAACTGAGGCGAGACACAGCCTCAAGCTAAAGTTCCAACGCGTTAGGTGATTCGTAATATTTAATTTAACTCTGTTAAAAAATAAAATCATGCTAATAAATTCTACTCCAGGTTAAGCAATTAAAAACCCAAGGAAGCAAGTCCGACTAAGCCTCTTTCTTTCTTCCTTTCTTTCTATTTAAATAAGTACTAATATGCATTACAATGTTTTAAGACGTACATGAACGCTTCCCTGAAAAATAAGGAAGGTTTTATGAGATGTTCATTGAAGTTAAAGTTAACATCATGGTAAATCCCCCCTTCTATTTTTTATTTTTTTTTGGGGGGTAGGGGATAAAATTGGATAAAGAGAATAAAGGCAACAGATATCAGATGCAATGCAATGGTAAACATCACTTAAAATTCTTCTACCCAAAAATACACGTCTGTTTTGTTTTTCTCCTCATCCAGATTATTGGTTACTGTTCAAAATGTTTGCTTGGTCTTGGCATCCCAATGGACAAGTAAAAATACAGAATTTCATAGTTCAGTACCTTATAATTAAAATGCCCTGGTCTATCTTTCTTGCTCTCTCTCGGAGAGCATGTTGACCATGGAACTTGTTCAGTGAACCCTGAAAAGAAGCATGAATTAGTAACTAGAACTCTTTTTTGAATCCAATACTCCACCAGATACAGAAATGTAAGAATAAAAAAAAAGTTGATATCTATTTACCTTCTTGGGAGACCATTCTGGAGGATAGTAAAAGTTGTCTGCCCTAGCAGCTGCAAGTGAAGACTGCAAAACACATAAAAATAACAAACAACAGTTTAGCACCAGAATTTCGACAGTTCAAAAAAAACAAGCGATGGAAACTCAAACCAAAAGTTTAATAGGTGCTAAGGCAGAGTTGCGCTGTAAATTGTGTTACTGCCTACCATACAGGTAGTTAAAGTTAAGTCTTTCGCACACTTATTTAACACACAACAATTGCTAAGATAGACGAATACAAGAAAATTACAGAGCTCACTGGTGAATTATAAAGCATTTCACAATGTTGATGGGTGAAAAAATAAAAAGATAACTAAAAAGGTAAGAAGGGCAAGAATAAAAAACGGAGAGATACATGTCATATCTGCTAGGAAGAAATGACTGGAAGGCCTTACACATATAAGCTTTCTCAACCTCTCAAAAAAGGACCAAAAAATAGAAGAGTACAACTTCCCCACACCTTTTACAATCTTAGAAAAAAAAAGTGGACGCAATAAAATAGTTCTCAAGAGGATCAAATGCAGGCCTTACATGAACCGAATATATAGTAGAAGGAAGGGATCACAATTTCAGACAGCCTCATAGAGTTTGATATTGAAACATATGAACTAAATACTACTGCCTAAATTAGTAATCAATTGGAAGATAGAAACCATGATCAAATAAATCAACCATGAAGCAGCAACTAACCGCATCTCAATCTCAAACTAGTTGCAGGAATCCCATCTATACAACTCCATTAGACCCTTTAACAAATGCAGACGATTCCTAAAAATTAACTATTCCTATGCCGACTGTTAATAAACCATAACCCTCATCCTTTTATCTAGATTTGAGGCCAGCTATGCATTGTGTAACTTACATAGCCAGAGCTAGATACCCTAATCAAACATGACCAGCAAAGAAATTATGTTTAATTAGCTCTGTAAAGCAACTTTTATGAAAAAAAAAAACTTAACTTTTAAGATATAGTATATTTTTTTTTACAACCATGCTGTCCAGGCCACCTTGCGCGCACATAAACTAATTTCACGGATACCTCCAACGTCCCACCAGCACCTAGACTCATGGTTCTCAACAGACTTCATAGACCACTATGCCACACCCTCAGTAACTTCTAATATTCACTAATACCCAAACTGGAACCATTAATCATAAATCAGCTCAAAAACTCTTCCTAAGGTAAATTCATAACAGTGTAATTCAAAATCTTCCCAACACCTTCTATCATATTCAATTATAGATAACTCTCAACAAATAACAACTCAAAATCCAAAAAATAACAATCAAACATTGATATAAACCCTAGATGTTGAACAAAAACTGGAAAAATCACGAATTAATCATAATTAACCAAACATATCATGATCTACGTACCATTTTTTGACCTTCAAAGCTTCGTTTATCTGATCGATCGTTTGGATCCTTGAAGATTCAGTTTAGGGATTTCGCGTTTTGATTGTAGTTTGGGGATTGTTTGATGATTTTATATGTGAACAAGACGACACCGTTTAGTTAATGGATTCAGGCGGCAAAAAGCCCGTAGGCGGCGGTCAGTTTTATTGATGGGCCTGGACCAACATTGGGCCGTAATTGATGTATTGTACAAATAGCCGATATAGAGGTTGATTTACGTAAATGTCCTTTTTTTAAGGTTATTATTTAAAGAGCAACTTTCATATATAGCAAACACAAAATTCATTTATATGATATAGCAAAGTTTGCATAATTCCGCTCCATAGCAAACATATATATATAATTCACTATACATATACAAAAAAAAACAGTTGTATAATTCGCTATACATATACAAAGAAAGCAGTTGTATAATTCGCTATACATATACAAAAGAAAACAATTTTATACAAAAGATCAATTGTATAATCTGTGTATGTATAAAACGAGAAAGACAGAAAGGCAAAAGAAAACTGGGCAGGGAAATATTTGTATTGTATAATTATAAGTGTATAGGACGAAGATATATATATTTGCATGTGTATATATACAATTTTCTCTCGCTTTATACAAACAAAAGCGCAATTTATACATTTCGTTTCTGTTTGTATAAGCGAGAGAGGCGAGGGTGGCGAGCGAGATCTGGGAGAAGGGAGAGAGGGGAACGAAAATGTATGTATACATACAATTTCCTCTCGCTTTATACAAACACAAACGCATTTTATACATTTGTGTTTGTATAAAAGCGAGAGAGGCGAGTGAGATTGCCACCAAACGAGAGTGGCGAGTGAGATTCCACCAGGGAGAGTGGCGAAAATAGCAATAGTTTGCTATAGGGTACAATTAAATCAAAGTATATTTATAGCATTTAATTTGAATTAACAGTTTGCTATTATGTACAATTATCCCTTATTTAAATTTGTCCCTTTTTAAAAAAAGTTGTGTGAATATAATCTTCGAGAAATAATCATTGCGTACAATATTAGACTAGGGGTGTCAAATGGGCTGGTTGGGTTGAAATTGGAGATATTAAAATGGTGGGTTGCAATAGAAATCGGGTTGGGTCTTGACCCGTCCAAGTTTACTTTGGGCTAAAAAATGGGTTGGGTCTTGACCCGCTTAATCTCAATTATTTTAACATAGTGATATTTAACTTTTATAATCACAATTTGAATTTTAACTCTTTTTTTTTTTAAAAAAAAGTAACAAATGGATAGATAAATCCTAAAAGATATTAAATAGATAATAATTCATACCCTCAATATAGGAACATATATTAAAAAAGAGTTTTAAAACGGGTTGAAATTGGAGATTGAATTGGGCTCAATTGAGGATTCTCTTAAAATGGATTAGGCTTGAATGAGTTGAGATTGAACCCAATTCAAATTATCTTGAGCCCAACCCTTAAAATTTTGGACGGGTTGGACGGGTTACCTATGTTTGAGTTCATTTTTGACACCCTATATTAGACTATTGTTCTCATGTATTGCTTAATTTTACAGATAAAATATTAAATTGTCGTATAACATTCATGACAAGATATAAATTTTCTGATAGTAATATTTTCTTAGGTTTTCGGTTTTCTCTGAATAAATTTTTAGATTGTTGTCTAAAAGGTTCTAGATTGCAAGAAAAATAAAATGGGGTCATTTACTAAATAGAGGTTACAAATAGGGACGGGTGATAAGATTTTATGGTTTTCATTTTTTCAAGACTCATGTTAAGGCATAATCGTAGTATATAAATTTTTGTAAGTTTAATCAATTTGAAATCAACTTTGGAGTTTCGACGTACATGATCAAAGTTGCAAAAATTTGTGTGCTAGATTATAAATTATTTCCGAAGTTTGACACGTTACTTGTCCAAACAAAACTTTGAATATTTTTGTCTAGAGTTTAATAAATACGTTAAAAAATTGACTCGTCAAAACCTAACTTCAATCGATTGGAACATAAGTAAAACTTAATTTTATTTTGAATTTGGCTTGATAGTCTCAAAATTTCACACATGCACTTCTTGGTTGATCTTCTTTTGTCATAGTCACATAACAAATATTTCTTTTTTGTTTTCTTTTCTTCAATATCATAATGAAGATTTTGGGTGGTATAGAAATGTGAAAACCATTTTAGATAAATACCACTAAAAGTGCACTTATATTATTGCTTATTATTTGTTTCCCATATATATTATACCCCTATACGACACCATCAATACATTATAACTAGCTTCACTTTTTCCAAATAGTGTGTAGAAGATTGCTTGGTAGAATGATAATATGGAGTACACTTGTTCCCCCACCATAGAGCAAAAGGATTTAGCAATTTAGTTGAAACCTATAGATGCATGTTCTCCTTATAGAAAGAGAAAAGAGAGAGTTGACTTTTATAAAATATTATTGTTGTGGTCGGTCCTTTTATATTTTTTTAGTTCGAGCAATAATTATTGAAAAAATAGATACCAGTAAAACTGATTTTTAACATGAAACAGTTGGTGTTCATATCGATCTATATATATATATAATACACCTCATACAATAATACCTCTTGATTTCAAAATCTATATGGTATAATTCAGGGGATTTTGAATTTTACATAATGACCACTTTTATTATTCCTTGAAATCTAAGTAACATTTATTGGGAAAAGGGTCTACCTCTCCCATTTCCTTTAATTTCCACCCAACTACTCACACAATATCTCCACCTTTCCTTATTATACACAACATTAAATTTTTAGCTTATTCACAAGTCTCACATGTAAGCAAAAATCCATTAGATTCAAGCTGTCAATCTTCAAAGTTTCTCAATCTCCAAGAAGTGAAAATAAATAAAATAAATTGATCCTTTATTATTTCATTGATGATCAATATTATTATCCATGTTTCCTCTTGTGATCACTATTTTCTTTCAACATGGGCTTAAAGGTTCCTCATGTAATATGTTTTGTTCTTTGGTTTTCTATACTTGTTCTCTTATTTCAAGAATTCAAATTCTTGAAAAACAACAACAAAGTCATTATATATAATGATCATGATCACCACTCTTTGTTTGGTCAAAGAAAAACACTTATAGCAAGTAATTTTGACTTCACACCTTTTGTGAAACATGTTCACCACCACCACCACCACCACCATCACCATCACCGGGACGATGTCTACGAGCAACCGGAGGCTGAGCCAGCCGGAAGTCATGAGATTGATCAACGATATGGTGTCGAAAAACGACTCGTCCCGACCGGACCGAACCCTTTGCATCATTAGGGTTTTGGAGGAGGGTTTTATACAAAAATAATGAAATCAAGCTTCCTATTGTTTTATTCTTGATCAAGAACATGGTGTATGATCTAGTAAGTCTTTTTTTTTTTTGGTGTTTTGTGTACATTTACTAATGAAAATGCTTTGATGTTATAACATTTAGCTTATTTCTTTAGTTATATTTATTGTTAACTTGAAAACATCTATATAAGAATGTCATGATCATTTTAATATTAATCTTATAAAACTATGATGTATAATAAAACACTTGCTTGAACAAAAAATAAATTGTTCGAAAATCATATCAAATTTAGGTTTTTCTTTTGTTTTCTATTTGGTTTAGTATATGAAAGTTACATTTTAGAAATAAACACATTCTAACAAAGGCGACTCTATTAATTTCAAAATTTGAATCTGAAATCTCTGATTAAGGAACGCGGAGGGAGGGGGCAAAATTAGGTTTGGTGAATGTTGTTGCATGGGTGAGTTGTGAAAGAAAATTGTCAAGGGAGCAGATGAGTAGCTGTAACGGCACGGCAAATAGAGAGGAATATTAGACTACTTATTAGCTATCATAATAATTATTATGAAATTAATTAATGTTGTTTGTTAGTATAGTTGAAGGCTAAATGTGCAATGCACGTGAAAAGTTGGGTAATTAAATATATATACTAGCAAAATTAAAGTCCCATAACTATACCTAAAGGTTTGTCTCCAAAAACGTCCTAACTTTTTTTATTGTAATGCAGTAGATTTTAATTAGAGGCGAAATTAAAATTTTGAATAAATGGTGATATTATTAATTCTGTTGAATTTTATAAGCATTATGATATCTCACCACCTCTAATTTTATAAATGTTTAACACAACAATTTCACAAATATCATATATCAAACATAAAAACATTCATCTCAAAGACTTACACAAAAACATTTGATAAGAGTTAGTGGTGCTTTTTTTTTTTCCTATTCGATATTTAAAATATGTATTGAAATTTGATTAAAGTTAGATTTACTCATTACATGATCCGTTTCTGAACGCGACACTCTCAAACTAGCGGTGCTTTAATTTCTCTTAAACAAAACTCATGATTGTAATATTTCTGAATGGAAAAGAACATGAAAAAGTTAAAACATGATGAAAATTAATTGCTTGAGAATGCATAAACCATCAACTGCAAAAAAATATATGCAATTATGCTGAATCTTATAAAAGTTAGAAATGTGACATTGAAGTTTAGACAACAATTTACTTTTGTGCTAGTAATTTTTTTATTATTCATGATGGTGATGTTTGTCCAGAAAAAAACTTACTTTCCTGCGTGAAAATATTAAATGATTAGCGGCACGTTATATACTACTTTGTTCATTTTTAATTGTCATATTGTACTTTTTAAAAATTAATTTGATTAATTTTCAAAGTGAAATTAGAATACATTAATTCAATAATTTAAACAAAAAATTTAGATATTCAAAAATAATATGAAAAGTATTACAAATTGCAATTTTTTGCATATCAATATGATGAAAAAATACATCATAAAATATATCGTGTTCACGTAGGATTCATACCTTCGAGGAAGGGTCACATTTTAAAGGTGTGTGACGTAGACAACGTGTCTATTCTAATGTACATAAGCATTAGACGTGGTTGCTTTCACCATTCAAACTCGTGATTTATAAAATTTAGTTACTCTTCCTTCGTCCCAAATTAACAGTTACTTTAGCTCAAAAAATTATCCAATAAAGCAAGAATAATCATGATTAAGTCATAAAAAGTTATATACATGTAAAACATACACATATCTATTCATGAGTCCTTAAAATGATTTTTTTAATTGAAAATAGACTTTACAATATTGCATCTAACCTTAGATCTTATCATTCAATATACTTGAAGCAAAAGCACCAAACATACTCTTTGCATTTAATTCTTACGTAGCGTTTAATTTATACCTCATTTGATTTTTCTCTCCCATTTACAAGACAAAATAATTGGGTTTTTTTTTTTTTTTTTTTGCAGATGGAACTGTGGAAAGAACATGGAAATTTTGATTTTTTTATAAGGGGAAATTGTATATAATAGCAAACTATTAATTCAAATTAAATGCTATAAATATAGTTTGATTTAATTGTACCCCATAGTAAACTGTTGCTATTTCACCTCTCTCCCGGTGAATCTCGCTCGCCACTCTTGTTCTCTCCCTCGCCTCTCTCGCTTTTTATACAAACGCAAATGTATAAAATGCATTTGTGTTTGTATAAAGCGAGAGAAAATTGTATATATACATATATTTCCGTTCCCCTCTTCCAAATCTCGCTCACCACTCTCCCAGATCTCGCTCGCTCACTTGCCTCTCTCGCTTTATACAAAAACGCAAATGTATAAAATGTGTTTGTGTTTGTATAAAGCGAGAGAAAATTGTATATATATACATATATTTTCGTTCCCTTCTGTCCCCTCTCCCAGATCTCGCTCGCTCACTCACCTCTCTCACTTTATACAAACACAAATGTATACATTGTGTTTGTGTTTGTATAAAGCGAGAGAAAATTGTATATACAAACATAAATGCATATATTTTCGTCTTATACACTTATGATTATACAAATACGATCTCCCCCTACCCAGTTTTCTTTTGTCTTTCTTTTTATAATGGTTGAGTTCTAACCACTTTGTCGCCCCTCAATTAATTTTACGAAATATATGTCATCTTTCGCCAGCACAAATATCAAGTAAAGAAAAGATATTTATAGGTGTCATTTTAGTTTGTTAGCTAAAAAAAGGTATAATAAACTATATATTGCAAGGAACAAAAAGAAGATGATGTCTTTCTGTCCCACCTTTCCTCCTCATGATGGTTAAGGTAGAAAGTTAATTAATTGATTCTTAATTAACCTTCTCATTGGTGGAACAAAATAATTAAAGTGAAATGTCATTTTCTGTGTGTTGTTAATTACCCAACAAATTATACTCTCTAGAAGATGCAGACCATTTTTTCTTTTCTTTTTTTCTTTTGGTTTCTCCTATCGAATGTTGTATTAAGATTTCATTAAATTTGAATTTGTATTGAAAAGTCTCATATTTAAAAGTAAAAAGCTTCCTAGCTAACAAAGGTGCCTCTAGTATATGAGGTTTCGGGTTCGAATCCAATCCCCTGAGTATGAGGTTACCTATGTTAGGAAGCACTTTATTCTCTAATGTGAGACTTTCTCGCACAAATTTAAATTTGTTCTAGCTCCAACGTGAGTATCAGATAATGGACGGAAAAAAAAACTACTAGTACTACCATAAAACTTTCCAATTTCTTATCATGGAAAGCACGTAGAATCACATGAAATTTGTATCAATTATAATAATACATGCATCATGATTAGCAAAACAAAAGTCCACTAAGACTAGTGTCTATATATATATTATTCTTAAGTTCGAGCTTTTTACGAAATGAAAATAAAATATGATTGAAAGTTTGCATTAAGAAATTTTATAATGTGCAAATTTAAATTTAATTAGGTTTTAATACGAGTATCAAACACCAAACAAAAAATTAATAAATAAGGATTTCTCGGTGAAATCACAATTAGGGGTGTTCACGGGTTGGTTTGGATCGGTTATTGGTCAAAATCAAAACCAAACCAACTTAATCGGTTTTAAAATTATCAAAACCAAACCAAACCAAATATAATATACATTTATCGGTTTTGTGATTAGCGGTTTCAGTTTGGTTCGGTTATTCGGTTATTAACCATACACAAAAATAAAAGAAACAATTCATTTAAAATGTGAAAAAAGTGACAACAATCCATTCAAAACGGAAAATAGTTAGAATGACTTAAATTACTGAACTTTCGATCACTAAATTTACTATCAATAAAGCTTTAAAATTCACTATATTGGCCTAGAAGGAAGAAACAATAACATTTTCAGTCCGACAAAGAATTGTCATAGACACTCATATACATGAAATCAATAAGATAAATGTTTCATCTTGGGCATTTTTGCTTTCAATAAGTAAATTATAAAGAAATTTTAATGAAAATATGTATAAGATCTTTAAAATTGTTTATAAAAACAATATATTAAGTATGTATATTAATAAAATATATGTGTATAATTCATCGGTTCGGTTCAGTTATTTCTTTGATTTTTTAAAAATAAAACCATAACCAAACCAAATACTATCGGTTTTCAAAAATCTAAAACTAAACCAAACCAAACCCAAATAAAATCGGTTTTATTTTATCGGTTTGGTTTGGTTTTTCGGTTTGGATCGGTTTTTATCCAAACCGTGAACACCCCTAATCACAATTATATTCAAATGATCTTATTATATAGGCGGAATGACCTGAAAGACCCTTGTACTTGGCTCCGTTTGTCAGTTGAACCTTCATACTCATCACTTTGCCAACTAGACCCTTAAACCCATCAGAATACAACATTTTAAGCCCTTTTCTCCTCCAGTCAATGTGATTGTAATGGACGCGATTACACGTGGAATTCCACATCATTTTTTAGTGCCACATGCGAAATTAAGTACTAAAAAAAATAAAATCAAATAGATCAATTTTTTAATTTAATTTCTTAAACTTTTCAAATAGTCATCTTCTTCATATTTGGTCACAAATTGAGCACTAGATTCATACCCATTAGATCAAATTCTTCTTGATTTAACTTGTAAATTCAATTACAAGTTCACCAACACAAACTCAATGAACCCCAATCAAAAAAATTAATTAATTTTACAAATTCACAAGACCCATTTATTATTTTTTAAGCTCTTTCAAGTTTATCAATGGAGTTTTAAAATTTTCAATAGTCACAATCATCCTTCACATTATCCACATCTCCTCGTTGAAACCATCTAATAAAAGAATGATACTAATATTTTTCAACCTAAAAAACAAAAATTTTAGAAGAAGTTGAGGCTACTGATTTGTATAAAAGAAGAAGAAGAAGAAGAAGAAGAAGAGGCGGAGAAGTGTGAATGTGGGGATGGAGAAAGAAGAATGGGCTGGAGAAAGAAGAAGGTTGAGGGTTGTGGTGAGGGGTGGAGGAGAGAGGGCTGGTGGAGAAGAAGAAAGGGTGGGTGTGGGTGAAGGAGGGTTGAAGAAGATGAATCTTATTTTTTAATTTTGTTAAATTGATTTTTTAAAAAGTAAAATATTGTTTTAACTCGCTTTCAAACGCGTGTAATCACGCATATTTCCAACTCACCAATATTAATGTCACATAAGCTCGGTCAATGATCAGAAGGGTTTAAAATATTGTGTTCTGGTGAGTTTAAGGGTTTGGTTGGCAAACCTCATATCGAAAATTTGAATTTAGAACCTCTCCATTGGATACAAATTGTTATACCAACAATATTTATTTGCAATGCAATTTTATTTTTTCCTTTATACGCTATAAAGTCCGCGAAATTTATTGATTAAGTTAATAAATGTTTGATTAGATTAATATAAAAACTTAATCAAGAAGAAATTATAATATAATAAGTAGTTCCTTTTTGCGTGATGGTTGTTAATTATTTAGTAATCACATTATAAGATTTAATTTAGGTAACATAGTTTAAATAATTTTTATACTATTAGATTATTTATTTACCTGTATACAAGTAAAATATCATATTTTAGGAAGGTTTTATACAAGTAAAATATCATATATATTCTAAGAAAGTTACTCTGAATATCATTTGAATGGTTTGACAAATTAATAGATTATTTACCTTGATTTGACAATATAAAAGATTATTTACCTTAACGGTGATAAAAATTAAACTCAATATATTCTAGAATAATTTTTTTGTCATAAGAGTAGGTGATTTTTAATTTAATGTATTTGGAATATTGTTCACTTAATAATGAACAAACCTACATATAATTAATATTGACCTAATCCAAACTTAAATAATTGATACACACGTCTTCAATGATTTCAAAAATGAAAAAAGTGCTTGAATTAGTCAAAGCATAAATTTGCAATTAAATATAATACCATTAATAAAGCATGAGTTAGTAAAGACTTGGTAAAAATTCATTAGTTGTTAAGCTTTACTAGTAAAAGTCTTCAAAGAAACAAACCATGAATTAATTTCTTAAACAAAAGTGATTTTTCTTTTCGTCTTGAAATTTTTTTAATTGACTTACTTAATCATAAAATAAGAAAAGTATATATAAATCCTCATAAGTTTAATGATTGAGTCATTAAAATAATTCCAACGCAAAATTAAAAGTTGAAATTTTTTTCCTACCTTGCAACTACTACAATTATAGTGTTGAAATCACTACACCATAAAATAAAATATCGTTTTAAGGTATATACACTGATGATATAAAAGTTCAATTATACTATCAATATATCTTAACCTATTGTAAAAGATTGCTTTCCATTAATTATTAAGGTTATTAATTAACGTTTGTACCAAAGACTTATCTGCAATTATCTTTTAAGTGATCTGTAAATATTTGTACGTAATATCGATCTAAATAAAAAACCCCTCCCCACCCCACCCCCACCCCTATTTATATACTCCTTACTCTTCAAGACTTTAATTTAACCATTTCTTTAATTAGTTTCTTCTTCATCTAATCATTTCCTAGCTTCTTCTCCCAACTTGAAATTTATCAAAATACCCTAATTTTGTTTAAAATGGTTCGTTCAATATTATTACCAAGAATTAATGGTGATAATTTATGTACTTCTATGCCATTAGCAATTGGTTTGTTTTTTTCAATAATAGCCATTGTAGCACTATGTGCTAAACATGCAAAAAAATCTTCAAACAAATCCAAAACTAATATTATAAGTGAATCCAAAATTGTTCCAAGGTTTTCATCACCACAACAATTTAGCCCTAACATGACCAAAAAAGGCGGTGAATTTTCCTATGAAGTTTCCGGTGAAGTGGCCGGAGAAGTGGCCGGAGATAAAAAAGGTTTGTGGCAAAAGACAATTATTATGGGTGAAAAATGTAAACCACCACAATTTTCTGGTGTGATTTATTATGATTGTTCTGGAAATAGGGTTTCTCAACTTCCAAGATCACCAAGAGCTAGTCCATTACTAAAATATGCTTGTTAATTATTTTAGATTTAATTATCTATATAAAATTTTGTTTTATATAATATGTTCATGTTCTCTCCATTTGAAAATTATTGCAAAATGTATGGTGCACTCGTGCTTTTATGAGATAGTGATAGAGTCTGCGTACATTATATCTTTTTCAGTATTCATTTGTAGGATTATACTGAGTATGATGATATATGATGCACCTATATGATAATTTTTCCTTCTTTTATGAGATAGTGATAGAATCTGCGAACATTATATCATTTTCAGTTTTTATTTGTAGGATTATACTGAATATGATGGTATATGATGCACCTAAATGATTTTTCCTTCTTCAGATTTCATGTGTGGCCGTTGAACTTTTGCAACATTAGAATAATTGAATTTTACACTATGATAATAGTATTCCAAAACAATAGTCTAATGCTAAAATGCTATTGCAATGTAAATGGTTAAACATCATATTATCGACAAAAAAATCTTGTACTTTCATGAGGTAGGGATTTAGTTTGCATACATTATATCCTTGTACGTATTTATTTGTAGAATTGCACCAAGTATCTTGGTATATGATGCACCCTATATGAGTTTTCCTTCATTCTCCATATGTTTCCTTGAATGTTGTTAGTTTCACGTATGATCATTGAACTTTACTCGTTATAATTTTTACCCTATAATAATAGTATTTCAAAACTATATTGTCGTGTTAAGGTAACTAATTTTTATCAATTAAGTAAATAGTATTTCAAAACTATATTGTCGTGTGAAGGTAACTAATTTTTATCAATTATTAGAGTTATTTAATGTGGTTATGAATAATTTTTTGATTTTATTGTTATAATAATTGGTAAAACTCAATAACCATATATGCAATTAACTTGGGATTCTCTCTCTCAAGTTTGTTTGCTTGTTATTTTATTTAGGTTCTAAAAATTAATTAATTCATTTAATTTATTATTCACTTTTGAGAAAAGCTAAGAGGAGTTTAATATAACTTTTCATACAATATAAAAAGATATTAGACTCAATCCCTTTTCTTTTAGTATAAATAAAATAAAAAAAGGTGACACCTTTTTGGGAATTGATTAGGAGCATTATAACTTTTTGATCACAAATTCCAACAATTATAAGAATATAAAAAAATATGAAGACGTAATGCATAAATATAAGTATCGGAATTAATTTTAATATCAAGAGTGTTATATTATATCTTGACAATTTTGATGAATTTAGCTTCAATGTTTTTAAGAATCAGTTTGATAATTATATTATTGATGTATGTGATACTGATAACGGATTCTCCAATTAGATGAATTTGGTGAGCTTTTTAAAAAAAATATAGTTGAACAAGAAAATATTTTTAATTATTCTCTTGGTATTTTGATTTGTGAAAGACTTGTTGGCAACAAGGTATATTAAAAAATGACTAAATATTTCATATTAATTCTAATGAGTTTGTGAGACCAAATAATCCATGTGACTTGTGAGTAATATTATTGAGATTCTAAAGTTCATTATATTATAATTTTTATGATGAATGTGTAATTATATAAGGATAAATAAGATTAGAAATGACGATTCTTAATAATGTTCGCAAATAAATATAACACACATTCTCTCTTCTTCTTTTTTTCATGCACCAATCATATGTAAGAAATAGTAATTAGCTGTCAAAAATATTTATATATATTTAGAGAACTTCTAATTCTAAATAAATAATCTCTAATTTACCTTAACATAATAATTGTTATTATTATAAGTGATAAAGTGAAATAAGTCCAACAAAAGCATCCATAAAGTTCACATGGTTAACTCCAACTAGTCAATTGAGGCAAGTTATTTAATTAATTACTAGTAACTAATAGTTTTTTTTTAATAATCAAATTCAAATGCTACTATATATCTTTCTTGTTGACATTTATTTGAAAGGAAAAAAAATTAAGTGGGGGTAATGTTAAATTTTACTTCAAGGAGCAAAGTAAACAATTTGACTTTTTTACTCAATCAATGTTTAGAATCAGTCAAATCTACCTAAATTTTTGTATACAGAGATCTCGGATTTGATTCCTAAAAATAAGTAAAAAATAATTTTCTTTTAATGAATTTTATGTAATATATATACAAATAAATCAATGTTTCAAAATATAGTTTACGTGAATAAAAAATAAAAATATATAAATAACTATAATACAGAGTTGCTAGAAATTTCTCGTGTAAGTATAAAGACAAATCTATGAATTTTGAAGAAAAAAATTTGATTAAACACCTTATATTTTAAAATAAGTGTTGTTTAAAAAAGCAATAAACACATTTAGCCTTCTAAAATTTTTGCCCAAAATTGTTTATGCACATAAAGGGATTATTTTGCACCTAATCTCAAATAGTAAACTATTTTGTTATTAGTTCTGTCTCAACTTACACGATACTATTTCTATTTTAATTTATTTTAAAAAGAATATTATTATTTTTATATTTAAAAACAATTTACTTTTATGAAATTATTTATAATCAAATAAATATTAATTTATTTTAAATTTCTTCTCAAATTTTATGTCTAGTCAAATGTGGCACACATCAATTAATACGAAGTGACTAGTAACATAAAGATAACCATATGGTGCAATAGATGGGGGCATGGGGCTAATAATCTCTTAACCCGAGATCTCGAATCATGAATATGGAAAAATCCGAAAGCCCTACTCAGGTTTATCATAGCGAATTTGAATTAGTCGGGCTTCGGTAAAAAAAGAAAAGAAAAAAGAGCCTATTCACTCATCTCCTTCATCTTTCAAAACTCTCAATTCAATTGCCATCTGCAACTCTCTGATTAAACATCTTTCACCCATAGAAAAAAATGTGGAGTTCCAGTATGCAAATCTTAACAGCATCTTCATTATTCTCCACCAAAAAGAACCAATATTCTGAATTTTTCAACCAGTCAGTGCAAAAGATAGAATCTTCAGCTAAAACTAGAAGAAGAAGGGGAGCAAGAATGGAGATTTTGGGCATGGCTAGTGATGATTCAGCTAAAAATGAAAAACCCACTAAGCTAATTACCTTTTTGGGTAAAGGGGGTTCTGGGAAAACTACTTCTGCCATTTTTGCTGCTCAGGTTTGTCGATTAAGTGGTCAATTTTGCTGTAAAGATTCTAACTTTATGTTCTGTTCAGTCTTTTATAAGCAGTTGATGGATGTTTTTGTTGTTTTGGTTGGAAACTTGGGGTTGTGTTATTTGGGTGTGTGTTGATGATTCTTTAGTCATTTTTGGATTTCCCACTGATGTCCGGAACCTGCATTGGAGTCAATTGATTTCAGATTTGCGCTGGAAAGTCCACGTTGGGTAAAGCATTCCCTAACAAAGGTGATACTGTAACCAGGGAGACTTGAACATGAGACTTTAGTTAAGGATGAAGGAGTACTTATAGTCCACGACAACCTTTGTTGGTGCTTCTTTAATCATGTGGGACTGAATTGAAGTTGAAAATTTTTCTATCCCTGGTTTCTGTGAGAGGATAAGATCTGTTTGTTTGTTGGATATGTAAAAAAAAATGGATTGCTTTCATTTGCTCTATGTAGAACTTGTATATTAGTATTGAATTTTGCTTGTAGAAGGCATATGGTTAGTATTGAGGAAGGTTAGATGAGAACAGAAGATTCTCAATCTGTATGGTGTACTCGACGTAGAAAAGTAGTTGAGTGAACTGTAAACTTGAATTTTAAGGTCAACATTCATACACTTAAATTCTGAGTATAGAAATCAAGAAAAGATGATAACTTTCTGTTAGTAAGAAATAAAGTTGTTAAATGCTATATAGTCTCACTGTTGAAAGAATATATAGTTTTGGAGTTGAATAATTTTGTCCATTTCTTGTTTTATATAGTGAGCAATTGAATGTTAGCCAAAACTAAGCAAAGATTGAGTTTTTCTGTTGACTGGAGTATGTGCTTTTAAATGAGTCAAACTATGCTTTATGAGGTTTATGTCAAGACAAAATATATTCAACAAACCTCAGAATAGAAGAATGTCATGATATTTCATCGCAGTTACTTTCATGATTTTTAGTTCATTTGTCTTCAACTGTCTTTTCTTTACAAACTGTTGACTTCAAGGCTTAGTTGCGTAGACTCTTCACTTTTGATACTGCATCCGTGTCGGATTCTCCAAAAATATACTACTTTTGGCGAATCCGACACGCATCAGTTGACATTTTTGAAGAGTCTAAGCAACATAGCTTCAAGGAGGTATACCAATTTTTAGGCCCCCAAGGCCTAGCTCAAGTGGCAAAAGGTGGAGGATTTGTGGCTTAGGTCGCAGGTTCAAGCCCCACACCATGCAAAGCAAATCCTGGTATTTAAGTGGAGAAGGGTAGAGGGGCGGGCCCATTATCCACCGAGTTTAGAAGGCTGTAATTGGTCCAAAGGGCGGGTCACAGATGGATTTCTCGGTTATAAAAAAAAAAAAAAAAGGTATACCAATTTTTAGTTACATATTCAAAATCAAAACAGCATAGTTTCCAACTTTAATACTTTTATTCATGAAACTGCAAGGAAAGCACGAGCAAAACCACATTCTCTCTTGTCACGAGTTGATTCTCTTGCTTGTCGGAAGGAGAACTCATTACACTTTGTCTTCCCTTTTCTTTTCCTTTAGACTCTGTGGGCAGTGGAGCAAAGAATTGAAAAACGTCCAGGAGTGCAAGGGAGGGGGTAGGAAATGAACAAACCTCATGAATTGTTTAGAAGTTTGTTTCCGAGGGATCACCATAAGGTTGTTCTTTTAGGTGAATTTATTTTCTATAAGATATCTTGACAAAAGCTGTGTTCTGTATGTGATGATGACACATACATTCAGTGCTCACGCATAATATTAACACTATTCATTGATCACTGCATCTCTGGCTTCATTTTCCCCTATAAATTTTAACAGCATGTTCTTCATTTAGTGGTTTATTATCTTGGCACTATCGCCTTGTTTTCTTTGTTTTTCGCCTTTCATTTTCAGTGTATGTCTCTGATATTATTACATGTTCATCTAGTACTTGCACATATAAATAAACCAACATTCTGCATCAACCTTGAATCTGCTTATCTTTTCCCCTTTAAACCTTAACTAATGCTGTATCATATCAGGAATTACAGTCTCTCCTGCATATGATAAAGTTAGGTAGACTAACTAGCAAGTTTCTTTTCTTACCAGCATTATGCAATGGCAGGGCTCAAAACCTGTTTGGTGATACATTCTCAAGATCCGACAGCTGAATATCTTCTGAATTGTAAGATCGGGACATCTCTAATTATATGCAACAACAATCTTTCAGCCATTAGATTGGAAACTACAAAAGTCTGTTCCTGTTTGACTCCTACTTCACCTATCTTCCTGCAATATTGAGATATACATTTGGTTGCAATTCATTTAGGCTGAACAATTATCAGTAATTGCAGATGCTCCTTGAACCTCTCAATAAACTGAAGCAAGCAGATGCTCGTCTTAATATGACTCAAGGAGTTCTTGAAGGGGTGGGTATGTAACTTAGTGGTGCGTTTATCTGGCATTCTTTTGCCAGAAAATGGATGTGTCGCTCTTTGAGTAACTTTCTTCATGTAGTAGGTATTCGGAGAAGAGCTTGGAGTGCTTCCTGGAATGGACTCCATATTTTCATCCCTAGCACTTGAGCGGCTTGTAGGATTTTTTGAAAATGTGGTTCAACAGAACAGCAAAAAAGAGAAATTTGACATTATTATATATGATGGCATGAGTACTGAAGAAACAATTAGGATGATTGGTGCGACCAGCAAAGCAAGGTTAGATCTTCTCCAAGACTTGTCAAATGTCTTATGTCTCTATGCCAAAACTGATGTGGAGTATCATATCACTATTTCCACGTGCAGATTATACTTAAAATATCTCCGCAATTTTGCTGAAAAAACTGATTTAGGAAGGCTGGCAAGTCCCTCACTTTTGAGACTTGCGGAAGAAGCCATGACTCTAAGCGGTAGAAATCCTAATCTGAATGGGAAAATGAATTCAGAAATTTGGGACCTTCTAGACCAAGTATTGGAGGTACACCAGCTGCTAATCTGTTTTCAAGATGCCACTCTATTTTGAACTAAAGGTTCTAATGATTTTGCATGCTGCAGAGAGGGTCTACAATATTTGCAGAACCAAAAAGGTTTGGTTGCTATATTGTGGTGGATAGAAACAGCCCCATGTCTATGGCTTCTGCTTTACGTTACTGGGGTTGCATAATCCAGGCTGGTGCACAGGTTTCTGGTGCATTTGCACTTGCAAAGCCAAATTCGAGTGGAGAAGTAGGGGAAACGATTGAGGACTTTTCACCTTTGCCTTCTGCTTTTGTTCCACATATCTCAGTCGGAGCCCATTTAGATTGGGACAAAATTATGCAGGATAGTCATAGCCAGAGTGCACGGAATCTTCTGACTGTAACAGCTCATAAGGCCAGCATTCCTCCAGTTATCTTTGATCCAACCAACAAAATCGTCACACTTCTCATGCCCGGTTTTGACAAATCAGAAATCAAGCTATATCAAGTATGTAGTATGGTTTGTTTCACCTTTCTGCATTATCTGTCTGCTATGATGCTAAAAATCGATCCTTTTGTGAACTTCAATGCAATGAAATTCTTCACTAGATAATAGATATTATTTTGGTAATAGACAGAATAAGCATTTACTAATCGATAATTTCTGTGGCATTTGCCATAGAAATTATCAAAAAGTGGTCGGCTTCTTCGGGGTGTAAGACTCTCTTAACTGCAATGAACACTGACTATGAAACATTAAACAAATGCTTACATTTACATGAAGCACTATAATATGTAGTTGAGTGATTAAGAGCATTCTTTGCTTGCTGTTCTACGATGTGATAAGATTTTTGCTGTTAATATAGCACGTGAAAAGTTCTACTGACATCTAACTTGCTTTGGTTATCCAAGTTGAGATCGTTTGACATCTAACGATGACCAAAGGCTCATTGTTGTTGTTTTTCTCACCATGTTCTTACTATTCATGCTACTGAAAACCAAATTATGGTGAAATTAATTAGAATTTCTGGCAATTTGCAGTTTAGAGGAGGGTCTGAGTTGTTGGTGGAGGCTGGTGATCAGAGACGTGTGATTCGTCTACCATCTCAACTTCAAGGGAAGGTTGGAGGTGCTAAATTTACAGATAGAAGTCTTGTCATCACAATGCGATAGCAGATGAAATCAAGAAACCTCACCTACATATTTAGCTACAAGCATGCAGAAAGAGTCACTTCACAGCAAATGTTGTAACATCATTGATTGTATTAGTTTTTACATGAACAAGTATTGGAGGTTGTCCATGTCCATGCCCATGTGATGATTGAGTCACCACAGATTAAATTCTCAAGTTTCTTGTAGATCATTTGTATGGTCATATTCACAAGTCGTTGGGGATAAGTTAATTTCGAATAAATTCTCGAATTGCTTTATATTCAATAGTTATATCAACTAGAAAACTTGCAGGACTAGAGTGTGTAAGGTATCCAAGTGTTTGACACTAATTGTTGCCAGGGTAATATACTCAAATTTCACAGAAATGAGGATTTTTGCCTTGTGCCCTGAAGGAGAACGCGTTTCCGCTTTTGTTTCTGAAGCAGAACAAAGAACATAACATCTTCTTGGAAAGTTACTGCATTTTATTTCTTTCTCATGAATTGATGAATATGGAGGTCCAAATTTCACTTATTGTTTAGTGAAGTTTTCAAAGTGTTTTACCCTACAATGTTTACTTCTTTTAAACTAATCTGTGTTATCTGATATTCTCCTTGAGTTGAACCTTTTGAATTGTACAAATGTCCAAGATAGAATATGTTTTGCTATACTTGGAGAAAATGATGAAATATACAATGACCAAAACCAAAATACAAATATTCTCACGGTTCTTGTGTATTCTCTCCTCCTGTTTGTGACTGAACACGACTCCTTAGTTCTTCAAACGCCTTCATGCTTTCAGCATCAAATCCTCCAGCAAACTGAAAAGGGAAAAAAAAAGACGAAAAAGAAGGATTTTCAAAGTCAAACTTATGAATTCTTCAATCTGTATCTTTACTAAAACAAGTGAACTAAATGCAGGTGTGGTGTATATACCTGATGAACTCTGAAAGCAAAACGAACTCCTTGTAGAATCAAAAATTCTCTGTTTGGTTCCTTCTCGGGTCCATCCATGGCATCAAGCTCTGATGCTACACGTTTCATGTACTTCCTCGCCAATTGTACTGATGAAAGCTTGATCTGCAGAAGAGAAATAACATAATGGATCATTTCTCTGCACACTTTTGTTATTTCTTTTGGATGTACCATGAAGTGAAATCGTATTGTATGTTAGTTATAGAGGTTCTTGATATTTGTGAAAATATGTTATGGAAACTTCACATTCTAAGGTTTTCTTGCAGCATGGTTCTTGGTGGAAAAGTTTGCGCTTTTATGTTAAAAAGCCTTGAGAAAGGACACCACAGTGACGTTTCTAGATGAGAACGTACCTTGCCAACAACACCTGAATCTTGCAACCAATCAGTAGGAATACCAAATTCTCTGTATCGTGATGCAGCCATTTCGCGAGTACGCAATAGTGCATAAACACTCTGTTCCACCCTGGCATCCAGAATAAAAAACTGAGTTAGCTATAGATAAATCTAAAATGAAAAAACAAAAAAGAACAACTGCACATGAAAGGATACTACTTCCAATTAAGTTGAAGTTTCAATATGGTCTGGAATAACTTGTTTAAAATCTCAACCATTTTCACATCCTACCGGTGGTGGAGCTAGGATTTTCACTAAGGGGTTCAAAATACGAAGAAGCCATAGGGGGTTCAACATCGACTATATATACATAAAAATAATTTTAAGCATTTATAAACAGTGTAATTTCCACCGAAGGCTGATCAGATGAACTCCTCGTCCCTACCTGGATTCCCCGCCCCTGCATCCTACCAAACCTAAATTCTCTAGTTTAAAGACAAGAGACATAGATATCATTGGAGACTTACTTTTCAAGCAACCTGTACATCTTTTTCAAAGCCGCATCACATTGAAGATTTGGGTCATCCACAAAGGTGGTTACTTGCTTTTCTAGTTTCATTAGATCTTGATATTCGAAAGCAGCCTCTCTCAACGCATCCGCTTTTCCCTCAGGCCAGTCAAAGTGCTTGAGGACAGCTCGTTCGTCAACCTTGAAAAGAATCAGTGAGATACACAGTTAACAGATGCTGCAGGTACATAATGCAGAAAGTGCATGGTCCTTGTCGCTTGATAGAGATAAATTAACCAATATTTTTCATATCCACCATACAAAAGTATGATTAATAAGTCTTATTTAAGGAATAGGGAATTTGAAGGTATAATGTCAAAGAGGCAATACCAAGAAAGAGAGTTCTTCATCTAGCCAGTTCACAAATGCCACTAGATCCTCAATATTGGTAAAAGAAGCAGCACGAACTTCAGTTGCCAATGACTCGACAAATTCACCTTGACTTTCCACATCAGCTTTCACCTGGTTTTGCACAATTATCATTTGAGTCAGAATGGGGTAATAGGAACATGCATTTCATCAAAGAAGTGAAAGAGAAGTTCTACATACAGCTAAGAGGAATGTGGATCTGTTCTCTATCTCCCCGATCATGTTATTTCTTGCATCTGATGTGTTTGAAGTAGCAGTTATCAAAGCTGATGATGTGTCCTTCTTTGACTCGCGTTTCATCAATGATTGGTAGAATTCAACTAATTCAGGAGCACGATGGACCTTGTCACCTCCAGCTCCTCCTTTCATTAAAGATCCAGGAGGAGGTGGTGGTCTAGGAGGTCCTCCGCCAGGTGGAGGTGGCGGTGGTGGAGCACCAGGTGGAGGAGGTGGTGGGGGTGGACCTCCAGGTGCTCCACCTGTAACAGTATTACTAGCTGGAGCTGAACCACCTCCTGATCGTTTAGGAGGTGGACGAGGAGTCCTGGTAGGTCTTTTCTCAATATTAACAAGTTTCATTTTGCTCACAGCTTGAGGGTCGGTTTTGCTATCACCGGACTGCTCTGCTGAGTCACCAGAGGCGGAGACCACCGGCAAAACTGGTACTGACCCTGGCAGTGATACCGGCTTCTCTTTCAATTGAGCAAGTTTTGGAGGCAAGGACTTCTCAAACCTTGCTGCTCTTGCCTGCTCAGCTTTAACCTTAATTGTCTTCTCTCGTTCTACTGCCAGCTTATGCCTGTCTTTGAATGCCGGATACTTCTCATCTAGAACTCCTTCCACTGATTTTGACATTAGAGTAAACGATGATGCAACTGAATTCAGTGTCTCAGCAGAAGATTCTTGTGTCCTAATCGGTGGAAGCTTTGGTGTTTCTGGGGAACCATATTCCTCAGCTGTTCCAAAACTAGTGATGGCTACACCATCACCCGCGTTCCTAAGCATTAGAGATTCCAGAGGACCCCTTGGTCTTACACTCATACTCATCCTACCAGGAGATGCTCCTCCAAGAGATCTTGCTGGTGAAGACATAACACTAGAATCGTCTTTACCACCTCTGCTGCCCCATTTCTTCAACTTCTGGATTAAGTTGGGCTTTTTACTGAAACTACTAAATCTGCTAGTGGAACTGTCTATAGAAGCATTATCAAAGTCTTCACTACCGGGAGAAGATGGCTGAGAAAAATTGCTTTCGAGATCTGTATCTCCTTGGCCTCGTTCGGATCCTGCATATTCTAACATCAACTGTTTGGCCTTCTGCTGAGATTTTGGGCTCAGATTTTTACTGAGATCACGAGCGGAGACTTTTCCTTGAGGTGTTTGGTAGTTCCGAAGTTCAAATCTTAAGCATGCATTGACCCAACGAAGATACACTAGCTCTTCAACTTCACTGAATCTGTTCATTTGAAGTCCTTCTACTTGCTTTAGAAGATCATCATTTGTATGCTTCAAATTAATTACTTCTTCCCTCACCTGGGCAACCATTTCATTCTGCAGAAGCATGCCAAACAGGAATTGTCAAAAACATCACACAATCTTTCTCATTAGAAGCTGTGAATCTCCAATAATTCAGTGGTGGGAGTGAACCACAATTGTCAAAATTAGGGGCGGAGCTACAAGCCCGTCTAAAGGTTTAGCAGAACCTAACTTTGGTTCAAGACATTGTATTTGTGCTTCACAATTTACTTAATATATATAAATAGTTTATCCAGAACTAGTAAGCTAATCTTTTCTAGAAATCAGAACCCATAAAGTCAAAATCTTAGCTCCGTCTCTGGTCAAAATAGAAGAAACTAAAGAGCATGAGAAACAGCAAAAGAATTCTCATAATTACAAGAAATCAGAATATGACTATAGTTCCAAAATATTTTTACAAACTTGAGAATAGAAAGTAAATGCATAAAGAAAGAAGAGCTATAAGCTATAAAGACACACAGATTGTCCTAAACTTGATCAGTGACATGAAAATACTGGTATCAGGAATTAAAATTTACCTCCGTCATATTAGACAACTTTGCTATTGTAGATTCAGCAGCATCCAATTTAATAACCAACTCTCTCTTTTCGTGCTGAAGTTCTTTGTTCTTCCTCTTAAGCTCCATAACCTCCACTTCCAACTCCTTCACAAGTTTAAGCTTCTTGTCAACCTCGGAATCTCTCTTGAAAGCTTCCTCTTCCTTTTCTTGAAGTCCAGTAACATGTTGTTTTAGCAACAACAACTGAGCTTTCGTTTGGTTAGCTTCGAGTTGCATCTGCCTTTGCAGCTCCTTAATCTTGCTTCTAGCAGCTTCTAGATCTTTCCTAGCAGTAGTTCCATGAAAAACCTCCTCTTGAAGCTTTTGTTTCTCAGCCTGTAACGTATTTATCGTGATGTTGAGCATGTCAATCTCAACAGACTTAATCTTGAGCTGCTTTTGTAACTCGAGAATATCCGATTCTTGTTCCTTCAAACCATAATACTCGAGCAACTCCCCTTCAAGCTTCACCTCCCTTTCCTCAAGTTCCTTAACAAGGTTTCGCAATCTTTCAAGTTCGTTCGCGTTGTAGGCCATCTCAGTTTGGTAAACCCTCTCTCTCTCTTCTCTTCCTGTATCATACTTGTCACTTGGTAACGGAAATTCAATCTCCCCGGATAAAAGATCTTCAAATTCAGGGAAAAGATCATCATCAAGATCAATCTGGTTACCCTGTGCTGGATTTATAATTCCATTGATTAATTTAACTTCTTCTTTCTCTTCTTCCTCATCCTACAATTCGCCAAACGAAAAAACAAAAGACAAATTTCCAAACACAATCAGACCTCTTCATAACAACATTTCACTATAACAATCACATTTTCTGCTGAATCGATCTTTCATGTTATGTTATATTATATTTTCTCTATAACACCATTTCACTATAACATCCAAAAAATGTTCGAAACAAACATTGTTAACTCAGTATCAAATTGTTCCTAAAGAAGATATCAACACTATGAAGCAACAAAAGAGTACACAAATTTCTCCATACTTACAACCACTTCTTTGAGGCCATCCGTCGAATACAAGAGCTGCTCCTTTTCATCCCCTTCGTCACCTCGTTGTTCAAGCAACGGTTCACCATTTTCTATTCACCAAGTTCATAAAACAACAACACAAACACAAATTAGCCTCAAAAAAAAACTCTAATCACCCATTTGGATGAATTTTTTCATTAAAAATTGAATCTTTACAACAACTGTTCTATCAATATATAAAACCAAATAGTACTTATTAGCAACCAAATTGAAAATTACCTAATGATGGCTTTGAGGGTTTTACATTTATCTGCTTAACTGCATAAGCAGCTATAGAAGCAGCAACCAAGAAACCTACCCTAACTATCATGTAAGTATTTTCAATGGAAAAAATTGAAGCTTCAACTCATTTAATAATAAAAAATAATCCCCACCCATTTTTTATGAAACCCCATAGCTCAAGAATCAATCCATGGCCTCATCAAAAATGAAAAGAAATGAGAACCCAACAATTGGAAATTAGTCTAATGGTGCAGTTCTTGAAGGGGAAGCGTTATAATCTTATCAAGAAAGAAAAAAGATTGGATTTTTTTGTGCAGAACTGTCAAAAACAAACACATAGAGCTACAGGGAACCACCAATTTCTTGAGTGGCCAATGTTTGGCCAAAGAAGATTGACATTTTTTTGGATATAGGGCAGGGGTCAAAAACTTGTTGATATGAAGAAGAATATTTAAGAAGAAAGGGACTTGAGTACAGTAAAAATATGAACTTGGGAACAGATGACACCCTAGATTTCTGCATTCTCACTCGAAGTGGTAAAGTAATCTTTTTATCATTAATTAGACGTTTCAAATTTGAATGTGAATATGAATTTGTTTGTATTAGAGGTTAGAATATAACTACGGAATTGCATTTGTAAGAGAGTTTATCCCTTAATTAGATATCTTAGATTTGAATCTGGATATAAGACCGTCTTTGTTAGAGGTTAGAACCTGAACATGAAGTCACGTTTGTTAGAGAATATTTTACCATCTCGAATATGAATAGAAACCAAATGATGTGTGACTTTCAAATTAATTTGATGTTTAAGTATAGAAGAACATAAAGACTCATTATTTATCGAGTCTCAGATTTGAACATGGATATGAACTCGTCTTTGTTAGAGGTTAAAATCGAATGGAGTCGCATTTTCTAGAGAGTTTATTCTTAATTTGAACATGGATATGGAGTCGCATTTGCTAGAGAGTTTATTCTTAATCCGAACATGGATATAAAGTCGTATTTATTAGAGGTTAGAACCTGAATATGAAATTGTATTTGTTAGAGAGCATTTTACCGTTGCAAATACAAATAAAAATCAAATGATGTGTGATTTTCAAATTAATTTAATATTTAATTAAATATGGAAGAATATGAAGACTCATTATTTATGGAGTATTAAATTGTGTACCATTAGACAAACCCTTTAAGATTTCTCAATTATAAAAAGTAAAAATAAATGAAATTTATTAGTTAAAATCTTTTAAGATAAAGAATTGGAGTAAAAATTTGTCTTTAATTGCATGAATGGTGTCCAATTATTCTTTGTCATTGTGCAGCTAATAAGTTGTGACTTTTTGTCCATTTATGGGTTCTCCAATTATGCAGGTGGAACTTAGATTACAATTTACAACCACAAGAGTCAATTTTTAACTATCTTCTTCTTTCCCTCGGATTCAGGTAAAAAAGTTTCACATTAGAGGTAAAATATCTCATTAGAGGTAAAATATCTTTTTATCAAAAGCAATTTTATATTCGAGACTCACACTGAAACACGTTATTTAAAAATGAATGAATACTTTTCACTCTATCGCAATCTTTGATAGCCAAATTTTAACTATCAGAATGAAGGAACTTAATAAATTAGTACCTAATTCATCTAATCCCTAATTAAAATAATTTTTAGAGCTAACTTAATTATATGTAACTAAAGTTTTTTTACTTATTTATCAATGTTCTATATGGCGCGACTGAAATTAAAAAAAAAATCGGTCAAGGGTGCAAACATACCTCAATTAGGATCGATTATATGAATTTTCATTATTCATATCGCTTTCATTTAAAATCTGTTTATATCTACTATTATTACTTAAATGTACCAACTAGAACTTTGATTAGGTCAATTATATGTACCTGATTAGTGTATCTTGCTTGATATGTCCAATAATTAGTTTATTGTTGCCAACTAATCAAGATACTAAGATTTCCCTCTATTTTTTAATACTAGAGATCATTCTCAGAATTAAAGATATTAATTTGAATAAATAAAGATCAAGAAAATATTGTGATATTAAAGGTGGGGTCCAAATGTAGCTGTTGGCATAACAATAAAGAAGAAAAAAAGAGCAAAATTGGCATTTAATTTGTGCCTTAGCTTGTATGGATGGATTTTTATGTATGGACTATATTAATCTACACATAAAGCATATTAGTGATAACTTTACACAATTTTGACAAATATTTTTTTTTGGATGAGAAGGGAAATTCGCGGCCACTATTCTTTGAGTGTGCATATGGTAAAACTTATGCAATAGCTCGCAAACCACATAGGAGAGGTAACCTACACTAGGCAAGCCCGATGCGACGAGCTTGGCAAATCTCTTGCTTTCGCTGGCAAGGAGTTTCAAACTTGAGACCTCCAACATGGAAGTCCCAAGCCCAACCCACTGGGCCACCCCGAAGGGTCAATTTTGAAAAATATCGACCAAAGCACAAGTTCCTTTTTGGCATAATTTGTGGGGTCTTTTGTCTCTTCTGTTATATTGGATAGGTATGGATTTATGGATAATGTGATAGGATAGATAAGATTTCTTCGTTGGTAACAATAATATAATTAGTGTAATCTTTTTTTTTTTTTTTTTTTTTTTTTGATAAAAATATAATTAGTGTAATCTTATAAACTATAATCTGAGAGGTGTAAGATGTATAGAGATTTACCCTCATCTCAAAGACAAAGATTGTTGCCGATATATCATCGACTTAAGGAAAAAGGACCAAGAAGTCCAGAAAAAATAATAATGGAAGTGTGAAAAAAGATCACGCCGGGATGCGCTACATATCAGAATTAGTCGAGACTCCAATAGAGATAACAACAGACACCGAATAGAAAACCGAAAAAATAAGTTTAGATGTAAAGCTATTAGGTCCCTGCAATTAGATTGGAACTCAAGAGATTCACTTTCTTAATAAAGCAATTCATTCTTCAAAATACAACAAAAAAGTTACTCTTCAATTGCTTTCTGCTTATGACAGAGATCAACAACTCTTATATAGTTTACAAGATGCTACCAAGAAAAATTTTAACAAGAAAATTGATCATGACAATGACAAAATGTACATCAAAACAGATGGATTATTTAACTTATAGGAAAACTTTTTTCCTATTGCTCCTCCCATTTCCACCTTCGTTCAACCTCCTCGAGAACTTTAGCGCGAGCTTGACTTCTTCTCGCTTCATCCTCGACCCATGATCTGTTTCAACAAAACATGCATTGTCAACTACCTAAACATTATCTGGAGTCGAAATTTCTACAGTTTCAGGATGCTTAAGTTCCTTCTACTGATACAAGTGTAAATTGAAACAGAAACTGCAACCATCACCGAACATATCCTGGAGTTAACAATTTCAAGATTCACAAAAGAGTTGAAACCGAGAAATGAATGGAAGTTCTATGTGAAGACATGGAAACTAGTGTAAACTACATATGCAGTATGCATCAGTCCTCACCAGAATGTATAACGGTTTGCATCTTAGTTACATTCTTGCCATTATCCTCATCTCAAGATTACTCAGCTACAGAAGTATTAGAAGTATTAGAAGTATAGATACCCAAGATTAGCATATTCATGGTTCAGTCAGACTATAGCACTCCCATCTTAAGTCCACAATCATCCTTAGAACGTTGATAATCTTTTTTTGGGATTGGCAATTTGACCGAATTTGGTGAAGTGCCCTTCTATTCTGTAATTAATCTTTGCATCCAAGGGATAAGTTGTCTAGCAAGGGGAACATTATGATCCCCTATCATGAGATGCATATTATATCATTCTTTCCCATTTTTTGCAGTGCTTTTTGCAGTGCCACCCCAACCTTATTGCTCCACCATTTCCCACTCAGGCAACCTCACCAAAAGAAAAAGTATATTTTTGGTTTTTATTGCATAATTTCATGCCAATTACAGACTACGAGTGTTAATGAATTATCAACCTCTCTGGTAATACCATCCTTAATTCAGATATCATGTTTGTTTGATTGTTATCGAGATTAGTCAAACTTCCTAAAGCTATTTAACATTCACTGAACTTCTACATGTTGAAACTCCATAAAGCTATTAAAGGCTACAACAAGACAAATTAAACAACAGTTACCATTTCAGAAAAAGACAGAAATAAACAAAAGCTACAATTAAGTGATTAACACATATTTGTACCTCAGTTTTCGCAAAGCTTCAATCTTAGCTTCCAACATAGATTTTTTGTCAAGCAAAGCTTCATGCTTAACCTGCAATTCATGAATCGTACCACTTAAATCACACTGCTCATCCACATGCTTAAACTTCTCACGTTCAAGCTTATTGGACATCTCATCGACCTCTTCCTTGAGACTAGAAAGTAGCTGTTTCTGACAGTCTAGAGCTGCCTTCTGCCTCAGAAGCTCAGCTCGAGCATTCTCTTGTACAATTCTTTCCTGTTCTAAATCTCTAATCGACGCCAAATACGCACTATCTACCTCTAAACCACGACTTTTTTCTACTTCCATTTTACTCTCCCAAATCCTTTGTATTTCTCCTCTATCAAGTAGGTCAGACTTTATTTCTTCCATTGTCATTAGTCTCGATAAATTTTCTGCTTCAAGTTTTGCCAGCTCACTTTGTATATATTCTTCCATTCTCCCACTTGTCAGCGAAACAGCTGCCTGAGCCTTCGTGGATGGTTTATCAGGCTGGAATCGTTTCGCCTGTCCTGTAAATGATACATAGGCGATCAACAAACTTCTCAATCTAAAGCTTCGGTGTACTTAACTGTCTTGCATTCACTAAATTCCTCCTATATCTTTTAATCCCAAATGATTTGAGTGAATTAAGTAATTTACTAAGATGTTTGTACATGTCAAAGAATGCATGGGTGCCATGCAAGTATTTTTTGCATAGAAGTGGTGACATTTTTGCCACGGGGATCTCATAAATCTAATTCTTTGTGCATTAACGCAAAACAGAGAAAGAAAGAGACCAAAAACTCTCCGAAGAATGCTCTGTTCACCAGCCCGTAAATCCACAAAAAGTTCCACCAAAGCTTCAGAATTGATGTCCCTTACATCCAGAAAGCCTATGTTCTTCCTTGATATCTGAACTGTACACAGAGTCAGATATTCAGGCAGATAAAGGGCATCAAAATCTCATTAAAGTTGGAACAAGCGCTGGAGCGCGGTTTTTCCCCTACCTCTTTGTCTATCCCTGGCATGACTCCATACTCTATTTTGGCTTTCCAACTAAATAGATCTTGGCGAGACAAAAATCTGAAACAACAAAACAGACATTAACTTAAGTAGAAGCATAGACGAAGGTAACAAAGGGATAAATGACATGAAGTGGCAAAAACAACAAAAGGGATAGGAAAGGAGGGAGATATAAACATCATAGTACCTATCGGGGAAGAAACAGACACCCTGATCTTCTGAAACATTTGGACTGGAAGCTAACTCCTTATCTGACAGCTTGCTAGGAATAATACCAGCCTCAGCTAGGGCTGGATAACATTTTTTAAGCAAGAACTGAAAATATTAGCTCCTTCGACAATGACATATATTATGTTTGGGTAACAACATGTCAAGCTTACATTGAATGGTCGCAAAATCAGGGTCTTCAACACTCACATCATCAAAGGCGGCAATTGTAGAACCAGAAAGCACAACTGATGGAACTATCCGATACTTTCTACTCCTAGAAGTCAAAAAAGAAAATGGTTAGAAAAACTAGTCAGTGGTACTAACATTTTCGTCTTCTTCCAACAAAAGAACTGACCAAGCAAATGTTGTTGACCAAAAGTACCTTTCCAGTTGTGTATTTTCTTTAACTAACCATCTTGCATATTCCCTCCTTGAACATAGTTCATCTGCTTTAACATCATCTTCAATCATCTGTATACTTTAGATTATAATGGTGAAACTATGCTTGGAACCAAATCTAAACGATCGAGTGAAGTCAGAGTGGCACAGATAGTGCTACAAGCGTAACGTCACAATAGTTGACGATAAAACTATAATATGGTAGTCTAATTTCCAATTATACCTCACAGCATAATGCCAAAGCCATGCTTAGAACCAAACCTAAATAATTGAGTGAAGGTTGAAAAAGGAGCAAATAACATTATCAAGTAAAATCACAATAAACAATAAAGACTACAAAATGTAACAGGCTACGTTTCACAACTAAAAAATACATTATCCGTAGTCATATACTAAAAAGGAGAGATAAGGAAGGAACTACAGTCTAGTTTGAATGTGCAACCTACTAGCTTAATTACATTTCGTTTTCTAACAGAAGTATCTAGCCAACGTCACTTCTCTGGGCTGCCTTCCCAAGGATGTTACTGTACTTCCCAAAGCCTCCCATCTCACAGTCATCACAAAGAAACATGAAATACTCATGATTCCACATGCACAGCAAAAGGTTCTCTCTGAAGCTGGTCATTAAAGTTTTGACCAAAAATAACTTTAAAACATCAGAGCCATCCAATAACTAAGCTACACCACATATCTTGGAAAATATGCTGCTTTTGGTTTGATGTACTAGTGCAAGTACAGCAGGAAATCTTATTTCTCTCAAATGGAATAAAGGTCAGGCAACTATACCTTGAGTTTCTTCAACATAAAAAGAGCTTCTTCTTGAGTAGAATCTACAGCAAAGGGAATTGTAATACGTCCAAGTACTCCTCTAGTTACTCCTTTAGTTGAAACATGGCTTGTCTCTTCAAAATGACAATGAACCGGAAGTTTTGGCCAGTGAGGAATAAAACTAAAATCAGAGCTAATGAACAGAACTGCTATCATTCTAAAGTAATTCAAAGAAAGAGAAAATGGTACAAACTATTACTGCAAGTACATTTTTAAAAAAAAAATACTACTATTAGCACCAAATCAAGCTCAAAATAAAATGAGATAACATGGGTGAATACTGACAACAATTGAATGAGGATTCAATTGTCTTCACATATCATTACTATTTCAACTTTCAGATGTGAATAAAATGAAAAATGAAATTTGTAAACTTTAACTTGCATGTTAGAACTAGCCATACGAGTTTCTTTTACTGAAATGAAGAAAAGAACAGAAGAAATCTGAATATTGTTGGTGTACACTTCCTAGGAGAATCAGGTGTTATTACTGACTTGTCTATCTGTTCTCAATTGTTTCAGGGGTTCTTTTATTTATCAGCTTCCTGGAAAATGCACCAAGCCTAACAAAGTAGGAGCATATGGAAAAAATAAAAAGAGAAGAATGGAATCAGAGAACAAGCTTCTGAACAGGAAATTACAAGTTTGACCGCAAAAATGAAAAGGCTAAACAGCTGCTTCTTTTTTTATGGATGATGGTGATGTTGCACCTCGACTATTTCATCAAGTGCCAGCACAGAAGCCAGGTAATTCTGCAAACCAATGCTAGAGCAGATGGGACTCTAGTGATTTTTCCTTCCCTGAGATTTGAACCTGAGTCCTCGTGATTTTCCACCCATTTAATTGACAACTAGCCCACACCCTTGGGTGCTAAACAACTTAAATTAGCACATTGGTAAATAATCATACATCAAGGATGGAAAGGGAGCAGGCAAACCATATTTTCCAAGGAAGAAAGAGACTCTAGAGAGGTACCATAACATAATAAACAAATTACTCTGATAGGTAAGTTACATGATTCAGATATTTTATGCAAATATTAGCATTTCTCATGAGACTACACCAAAGGAAGAAAGAAACAAGAGAATTCCCTTTACAAGCATTTTATCTAGACTATTGTATGCACAACTTATTTAAACAATCAAACAACATAACAAAGTTTAGTTAAACTCGAAAACCTTACCCAAGACAAGATTTTTATCATCGAAATCAGAACCTCCCTCCACCATTTCAGAAATCTGAGCACTTTCCATGGACAAATCAACCGTTTCACCATCTTCTCCCTTATTAGCAGCCTCATTAGATACTAAACTATCACGTGACTCATGGAATGGCCCAGTAAATTGAATTTTGAATCCTATAAGAAGCACAAAGTACACCAAAAATTAAATTACACTTCTACAAAGCACAGTAGTAGCACTATAAACTACCCAACTAACAAAAGCAATCCCAAAAATCTCACCTTTCTGGTATAGTGAAAAGTAGGAAGCAACACCAAGTCCAGCAGCAAGAGACACTGACATACCAATAACCAAAAATTTCGACAAACCTGCAAAAAAATCCATCTTTTAATTCCCTCAATTCTCAAAAAATCTCAAGATTAATTTTTTATTCACCCGACCACCAACAACAACAACATATCCAGTGAAATTCCACAAAGCGGGGTCTGGGGACAATAGAGTTACACAAACCTTACCCCTACCTCATGGAGATAGAGAAACCATTTCCAAAAGACTCTCAACTCAAGAGAAGCAATACATGGCAACTAATAGGAAAGCAGTGCAAAGCAAGGAACAGTAACAATCAACAACAAACAGATGCTAACAGATAACAAAAGCAATAAACTACATCCTCAAAAAGTCAATCAATCAGCTTAAAACTTAATCTCAAATTAGTTGAGGTGGACAATAAAAATACCCTTTTTCTTCTTCTTTTCAACTGGAGGTTCAACAAAGTCCCAACCATTATACTCATCAAAAACATTTGGATCAGAAATACCCCAAGAAACTTCTGCAACTTTTTCTGAAACTGAAGCAGAAAGGGGAAACTTAGGAATTCTAGTCCTTAGGAGAAATGGGTATGAGGTAAAAACCAAATCTTGACTGTAAATGAAAGGGGATTTAGGTGAAAAGGTAAGAGAAGATGGGATTACAGAAGAACACATTTCTTGAATTTTTTTTTGTTAGGGTTTTAGGGTTGTAATTGTAATGTATTGTAGGGTTTAAGATTCAAAGGGGTAATGGAAAAAGGGAAATTTTAGAGTTGAAGTTCATCTTCATCCTTTGAGCATCAATGGAAAACCTAACTTTTGATGCTCTTATAATCAATGGACTCCCAAAAGAGTGCATCCATTAAATTGGGTATTTCTTTTTGTTGGTACAACTTTAAAAATGATTTTTATGCAAATTTAAATTAGTGATTTTTTTGATAGTTTTGGTGTTCGGATTAGTTTGCACGATTTAGTTAATTTTATGAAGATGAAAAAATTGTTTGTATTCACATCAAATCATATAAATTTATTGTTGTTAATTAACTATAGTTTAGAACCTAAATGATAAATTGTTATCTTATGTGTAAGAGGTTACGAGTTTAAGTTGTGAAAATATTTTTTTACATTATAGGGAATAATATTGCGAACAATAAATCTTTGTGGTTTGATTCTTCCTCGAATCATGGACATAGAGGAAGTTTGATGCACTTAGCTGTCCTTTTTGGTTCATTAATAAAAGGGAAAATTACATTTCAAGTCATGTGTAGCGTGAATATAAAATGTCGGGATAAGTTTTTACCTTTCGGATATTATTGTCTTTCATCAACACATGTAATGTTCTGACGGATAATTCTATCCATCAAAAACTTACATAGATGAAAGAAATCAACCACAAAGTACTTCAGATAAAATTTGAACTCAAAATTTCATGATTGGATTAGTGTATTTTGATATGAGATGATTAAATGAAAAAAAAAAATGAGCTTTGAAAATAAAATTTGTTGACATGGTTTAATTGTCTATTCAATGCAAATTAATTGTCCAATAATTTAAATGGTGTATACTAGCGTATATTGTAGGTCACAACACAAAACTTCTCCATTGTGAATCTATCACATGGTGAAATGTAAAAGATGGCACTCACAAGAATGATAATCAAGGTTCTTGAGTTGCAGGTATCTCGTGGAATTAGTTGAGGTGCGTGAAAGCTGATCCCGACACGCAAATTGACTCACACATCATGTCACAGTTATCAAGAAGTGTGCCAAGAACACTGAAGAAGAACCAGCAAGACTGGCATACCAAATTGCAACAAAGATTTTGAAAAAAAGGAACTTGTTGGACCTTCTTCATTTTATAAACACCACCGATAAATAGCGTATTTACATGAGAATTATCGCGGTATATTCATGTATGAAGAACTTAAGAATGTAGCTTATTACTAGAGTAAACACTCTTCGAATGTGGTGTTTGATGCTTTGGTAACACAGCAGCAAAGATCACCATGCCACTGAGGAGAGCTAAACTGAGTCCCATACCATTTACGATCATGGACTCTGTGCAACGTTTCTGTACAGCTCCGTTTGTTTGCAAGAAAGTTAACTTCTCTAGAAGTCCTGTTTCTGCTGTTGCCACTGCCAAGCCATATGTGTAAAGACCGAGGAATACATGCCATGGGAGAATACGTATTCTTGTCATTCGGACTTCTCCTCTGTGCCAAAAGCTTAAGAAGCCCATCAGCCACTGCAGTTACATGAAACACCATTACAAGCAAGTAAACTTCTTGTCCGGTTACAAAAGGTGCCTTATAAATCAATCTAAATAAACAAGTTGAGATGCTAACAGAAACATTGTGCTCGGCTATTTCACTAGTTCTCGAATAGATCCAAAGTTTCTATGAAATTGATAGACAGTGGGAACGAGTTGGAGTGTTAAGTTGTCAGTTAAGACCAAATTGAGGAATCTTTATGTGCATACTTAAAGTTGGAGCGTTTACTTGCCTGCTTAGGCAAGTTTAGTGTCTGTTTTCGACTATTTTGTGTTGTACTTTAGTGCAAAGCCACTCAACTTCTACTTTACCTCATGGTGGACATTTTTACTTGCTAATCTCCTTGAGCAAAAAATGTAGCTTGTCGGAGTTGGATTTTGGCTAGGTGAAGGAGCAACACGAACAAGTATAATAGCAATTATAACCAATTGTTGTGTCAAGAATTTAAGTGTGCAATGCCTAATGAAAGATGACACTATTAACCCCCTCCCACTCTCACAATGCAGGTATATATAGTCTACAATATCTTTTCCCCGGCACATAGTGTAATGTGTGTGATTCCGCGATACATGTATCGGAACCATTTCTTTTAAAAGCGGATTAATGTACCTCATGAGTTCACTCCGTGATCCATTATTGCACTCTTTTTCAACTCTAGAGCAGAAGAAAGTTGTGCATCCCAGTAAGGTATGTGCTAAATTTGTTATTGTCTTGGCTAGTCAAAAAGGTTCTCAGTACTCTTAACCTGAAGCACGTCCTCATGACCTATGTTGCTCGACCTCCAAAAATACTACCACCCTCATGTCGGATCCTTCAAAATTGCATTTCTTTTGGAGGATCTGACCCACCTGGCAACATTCTCTAAGGATACGAGCATCATAGCTCATGAATGCTCTAACCTGAAGCATGTGTAGTCCATTGAAATATCAAGCCTCGACCAAATATATTTACTGGTACTACGAAGTTATAGAAGAGACACATATAAACATATCCCAAAAGCAAAAAACTGCTAGGCTAGAAAAATATCTACTGAAAAAACTATACTCTTGCACTCCAATTTTTCAAGACCCCATTTGTAGGACCAATTCTACGTCCCCTTAAATATCACCTTGCTCAAATTAACACGTAGTACATCTATCAAATCTCTAGGCCACGTTGAAGCTTCTCTATGCACAAATCACAATTATTGCACTAATAAGTGACTTTATCCTAATTACATAGATGTGACATGCCACCAAACTACTCCCTCCCTCCGTTCAATATGTTAAGTCTTACTTTCTTGTTTAGTCCGTTTAAAAGAGAACATGTCTTTCCTTTTATTTCCAACTTTCCACATTTTAGCACATTCTACATATCTTGAAGATTCAAAAGTATTATTTACTTTCGTAAATTTCATGTCAAGTTAAAACCAAACGAACAATTGAAACGGAGGGATTACTATAATAGGAAGTGAAACCAGACTACATGATAAGATACTCTATACTTCAAAAGGAATAAACAGTACTAATGGATAATAAATTTACACTTTATGCAGAATCATATTCAATGTCATGCTTGAAACTTTTTAATGTCATTTTTTTAAAATTTAAAGAAAATTCTGACCAAAAAGAGATGAGGGAACAAAATGTGCAGAAGAATACCTGAGCTCCAAATAGGGAAACACAAATGATACCCATCCAAGAATGCAAACTATAGAAATTAGCCACAATCCCATCTCTGCTATGAAATTTTGTCCATATCCCAAAAATCCCACAAGCCAAAGCCAGTCCTTGCAGACACAAATGCACTGATTTCTTCAAATTTCTTGAACCTGGCAACCATCTATGCACTAAAATGGCTACAATACCCAAAAAAAATAAAATTAGATCTTTAACAAGATATAGAAAGAAAGAAAAAACCCCACTTACTAAAATCCAAAATCACTTCCAACATAAGAAAAAAGAACAGATTTTTAACAAGATATACCAAGAAACAAAACTCCCACTTACCATAATCACTTCCAAGATAAGCAAAAAGACTGGATTTTTAACAAGACATAGCAAGAAAGAAACACCCCACTTTCTAAAATCAATGATCACTTCCAAGAAAACAAAAAAGAATGGATTTTTAACAAGATAAAGAAAAAACGAAAGAACCCCACTTTCCAAAATCACTTCCAAGATAAGCAAAAAGACTGGATTTTTAACAAGATATAGCAAGAAAGAAAAACCCCACTTCCCAAAATCAGTGATCACTTCCAAGAAAACAAAAAAGAATGGATTTTTAACAAAATTAAGAAAAAAAAAGAAAGAACCCCACTTTCCAAAATCACTTCCAAGAAAAGAAAAAAGAATGGATTTTTAACAAAATCAAGAAAGAAAAAAACACTTTCCAAAATCACTTCAAGAAATATAGAAGTTGAGCTCACCTTCTCCACTTATAAGAATGAACCCAATCACCATCAATAATGGATGAAGCACCTACAAAACCAAAACACAAAAGAAGTTAACTCAAAACCCCCAATTTTTTTAGCTGAACTGAAGTACATTGAAGGTTAAAGAATGTAACTTTACAGCATAAATAAGGTCTTCTTCTTGAGGAGAAGAAGAATGAGGGTAAAAGCTAGTTTGAAAGTAAAGAGCCCAAGTAAGAACAAGAAAAGCAACAATGGAAGCTGAAAGTCTTGCAAAGACAAGTAGTGAAAATGGTGAAAATGAGTGTGCAGCAGCCATGGCAAGTGAGTATAGTAGCTTAGTGGTAGTGTTCCAAGTATTATTTGAACTGTGGCACCGACACCTACAATTGATATTAAGTTGATCAATATTTATTTTCTAGTTCGGGATGACTCAGATGGTTTGGAGGGTGTTTATCTATACGGATAATTCGGGATCGATTCCTCCTCAATGCCTTCTGAGTCAAGTATGCCGCATAGGTCTTGTCTAGTGCGATTTACATTCCTTGTGGTTTGCATGCTATTACACAGTGGGGGTTTACCCAGTGCACACCCGAACGGCAGATGCTCTGTTATAGCGATTGCGGGTTATCCTGAGGTTCGAAAAAAAAAATATTTTCTATCGATAATATGTATATAGGTTAACTCAACATCAAGTTATGTCTTAATATAAAAAAAAGTGATAATTGATGTAAGAAACTCGCTAAAAATATTACTTGTTTAAATAAGTGTTGAGTGTCCCACATCAGCTAGGAATGAAAGATTTGAATAATAATTTCCTCGTAAGTTAACTTTTAAATATGAATCAAGTGATCTATTTCGTTATATAATATCAAAGTCAAGCTCGTTACATAGTCTCTCTACAAACTTGAACAATCCTCCATTAAAAAAAGGGTTAAAGATATGACTGAATTAAGGCCACACCGTTTCCTTTTTACTTTTTTCACGAGTATTATTATAAAGTATGTGGTCACCTTCTTTTTTAAAATGAGATATATACTTTTGATGATAGTTTCTTTGTATGTTGTTAGAAGACATTTTTTTTATGAAAGTCATTCTATACTAAATACATAAAATAAAGTAAAGAGGGTCCAAATTTAATCATATTATATGAATTTTCAGTTATTTTAATTTTATCATGAGTTAGAAATGGTTAATAAGATAGGCCATTTCATTGTGACTTTTAATTTATTTGTTTTAATAGCATTCGAAGTTTACTACAGCTCTCTTCTTCTTTATAGTGGGAGGTTTCAAACATCTTCTCTGCCGAAAATTGTAATGCAACATGATGTTATTTGAGTAATTATTGATTGGTTGATTAAGTCGGTTCATGGCCTCTGATGATCAGTATGACCTACCTTATGAACAAATTACCCCGAATATATAGTGATGAGAAAATCCTCTTTAAAGCCTATATTGCATTGTTTAAGACATAGTAACTATCTTCAATGTTAGATTTATAAAGTTGTCCATTCATTTATTGAAGATCAAAGTTTGGTCGATCTTAAGCTATCACCAAATTAAAAAGAAGGTGATACTACTTTGATTTCGATTCGAGTCCAAAGAAATACTATATCTCTTAAATATATCATTTATGTCGAAAAGATACGAAATTGAACTAATTTGGATACAATTTTTTAAGAGAAAAAATACAAATAGGCGAAAAAACTACAATTAAACATTGAACAGTATTTTGCGGAGTAATTTAATTTGCATTAATGAAGATATTAACTTCTTGCAAATTAATGTCACTTCTTATTTACGTTTTTGTGCCAAGTAGCCAAATTGAGTTTTTATAATAATTTGTTGAATTAAAAAAATACCTTAGGGGTCCACTTTCTTCTTAACAATAGTTGTTTTCCTAATTACTTTCTCCGTTCATTTTTATTTTGTGACTTAGCACACTTATTTAAGAAAACAATTATTTTCTCTGCCCAACAATAGTTATCTACGCCCTCTGTCCCTAATTACTTGTTCATTTTTGAATTGGCACACCTATTAAGAAATCAATGATTGACATAGTGAGTTTACCATTTTATCCCTATTAATTATGAAGTGGATAAATTAAAAACTTAAAATTTTCAAATCCTACCTTTTTCAAACTAATTAATTGAGGGTATAATAGGTTAAAAAAATTGTTATTTCTTGATTTGTCAAAATGGGCAAGTAAGTAGTGACAACTAAAAAGGGAAAAGTGGACAAGTAATTAGGGACAGAAGGAGTACTATACTAAAAATAGTTGTCCAACAATACTTGCCAATTTAGAAAATTAAGAGCTATTAAATATTATGAATCATCTAACATATTTTTCAAAGCATTAAATTTAATAAAGTTAAAGGTTAATATAGTAATACTACCCCTATTATTTATCGTTTCTTAAGGGATATGTCAAATCAATAGTGCACAACTATTGTTGAATAGAGAAAGTATTGATATAAGTATTTTACTACACTATCCTTATTAATTGATGTTTAGTATTAGGACTTGAAAGATAAATTGGAGAATAAGTATTTAATGATAAGGGCAAAACATGAAGAAAACTAAAAAATAATACAATTTCTTACATGTTTCACAATTGACCTCTAAAAAATAAAATTTTAAGTCATTATCTATTAAATTAATACAACTTAAATGAAAAAATGAATTTTATTTTTATTATCAAACTTAACTAGAAAAAGAAAATATAAAGGTCTATGCACGGTGGGGTAGAGAGGAATGAAAATGAAAAAAATTGTTATGCGGAGCGGATTAAAAATTTTACTAGTTAAAATCACCCCACCCCACTCCCGCCCCACACCACCCCATTGGCATCCCTAATTTTGTAGCATATGCAGCCCTGCCCCCCCCCCCCCCCCACCCTCACCCTCACCCCACTTAGTAATTTATAATCATATCGTTTTTATTTTGTATATCATTAAAGAGAAAGATAAAATGAAAACATTAAGATTAAAGAATTTTATCGATAAAAATAGGAAAGTGTATCAATTCTTTTCGAAATAGATTAAAATGTTAATAGTACTATATAAATCCTAAGGTATAATTCTCTTAATACATCATACTTATTATTATTCATAATCACAATTTTCTTGTAGGTCCATTATTAATTATTAATATTTCTTAGGCTTTCCTGAAAAATTCCTTAGTTATTCTTTCTTCAATCTACATATAATATTAGGATTAAGTAGGAGCACTTAATTCCATAAGTTAATTAATAAATTAATCACATATATGTTTCCTTGTTACAGTTTGATGCCAACAATGTTACTGATTTTTTTTCAGGTAAAAATTAAAGCTAAGTACAAATTGGACCTCAGTTTCTTATGTCTTAGAGACAGCTATATATATTCATAAGCTAATAATTTAATTTACTTAAAGGACATCAATAAAGTTGACATGATGTTTTATCTCAGATCATTTTTACTTGTTCAATTTATTTTTTATATTTCTTAGAGAACATCAATTAAGTATTATTTTTATTTAAGGATTTTCTTTAACATAATACATCTTTTCTTGCTACGAAGCATGCAAAGGAGTTGTGGATACTATTCTACTGATGCTAGATATTTCACTCACGAACTTATGAAAGTACGTAGTTCAACACATTTTTGCACATCGAATGAATAGTAGCACCATCCGATGGTCCGAGGTATATATTTCTATGAGTTCTCGGAATGAGATAATGTCGGGAAAGACTTTTAGTCAAACATTAATTGACCGTGTATTAGATGATGTGTGTGTTGGCACTAGTAAAATTCTAAGTTTGATTATTAATGTTCTCCAATTAATATTAGGTTGGAAAATTGTATAATTAGGGAATGGATGGAGTTTTAAGAATATATAATTAGCAAGATTATACCTCTTTTTATTTTTCCCCTTTTTGTCATTAAATAATCTTGTAGTTGTTTACCAAGCAAAACAAGAAAACTTAGTTATATTAATAAAAACAAAATGACACAAACAAATACACCAAACCATAGTTTAAAAATAACTAATCACACAAAGACAAATGAAGAACCCAAAGACCAACATTGTCCATCACCACCAAATCATTATTTTGATTCCTTTTTTTCTTCTATAAATACCATAAATCCCTTCAATTGCAATTCAACAATCCATTGCCAAAAAATCAAGTTTTTATTTTATTTTATCAATTTACAAAAAGAAAAAAAAATGGAATACAACTGCAAGGATTTTAAAGTGGGAAAATGTGAAGGAGAAAAAATTGTTGATGGTGAAATTATGCCATTAGTTCTAAATCCTATTGAACCAAATAACAAGAATGATATCAATTCATTACTTGAATATTTGGAAAATAATAAGGATTGGTTTGATAATATGATTACAAAAAATAGTGCTGTTCTTTTAAGAGGATTTGATGTGAAAAATGCACAAAATTTTAATGATATTGTTGAAGTATTTGGTTGGGAAGATATTAGATATGTTGGACCAGCACCAAGAACACATATTTACAAGAGAGTTTGGACTGCTAATGAAGGACCCCTTTCTGAATTTATATATTATCATCATGAAATGGTCCTTGTAAGTATATCGTATTATCTGTCTTTTAAGATTTTTGCATATCCATTACTGAAAAGTCACTATTTTTTCCATTGAAATTTTTCAATGAAAAATGTTCACTGACTATTTCTAGTGAGAAAAAAAACCAATAGTATTTTCACACTGAAAAATTAGAAAAAAAATTCACTATTTCAATGAGAATCATATTGTCACTTAGCTTGGGCATGGTCTTCAATTTTATTTTAATTTTATATGAAGATGGCTAGACGGCCTAAAAGGGAATTATATTATATTAAACTTGATTAATGATTGGAGGAGTACTAAATGAATAATACTAATAATACTTTGTGTTGTCAGCTTCCGCATGACACATAATTATTTCGGTCCAAACAGGTTAAACCATAAAACTTGGCAAACTTTTTCGCAACTAAACACTCCAGCTCGTTCTCACTATGTCTCGTGGACATTCGATGCTATTGTGACGCATAAATTTTGAAAAGTGTTTAGATGATCATTTTGTAAGTTGGAGTTATTCAACTGACACAGTAAAGACGAGTTGATGTGTTTGGATGATCATTTTTTCTATGACATACTTATTTGTTATATATGTAGATAAAGGAATTTCCAAAGAAAGTGATATTGTATTGTGAAATACCACCACCAGAAGGAGGGGAAACACCATTTGTTCCAAGTTTTAGAGTAACAGAAAGAATGATAGAGGAATTTCCAGAAGCTGTTGAAGAAATTGAGAAAAAAGGACTTAAATACACATTTAGTGCTCCAAGTAAGAATGATCAAGGTTCAATGAGAGGTAGAGGATGGGAGGATGCTTTTGGTACTTCTGATCCTATTGAAGCTGAAAAAAGGTAATTTAATCATTTATTATTACAACTTTTTGGATTTTTATACGGTGTTCGATATCTACTTTGAAGCTCGATGAATTTGTGTCTAGAAGTAATAGAAAGGGGTAAAGCGCTAGCTCCTTATCAAAAGAGATCTACTTCGTGATACTAAAGGCTTGAACTTGAAATTATTGCTTATGACAAATTATTTTACCCAATATTGGTAAACGTATAATACTGAATATATACAATCATAAAAGTTTGCGAAATTGCCTAAGGTTTGGGCAAAGAGTTGCTCGATATTTGTGTTAGTGGAAGGTGATAGATATCTGATAGAATGATCGACATGTTTGGGATGGAAACACTACTATTATCACAAAAAAAAAAAAAGACTTTTAACCTTTTGGTTATTCTGTATGATTCACATATAAGTTAGTTGGTCTCTAATGTTACGACAAGTAGTTCTATGACTTTACTTTATAATGAGTAAAACTCAGTAATCATACGTGGAATTAATTATCCTTCGAAATAACTACCTTATTAAAAAAATTCTTGATTATAGGGCAAAAGCACTTGGAATGGAAATGGAATGGCTACCAAATGGTGGTGTAAAGACAATCTTAGGACCAAGATGTTTAACAAAAGTGTTTGATGGAAGAAAAGGAAGAAGAATGTGGTTCAACACATTGGTTGGAATGTATGGCAAAGACATAAGCTCAGCCATGATGTTTGATGGAACAGAAATACCACAAAACATAGTAAAAAGATGTGAAGAAATAATTGAAGAAGAAAGCATACAATTCAAATGGCAAAAGGGTGATGTTCTTTTCCTTGATAATTTGGCTACACTTCATGGTAGAAGGCCTTCTCTTCCACCTAGGAAGGTCCTTGTTGCTACTTGCAAGTAAATTAAAGTTTCCGAGCTGAGCTGAGAATTTTCACATGTTCAATCCATGAAAAGTAATAAGATCGTCTGATGAAGGTGTGTCGAAAAATGAATTGATCATTTCAAGTTGATATTATTAGAATATCAAAATAAGGAATGTAAAAGACTTTGGAGATGTATGATTATTCTTCAAGAGTTTATGTATTACAAAGCTTTTGTTTGTGAGTTTGAAATAAAATGTATTACTAAATTTTTATAATAAATGAAATATACTTTGAAGATGTGTCATTTTGTTATCTCAACCAATATGCACACCTACTTTTAATTAACTAGTATAAAATCCATTTAAATTTAAAGACTTGTAATAGGATGATGCATTTTTTTGGCAATCTATTATCAAAGTAGTCAACCAATTAATTTGTACAAGTGATCTTATGTAAGGCAATCCTTCCGTCTGAAGTTTCGAATTTGAGTTCTGAAAATCGAAAAAATTCTAAAGGAAAGCGTTTACCACTTAATATTTCTTAAATCATACAAATTTGAATTATTCACGTTAGTATAGTTAGAACACCATATTATATAACAAAAATATAGAAAATGGAATATAATTTACGACTCAATTGAAGATTTACAGATAAACAAAAAAAGAATAAGCAACAAAGAGTTGTATTCTATAGATATCCAAATTTGAATTAATTAGATTAGTGAATTTGAATACGAGATGATTAAAAAAATATATAAGAAAATAACATAACCATAATTAACTTGAAGATTTAGAGATCACCAAAAACAAGAAGAAATAAAAAACTTTTTTGTTAAAAAAGGAAAATGTACTCTATAAATATCCAAACGCAGCCTTAATTTTTTGGCGCTTTAAATCTTTCAATTCAGTTTATACAGTTTTTTCAACAGAGAAATGCAAAACGAACTTTCAATTTCTGTTGATTCTCACTTAGCCATGCTCCGCCTCAGCTCCGCCGCTGACGCCACTACCGGAAAATTCTCCGGCGACCAATCTCCTCTTCAGCAATGCCATTCTTATCGTTCCGTCAAGAAAATCCCACATTTCTCACCTGAAATTTCCACCACCACCATCGCCGCCGCCATTGAGACACCTGCCACGTCATGTAAGAAAACTACCCTTTACGGCGGCGCCACCACCACTACCAAGGGAAAGAGACACTCAAACTGTCGTTTCTCTTCTTCTCTGGAAGAGCCCTTTCCAAAAAGAACTGTCACCGTTCTACCACCCATTTCCACCGCCGCAGACGGCGGCGCCGTCGTTGCCGCCGACCCCTACAACAACAATAACAGTAACCATTTCCAAGGTTTCATAAAAATCCCACTTCAAAATAACCAAGAATCTCCGGTGACTCCATCGCCTACACCATCTCCGGCGAAACCACCATTAGCGCCGCCATTTCCTCGACCCCTTTATCGGACTACCTCAGATCCCACTGGAAAATCCCCTAAACCCCCATCTCACCGTACCCTCACAAGAACATCTAGCTGGTCACCAAATGAGCTCAATTTCAACAATGGAGAATCTCCTACTACAATGGTTTGTTTGTTTCTAAATCTCGTTTTTTTTCGAGTTTTCTTTCAATTTGTTCCTAAATTTTAACAATTTCTGTTTCTTCATTTTGATTTTCCAGAAATCCCCAACTCACTCTGCTGTTGCAAGAACAGCTAGCTGGTCACCAAATGTTCAAGTATTAGGTGGTTCAGTTAACAATGGAGAATCTCCTACTACAATGGTTATACTCCTAAATCTTGGCTTTTCAGTTTCAGTTTCTTTTTCTCAATGTTGGGTGTTTTTTATTGAAAAAAAAAGCCGAGGGTCTTTTGAAAACAATCAAGGTAGTGGTAAGGCGCGTACACTCTACCCTCTCCATACCCAACTTTGTGGGATTTCACGGAGTTTGTTGTTGTTGATTTCAATGGAGATCTTACGTTTTGTTTGTTGTGATATGCAGAGGTTAAAGAGAATGAAAGATGGAATGAGAGAAATGAGACAATGGTGTGACCTTATGATTCAAGAAGAAGAAGAAACTTCCCATGAAGAAAACAAGATTGTAAAGGTATATTGAATTTTTCATTTTCTATGTTTACTGGTGTTGTTGCTCATCTGTTTAATGTAATAGTGCAAAAAAAAATTGACCTTTTAATCACTTAAAATTAGTTGTGTTTACTGTGATTAGGGGTTCTTGCTGTTTTGGTTAATGTTCATTATAGAGCAGAAAAGATCTACCTTTTAAGCATTTAGAACTAGTCTTGTTTACTATGATGTGGTTCTGCATTTGAGTCGAGGGTCTTTCGGAAACATGTCTCTCTACCTCCACTCTACCCTCCCCAGACCCCACTTTTTCGTTTACTAATGGGTGTTTTTTTCTTGGTTTCGACTAGGATGATGAGACAGATAGTGGTGGAGGAGAAGCATTGTGTGAGGAGGCTGTATGGGTGGAAAGAATGGGGAACTGTCTGATCCTTCATTTCAAGTGTCCTTGTGGTAAAGGATATCAGATTCTGCTATGTGGAAATAACTGCTACTATAAACTCACCAATTTCTGAAACTTTGTTTCACTAAAGAAAGGGACTAAATGGGATCAGATTCACTTAATGATCATACAAGTCTACTCTAGCTGCGTATCATTTTAGTCAATGTGTAAACTTTGTTTCATTCCTTTTGGATTTGTGTATATGTATGCATATAATGAAGGAAATGAAGTATACTTTGGAACCACAAGAATATCAAAAAACTTGTTCAAAGCTGGAGTTGTACAAGAAAATTACTGAAGGAAAATGGGAAATATGTCAAATTTTCACATTGCAATCGACAAGCAAATTACATCCAATGACTACAGCCATTGTGATTGTGAAATTTGCAGCTAGAAAAATGAGCTCTATAGCCCAAGGAAAGAAAACTGAACATACGTTTACAGCCTGAATTTATTCTTCGGAAACGCAGACAAAAGATGCACAAAAGTTACAGGATTAGATAGTACTAACAATATCCTTGCCTAAAAGAGGCAGATATTTGCTTCTAGCTCAACCTTGATAATACACCTATGCTTTTACAAAGTACGGGATGGCACACCACGGCCTCTGCCCCTACCACCACCATAACCATAACCATATCCATTTCCATTCCCGTTTCCATTTCCGTTTCCATATCCATATCCACCTCCATATCCACCTCCACCTCTTCCATAATATGAACCTCGAGAACGTCCACCACGTCCAGGACCACGACCACCCCGGCCGCCCCTGTATCTTGAGAAATCTCCGAATGTCTGCACCCATCAAACAAGATTAGTTTCTTGAAGAAGAACCATACTTGGGAAAGTAGAGCATAAGAATCAGATATACCTCAACATCTATCTTCCTTTGCTCGGAGAACCTGGTCCTTCCATGATTTGAGTCATGGTCAAGTGCATTACTTGACAAAGAGTCGAAAAAGTCGTCCTTATTGTAAACAGGCTGCAGGAAAGAAAAGGTAGATTAAACACAACACACAAAACTAGTACCAAAATTCATGGTCAAGGGTATGCATTAGAATTGGGTTCGAAGAGAATTTAAGTAAATACCTGGACATCAATCTTAGGAAGATCATCCTCATATTCGTTGTAAGAGATATCCTCATCACTGCCATTTCCATCTCCTTCTCTGTTACTTTTGCCAAGATGACCCCATACTTCATCTTTCTTGAACTTCTCATTCATGGCCATAAAATCAAAATCTTCTTCGAACTTTGTTACTGGTCTAGAAACCTGGCAAGGAAGATAATCAACCTATCTCATTAACTACACCAAGCAAAGGCCAAATCCACTATAAATCACAAGCCCGACCAAAGCAATTCAAAAGTCAATTAACTAAAGGACTGCTCTAATGCATTAAGATTAACCTTAGTAAATCCATTTAAGCAGCGAGTCAAATGATGGAATGCACAAATTATGGACTTAAGATTCATTCTTCAATGTAAGACTACATGAAAATATTGTACGGTAGAGTCAAAATACTGATAGCAAATCCTAGAAAAAAAGAGAACATATAAATATATATATATCGCTAGCTGTCATGTTCATATAGCAGAAACCCGAACAAACATACTAGTTTAGCCAGTATAACAACCATCACAACTGCAAAACAGGGTAAACGACAATGAAACTCGAGCGATCAGACAAAAGTGGGGATCATGTACCAGTCTACTACTTGTAATCAAACCTACCCACATAACTTGTATCGCCATGCACACTCAAATGCTTGGTGATGCCACCAGAACTAACAACAACTACTAGCAAATCAGTGTTCTAAGAAATACTCCGCCTACAGAGTTCCCTACAATGCATGGATATATTGTGTTAGTGTTTGAATTAACTCAACTAGTTTAAATTGAATGCAAGAATCTTGGACTAATCCCCCTTTGGCCATTCATCAAAGAAAAAGTTCTCATTGAAAGGGGCAGATTTGGAATTTGTGACCTCCATTAAAGGACTTGTAACTCCAGACTGAAACTATTTACAAAGAACAAAATAGATTAAAATATAAGACATCAGATGCAGTTATGACTACAATGCCATAAAAATGTATGGGCTGATAATGGCCGCTTAAATATGCACATAATTCATTACCCCCATTCCTCTTCCACCACGCCCTCTGTAGTTGACATAACGCGGCTGATATGGAGCTCCATTTGTCTAGAAGAAAAGAAAATGAAAGAAGATTATTAGCTTCACAAACAATATCATATGATTTTGCCACCACATCATTGTGAAGAACATCACCAGTCTTGCCCTTTTTATTCTGGACGGGTCTAATTTTCTTGCTAATGATCCATGATGAAGAAATGGAAGCAATAAAGGGAAAAGAATAGAGGCATTCAGAGCAGTGCAATGTTAAGAATGATTAAAAAATTGGTCACTAAAAGTATTTTTCATAACCAAGCAGCTCCTAAATATTCAACACGCTCCGGCATAAGTGTGAGCATCAAATACAGTCAAGGTAGACAAGAATTATTACTATGTCACTCAAGTGAATCCTCACCAGAATTCTTTCTCTTAATGAACTTCCTTCATGAGTCTAATTTTATTCTTTAAAATAGATTCTTTTTTTTGTTTTTTGTTTTTGAGAAATGTAACAGATAGTCTATATTTATCCACCGGTATACTACCTCAAAAGTGTAGTTCCCCTCCAAAAACAGATTCTTGATAAAGAGATAGCAGCAATAAAACAGAAGTAGAAGTAAATGTACCAAGAGGACTACAAGTAAAGATTGACAGGAAACTGGACACCATATTAAATACAATAACCATGGTTATTGTCTAGAGCAGACTGCATAACAACCTTATAGAGGCATCTAGCCAAATTCACCCGATGTTTTATAGAATTATCTCCTTCTCTCACTATGATAAATAAACAAACTATCAAATCAAAAGACTTCATTAATATTTGCCAGAAAAGGCAGTTAAAAAGTATGCTAACTGAGAACTTAGTCAAGTATTCCAGCTTAATTACAGATAGCCCCTTAAGTCGCAAGCATCCGCTATTGATTTTTTTCAAATTAAAAGTTCAAAAAAGATAACAATACCTTGGGAAATAGGATTTGATTAGCCTAATACTGTCCACACAGGGAAGATCAAGAATGCAAAATAAATGAATTAAGTAGATAAAATAACACTTGGTAATAGAATGAATAATCGTAAAAGAGCACCTTCTGCACACGTGTCTGGGATGGTAATGGTAATATTGGTGGCTGAGCTTCTGTTTTAGCAGGGGCTGGAGGTTCTGAAGATGGTGCAGGCAATACTTGAACCACTTCTACATCTCTTTGAGATGTCTGCATAGATTGAGTTGATGGAACATCAATTGGTCCAGATTGCAGTAGCTGCCCTGGAGTTATCAGCGACGGTGTGGGTGTCTCCACAATAGTAGATACCGATTGAGACAAAGCTGGGCTAGGTACTGGATTAGGTTTATTAGATACTGGCAGAACAACGGGATTTACATCAGGACTTGTTGACAAAGGAGGCAAAGTCGGTAAACTAGCACTTAATGTCGAAGTGGGGTTAGCAGAAACAGAAGCCTTCTTTGAAATTGCGCTGGATATTGTTTCAGTCACAGGTACCACAGGTTGCAGCGATGGCACAGTTGAAGGCAAAGTAGCAGCGGGTAAAGAACTAGAGGTTAAACTAGTAGTTGTTGGCATCAATGAAGAAGGGTATTCTGGGAAGTTTGGAGCCTGTAGGCTTGATCCTCCAGTTGGCAAAGACGAATTGAAACCAGAAAACTGCATCTGCGGCATGGAAGGAGGCATGGCAAGTCCAGGAGGACGAAGCAAAGATTGTTGCTGCATTTGTGGTAATCCATTGGGTGCACCATAAAAACCTTGCCAATACATTGGCATAGCAAGTCCACCAGCACCGGCATTTGGAGGAGGAGGAGATGGACCCCAAGATCCCATATTACCTCCAGGTTGATACAAAGGCAGGCCACTTTGGAATGTTGAGCCAGGATGTCCCGGCTGTGCAGAATGGGAACTTAGATCAGTCAAAGATCCACCAACAGCAGCAGGTAAACTTGCCGATGTGGTAGGTGGTCGAGGATAGTGAGACTGGAAGGTTGGTTAAGAGGAATTAGAATTCAATCAAAACATAATAATAAGCATTTGTGCAATTTCTTTTTACTTACCTGTATAATAGCTGGGTCGTTATTTATAGGTGGTGTAGGTTGAAGAGGTGGCGAAGACTTAACTTGTAAATCCTGCAACAAGCAAAACACTTAATTGAAAAGCTGGGCCAATGCAACTCATCTATGAAACACTAATTGTGCAAATATAAAGTCTGCATTTAAAGATACTGACCTGACATGCAAATATATCCAATATGATGCACGGTATGATTAATAATTTTTCTCTCAGCCTCTCACCCTTTCTGAAAAAACTAAAACTTTTTCCCACCCTTTCCTTGAGTATTCTTACTTTCATCCACGAAAATCCTCTACCTACCTCTCATGTTTCTCAATTATTAGGTACCACTTTAAGTAGGGAGACCAAGTTTTATACTTTAAATTCTCAGGTTGCTGAACAAGTATATCTAGCTCTACATTTTGACCAACAAGATTCCTCAACTAATGCCAACTCAAAATGCTACAAAGGAAATGACTTATAATGAATATCAGTGCACGTGGCCTCTTCTTCACTTCTCCATAGAATTGCTAATCCGATGATCACATCAAAAGGATATCGGCACTATCATATTACCTAAGGACCACGCTAAAAAACAAAAACTCGGACTTAAGGGTCATTTAACCAAATGTAGCGGCTACATAGTGTAATGAACTTGTGTCTTGACCACAAAGATCAAAAGAAAGGTAAGAGCTAAGAAGAAAAACAAGTCTAGGCTTTTATTTAATGCCTTTTGTCTTTCCAACATCAACCCCGAAGTTAGGTTCTTCATGTAATGGAGAAAATTGCATATCTCAGAGTACCATAAAACTGAAGAGAAGCTTGCTCCAACTTTTGAAATAAGCTTTTGAACAATTAAAACACTAGAAACTCTTTGAAGATATAAATGGACTTAAAACATCTACAGAACTATTAACTAATAAATAAAAGGAGAGAGATCTCATAGAACCAACAAAACAATGCCAGGAACTAAATGAAGGCATTTCAGTATAACAAGCAACCAAAAAACATAAAATCCCATAGCAGACTAAGGTCAGAGCATATTACCTTGATATCACTTCCACGAAAAAGTATGTATTCATAAGTCTTGTCACTTGGAGGTACTTGAGGCCCATCCTTTTTTCTTCCCTCTGTTCCAAATGATCTTACTGCAATGACAAATCATAACCAATTGCCAATCCTTTAAGTCACTTTATACTTTCATTGAACACATTGTTAATAACAAAAGTTCAACCTAGAAAACACTATGTTGAGTGCAATAAAACTCAAATTTGCTAAATTTTCCAATCTTTCTCCTCCTTTAGTTGGAGTGTTGGACAAAGCTTAACCTTTTTGCTTGACTTTCAAAATAGCTTTACCCCATCGTCATATCAATATCATGATAGTTCAGAAAGTAGGGCTATAGACATGATTCAATGTAGGGATTGATTTCACAATGCCGCTTTGAATTTGTGAAACAACAAATACACATAAAAATTAACTTAGTTCCAATTTTTCTCTGCAATAAATTATATTAACTGACCATCACAAGTTCAATTTTGTTACAAAGAAAGCAACCGCCTCCCTGATACAACTTTGCAGCAATCATGTTAATTCTTACTAAGGTCCCAACTTTATATGCTCTCAATTCTACATGCATGAGCACATCCTTACACGAACACACTCAAAAAAATACAAGAGAACAATTCTCAAAAACTCATCAAAACGCCTAATTTAGATCAAAGCTCATAATTCAATTCAAGCTTCCTATTAAACAGAAAAAAAAAACTAAAAAGGAAAAATCTCAACTTTCAATAGCTTTGAAAACAAAGCACATAATTTAACTCAATTTTTCTCCTAAAACAGAAATAGAGAAAAAGCTTTAAAACTTCATTTTTCAACCAGCTTTGAGGTAAGCAAGTAACATCACCTAAAAACACAAAATCAGCTAGATAAATCAATCATCAATCAAATCAACAAGGATCTAACTTCAAAAAATGATAAAATCACCAAAATTAATAGGAAAAATCTCATTATTTAAAATCAGCTTTGAACAAAGCACATAATTCAACTCATTTCCTCTCTTCAAAGCTAAAAATTCTCAATTTTCAACTAGCTTTGCCCTAACTCCTAAGCAAGCAACATCACCAAAAACATCAAAATAGCTGGATAAATCAATCATCAATCAAATCAACAAGCATCTAACTCCATAAAAATCACCAAAACTACACTAAAATCAACAGATAATTCAAAAAAAAAATCCGGATAACAAATAAACAAATGAAATACCATTGCGTAGACCGATACTGGACTCATCAGTGTTGATGTTATAGAGAATGCCTTCATACCGGATCTCACTCTTCGAAGTCAAGCTAATCAAACTACCGATATACGAATCCGCCGACGATCCACTAGATCTGGCCGATGAACTCTCCGCCGCCATAACTGTTACTAAATCTCCACTGAAAAACTCATATACCTGGAAAAAATCTAGAGAGAGAAAGAGAACGGAGGATGAGAGAGAAAGAGTTGACTAGTTGAAGATGATTATTGTGTGTAGGGTTTTTTCGTATTTCTAATTTTCTACGGCGTTTTATATTTCTTTTTTTTCATGTAATTATCGAATTTTTTTAAAGAGCTATCAAGTCTTGTACATTGTGTAAGGTGGATTGTACCTTCTGCTGCTTTTAAAATTGGATTTTTTTCTAATTTTGGAGTAAAAATCCGATATGATACATAGGTGAATTAAGAACTGATACGTGGAAGAAAGAATAGATCGAAAATTACTCAATCATAATATATGGATGAATCATGAATCGATACGTGACAGAAAAAATAAATCGTAAAGACTCAATCAGGATACAGGAATCATGAATCGATACGTGGCAGAAAGAATAAATTAAAAAAAAATACATGGGTGAATCACAAATCGATACGTGGCAGAAAGGATTAAATTGCAGAAACTCAACCATGATATATGAGTATGAATGATACGTGGAAGAAAGGAAAAATCGAAAAAAACTCAACCACGATACATGGATGAATCACGAACTGATACGTGGCAGAAAGAACAAAACCAAAAAGGCTCAACAAAGATGATTTCAAATGTTATTATCAAAGTGTGATCGAAAAAGGGTAGATAGTGTCATCTCAAGAAAATTTGTCTAACTTCGAAAGTATAGGGATCGAACATTAGATTGTGATTGATTAAAATAGGGTCAAAGTCCTAATCAGATATCATATCCGGATGAATCACGAACCGATATGTAACAAAAAGAAGAGATTAAAAGTGAAATAATAAAGATAATATCAAATGGCATTCTAAAAACATGATTTAGAAGAATAATTATATTCATGAAAAGATCAGAAGTTTAGACAATATTAATCATGATTAATGTTATTTCAATATAACTCGTATGACTCTAAAAGAACAGGGTCAAACATCAAATTGTGATCGATCAAGATAAGGTAAAAAAATATACTTAGTTATTAGTATGAGATCTTCGCCGTCTGTGTAATCATTTAATAACTCAACATTATCACATAATATTTATTTAGTTATTTATCTACTAGTCAATTTCAGTGTAATCATTTAGCTTATGCATGTGTTACAATGTTAAAAGAGACAAATAATGTCTAATAAGTGATTTCTTTTCATTCATTCAAGTTTTAGTGAACAGAATTATTTAGTACATGTTACTAACAAAAGATGACAAATGTCTTATGAAGCTAGTTGAGATATGTGCAAGGAGGTCCTAAATATCATAATTATCAAAACAAAAAAACTTGTGAATTTTTCATGTTTCAATTGATAACAGAGATCTTTTACTAATATAAGTGTTATTTAGTGTCCGAATTTAATTTTGCAATATATATTGAGATTTTCCCCTTAAAATACATAATATTTGCGCGCAACCAAATATCTAATCCTAATTGAAATCACGCGAATACAATGTCTGATTTTAACGATATGTGTATGTATGTGTTTTCAAAGCAAAAGTTATTAAATGTATACGTATGAATATGAAAACATCAAATGTATGTGAAGGAGCACTGTTCTGGGCTACATAAAGATTTCTTAATGGGCCACAATATTAGGCCCTTACATATATACATGAACCCAATGAATGATAATTTGAAAACAAAAGCCCAATAATGGTAACAAAAGCCTCTTTCTGTTCAAAAGAAGGTTTTATGGGATAAATTCATAAAATAGTCATGATATCTCGCTCTCGGTAACAAGATTGAAACCTATTGCGATAAAAACTTCACTAGTCTAGTAATAATATTCTTGAGTTATTCTCGCCAGAATACAAAGCTACTACATTATGTCGAACCCACAATTACCATTGTGGCTCCGCCCCTGATTGGAGTGCTTAGGTTTCTATATGGTAAATATAAATACCTATACACACATGCCACTTGATGTTGATACCGATAACCATGTTAACTCACCATGGTTAACAAGATGATAGTATATATTAACTAACCATAATTAAAGTAATTGAATTTTATGTATAGACACATGTCATATATTAATTGATTTAATATAAGCATAGACACCGCACGGAGAAGTTTTACCCTAGGGAGGTAGTTGAGGGTGTTTTTTAATTGATTTTTGTACAAATGAAGGGTTTTGAACCCTAGCAACCTTTTTTTTTAAAAAAAATTCTTACTCAATGTTCAGTATTCATATTAGAGTCCGATTAAATTTGAATTCGCATCAAGAAATCCCACATTGGGGGATAAAATGCTCCCTAACAAAGACGACTCCATACCCAAGGGGACTCGAATGTGACACTTCTGATTAAGAATGAAAGAATACTTACCACTTCGCTATAACTTTTGTTGATAACACTAACAACATTCATGTCCAAAGCATGATGTCTACTATGTGAGGCCAAAATTGAGAGGGGGGAAAGAGAGAAAATGACTTATCAACTAAATAGGCCTGACTTGCAAAAATTAGTGTGGGCTACTCCCCTTTGTATAGCCATTAGCCTGTCCCTCTTCACAATATTTGTGGTCCTAACCATACAAGTTCCTTTCCTACATTAATATATCACCCTTCATCTATAAAGACATAATAACCCCTAAAAAACATAAAAATCAAGTTTGTAATATCTAATTAATAGTAGTTATATCCCCCCCCCCCCCCTTCTAGATAATAATTTCTAAAGTATTGTGATTATTGTCATTAGGATTTGACTAGATGATGTATGGTCAGTAGATAAGAATTGAATTTTTAGCTAAATATTATTACACCAGCTTTAGTTGCTTCCCTTTCAATAGTTACCTATCATTCTAGATCCCGTTCGATCTTCTGAAGGAACGATAGAAATTATGAGATCGCCTCACATGTTTTTGATCTTCTGAGTATGAACTTCTTTTTCTTATTTTTTGTTTTATTCTTCTAAATTAGAATTTGATGGATCAGTTGTGTTTTTGGTGAAGTAATTTTTCAATTTTAACGATTTTTATTTTTTTTCAAATTACAAGTAAAAGAAAGATCTATGTTAAAGAAAATATTTGGGTTTCTAGGTCTTTAATCACTATAATTAGTGTCGTTTCTACAGTCCATGCTCAAAGTAAAAAGTGTTAATCACTTTTCAAAAGATTAAGAGAAAAAAATTGAAAACAAGAAAATTATTGGGGACTATACTGTAAATAGTACTGGGCCCATGTAGGCAAAATTATAAGGACTCTATGTTCATACTACTTCCCTACTCTTACATAATGCTAGTAATATAATGAAATGAATTTATATTCATATATTTATCTTCATATTTTTTTTCATATGATGACAAGTGTATGTATTGAGTCTTCGACTAAATTCATATTTATTCATTGTATAATTCATTTTTGAGATTGATACTTTCAATAAGATTTTTTTTATTTTGAAAATTTGAATTTAAAATCCTTAATTAAGGATAGATGGATCTTAGCTACCGCACCGATCACCACAAGCCAGATTGGTACATCTATTTTCTTGAATAATTGAAGATCATTATTTATCGTCTTGCCCTACTTTCATTTAAGGAGGGAAAATGAATACTCATAGGTCATAAAAAGGACTTTATTGCAATCATTGCATCAACTTTAAATATATACCAAGTTTTATACACGAAAAAAATAAGTGGAAATGTAAAAATCATTAGTATTTGTAAAACGGTAATAAATATTGGTTTGATTATAGTTATCCCCTTACGAGTAAATAAAAACTTTAAAATTATTTAGAGTGTATCATTTTTAAAAAAAACATTAAGAAAAATCACTCTTAAACTTGATGCGAATTATTAGTTTCATTTCCGAAGTATTGATTGCTTTAAAACACCCATTACTTGACTAACTGAATTAAATACACCCTCGATTTTGCAACATGAGTGAAATACACCTTAAATTCTCACCTAGTTTAAAAGTGTTTTCAACACTTTTCACGGCTTTTTATTAATGGTCACATGCTTCTACGTACAAGAGTTTGAGAACACTTGCTATTTATGTAGCAGATTGGTGGTGTATCAAAGTTTAGTTTGTCAAGTAGAGAGTGTTTTTAAAGCTATCAATAGTTCGAAGACGAAATTAATAATTTACGTCAAATTCTTGAGCGTTTTCAATACTTCACTTTTAAAGAAAATGTCACACAAACTATGACTAAGAGATTAGTAACAAAAAAGATGTCAAATTTAATAAGTCAAATTTTAACTGTATTTTTGAGTTAAATAAAATTAAATTTTTTAGACTTGGGAAAGTAATGTAAAATATTAAATTAGTCTGAATATTTTGGAATATATTTTTACTAAATCTAAAGCTATGTCAAAGCAAGATCAAGTTCCAAAAAAAAGTAATGAAGCACTTTCTAAAGATTATTGAATTATGTATTGTCTTTTCAATCTGTTAAAAATGTAAATCCAACAACACAAAGGCATTCACCCAAAGACAAAAACTACTTTTGTCTTTCATGCATTTACATGCACCTTCCCTAACATCATGGTCCCCCTAACCTCCAACAAAATCAAGAAAGGTGAAAAAAAGAGTGAAATCCTACCTACTTACTATGTTAGGTAAATTCAGAGGCGGATTTATAATTTAAATTTTATGTGTTCGAATTTCAAGCTTGACAAGAGAAGAAGGTTGTCGAGAGTCAATCAATAAGGATAAGACTGTGTATGTTTACCCTCCTAAGACATCACTTATAGAATTACACTGAATTACATGTTGAATTCTTCGTTGAAGTATATGATCATCTTATCAAAATGTTTATGTTGTTAGAGAGAATACACTTTTATTAGTTAATTATATTCTCAACACGCCCCTCACATTCAAGCCTGATTCTCTTTCACGGGCCAAACACGTAAAAATTCTTTTTGATATGCATGATTGTGTGATTCATCTCAGAAACTCTGTCTGTTTTGATATTATGTTGAAGTGTGTGACCATCTCATTTTAAAGTTTAAGTCAGAATTAAAGAGCACATTATTATCAGTTAATTATATTCTCTACATTCTTTAGATCTTTCCATACGTTTACTCCTTTATATTTTAACCATTACTTTCAACATTCTTCACTAGTACAGTCGTACTACTAGTTACTAATGCCACACTTCAAAAGTTCAAATATGACACAGTTGGAATCGATACGAATTTTTCACTAAAACACCTTAATTAAGCCCTGAAAATCACGCAAATTGCTAAGTCAATAAAAAGGTACAATTCAATGAAATCTTACAATTTTTTATTCTGCTATGTTCAACTTTATGTATTCCTTTATCCGTAGAGTACATTGAAGGAACAACTACTCTATGAGAAATGTTTTTATGCGATGCTAATGACTTATGACTTAATTAAAGTGTCTAAGCGTAAATTTGTGTCAATTTTTGAATCTCACCACATATATTCAATCATAAATTTTTGTTTTATGAAAACTTTAAAAAATCACAACTGTTTTAGTTGAGATTCCCTTAATTGCTTTTAATGTGGAGCATTGAGAAGTGTGCAATAATAGGCTTTTTTTAGGTGCAAAGATCCTAGACTTGTGTTATGTCCTCTGTGTTTCCCTTCTGGCTTTCTGCCACTCTACTCTTCTCTTTTTCTACCTTAGCTTTCTATAAACATTTTTAACAAGCACCTTCCTTCTTTACTTCTTTGTTCCCTCCATTTCCCTGTTTGATTGGATACTTTTACCATTTTCCACCACAGCCCCAATAAAACAAAAAAGTACATTTTTTTTTATATTTATGAAATGAAAGCATTTTAAGATACCCCTCTTGGAGTTTCTTCAATGTTTTAAGTTCTAGTTTGGCTTTAAACACTTTTCTTGCATAGTTGACAAAGTTTATTACTTTCAAGATTTTGTCAACTCAACTCATTTTCAAGCATTTTTTTGGGTTTGAAAGGGTGATGGGGGTCTTCAAGAACTTGTTTGTGTGATAAAGTTGTTTTATTTGTACACTTTGTTAACTCATTTTCAAGATTTTAGTTTGTTTATGTGATAAAGTTGTTATCTTTGATCACTTTGTGTACTCATTTTCAAGAAATTTTAGCTTCAAAAGAGTGATGGGGGTCTTCAAGAACTTGTTTGTGTGACAAAGTTGTTTTCTTTTAACACTTTGTGAACTCATTGTGTGATAAAGTTGTTATCTTTGAGCACTTTGTGTACTCATTTTCAAGAAAATTTAGCTAAGATAGGGGTCTTCAAGAATTCTAACTAGTTTGTCTATGTGACAAAGTTCTAAACTTCCAAGAATTTGTCAACTCATTTTCAAGAAACTTTTTTGTCTACAAAAAGTGATGAAGGGTTTCAAGAATTCAAGATTGTGTGTGTTAGTTATCTTCTTTCTCCTCCATTTTGGTGTTTGGTGCAATGGTGATACTGAAAACATGGGAGCTCAAATGGAGAAAAATGAGATAAATTCTCTTTACTCAACCATTCAAGGCTTTGTTGGTAAATGGTGGAATGGTTCAGATCTTTATCCAGATCCTTGTGGTTGGACTCCTATACAGGTAACACAATTTTTTCACTTTTTAGTTACTTTTCTGCTTTATGGATTCTGTTTAGTAAAAGGTAAAAAAATAAATAAAAAAAAACTAACTTTTTTGTGCATATGGTTCTAATTGTCCTTTTTAATATTTTGTGGTATACATGACAAGATATGACTTCTCATTGTATATAGATTGTTTGAAAGCTTTGAGTGGAGATTTTATACTATGACAGATAATCAAAGAAATTGATAAGTTCTTTTTTTTCTTTCAGATTTAGTATATTTGGAATGATAGCTAATTAGCCATAGAAGTTTGATGAACCAAACTTCAATAATGAACATCAGTACAATCTTGGCTTGTTTTGTTTAGCAGTTTTGACAGACCAACAGAGACAGAATATGTTTTAAAACACAATGATAATACAGGACAGGACAGAGCTTATACGAAATATAATCCGTTCGTTTCAATTTGTTTGTCTGGTTTTAACTTGACACGTAGTTAAAGAATGTACCATAGTTTTCTTTAATCTTGTGGCTTTAAACATATCATGTAGAAAGTAAGACGAACAAATTGAAACGGAAAAGTAGTATAGTTGATGCATTATACTCATATTTCTGATTTGTTTTGTTTCTATTTCCTCTGTCCAGGGTGTATCTTGTGACCTGTTTGATGGTTTTTGGTATGTTACTGACTTAAACATTGGACCTATACATGATAATTCTCTAAGTTGTGCACCAAATGTGGAATTCAGCTCCAATCTATTCACATTAAAGCACCTAAAATCTCTCACATTTTTCAATTGTTTCGTGTTGCCTCGCCATCATCCAACTTCAATCCCAACAGAGAGGTGGGAGTTTCTTGCTAGTAGTTTGGAGTCACTCGAGTTTCGATCAAATCCCGGTCTCATTGGCCAAATCCCAAGTACATTTGGTAGACTCATAAAGCTCCAATCTTTAGTACTGGTAGAAAATGGACTCTCTGGTGAAATGCCACAAAGTCTTGGGAATTTAGTGAACTTGAAAAGACTAGTTCTTGCTGGAAACAAACTCAACGGCGAAATCCCGGATACTTTTGGAAGGTTCACTCAACTTTTGATATGTGATTTAAGCAGAAACAAACTATCTGGTGTCTTGCCTAAATCATTATTTGGAGGGTTGATCTCACTTTTGAAACTTGATTTGAGTTGCAACAACTTACAAGGCAAAATCCCACAAGAGATCTCACAAATGAAGAATTTAACACTTTTAGACCTTAGTAACAACAAGTTATCAAGTGGATTACCCAAGTCAATTCAAGAAATGACATGTTTGGAGGAGTTAGTCTTGTCAAACAACCCAATGGGTGGATTCTTGGATGTTCTTGATTGGTATAACATGATAAAGTTAACAACTTTGGATTTGTCAAACATGAATTTGACAGGTGAGATACCTAAGTCTATAGTAGAGTTAAAAAAGTTAAGATTTTTGGGACTTAATGACAATAAACTCATTGGTAAAATCCCAAAAAATCTTGAAAATTTGCCTAATGTAAGTGCTATTTACCTATATGGTAACAATCTGACAGGTGAACTTCAATTCTCTCAATGGTTTTATAGGAAAATGGGAAGGAGATTTGGGGCATGGGGGAATCAAAATTTATGTTACACTTTTGGTTTGGTGTCAAGTGATGTTCCATTTGGGGTAAAACAATGTCAACAAGAACTCAAGTTTGTTATTGATGTTGAGATGAACTCAAGTTTTGTGGATTTTCAATCTTCAATGGGATATTTGAATGATTGTGGGATTTGGAGATGTTTTGTAGTTGAACTATTTATGGTTATTCTACTATTGTTGAAATGAAAAGAAGGAATTTGACAATAGTGATTTACCTTTTCTTTTTTTTTGATATTTTGTTGTTGTTTTACTTGAAATGTACCACACATTTTGGTTTGTCTTTTAACATATGAATGAATGAATGTACATATTTTACCCTTGTTGGACTTTGGAAGAAATTTCATTGAATTGTGATGGATTTTTCAATAAGTGAAGAACAATAGAGGTATATTTCCTCCGTCTCAAATTATATGTCGTGATTAAGGGTGCTCACGGGTTGGTTATTGGTCAAAACCGAATCAAATCAATTTAATTGATTGTTAAATTATTGAAACCAAACCAAATCATATATAATATACATTTATCAATTTGGTTGTTATTGATTTTGGTTTTGAATTGGTTTGATTATTTGATTATTAACGATACACGAAAATTTAAAAAATGCATGTTATGTAATGAGATTGTTATAGTGAAATGTCGTTATAATGAGTGTTATATGATTTTGCTCAAGGTGGAGGTCAATTAGCTCAGTATTGTCACCAAACTGATAAATGCATAATATGTATTTGCATCTTAACCGTAGTAAATTGAATTAATTTGATATAACTACCTGATACATGTAAGTATTTTCCACTCTTACACCTCTATTATTATATAGTGTTGAAATGAATTCAACTAATATTATAAAAGATGTGAAAAATTATATATTTCCAATTGCTTCTAAATATTTAGTCTTCCTTTATTTCTTACTTATCTCTAAATTTATACTCTCTCCATCTCAAATTATTATCGAGGTTTCCAAAAATAGTTTTTATTGGTACGGTAAATAAAACATAACGGACCAAGGTAACTAGTAACTGTTCATTTTTCTTACTCTAGGAACTATATAGTTTTTTACTTTTTACATTAGTTACCAAAGCAGAATGTCATAAAGCTCCAAAATAAATAAATTATGTACACTTTTCTGCCACATAAATGAATTGAGTCAAAAAATTTAACTTCAGTTTTTGGCATCTTTTTTTCTTACCTACCCTATTGAAACACGATCAATAATGTTTCCACTTATTCTCTAATTGTATTTAAAGTTTGATTTGTCAAGTTCAAACTTCAAACACGATTTTGTTGGCTGGTGGAATGTCTATTTTTTCTAGCTTCACCTCCCTTCATTTTTGAAGGATAAAGTTGTCTATCTTTGCGTTATAATCGGAAGCTAAGGTCAAGTCTTCTTATAACTTTCTTCCTGATTTATAACACCCCAGACGATCTGGAAAAATTTATATCAAAAAAAAAGTTTGAATACTAATCTTCATTCCTGCCGATATTTTCAAGTTTTTCCAACAACATCTACCTATTTCATACTCAATTTTCACATTCAAAATTCAAAACTCACTACTTCAACTTGTAACAACAATAATTTTATCTGGCTACACAATATGAATCTGAATTAATCAGGTCAATAGATTTTCGAACCTTAAATACTAGTAGCTAGAAGATGCTATATTATAAGTTAGATGTGGCAGTACTATTTTGTTGGTGTTTAGCAAATACAAATCATTCTTGTTTATATTGAGTAGATTTTCAACAGTCTACACACACACACACTATATAATATAATGCATGCTGCATATATGGTACAATTTTTTTGAATTGTGGTCCTAACTAGATGATGATGATGAAAGGGAAGGACTATATCTATATAATGTACACTTTTTTCAAGATTAGATGAATTTAAAGATGTGTCAGCTTAGCTACCACACTGCTTCTTTGATCCAGGCTTATCTTGTTCTATAGTTTGTTTAGTGTTTGATTGTATATATTTCGGATTTCGATTGATTTGAATTTGTATCATATAAATTTCATTAAAGAAATAAGCGTTCAGGTCTTTTTCATTTTCATTATTTGAGTTTGATATTTTTTATGACGTACCCGTGATGATTATTATTTTTTCTATATTATTTTTATGTGTTAGACTTCCGAATTTGATGTTTCTAGCTAAAGATAACGAGATTTAATTATCTATTCAATCACGACTCGTGATGATTATTACTCTCTCTAATTCAATTTGTGTGGTACTTTCCTTTTTATTAGGTCACTTTAAAAATATATATACTATATATCATATTTTCTTATTTAGAAATTATTTAATTTCAAATGGTATATTTTGCATATTATGAGATGAATGTAGTCATATTAATATGTATGTCTTGGTTTATATTGCAAGTACATATTTTTTTTCTTTCTTCATTAAACTTTATGTATAGTTAAATATTGATATTCAGCTAGAAATGTGTATATATATATTAAGTAGGGATATCAAATAAGCTAAGTGAATTGAATTTGATCATATGAAAACCGATTGAATTTAATAAATAAGAGGAGATATTAATCCGTCCAAAAGTTATATGAGCTAAAAGGATTTAAAATTTGGCTATAACTTAATTCGTCCAATTTTTACTAAATTTTAAATTCCTTGTTTGTTTTCTTATAATTTGTTTGAGTACCCAATAATACTTATTTTCTTATATTATACAATATATAACAGATCAAATAAAAAAAAAAGATTTTTAAAAAATTTGTAAATAAAATTTCTTGTATGTCAACCCTATTTTTATATATAAAAAAATATATTGAATTAAGTGGATCAAATGGAGCGAAGCTAGTAAAATAAGTAGGTCATTGGCTAATTCAAACTTAAACAAATTAGACGAACCATGATTTCATATGCTGATTTTTCCACCCCTAATTTGAAGCTACATTTCACACCCTACTTTGAATGTTTTAATTGTGTTTGAGTTTGACTATGAACATTTAATGCTTAATATGTGTGTTTTATTGTGTAAGATATAATATAATTTCATTCAAAGGAAATAATTTGAAACAAAAACGGATGAAATGGAGCTTCAATGTCTCAAAAGTATTGAAAACACTTTTAATTTAAACTTAACGTAAATTATTAGTTTTATTCCTGAACACTATTGATAGTTTTAAAAATATCCATCCACTTGACTAACTAAACTTAGATACACCCTCGATCTGCCACATGATATAGCAAATGGTCTCAAACTCTTATAGGAGCATGAAACTCTTAATAAAAAATCGATAGAAGTGTTGAAAACACCCCTAAATTTGGTCAGAATTTAGGAGTGTATTCACTGATATTGCAAGATCGGGGATGCATTTATGTCCAGTTAACCAAGTAAAATGGTGTTTTTAAGACTGTCAATAGTTTAAAAATGAAATTAATAATTCACACCAAATTTATAAGTGTTTTCGAAAAATACACTAGCACGACGTGCCAAGATATTTTTGAGTCTGTCTAGTTTGAATTGACCATAAATATATACTATGGTCCGACTAATATTATGATTACCATTGAATTGCTCCGTTGATACATTCAAATTTTGGTTTGGGGTAAGAATTCCTACGACCAAAAATAATTATTGCATTTATATTAAGACTTGGTAAAAAATGATAATATAATTCCAACGATTTCTTTATTTTTAACGCCTTCTAATCTACTTTGCGATCGAAATATTTTTTAATGAAAACTTTGACAAACAAAGGTGTTAATTAAGTAGTAGTTTAGAAGTCTAACTCATTTTTATTCTTAATTAATTAAAATATTTAGTGGAGTGGTTAATTAAGTAATTGACTTATGATCATTATATTGAAGAATTGTCCAAAATTAGGAAGCAACTATATGGTTGGTCTTAAGGGACCACCATCAACCTCTTTGAATTCTTCTAATTAATCCTTTTCAATTTTACCTTCTTTTTTTGTTTTCTAAAGTCTAAGTCTAAGTCCATGTGAATGGATTTTCCTCTTCTATTGGTCAGGGATAATGATGTTCAATTAAATTTAAACGATTTAAAATGAGTTGAGTTAAAATAAATGTTGGATCTAACTGAATTCGAAAAGTTAACTTAGGCATCTTAAAATAAACAACTTCATCTGATATCACTTCATCGATTTTTTAAAAACTAAATTGACATTATAAGAATTTGAAAACATAAAAGTAAGTATAAAATGAAGAAAAAATAAGTATAAATGATATACACGTATTTCATCATGTATGGATGAAATAATTGACTAAGTTTTTTTTTTTTTTTTTTTTTCTTGGGTTGGTAGAGCTTGATGAACTTTTGTATATGACCAAGAGAAATAATTAAGCATCTAAATTAAATTGTCAAGCAATATCTTCATTCAATTACTGAATTAAAAAGATTTATCAGATATAATTTTTTTCTTTTGAGTTTAACGATATGATATCTATAGACCACAAATTCCAAGTTCTATCTCATTTAAGGTTACTAACAAGGTGAATCAAGAAGGGTCGAAGAGCTCATTCGAATCAATGAATCTCGATAATCTAAATATCTATTTATGTATTTAATCCAATCTCTTTCAAACATTATCGTTTGTTCAGTTACTTTTGATTGTTATAGCAAAATGTTGTTATAGAGAACATATTATCTAAAATAACATGAAAGTTTATTCTAAAAAGAACTTATCCGTTATAATGAAATGTTGTTGTAGAAAGAATGATTGTTACAAAAATGTTTATGGTATATAGTAAATGTTAAAATTTCATGGATGAGAATCTTATCTTCGCCATTATCCACTAAAGGGTACTTATTTCCTTCTTTTACCAAAAAAAAGGAATTTAAGATCTCTAATTAAACGTGTGTAAAAATTCCGATCATCCGACCACATCGTTCAGTACTACTGGATATGAAATTTCTCATAAATCATAATCAAGAAAGACCAAAATAGGTTTTTATTATAGTCCAAAGTTTACTATTTTATTAAACATCATTATCCAATGTCGGTCTAATTCCGTTCAACTCTTAATTAACGGTCCAGATTTTAAACAAAATCGTTGACTTTTGACTTCTTAACACCTATCATGGCCCCACAAACCTACTTATCAAATTCATGACGTGACACATTATTTAAATTATTTTTTTCCTTTTTTTTTTCTTTCCAAATTTCAACTTTTCTACTAAATAGAAGTTTTTTTTTTCTATACAGATCACAATATTTTTTACTTAATAAAGACCTTTTTGATTAATTTATTAAATTATTTTGTTATTATAGAGTTTTGTATTGATACTCTATTGAGGACTTGGTCTATTTTTATTTTTCAATATCGTATGGCATCATCTGAGTTGAGAGAGTTGAACATATTTTATTAATTAAAAAATGTTGGTGAATAATATAAAGATTACGTTCGAAATACAAATGTCAATCATTGACGTAATGTTTGAAAAAGTAATTAAAGAAATGGAACACTAATTGGTTTTCTTAGTGTAGTTTCCCACGCAAAAGATACACAATATAAGTGGAAAAATTATTGGTGATGTGTATGAGGAAACAAGTAATTATCTTGATTAGGCCATTAATAATTGATCACATTAGGTATCAAAAATAAAGTGTTGATAATAACAAGCATAAGTTTCAGCCGGTAATTACTTTTAATTCTTAACGAGAGGTCTTAGGTTTGATCTCGATATATGGAGTTACTTTTAAAAGGAGATGCTTTACCTCACGTCCAAGGTGAGACTTTTCGGTAAAAAAACAAATTAATCGGACTATAAAATAAGTACTGAACGCCAAAGGAGAGACTCATGTTTTTAAAAATTATTATTTATAATTGTTGTCCGATATTAGTAGCAGGGTCCGACTAAAATGATTGTTAGTTTGATTTTTCATTCGATATTTGATATATGCATTAGAAACCGACTAAATTCATATTTTCTTATTGCAAAGTCTATTTCTGAGAACAGTGCTACCAACAAAGGTTTTTCCATTTCGAAAAACTCAAATATAAAATCTAATTAAAGATTGAGGGAGTGTCGGAGCGATACAAACCATCCCACTGTAATGAATGTTGGTGATTTTACAATGTTAATTTTTTATTTTCTGTAACTAACTTAGAATTTTTGTTAACAAACTAATATCCAAATTGGAATATTAAATTTTGCAGACCCCAATGTATATATTTCAACATCAAGTGCACCTAACACAATTAAACATAGTATTCTCCATGTTAGTTCAAAACCTTTTTTTTTTTTTTTTACTTAATGGACAAGAATTCAATGTGTAATTTTCTAATATTTGACAAATTCTAAGTACACCATGTGGCATCATATATATAAATAATATAAATAACTACTAATTAATGCTTGCAAATTCTGAATTCCTCTATTTTTTCAAACCAAACCACACACAGACAAATTTCTAACGTAAGGGAAACTCATGAGAAAATCCCTAATTTCATTGACTTGAAAAAGAAGTGAAAAAAACAATATTCAAACAAGAGATATAACTAATCTACCTATACTCACTCGATGTTTACATCAAATTATATCATTTTACCACGATTAATGAATTCAAATTTTAAAGTTTATTTTTTACATCGCGATCTCAAGTTAATGAATTCAGAATCGATACTCTAGGCTAGCCAAATCGTAATCAATACCTAAAGGCATTTAGATCCTCCCCTTTAGGTGACGATATATATTAGTTAATTACGATTAAGCAATAAATAAATTTTATACCAAAACATATATACATCATGTATTATCACTATAAATATCAAATGTGAGTAATTTCCGGCCCATTTTATTTATAAAAACATAAAAGAAAGAAAATTTTCTATGCCGGCACTTTCAAATCTTTTTTTATTTTTTAAATTTACCAGTTGACATTTTATTTAAGAAATAATTTAATTTTAGTCAATTGCCGTGTATATCACTTAATACCCCACCCCACCCTACTCCCTCTTTCTCAACATTTTACAAAATTCAAACTCTCTCATTTCCCCATGCATATATAAATAAACCTACTAACATATACTCAAAATTATAAAAATCAATTTCAAGAATCCCTTTAGAAAATTCAAGAAAATATAATCCTTTCATCAATGGCTTTCTCTTTTTCTTCTTCAAAAACCCTTTATTTATCAAGCAAATTAATTTGTTTGATACTTGTTATTTCTCTACTTGTTAGTTATGATCATAATATTGTTGAAGCATCAAGATTTGGGAGAATGGTGATTATGGAGGAAAATCAAGAAAAATCAAGAATATTTTCATCACAACATATGAAGGTATACAAAAAAGAAAATGCATACAAAGTTGATAATTTGTTATATACTATGTTACCAAAAGGGATTCCAATTCCTCCTTCTGCTCCATCAAAGAGACATAATGCTATTGAAGACTCTACACCTCAAAATTGAAAGAAATTTATATATTGGTATACTTTTTTCTTTTCAAATATTGATCAAAAAGGGTTTTGCAAAGGATAGTTTTTTTTTTTCTTTTTACATTAGTATAGGTTGTTTGGTTTGTGATTTTTTGGTTTGAAATGTATATAAACATTGATTTATTGATATATATATATATATATATATAATATGTTACTATAAAGAATGGTGATTCATGGAGCATGATGTGGAAGTTTATTTTTCTTTTGTATTTGGTTGTGGGGTTTGATTATGTTCAATCATAGCTAGCCCTTTGATTGAACCATCTTTCCCAATAGGCAAATGAAGATCGATCTACATAATACTGGTTTATGTGAATTCAATAGCTTTTGTTTGAATTATGTATATCTTTTAAGAAATTTACAATATATATATATTTGATTGCGAACTAAGTTATTACTGTATATAAACTTAAGATAGCAAGCCGTAGGAATCCATGTTATACTTCAAATTCTGAATTCGTCTCATCGATGATGGGAGATTCACTTAATCTTCTTGATTTAGAGTACTATTGTGTGCGTGTTGACTTTTTCATGTCATCGTTGAGTGTAAAAGGTCTTATATAATATGGTTCATCATTTTTCTTTTTGATGAAAGAGACATGAAAAAAGCAACCAAAAAAACTACTCTTTCCATCTCAATTTATATGACATATAGTTTGATTTGTCACACGTTTCAAACATTTTTTTTCTTAAATTTTATATCAAATTAAATTACATCACATAAATTGAAACTAAAGAATAATTTATGTAACAAGTCATAAAAACTGCCTTAGTTTGTGGTCATGCTTGGCTTGAGATAAAGGCAATTAGGTATTGACTCTGACTACTAAAAATCAATCTTTTGGCTGTCTCTTCTTTACTTGCAAGATTTTTCTACTTTCCAAATTCCTAACTTTTTTAGAACTATTTTTATATATACACATTTTATTAGTGGGAACTTTTAATTTTGTTGGCCAAGTTCAAAGGCGTTAGCGTCTTAAAACAAAATGATCGAAAAATCGGAAAAATGATTCATTCACCCTTTTAAGAGAAGGAAAATCTTTGGTTGATTTGTCGTTTTTTATTTGTGATTAAAAGTTAAAGGTGACTGAATAGGCATGTCACACTATTAGAAATAACATATTTTTCCGCCATAAATTAATGAGAAAATTGTGTTATATAAAACATGATTTTTCTATCGAACCAGTTCACTAGGAAAGCGGATGGTGGAAAATAGTTTGTCATTAAAATACTTGGAAGCCTCCTAGTCTCTCCGTGTGAAAACAATCCTATTTTTTCTTTACTCGCTGATTCAATCAAAATATATGTGGAATTAGCGACTAAACATATTATAGTAATTTTTTTAGTAATGCAAAAAATGATAAAATTATCGGTCCCTTATGTTTGGGAATTTGTTCAAAATGATACTTTAAATATATTTCTGAGAAGTTTGTAAATATCAACATCTTATTCAAATATTCTATAAAACTTTAAATATATTTTTGAAAAGTCTGTAAATATCAACATCTTATTCAAATATTATATAAAACTTTAAATATATTTCTGAGTAGTTTGTAAATATCAACATCTTATGATACTATTGTTCGAATTATGACAAATTACATTAACAATATTCTCCTATTAATCAAGAATTGCCCACAATTACATAGTGATGTTTTTCTCATAAAGAAAATTAAAAGACTTAATAACACCAAACAATTGGAAAGTAGAAAAGACTTCTTGCTAATTAAGTGGTTCAAGAAAATGGAAAAAGAAAAGGTACCTATATACCATGTTACTAAAATAATATGGAATATCAATATTTAGTAAGATTAATTAGCTTACTTAGTTTAGTTCTAACTTTCTTAAGGTCACTCAATACATGAATGTCGTTGTACAATGAATTTAGATGCATGCACGCGTTGTAGGATAAATCTGTCTATTTATTCAACTTTATGATTGTTTAAGTGTATACTTATACATATTCAAAGTTTGACGGAAAAATGTGAATCACATGGTCCATATTTTGCATCTTTTGTCTTCGACACAACATACACGAATAACCACACCCCAAAAACTAACAATTGAAATGAAAGAACGTAAAACTATACAAACCAGAGTACATTAGCTCCTTATTAAATCGATGTGAGAAACCAAAATACAAATATTTGTTTGAAATATAGTTTATGAATTTTTTAATTAATCCCCCAATGTGAAAACCTACCACATGCTTTTACAGGATTTGGTTTTTTCATGTTTTCCACATAATTGGTCAAATATTCCTTGAATTTACAGATATTTGCTTGAAATATAGTTTATGATATATATATATTTTTTCTTGTTAAGAATATAAATAAAATTATTGAATCACGCGTGTCGGCAAATATTTAAAGAGCATGTTGATGGAAAATGTCAACCTTAAATCTAGGAATTTGTCCACAAATTATGTGCTCACTTCAACCTGAAAAAAGATAAACATGTAATTTAATTTTCTTGAAAAAAAAATTGTTTGTAAATTACTTGTAATTTTGAGAAAGTCAATGTGTAAGAAAAAACGTTATGGAATTAAGAATTTCTATTTCCAAACACACCGATAAAATCATCCATTATAGCACATATACCTGTTACATAGGAGAGTGACAAGCAAAATGGGAGGGAAATACAGTGTAACTAAAATAAATTATACATAACTTTTGTCATACATGTATCTAAATATAGGTGGACGCATCAAAATCTGATAAAATTCATAACATGAAAGAGATTATATATAGGTTATATCTGAACATGCATATACATATCTAAATGGTGAATGATCTTCATGCTTTCACCATTCCCTGTCTACTTGACTTCCGTTACCATGATATTTCAATATCATTTGTATCACACGACATTTTCCCTCTTCAAGTAGTGATTTGAGGCTAATGTCATGTCCCGTCACTTTGTCAGTCAAATTTTGCATCGGAATAGGGGAGAAAGAATCTAGAGTTGTGGAGAGGTTAATAGAATACTTTAGAACTCCCTAGATATTTTCATGAATGCTTTAAAATTTCCCAAAATTTGTAGAATTTTTTTAGAATATAGGCTAAAGTGTAAATATATAGAAACTTGTAAAGTAAATATTATTTATACTTAGCCCCTAGAAAGTAGTATATATAGAGGGTAAAGTCTTCCTTAGTTGCCTGCAATCACAAACCAAATAATGTTAACAATGCTATATTTTATTAACAAGGGTAGAAGTCAATATGAAAGTAGTGAAAAATAATAAGACGAGAGGGCAGAATATAAAAGAATTCTTGACAAAATAATTAAAGTTCTAGTAGCCGAAACTAAATAAATAATGGTAGGCGAAATTTGCATCAAACTCTTTAATTTCTTTACAAATTTGATGTGCATCAATCTCTTTAATTTCTTTACAAATCCGATGTGCATCAATCTCTTTAATTTCTTTCGATCAAACTTTCCGTATAAACAAAACCATCCATAAAAAATGAACGTGGATCAATATCATCAGAATCAAAAGACCATATTCGATCCTCACATGTTGTATAAATAACGTTTGTTACAAGAACTTTTCTATCAATATCATCTCGGTTGGTATTGATATCGAAGTAGCACTTTACCATCAAAAAAACTATACATGGGTATAATTGAAAACACAAAGCATATTTGCCAATATAAATACACCCATTTCAATAGTCACGTCCCATTTAGGTTGTTTAGGGAATAAATTCACATTTTTTGGTAAGGATATTCTCCTATATGTATCATCTAAAATATTTAAAGAACTCATGGAGTTCTAAGGACAAATATTCCTCACCATGCAATATGGTAGCATCATTCCCAAACCTCACAAATAAATTTTTCTCGAAGAACCACTTTTTAGTGTGAGAATTTCATCTTGTGTATCGCCCTCGTTGTCAACCCTAAGGACTATATAATCATCGCTAGTTGAGTCATATCCCAATCCATAAGTAGAACGTCGTTCTAGCAATTCTAAAGGGGAAATTGTATTGATTCTGACGTGGTGTGGTTCCATAGCAATAACATTGAAGGCTTGCCCCGAGAAGGTCCAGGTCCAGTCCAAATCCCGATGAGAAACAAGGCATCGCAACAACAATAGACTTTAGAACTACTGGTTCGTTCAAAAATAGTTGGCCAAAATACTTTATGTATATGTCGGCCAAAATACTTTATGTATATCATTAACAACTAGTCGATGATTTTGGGATAAACAAGTGGAATAGAAATTAAAATCCCTTTTAGCCAGAGAGGACCCCCAATAAGCAATTTTTGGGAATCACGTCGATTTTTGGCATGATTGTGATGCTTCTTCTTAAAGTAAGGCTCACACATAAAGTATTCCAAGATTTTGAAACACATTTGAAACGAAAAAGAGACTTAACAAGAAGTTTAGTGAGAATCTCCATAAGTATTCCCTCTGGAATATTGTGAGTTGCCATTGCCATAAGTATGATTTAATCCTGCTATGTTGTTTAGGGTTAATCTATTTATAACTTGGTAGATCGATACAGATAAACCTAAAAGGATTCAAGTACTAATTAGGGTTTTTGACCTTCATTATAATTAGGGTTACTCTTGTTTCAACTTTTTGACCTTTATATTAATAAAATAACTTGGAAACCTAAAAGGATTCAAGTAGTACTAATTAGGGTTTGTGAACTTTTTGACCTTCATTTTAATTAGGGTTTTTGACCTTTATTAAAGTATCTTCTTTAAACCAATAGGGTTTGACTATTTTCAAACACTTAGCTTAGAAAACTAATAGGGTTAACACAAGCATTAAAGATCATATATATATATATATATTTGATGATCCTTCTTCTTAAAACAGGAAATGTCACACTCAACTCAAACACAAATACTAGCAAAACTAGAAAGATCATACTCTAGTTAATTTGATAATCCTTCTTCTTAATTAAAAGAGGAAATGTCATACTCAACTCAAACACAAATACTAGCAAAAGAAAGATAAGCACTCAAGAAATAGGGCTGACTTAGCTTAATATATATAGAGAGTAAATAACACTATTTGTCTTATGTATCCCGAGATACATGTAACTGGATGCCTAATCTGGTAAAATTTAGTATAATATTATCAATTAGAGTGTAACTAAGCAATTAACTCATAAACTAGTGAGATTTTTGTAAATTCTTTCCTAAAAACAAAAATAACATTAATTTAATTACATACATAAACAAATGATACCTTAAGGACATTATACTATAGTCCCACAGAACACATTATGCTTGTCGCACTTTTGGGCCCATTTGGGCCTTTCTTTACATTGGTTGTAGCCTTGGGCCTTATATGGTTGGCATACAGCATTAATGGGCTGCAAGCCCAGTATCCTTACAAGCCTTTTATCCTTTCTGAAAGTTATTGCTTTACTAGTAGTAATATTTTGGGAAAATTTCATAAGTAGCGCTATTACTTATTAGTACTTATTTTGGTAAAACGTAGCGTAATATATTGTATCCACGCGCATATAAAATCTAGTCCTAACGGATATAGTATATCATTTTTTTTTTTCTATATATATGTGGCCAACTGTATATGGATATAACCGTTTTGAAAGCAAATTCCAGATGTTGTGATCAACTATATGTGTATGTATGTGTTTTCAAAGCATATTTATTGTCAAAAATAGAAGAACGTGAATGTACGTGAAGACATCATGGTATGTGTGGCCAACTGGATCAATATATGTGTTTTCTAGTAACCTTCAAAATTAGTGACTTCAATGAAGCATATCGATTTTCCAACGAATATCGATATTATTATTTTTAGAAACCGCGACAAATAATTTGAAAAGGAGAGATTAATTCATTGTTTTCTCCAATTTGTGGTTATGTACTTATCATTATGTCTAATCTTGCTTCGAGCTAGCTGATTTCTCATTAATTGTTGAGATTATGGAATTCAAGGGTGATTATTACAAGGAAAAGGTTCCCATCAATCAAGGTCACAATAAGACATGCACAAGAAACAATAAACATCATTTTACCCATGCATTTGGTAGAAATGTTATAGCTTTACATGAAAAAATTGTAATCCCTCCGTTTTAAAAAAGAATGACCTAGTTTAACTTAAAACGAAATTTAAAAAAAGAAAGAAGATTTTTAATCTTGTGGTTCTAAATTAAAGTTATGTCAAATGTACCAAAATGTCCTTTAATCTTGTGGCCTTAAACATGTTACGTGGAAAGTTAAAGTTAAAGTGTTGCCAAAAAAGAAAATGGGTCATTCTTTTTTAAACACACTAAAAAGGAAATTGGGTTTTTTTTTAAAAACAGAGAGTACAAATTTTAATAGAATAAAGTTAATAATCAGTTTGATACCCTTATCACTAATAAACACATCTATAGAGTAAAGAGATATAGTCAAATCGCTCAAATCAACAGACGATATATCACACTATATTAAAATCAACAATTTTGCAAATTTAAAGAAAAAAGAGTTATGATGTGGGGATTGACTTAATGTCTTTGCCTATCTACAAGTCTTACATTTTTTTTTTCTTGTCATGCAAAATATAAAAAGGTCATTGAACTTTGATAGTCATAAATATTTGATTGACATGAGTAGCGCATAGTTAATATCAAATACACCCATAAGATGATATGTCATATGAAGCACTCTTTTTATTTTCATAAAACTCGAAATTTCTGATTAAACGTAGAGGGATGGTCATAAATTTTACCTCATCCTTGCTTGGTTATGTATTGAAAGGACATTAGTTGGATATTTTTCCATAGTGAGAAAGAGAGAAATTATAGATAAGCAACAAAAATAGAGAGACAATGACAAATAAGAAAGCTAAACAAAACAAGATCAAGTGGTATACCCTAAGTTGAACCCTATAAAGGAGACCAATTGATTGTGAGTATTCATCTACTTTTTCCCACTCATAAAACTATGTTTCCATTGTGTATATAACACTGACATGATGTTTACTTGATATAAATTTGTCATTTCATTAGTCAAACTATAATTATTTTTTTATAAAAAAAAAAGTAGTATGCCAATGAATAGAGGAAAGGAAAACAAAAAGAAGTTAAAAGTCATTTACAACCACAACAATAGTATTATAGGATTTTTTTAATTAAAAAAATAGGGTATACATTAACGTTACTTTAACTTTATCGAACAGAAAATTATTTTTAATAGACAATCAATTTTTAAAAAATTACCAAACTAATCGAGTTGGTAATTTTTAGTAGTTTCTTTGTATAACTAACTCGGTATCTAGCTTGATTATTAATCTGGATTTATGTTGTGTAAAATTTATTTAGGAAGAAAGTGTTTTCTATTGGAAATTTGTTCATTTCAGAACTTGATATCTCAAATATTTCAAATAGTTACATACATTTGAAAGTTGGTTCATTTATTGTTTTGAAATATGTATAATAAGGATTTGATTGATACGATCATAACAATCGACATAACACGATACAAAAGTCTATTATTTATTATATCTCTTATAATCGATTGATTAGTTATCCATTTAGTTTATCCTATAGCAAAGTTGAAATATTCTATGTTTGACAATAAATAGTAAAGTTATAAACTTAAATTAGACAAAAAAAAAAAGAAAAAAAAAAGGAGAAGACAAAAGTGAGATAAATAGATATAACCCTTTAAGTTTGTAAGACAAACTTTTGATTCAGCCTAACAAACGTGAACATATTATATTGAAATCAAATCACCCCAATTATAAAGAGAACAATAAAAGTAAAAAAGAAAAAGCGAATAGGGAAACCATGGATTATGGTGTAGTAGTAAGTCTGTTTCATTCTTAATCACAGATCTCGAGTTTGAGCCCTAAGTATGGAAAAAATTATATTGGTAGCGCCACTTCCAAATAAATCTTGCAGTGTGTGATCTGAATTTAATCGGAGCTTTAATGCATACTTCAAACACCGAATGAAAGAAAAAGAAAAGTCAATTATCAACTATAGGCTTCTAATTCAAGAAAAGCACACATCAACACACGTGTTGGAGATAATTGGAAGTGAATTATTTGGTTCATATAATCATGTTGCTATATTTGTTTTTATCAAAATCCATGGCACTATCATATCTAATGGAGTAATCAAATATGGTTCTCCTTTTTGCAAGAAATTAATTACTTTATCTCCATCACTTTCCTTATTAAAATTATAATTAGAGTCTTCTAGTTTTCTTAATTCCCTTCCAAACAAGTTATTAGTGGATTATTATATTTGGATGTGTTACATTGTAATTGTCTTGATGGTGAAAGGAGATCGTTGTGGTAATCACTAGAAGGCCCTCGTTTAGGTATATGTTCTTGTAAATCTTTTTTTCTTTGGCGGAATAGTTGCATAATTTATACTCAATTTTGAAATCACCATTCAAGCCATATTTGCACGTCATATAAATTTTCAAGTCTCGTTTCAGACGTTATATCTGAAGTTTCACATGACTGGAGCTCAAGCGCTTATGACAAAATAACACTAATTGACTAGGGTTGATATACCTTTTGATCATGGTAACTCTATCCTAGTGATGAGAAGTTTGTGACATTAACTTAAATAGTCGCCCACTCAAAAGATAGTCGACTTATATATAATATATAAGTATATTAACCAGTGATTATAAATATTTTTGATCGAATAACGGAGTAGCTTCTCCAAAGAACAATAAGGCAACAATGAAATTCATCACCTAGATTTACTTCATTGGTGTAATCTTGTAGAAAAAAGTTCAATTCCACCTTATCTCATAAATATAAAAAATATAAACAATAGACTAGATCAAAATGAAAAAAAGTACAACTCACTTAACAAAATCTAAATGAAAATAAGATTCATAAACTTCTTATAGGAAAAAGAGAGTACCAAAGTTTACTTCATCATCTTTCACTTCAACAAAACTAGAAAAACATAATCTATACATATATAGTTCACACCCCCCTCCATATCTTTAATTTGTCTTCCCCATACCCTGATAGTACATTAAAAGTTTAAAACAAACCAAAAATACATAATTATACCATATTCCCTCCCTCCAAACTCATCATAAAAAACTAACTTCTTATGTCTTCATAAGAACTTATGATCATATACTAATACATATATAATTCAACCCGAACATAACAAGGTACTCAGTGAAATAGTCGAGACAACACAAGTTGACTAGAACGCCACGGTTTAAACCCTAAGCAAGTAAAGGCTAAGTTCAGGACCACCATGACCATCAGGATTCATCATGTAAAAGGCCTCAGAATCTTTTGACCCAACAACTCTTTCAAATTTAGCCCTCATATACATTAATTCACCTTCTAACCCAATTCCATCACCATCACTTGGTAAAACTCCAGCACCCATTGAAACAGGCCCAATAGAGTTCAAAATCTTCCATTCATCAGGCCCACATTCTCTTTTCATTGCATAGCCACATTTTCTACCATTACAATATGTCCTCCAAATTGGCTCTTCTAGCAATTTTACCCCTTTTTTCCCTGTCCTCTTATCTGATTCTAATGCAATTCTAACCAATCCTGATGCCATTTCTCTAACTAAATGACTTGTAGGAGTGGCCATTTCTACAAAGAATGCTGGGCCCAATTTAGGATCTTCTTGAAATGCAAAATGAACATGTCCTCTTCTATAACCAAATAAAGTACCAACAACTTTACTCCCAAGCCCTATTTGTGTTCGGCTCTTACCAAAAGTAAGAGCCGAACGAAGCTTAGAAACTGTCGAACGCGACAGTTTCTTGCTTACTGTGGATGCATTCGCTGTAGAATGCATCCCAAAATACTCTTCCTCGCCTCTAAGCGAGGAAGAGTGGAAATCATTTAAGTAAACTTCATCATCATACTCTTCATCTTCAACTTTTTTCTTGAAATTGAAGTACCTTCTTGAAAAAGAGAAGGACTCATGTTGGTTTTTAGCCATTATTGTTCTCATTTGTTTTGAAATTTGAAGTAAAACAAAAGAGACAAAGAGAAGTTGAGGAAGTTAGGAAAATATGAGAAGTTGTTTTTGACTCTTTTATGTTTTTTTGGGGGGTCTAATATTGTGGTTTTTATGGGGTTTGAAAGTGATTTTGTTTTTTTTTTTTAAAATATATTTTTTGAATCAATTTGTTGGACTTTGGGAAATAAATGAATTTTAGTAGCAGAGAGAATCCTGACAAAAGAAGGTGAGCAGCCCTACCTAACTGTATCAAGAAAAATGGAGCACAGAGAACAAGAGAATGTGAAATTGGGAAAAGATAAATAGTAGTGGTGGAAGGTAAAGATTGAGAGATAAAAGGATCTTGTTTCGTAGTTTTAATTTGTTTGTCTTATTCTGACTTGATACGGGACCAGAAAAGTCATAAAGAAGGTCATAAACTAAAAATATGCCAAATGTATAGATATTCGACAATTTGATGGTTTTAAACATGTCATATGTCAAGTGGAAATTGAAATTAAAGAGTTGGCAGATAAAAGAGGCATTCTCTTTAATACAGACTAAAAAGGAAAGTATGATAAATAAATTGTAACGAAAGGAGTATAAGACAAGATTTTTTTATTTTTCATTCGGTTCATTGAAGCTCGACTAACTAGATTCATGTTGCGTATGACCTATTCGAGAGAAATGCTTCCTACAAAAAATTATTCATATTCAAGACTCTAATTTAAAATCTCTGATTAAAGAAGGATACACGTTATCTATTGCACCAAATCTCGGTGGTGTTATCTTTTGTTTTTATCAAATGGTGTTGTAGGTTGTATTAGTGATGGTGTTTAAATTAGTTTGTATGCATCTGATCTATTCGATTTTGAACCGCCCTATATAGTAGGAATGTTTGTTAATTAGACACTTCATTACTTAGTGTAATTCTTAAACTTAATGGTGTCTATAAATATACCATTATGAATATTGAAAGACATGTACTAAAGTCCTAAAAGCAGCTAAATTTACGATTAAATATTTTCTTCAATTAGAAGGATTTTTAGGTTGTGAATAATGAAAATAAATTTATTTTATATGAATTTCTGATTATCAATAATACGTATTGTGTTTATAATTTAAATACTACGAGAGCTTAGTACATCGAACGAACGTTATCAAGTGACATATACATTGAAAACAACTAAACGACAGGTGAAAGGCCAAAACCAAACACACCCACTAGGGACTTTTGCAATTCAAGATTTAGTAATTAAAATTCAAAGATAGAAAAAGAAAAACTCAAATAATGTTTGCACATAAATCTATGAAATTATATAGGGACCATTTAGCCACCATTGTGTTGTGTAATTTTCTTTGCTTTTAATTTTATCAGAATTACTCCATTAAATTATTTGAATTTTATTCTATATACATGCACTGTGTACTATACTATATGCAGTCTGTATGTGCAGATACAGAAGCAGTAGGCGTGGTCTAGGAGGCACAATATAGTACTACTAAATTGACAATAGCTTAATCGAGCTAGATTCAGAATATAAATTTCACAGGTTCAATTTTATAATAAATTCATTATGCCATTAAAATTTTGAGTTCATATATATTTCATATATCAAAAGTTATAAATTTAGATGAACCTATAATCGAAAGGCTCATTCTAGTAAAAAATGATGTTTCATGACAAGTTAGAATTTTAATATATATAAATTGGTCCTATTGCTACAAATAGGAGTAAAATCTAGTATGTTTTATCATATTCAAACTTCATTTATAAGATTATATTGAATATATTAATATATTATCGTTATTATTATGTTTTTATATCATAGGGATCTCTTATACAAATAGTTATATGACTAAAACAACATTTATGAGCCACAATGGGTTCTGTTCCAATATGTGGTACATTTACCCTATTAGTTTGTTCTAAAAAAATGTCACTTTTTTTTAATAATTAGAAAGACTTTAACTTAAAATTTATTGTTTATTTTTATCAAAATATTTTATAGTCATATAAATATTCGAGATTTATTTTAAACAATAAATTTTAAAAGATATTTTTTTTCTTTCAAAAAAATGTTTTCTTATATCAAGTCAAACAATATTACGTAAATTAAGACATAAAAGAGCACTAATATGGAGACTGCTTCACCCTTAATAAAAAAATTTGAATTTAAGCCATGAATATAAAAAAAATTTATTAGAAGTATCACCATTAAATAGACTCGGTAATGCGTAATTTAAATTTAATCAAAACTCTAATATAAATTCCGAACGAAAATATGAGCTTTCAAAAAATATCAAGTCATGTCAATAAGAATGGTAGGTATTATAGAGTGTGAAATTGCAATTAATAAGATGAAACATTAGTGTCAGCAATGTTATCAAAAAGAAGCCAACAATGTCAAAAAGTAATGTAGTAATCATGCTTGTTAACATTGAGCCAATAAAATATTGGAAATGGCTTATCAATTAAAGATTATGGTAGACAGGTCATAATGGTTAATACAAAGTCTTCCCTATTGTTGAAAATTATAAATAATATAAATATAACATATGGTTTAAAAGTCAATAAGATTCTTGTATTATTTCCTCCACCGACTGTTCAATTTACACCACATGTGAGGTAGCCAGTAAATAAACATATATATAGATAGGGTCAAAAACTTTGTTGAATTTCTAGTTACACCACTAATCTATCAACAAGTGATTGGTTATTATAATTTTTAAAAAATATATGTAACGATGATGTTCAGGCCAATTTATGCGTATTTTAATTTAGATTATAAAGTTTTTGCTATCTTTCAATAGTAGATATCGACTGAAGTGGAACAAAGATTTGAACTTTCACTAAAAAAACAGGAATTAGCGACAAACAATTTTATGTAGTCGCTAATTCTATTTAGCAATACATTGTCAAAAAGTATGTTAGCTACGAGCAATATCAGCAACACATTAGCGATGAATTTCATAGTTAATTTTAATTTTGCGAAGTGTTTACGAATTCTAAATTCAAAAAATAGTTATATCAGATGTTAGTGACTTGATTCTGCATTTAATTACTTTACATATTTAATGAATTTATATATACAAATATAGGGGTTGAAATATAGCTCGATCAAACCCATATGTCAGCTTCTACCTCCGCTTCTTGTATCGTATAACTCTATTCGTCAAAACTTGGACATATAAAAAGAAATTACTAGTGGTTTATTCAATAAATATTTTAGTATTAGGAAGGGAGAGGGGTGTGATTATGGACCTAAATGTCACGGACCAACTAATTTTCATCTACAATCAACAACTAGGAGATTAATTAAGGACAAAAGTATATATTATGTTGAATAAGCTAGAGATGTCAAAATCAAGATCTAAAACCAAAGAGCTTAAAATCCAATTAACAATCTTGAAAACATCTTATAATTGATAATAGTTAGGTGATGAGTAAGCATGATATTGCTTTATATGAACGATTAAGAATTAATTTTTTAAAGATGGCGTGTTTAAGATATAACTACTTTTTAAATATTATTAACCCATCATCCCCTTGATGATGTACAAACAAATATTGATCCTAATTGGAAAAATTACATGATATTGCAAATATTTAGATTGTATTTTATGATATACAATTACAATTTCAAAAAATTGGATACATAGTTTTATTTTGGGTTTTGTAATAAAAATGCAATACACACTTGTACATATACAATGTGTTGTTCTTCCTGATACAACTGGTACCTATCGCCTAAATACAACTCGTTCGCTGATACAATTAATATCTATTTGATATAACTCTTCCGCTTGATATAATAACTATAGCTATATTTTATAATTACGCTCTAAACTAAAGTTATTTATGAATATTTTTCTTCCTGATTTTGACAAGTATTTTCAAAGTTGTGAGTTTCAATAACTTTTCTTAGTTTAGTCAAGATCAAATAAATAGAATTGGGAAGTCTTGTCCTTCTTTATAATGACTTGGATCAATTGTTTGTTAGAAATAATAGCCCCTTTTTAGAAAGAAAATTAGGTTAAAAAAACAGAAAGAAAACATATAGTAAGACAACCTAAATTTTGCAAAGTTCACCCAATATAAAACAAATTTTAATCTAAAATAAGTTTCACAGTGAATCTCCCTTACATTCTTCGGGACTAAACGTCTTCGTTGAGATTTGGCCTGGCTACACAATAAGTATCTCGTTGAATCTTGAATTTGTCCTTACACGACCCCCAACCTACTCCTCCTATTATGATACCATTTTTTCACGGCCCAAACCCAATTGCAAGGTATTGTCTACTTTAGCCGGACTTTTCTAAGCAACCTCAAGGCCTTTGAACCTCGCAATCTTGGAGTTTTAATCGACTCAAGATACCTCATGTTATCAGAAATTTACACACCAAAAGGATGTTGCAGAGGGGCATAACATCATAAATCATCAACATTTCATATTAAATAGATATTATATTACTACAAATAACACAGCATATTCAAGAATCACTTGCCATTACAAAACCAAAAACACTAGTGTTGGGATAGTTAGATGCTCAAAGCATTCCGCTATTATGTAGAGTCCGTGGAAGGACTGTACCACTAGAGGGTGTAATGTAGACAAACTACTCTAACACAAACATCAAGGATTGATTCCACCGCTCGAACTAGTGATCAATCCTAGCAACATCGAATCCTAAATACTTAGCAAAACAGTTAACTATCAAGTAGTTGGAAAAGGATTGAAGCCACTTTGGACCATATCTTCTAAAGGACCAAAGAGTGGTTTAGGGAGATTGTTCCATTCATACCAATCCCAACCAGCACATTTCTCAGGTTCAAGTGTTTCAGGCTGCTGGTTAACATCAGCAGGGACTGCTCTGATGAATACGCAAACGATGTGCACTTTCTCTGAGATGACATTGTTAGTTACCGTTAGAAACTCGGTTTTATCAATTATCAATCCTGTTTCCTCCTTCACCTCCCTTGTTGCACACTCTTCAAAACTTTCCCCTGTAACAAATACATGATCAATGTAAATAGACATGTTCCACATGTTTTGAGCCTCACTTCAGAGCTTAAACGCACTTTAAGCGCGCCTTTAACAACACTGGACAACTATTGCCTCAAAACCATGAGGCTTCTATCAAATCAAAGTTGCAGCAGCATCAGTTAGGCTAGGCTATGGACATGATTACTTATTTGATCATATTGCTGAACTCAAATATGAATACATTGTGTTTTCAAATATGTCTTGAATTAAACAGAACCAAGTAATCCTTCCGTTTCAATTTGTTTGTCTGACTTTCCTTTTAGTTAGTTTAAAAAAGGGTGTCTTTATTCTTTTCAGACAACTCTTTAGTTCTAACTTTCTGCGTAGCATGTTTAAGACAACATGATTAAATGACGTTTTGGTATCTTCTACCTTTCTTTAATTAAAGACCACAAGACTCAAAAGTTTTCTTTACTATCTTAAACTTCGTATCAAGTCAAAATCAGAAAAACAAACTGATACCGCTTGTGATAAGCAACAACTAGAGGACGTACAACTTATGCATACTTTCTAGGTGAAATGGTCTGCTATTACTCCATAGGTCCCAATTTACGCGGCACAACTGAAATTTTGAAATTCAAACTTCTAAACTTAGATTTGTGAATTCAAACATAAAAGTTTTAAGTTTTCTGAAATAAAATCTAGTATAAATTTAGAAACAACGTAAAATCACACTAATTAACCACGAAACTATATTGCAATCAGGCAAGATATTTTTTCAAATAAAGGTGATTGTTTAAGTTTTTGCAAAAAAATAAGTTTTTTTTCATACTCCAATTTTTCTTCTTTTCAGTTTAATAATCTAGCAATAAATCACTATAAATCTTAGATCATATAGCAAATAAATCATATCATAAATCATAACTAATATATGAATTTAAGCTTCGATAAACAACGGGAAGATATTTCTAAGTACTCACCGAACTCCAGATGGCCGCCGGGAAGTGCAAAGGTGCTGTGGCCGACGGCGGAGAGGCGTTTCCCCAACAGAACTTTACTTCCTTTCAAAAGGAACACCGCTACGCCTACTTTTGGCATCGGAGGTGACGGTGGCTTTGTGGTGTCCGCCGTTTTCCATTTCTCCGGCACCGGAATAAATTTAACGGGAAGGCGGAGACTCCGTGTGGAGTATTATGTATTTGAAAAGGGAAAAGGGTCATTTATGCCCCTAAACTATTCGAAAAAGTCTAGATATATTCCGTTTAGAGCTTGCGCTCACTCATGGCCTTACCGTCCAACTTTTGATCTAGATATGCCCTTATGGCGTTAGTTGGCCTGCTGGAAATTGCCACGTCATCTTTAAATGTCAAATGAAATTCTCAGGTCATTTTTACATTACCACGTGACATTTATATTAAAAGGGAAAAGGGTCGCTTATGCCCCTAAACTATCCGATCCACTTTTAAAACACCTACCCGACCCATAAATCACCCCTCTTTTAAATAACCTATCTGACCCGTTTTCAATAATTTTGTTTAATTTTTATTTTATATTTGGTAAATCTCGAAAATGAGTAATTGATTAATAAAAAATAGGAAAAATATGAAAAAAAATATAAAATTAACACAAAAAATTTACAAATAAATATAGTAACCTTAAATTCAACAATTTCAATAATTTTTTAAAATTTTTATTTTTTTTAGTAAATCCAAAAAATTAGTAATTGATTAATAAAAAATATGAAAAGTACGAAAAAAGATATAAAATTAACGCAAAAAATTCACAAATAAATATAGTAACCTTAAATTCAAATTTTTTTTATAATTTTTATTTTTTTCGGCAAATCTCGAAAATGAGTAATTTATTAATAAAAAAGGAAAAATATGAAAAAAAATATACAATTTACGCCAAAAATTCACAAATAAATATAATAACCTTAAATTCAACAATTTTTTTAATTTTTAATTTTTTTGGTGCTGATGTTGAGGCTGGAACTGATTTTTGGGATTTACCAAACGTGGGTTTATAATTAAAAATCAGTTCCAGCCTCAACATCAGGACCAAAAAAATTAAAAATTAAAAAAATTATTGAATTTAAGGTTACTATATTTATTTGTGAATTTTTTGGCGTAAATTTTATATTTTTTTCATATTTTTCCTTTTTTTATTAATAAATTGCTTATTTTTGGGATTTGCCCAAAAAAAAGAAGAATTAAAAAAAAAAACTATTGAAATTGTTGAATTTAAGGTTACTATATTTATTTGTGAATTTTTGGCGTTAATTTTATATTTTTTATTAATCAATTACTCATTTTCGGGATTTACCGAAAAAAAATTTAAATTTTTTTTTATTGAAATTGTTGAATTTAGGGTTACTATATTTATTTGTAAATTTTTGGCGTTAATTTTATATTTTTTTCATATTTTTCCTATGTTTCATTAATCAATTACTCATTTTCGGGATTTACCGAAAAAAATAAAAATTAAACAAAATTGGTGAAAACGGATCGGATAGGTTATTTAAAAGAGGGGTGATTTATGGGTCGGATAGGTGTTTTAAAAGTGGTCGGATAGTTTAGGGGCATAGGCGACCCCTTTCCCTTTTGATATAATGTCACATGGTAATGTAAAAATGACGTGACAATTCCATTTGACATTTAAAGATGACATGGCAATTTCCAGCAGGCCAACTAACGCCATAAGGGCATATCTAGACCAAAAGTTGGACGACGAGGGCATGAGTGAGCCAAACTTTAAACGGGAGGTATATCTAGACCTTTTCTAATAGTTTAGGGGCATATTTTGACCCTTATCCCATTTGAAAATTTTGTAATTGGGTCCCGCCAGTAGTAAAGTAGGCCCAATAGTAAGAAGCTCTTGGGCTTTTTTTGACTGACCAGCCCATTCAAACTTGTGTGGATGGGAGGTTTGCACAAATAGACTATTTTGTGTCATTGTTTAAATTTTAACCTCATTTAATTTATTCGTATAACCTAAATAAACAACTTATTTTACCATATTCTTAAAAATTTCCTATCATTTGAAAAAATTACAAAAATCCTACTCTCTTCTATTCTCGGATACATCACTTTACGCGATGTATCGAGATGTTGAGTGATGTATACGAAATCGAGACGCGATGTATCATGACGTTGAGTGATGTATCGAAACCGGCACACGATGTGTCAGGACGATTTGGGATGTATTCGGATTCCACCAAATTGAAGGAATTTTTGTAATTTGAAAAAGAGTAGAGATAAAATATAATTAGCTCTTAACACTACGAGATTTGTGTAAAATTCCCCAAAAAGAAACTTTTGGATCATCTTACGAGTCTTAACGGATCGTCACAAGTTCGAATGGATACAACAAAAATAAAGAAAAAGATGTTCGATGGCATGTGCATGCCTTGAGCACGAAATTTGTTAAGTATTTTCTTGCCTCTTCAAAAGCTATTGACTCAATCAGAACAAATCGTAGTTAAGATATCGTCTAAATAAATTTACTAACAAATTTAAGAAACAATCGATGAATGTATTTAACCATTTAACAAATTTACATTCTTTATTCCTCATAATTTGGGAACTTTAAGTACTGGAAAAAAAAAAGGATAGAAAAAAAGGGGATGGAGGAATAAAATTTTAAATGGCCTTGATATAAATATATACCATTCAATATTATTACATAAACTTTCACTGAATAATTTTGGAAACAGATAATCTTGAACTTTGTTAACTCTGGCTTATCGTGAATCTAATAACTAATTAAACGAGTTATAAAATTCAGTAATACATTCAGTATTCTTTAAATTTCAAATTCTAACTTCGACTTGCTACTGTTATAATTTTAATTTAGGGTACTGTGGTGCGAACACATCTCTCACCAGAATTGCAGCGTCTGACTGCTGGAGGGTAGCTTATACAATTGCCATACACCTTCTCATTGCATACGGTCACTGTTTTTTGCATTGAACGATAGATTATATGTTGTTGTGCTGCAATTTTAATTTTTAAAAAAACGATTATTATTTTTCGGAATCAAACAAAATGACACTTTTCTATTTCTAAAAATAAATTATAAGTTTCTCATTCGACGTTTTATGACAAGTTTTTATAATCATAAGTTCATAACTCATAAATATCTTATCATGTGATTCATAGTCATTACCACAAAGTATAAGAAATCATTAAAAAAAAATATTAAAAATTGTGTCTAATCAAACATTGTTACGTAAATTAAAAAGGTCATTTGCATTTTTCCTTCTATTCTGTGCCGGTCTTTAATCGTTGTCCCTCAAGGTAAAAAAATAAATAAAAAATCACAAGATATAAATTCATATTTGTACATAATAATAGTTTATAAGTTATGTTTCGCGCTCTTAAATAACTTTTATTATGTTACAAATGCAAAAATTAAGATTCAACTTATTCAAATGATAAAAAATAAAAATCGACTCAGACTACCACATATGCATGAACTAATTTGCCGCGCATATTAATAGTAGTCCGCATTAGGGGGTGCGAAGTTTAAAAAATTAAAATTAAAATATTTGATTCTCAAATTTTGAATTGTGACACGTAAATTGAGAGAAGATTCGAGCAAAAATTTACCAGGCGGTGGTTGGGTAGTTGCTGATCCAGCTGGTTTAGGTCGGTGAGGTTGTATTGGCATTTTACTATTTCCCGAACCTGTTATTCAAATAGTTTATATATATTATGCTATCAAATAATCAATTTATCTCGAATATAAATAATTTGATTGTATAAATACATAGAATTTATATTCAATTCAAACAAAGAACAAGCACTTTTGGGTAGAAAATTGTTTTTTTTGTTTGGGGGGTGGGGGATAGTGGTACTACCTACTTGTCTTTGTATTTTCTTCCCATTTGGTCAAATTGATAAATAAAAAATTAATTTTTTAACCTGTCCAAATTTGGTATCCACTTTATTTTCAATAGCCTTATTATTTATACTTTTATAATCTGTTTGATCAAATTTGGAAGATTATTTATTTTTAAAAGTATTTTTATTGAAAGTGTTTGTTAATTTTATATATATATATATAATAGCAATTTGTATTAGACTAATTAATTTAAAAAGACTTGATCTAGAGTAATAGTTTATGCTTGACTATATTCTCAAAAGTGTTTTTGGAAAAAATTAAATTCGTATCGTACATGACTTATTTAAGGAGAAAATGCTTTCTGGAGGCATTTTTTCATATTGAAAATTGAAACTCGATACCTCAAATTAAAAGTAAAACCCTTTACAATAAACGAAATAAGAAAACAAGAATATAGAAAAAAAGGAAATGAAAAAGAAAATTGTTATAAAATGTTACATAACAATATTTCTATTACTTTCATCTTCTAAATCTCTTGTTTTATTTTGCTTTAGTTTTTTTAAAAAAAGTTTATTAGTCCAAATTAAATGTCATCGTACTAATTAGAATTCTCAACATGGTATATCTTAAACTAATGAATTTGTTTACTTCCTTCAACTGAAAATTTAGGGGAAAAAATTTAAAATACATTAAAATGAAGGGATAAATATATAATTTTTTAAAAGAGTTCTATTTATGCAAATAGGTCGATTGGAAAAATCAAACTCTCCATCTTATAATAGAAATGATCTTTATGCTTTTATCAATAAAAAAGAATTATTATTCTATAAACAATAATTAATTTTTTTTCTAATTATCTTATTTAATATATCAATTAGAAAAGCAAAGAGATAAAACCTGGTAATATTCTTAGAGAGGCCATCGTTGACGATAGACAAAAAATTAATACAAACAATATCAAAGAGAATGCTTTGTAATTCATGGTTTCAAAAAGCTATGGAGGAAGAGAGAAATAATATGTTGTGTTTTTTTGTTTAATCAATAATAATCTTATATAAAATTTTCCTCAAGAGAAAAATAAATAATTCAAACGTGTTAACTAAATCCTTTAGAATATTAGAAAATTCTCACTTCGTTTATAACCCATTTTATGGTTCTTGACTTTTGAAGTCTTCCTTGGACTAAACATTTATGACACTTTAGCTTTTGTTTTTTCATTCACGATTCAGTATCTATATTGAAATTCGATTAATTTAAATTTGTATTCTCATTCAGAAAAAACACATTCTATCAAGAATTTTTTTTATATTGGAAATTTAAAATAAAAATTTCTGATTAAGAAAAAAACAATCTCATCTCATGCCCCGCAACCTTTGTGATTCATGACACTTAGTTGGTCCACTCTTAAGTCTTCTCATGCTGATATGTTGAACGAGTCATTACTCAATTAGCCTTTTTTTACTTAGTTTAGAGAGTTGAGTTTTTTTTTTTAAAATAATTTCTACACAACAGCAGAAATTATTTTTCATAAGTAGAGCAATTTTTTTTTTTGAATTTTATGATCTTAAATTAAAAATATATCAAATTATCATATTCATAAAAAAATAATATAATAAAAATTATTAGTTTATTGACAAATAAAAAAGAAGTACTCCTGAGTCCTATGGAGTCTTCATGACAGTTGATTTGGTCAACTTATAGCGGTCTTCTCAAGTTGTGTAGTTTGGCTCCAATTATATTACAATTGGGCCCACAAAGATACCATGGTTTTTGATTCCCGCGGTTAACAATTATTTTTTTATCGGAGACTTTATAATAACAAAACTTTTATCTTTCCATCTTCGTCTGTTTAGTTCAAGTTTTTATTAATGTGCTCGTCTGCGAGCTATACTAATTCTGTAGAGTAATGGCTCGCATCGGCATGTCTTGTACTTGTTCGTAAATGTGACATTTCCATATTTCAAAATGCAAATAAGTTTGTTTGTGAAATTTGTTAAGTATTTTCTTGCCTTTTCAAAATCTATTGACTCAATCAGAACAAATCGTAGTTAGGATATCGTCTAAATAAAATTTACTAATAAATTTTAAAAAACAATCGATGAATGTATACTCAAGCAATTAAGAAATTTACATTCTTTATTCCTCATAATTTGGGAACTTTAAGTACTGCAAAAAAATAAAAATAAAAAGGGATAGCAAAAAGGGGATGGAGGAAGAAGATTTTAAATGGCCTTGATATAAATATATACCGTTCATTATTATTACATGAACTTTCAATGAATAATGAGGTTTATTGTTTACAATTTACCGTCAATCCAATAACTAATTAAACGAGTTATAAAATTCAGTAATACATTTAGAATTCATAAATTTTCAAATTCTAACTACGACTTGCTCTGCTGTTATAGCTTCAATTTAGGGTACTATGGTGCGTTTACACCTTTCACCTAAATTGCAGCGTGTGTTGGATACTGTTGGAGGGGAGCGTATACAATTGATATGCGCCGTCTCGTTGCATACCGGTACCTGATTTCTTTTTAATGTACCATAGGATACATATCGTTTTGCTGCAACTTTAATTTTAAAAAAACGATTATTGTTTTTCGAAATCAAACAGAATGACACTTTTCTATTTCTAAAAATAAATTATAAGTTTCTCATTAGACGTTTAATGACAAGTTTTTATAATCATAATTCACAAATATCTCATCATGTGATTCATACTCACGACCACAAAGTATTTGATATCATTTAAAAAAATTCTTTAAAAATTGTGTCTAATCAAATATCATTACGTAAATTAAAAAGGGTCATTTGCACTTTTCTTTGTATTTTGTGCTAGTCTTTAATCGTTGTCCCTCAAGGTAAAATAAATAAATAATCGCAAGATATAAATTCATATTTGTACATAATAATAGTTTATAAGTTATGTTTCATGCTCTTAAATAACTTTTATCATGTTATAAATGCAAAAATTAAAATTCAACTTATTTAAATGATAAAAAATAAAAATCTACTCATTTGAAAGAAAAATCATGCAATTAAATGAAAACAAGACTATACATATGCATGAACTAATTTGCCACACATATTAATATATAGTAGTTCGCATTAGGGGTTGCGAAGTTTTAAAAATTAAAATATTTGATTCTCAAATTTTGAATTGTGACACGTAAACTGAGAAAAGGTCTGAGCAAAAATTTACCAGGAGGTGGTTGGGTAGTTGCTGATCCATCTGCTTTAGGTCGGTGAGGTAGTGATGGCATTTTACTATTTCCCGGACCTGTTATTAAAATAGAGTTTATATATATTATGCTATCATAATAATCAATTTATCTTGAATATAAATAATTTAATGGTATGAATACATAGAATTTAAATTCAATTCAAACAAAGAACAAGCACTTTTGGGTAGAAAATATCCTTTTTGTCAACCTACTTGTCTTTGAATTTTCTTCCCATTTGGTCAAATTGATAAATAAAAAATTATTTTTTTTAATCTGTCCAAATTTGGTATCTACTTTATTTTAAATAGCCTAATTATTTATTGTCTATTTGATTAAGTTTGAAAAATTATTTATTTTAATTTTATTTTTTTTGAAAGTGTTTGTTAAAGTTTATATATATATATATATATATATATATATATAATAGCAATTTGTATTAGACTAATTAATTTAAAAAGACTTGTTGATCTAGGGTAATAGTTTATGCTTGATTATAATTTCAAAAGTGTTTTTGGAAAAAATTGAATTTGTGTCGTACATGACTTATTTACAGAAAAAATGTTTTCCGAAGAATTTTTTCATATTGAAAACTGAAATACGATACCTCAAATTAAAAGTAAAACCCATTACAATAATAAACGAAATAAGAAAACAAGAATAAAGCAAAAAAGGAAATGAAACAGAAAATTGTTATAAAATATTATATAATAATATTTCTATTGCTTTCATCTTCTATATTTCTTGTTTTATTTTACTTTAGTATTACAACAAAAAACTGTTTATTAGTCCAAATTAAATGCCATCGTACTAATTAGAATTCTCAACATGGTATATTTGTTTACTTCCTTCAACTGAAAATTTGGGACGCGGGGGGAATAAAAGACATTAAAGTGAAGGGATAAATATATAATTTTTTAAAAGAGTTTTATTTATGCGAATAGATCGGTTGAAAAAATCAAACTCTCCATCTTATAATAGAAATGATATTTATGTTTTTATCAATAAAAAAGGATTATTATTCTATAAATAATAAATAATTTTTTTTTTAATTATCATATTTAATATATCAACCAGAAAAGCAAAGAGATAAAACCTGATAATATTCTTCGAGAGGTCATTGTTGACGATAGACAAAAAATTAATACAAACAATATCAAAGTGAATGCTTTGTAATTCATGGTTTCAAAAAGCTATGGAGGAAGAGAGAAATAATATGTTGTGTTTTTTGTTTAATCTTATATAAAAATTTCCTCAAGAGAAAAATAAATAATTCAAACGTGTTGACTAAATTCTTAAGAAAATTCTCACTTCGTTTATAACCCATTTTATGGTTCTTGACTTTTGAAGTCTTCCTTGGACTAATAAACATTTCTGACACTTAGTTTTTGTTTTTCATTCACGGTTCGGTATGTGTATTGAAGCTCGACTAATTTAAATTCGTATTGTGTAAGTCGGCACATTCGGAAGAAAATGTTTTTTATCAAAGTTTTTTCTATATCTGAATTTCGAAATCAAAATTACCTCGAAATAATCTCATTCGCTACATCGCAACTTTTGTGCTTCATGACACTTTGGTCTACTTTTAAGTCTTCTCATGCTGATATGTTGAACGAGTCATTACTCAATTAGCCTTTTTTGCAAGAACATGTACAATATACTCCCTCCGTCCCTTTTTAGTTGTCCACTTTAGAAATGACACACAGATTAAGGCAACAATGATTAGCACAGTGAAGTTACAATTTTACCCTTATGACAACTTTTCACTTCAAAATTACAACCACTTATTTGAATTAAAGTGAAATAAATTGGAGGGAAACAACATACACTTTTACAATTTTCAAGAAGTGTAAATAAGGGTATAATAGGAAAAAATTTGTTGTCCTTTCTTGATTTGTCAAAATGGACAACTAAATAGGGACAACTAAAAAAGGAAATATGGACAAGTAAATAGGGACGGAGGGAGTATCAAAGTAAAGTGACTTTATAATTTGTTTGGCCAATTTTTTAGAAATTAATAATGTTTTTTTCTTTCAATTTTTTTACTTAGTTTAGAGAGTTGAGTTTTTTTTTAAAAATAAAATAAAAATTTCTAAACAACAGTAGAAATTATTTTTCATAAGCAGAGCAAATTATTTTTTTGAAATTTATATCAAATGTATCCTATTCATAAAAAACAATATAATAAAACTTATTATTTTATTGACAAATAAAAAAAGAAGTACTCCTAAGTCCTGTAGAGTCTTCATGACAGTTGATTTGGTCAACTTATAGCGTCTTCTCAAGTTGGGTAGTTAATAGTTTAGCTCCAATAATATTACAATTGGGCCCACCCACGGAAAGATACAATAGTTTCCGATTCCCGCGAGTTAATAATCATTCTTTTTATCGGAGACTTTGTAATAACAAAATTTTGATCTTTCCATCTTCATCTATTAGTCCAAGTTTTTATTGATGTGCTCGTCTGCGAGCTATAATAATTTTGTAGAGTAATGGCTCGCATGGGCATGTCTTGTACTTCTTCGCAGTAGCGGAATCAGAACTTTTAATGAGGGGTTCAAAATCTGAAAAAATAGAGACACGAAGTAATCGAAGGGGTTCGACATCTACTAGATATACCTAAAATTATTTTAACCATACATAAATAATATAATTTTTCGCCACCATTGTGTTGTGTAATTTTCTTTGCTTTTAATTTTATCAGAATTATTAAATTATTTGAATTTTATTCTATATACATGTACTGTGTACTATACTATATGCAGTCCGTTTGTGCAGATACAGAAGCAGTAGGCGTGGTCTAGGAGGCACAATATAGTACTACTCCCTCCTACCACAATTGTTTGGCAGGTATACTAAAAATAGATGTCCAAGATAAATTGTCAATTTAAACAATTAAGAAATAATTAGTCACTTTTTTCCAATTCTGCCCTTAATAATAGTGGAGTTCAATTGAAAAGTTATGTGGACTTTTGGTATTCTTGGTATAGTAGGGTTATATTAGTCAAATTACAGCTTGTATTAAATTTTCCTTGAGGGGTGTGCATGACCTTACCAGACAAACAATTGTGGACGGAGGGAGTACTAAATTGACAATAGCGTAATCGAGTTGGATTCAAAATTTAAATTTAACAGGTTCAATTTTATAATAAATTCATTATACCATTAAAATTTGAGAAATTTTTATGAAATAGCAAACTATTAATTCAAATTAAATGTTATAGCCATAGTTTATTTTAATTGTAATTCGCAGCAAACATCTCATTTTTTTGCCATATGATTCGGTAAACAATTAGTCATTTTATACATTTCGGTATAAAGTGCGTTTGTGTTTGTATAAAGCGAGAGAAAAGTGTATATATAAGTACAAATACATATGTTTTCGTCATATACACTTATAATTATACAAATACAGATCTCATTATACAAATTACAATGTATAAATGACTTTATAAAAAACAGAACAATTTGTATAAAACTGGATGTTTCTAGCGAATTATACAAATCAAAAGCTCCATAGCAAACAAAAAATTTGCTATGGAGCGCAATTATTCAAATTATAGCTATAACATACAAATATGATTTTTATGTTTGCTATATGTGAGAGTTGCTCTTAAAATTTTGAGTTCATATATATTTCATATCAAAAGTTATAAATTTAGATGAACCTATAATCGAAAGACTCGTTCTAGTAAAAAATGATGTTTCATGACAAGTTAGAATTTTAATATATATAGAAATTGGTCCTATTGCTACAAATAGGAGTAAAATCTAGTATGTTTTATCATATTAAAACTTCATTTATAAGATTATATTTGAATATATTATCGTTATTATTATGTTTTTATATCATAGTGATCTCTTATACAAATAGTCATATGACTAAAACAACATTTGTGAGCCACAATAGGTTCTGTTTCAATATGTGGTACATTTACCCTTTTAGTTTGTTCTTAAAAAAAAGTCACTTTTTAAAAATAATTAGAAAGACTTTAACTTAAAATTTATTGTTTATTTTTATCGAAATAATTTATAGTCATAAAAATATTCGAGATTTATTTTAAACTATAAATTTCAAAAGATATTTTTTTTCTTTCAAAAACACGTTTTCTTATATCAAGTCAAATAATATTACATAAATTAAGACATAAAAGAGCACTAATATGGAGACAGCTTCATCCTTAATCAGAAATGTTGAATTTAAGCCATGAATATAAAAAAATTTATTAGAAGTGTTACCATTAAATAGACTTTGTAATGCATGATTTAAATTTAATCGCAACTCTAATATGAATTCCGAACGAAAATATGAGCTCTCAGAAAATATCAAGTCATGTCAATAAGAATGGTAGGTATTATAGTGTGAAATTGCCATTAATAAGATGAAACATTAGTGTCAGCAATATTATCAAAAAGAAGCTAACAATGTCAAAAAGTAATGTAATAATCATGCTTGTTAACATTGAGCCAATAAAATCTTGGAAATGGCTTATCAATTAGGGGTCGTTTGGTGTGAAGGATAGGTACAAATAATTTTGAGATAATTATTTTGTGGCACTTAATTTAGTGTTTGGTTGGGAAGTTTGGGATAACTTATCCTGGAATTAATAATTAGTATCGGAATAAGTTATTCTTTCCCATGGGTGGTATAGTAATCTCGGGATAACTTATCCCGGAATAAAAAGACTAAATGACAAAAATGTCCCTTTAAACACTTTTTATACATTAATTTTCACATCCATGAAGGATATTTTAGTAAACTTATATGTTGTTCTTAAGATTTATTATTTTGAATAGCGACAAACAATTTTATGTAGTCACTAATTGTATTTAGCAATAAATTGTCAAAAAAGTATGTTAGCTACGAGCAATATCAGCAACACACTAGTGATGAAATTCATAGCTAATTTTAATTTTGCATAGTGTTTATAAATTCTAAATTCGAGAATAGTTATATCAGATGTGAATGACTTGATCCTGCATTTAATTATTGTATATATTTAGTGAATTTATATATACAAATATAGGGTTTGAAAAATAGCTCGACTGAACCCATATGTCTGCTTCTACCTCCACTTCTTGTATCGTATAATTCTGTCTGTCAAAACTTGAACGTATAAAAAGAAATCACTAGTGATTTTTAAAATAAATTTATTATTAAGGGGAGAGGGGTGTGATTATGGTACCTAAATGTCACGGACCAACTAATTTTCATCTACAATCAACAACTAGGAGATTAATTAAGGACAAAAGTATATATTATGTTGAATAAGCTAGAGATGTCAAAATCAAGATCTAAAACCAAAGAGCTTAAAATCCAATTAACAATCTTGAAAACATCTTATAATTGATAATAGTTAGGTGATGAGTAAGCATGATATTGCTTTATATGAACGATTAAGAATTAATTTTTTAAAGATGGCGTGTTTAAGATATAACTACTTTTTAAATATTATTAACCTACCATCCCATTGATGATGCACAAACTAATATTGATCCTAATTGGAAAAATTACATGATATTGCAAATATTTAGATTGTATTTATGATATACAATTACAATTTCAAAGAATTCGATACATAGTTATATTTTGGTTTTGTAGTAAAAATGCAATACACACTTGTACATATACAATGTGTTGTTCTTCTTGATACAACTGGTACCTATCGCCTGAATACAACTCGTTGGCTGATACAATTAATATATATTCGATATAACTCTTCCGCTGGATATAATAACTATAGCTATATTTTATAATTATGCTCTAAACTAAAGTTATTTATGAATTTTTTTTCTTCCTAATTTTGACAAGTATTTTAAAAGTTGTGAGTTTCAATAACTTTCTTAGTTTAGTCAAAGATCAAATAAATAGAATTGGGAAGTCTTGTCCTTCTTTATAATGACTTGGATCAATTGTTTGTTAGAAATAATAGCCCCTTTTTAGAAAATAATCGGACTAGCCCAAACAGAAAATTAGGTTAAAAAAAACAGAAAGAAAACATATAGTAAGACAATCTAAATTTTGCAAAGTTCACCCAATATAAAACAAATTTTAATCTAAAACAAGTTTCACAGTGAATCTCCCTTACATTCTTAGGGACTTAACGTCTTCGTTGAGATTTGGCCTGGCTACACAATAAGTATCTCGTTGAATCTTGAATTCGTCCTTACACGACCCCCAACCTTCTCCTCCTATTATGATACCATTTTTTCACGGCCCAAGCCCAATTGCAAGGTATTGTCTACTTTAGCCCGACTTTTCTAAGCAACCCTCAAGGCCTTTGAACCTTGCGATCTTGGAGTTTTAATCGACTCAAGACACCTCGTGGTATCAGAAATTTACACACCAAAGGATGTTGCAGAGGTGCATAACATCAGAAATCATCAACATTTCATATTAAATAGCTATTATATTACTACAAATAACATAGCATATTCAAGAATCACTTGCCATTACAAAACCAAAACACTAGTGTTGGGATAGTTAGATGCTCAAAGCATTCCGCTATTATGTAGAGTCCGTGGAAGGACTGTACCACTAGAGGGTGTAATGTAGACAAACTACTCTAACACAAACATCAAGGATTGATTCCACCGCTCGAACTAGTGATCAATCCTAGCAACATCGAATCCTACATACTTAGCAAAACAGTTAACTATCAAGTAGTTGGAAAAGGATTGAAGCCACTTTGGACCATATCTTCTAAAGGACCAAAGAGTGGTTTAGGGAGATTGTTCCATTCATACCAATCCCAACCAGCACATTTATCAGGTTCAAGTGTTTCAGGCTTCTGGTTAATATCAGCAGGGACTGCTCTGATGAATACGCAAACGGTGTGAACTTTCTCTGAGATGACATTGTTAGTCACCGTTAGATACTCGGTTTTATCAATTATCAATCTTGTTTCCTCCTTCACCTCCCTCGTTGCGCACTCTTCAAAACTTTCCCCTGTAACAAATACATGATCAATGTAAATAGACATGTTCAACATGTTTTGAGCCTCACTTCAGAGCTTAAACGCACTTTAAGCGCGCCTTTAACAACACTGGGCAACTATTGCCTCAAAACCATGAGGCTTCTATCAAATCAAAGTTGCAGCAGCATCAGTTAGGCTAGGCTATGAACATGATTACTTATTTGATCATATTGCTGAACTCAAATATGAATATATACATATTGTGTTATCAAATATGTCTTGAATTAAACAGAACCAAATACTCCATCCGTTTCAATTTGTTTGTCTTACATTTTGAAATTCAAACTTCTAAACTTAGATTGTGAATTCAAACATAGAAGTTTTAAGTTTTTTGAAATAAAATCAAGTATATATTTGGAAACAACGTAAAACGTACTACAAATCACACTAATTAACCACGAAAGTTATATTGCAATCTTGCAAGATATTTTTCCAAATAAAGGTGATTGTTTAAGTTTTTGCAAAAAAATAAGTTTTTTCATACTCCAATTTTTCTGCTTTCCAGTTTAATAATCTAGAAAAAAATCACTATAAATTTTAGATCATCTAGCAAAGAAATCATATCATAAATCATACCTAATATATGAATTTAAGCTTCGATAAACAACGGGAAGATATTTGAAGTTACTCACCGAACTCCAGATGGCCGCCGGGAAGTGCAAAGGTGCTATGGCCGACGGCGGAGAGGCGTTTCCCCAACAGAACTTTACTTCCATTCAAAAGGAACACCGCTACGCCAACTTTTGGCATCGGAGGTGATGGTGGCGTTGTGGTGGCCTGTGTTTGCTGAACGCCGTTTTCCATTTCTCCGGCACCGGAGTAAATTTAACGGGAAGGCGGAGATTGCGTGTGGAGTATTCCCACTTGAAAATTTTGTAATTGGGTCCCGCCACTAGTAAAGTAGGCTCAATAGTAAGAAGCTCTTGGGCTTTTTTAGACAGACCAGCCCATTCAAACTTGTGTGGATGGGAGGTTTGCACAAATAGACTATTTTGTATCATTATTTAAATTGTAACCTCATTTAAATTATTCGTATAACCTAAAACACAACTTATTTTATCATATTCTTAAAAACTTCTATCATTTGAAAAAATTACAAAAATCTATACTCTCTCCTATTATCGAATTCATCACTTTCCGCGATGTATCTGTCGAATACATCACTTTACACGATGTTATCGAGAAGTTGAGTGATGTATATGAAACTAATACGCGATGTATCGAGACGTTGAGCGATGTATCCAAAATCGAGACTAAATGTATCGGGACGATTTGGGATGTATCCAGATTCCATCAATTTAAGGAATTCTTGTAATTTGAAGAGGAGTAGGGATATGATAAAATAAGCTCTTAACAATATGTGCTTTGTGTAAAATTCCTAAAAGGAAACTTTTGGGATCATCTTACAAGTCTTAACGGATCGTCACAAGTTCGAATGGATACAGCAAAACTAAAGAAAAAAATGTTCGATGGCATGTGCATGCCTTGAGCACGAAAGTTATATTGCAATCCTAGCAACATCGAATCCTACATACTTAGCAAAACAGTTAACTATCAAGTAGTTGGAAAAGGATTGAAGCCACTTTGGACCATATCTTCTAAAGGACCAAAGAGTGGTTTAGGGAGATTGTTCCATTCATACCAATCCCAACCAGCACATTTATCAGGTTCAAGTGTTTCAGGCTTCTGGTTAATATCAGCAGGGACTGCTCTGATGAATACGCAAACGGTGTGAACTTTCTCTGAGATGACATTGTTAGTCACTGTTAGATACTCGGTTTTATCAATTATCAATCCTGTTTCCTCCTTCACCTCCCTCGTTGCGCACTCTTCAAAACTTTCCCCTGTAACAAATACATGATCAATGTAAATAGACATGTTCAACATGTTTTGAGCCTCACTTCAGAGCTTAAACGCACTTTAAGCGTGCCTTTAACAACACTGGACAACTATTGCCTCAAAACCATGAGGCTTCTATCAAATCAAAGTTGCAGCAGCATCAGTTAGGCTAGGCTATGAATATGATTACTTAATTGATCATATTGCTGAACTCAAATATGAATATATACATATTATGTTTTCAAATATGTCTTGAATTAAACATAACCAAGTAATCCTTCCGTTTCAATTTGTTTGCCTGACTTTCCTTTTAGTTAGTTTAAAAAAGGATGTCTTTTTTCTTTACAGACAACTCTTTAGTTCTAACTTTCTACGTAGCATGTTTAAGACAACACGATTAAATGACGTTTTGGTACATTCTACATTTCTTTAATTAAACACCACAAGATTCAGAAGTCTTTTCAACCGTCTTAATCTTCGTATCAAGTCAAAATCAGAAAAACAAACTGCTACCGCTTGTGATAAGAAACAACTAGAGGACATTCAACTTATGCATACTTTCTAGGTGAAATGTGCAGCTATCACTCCCTCGGTCCCAATTTACGTGACACAACTGAAATTTTGAAATTCAAACTTAGATTGTGAATTCAAACATAGAAGTTTTAAGTTTTTTGAAATAAAATCAAGTATATATTTGGAAACAACATGAAAAGTACTATAAATCACACTAATTAACCACGAAAGTTATATTGCAATCTTGCAAGATATTTTACCAAATAAAGGTGATTGTTTAACTTTTTGCAAAAAAATAAGATTTTTCCTACTCCAATTTTTCTTCTTTACAGTTTAATAATCTAGCAAATAAATCATAACAAATAGATGAATTTAAGCCTCGATAAACAACGGGAAGATAGTTTTAGGTACTCACCGAACTCCAGGTGGCCGCCGGGAAGTGCAAAGGTGCTATGGCCGACGGCGGAGAGGCGTTTCCCCAACAGAACTTTACTTCCTTTCAAAAGGAACACCGCAACGCCAACTTTTGGCATCGGAGGTGATGGTGGCGTTGTGGTGGCCGGTGTTTGCTGAGCGCCGTTTTCCATTTCTCCGGCACCGGAATAAACTTAACGGGAAGGCGGAAATTGCGTGTGGAGTATTTCTATATTTGAAAATTTTGTAATTGGGTCCCGCCACTAGTAAAGTAGGCTCAATAGTAAGAAGCTCTTGGGCTTTTTTAGACAGACCAGCCCATTCAAACTTGTGTGGATGGGAGGTTTGCACAAATAGACTATTTTGTATCATTATTTAAATTGTAACCTCATTTAAATTATTCGTATAACCTAAACACAACTTATTTTATCATATTCTTAAAAACTTCCTATCATTTGAAAAAACTACAAAAATCTCTACTCTCTCCTATTATCGGATTCATCACTTTCCGCGATGTTTTGGTCGAATACATCACTTTACGCAATGTTATCGAGATGTTGAGTGATGTATATGAAACTAATACGTGATGTATCGAGACGTTGAGCGATGTATCCGAAATTGAGACTGAATGTATCAGGACGATTTGGGATGTATCCAGATTCCATCAAATTTAAGGAATTCTTGTAATTTGAAGAGGAGTAGGGATAAGATAAAATAAGCTCTTAACAATATGTGATTTGTGTAAAATTCCTAAAAGGAAACTTTTGGGATCATCTTACAAGTCTTAACGGATCGTCACAAGTTCGAATGGATACAACTAAAAAAGAAAAAGATGTTCGATGGCATGTGCATGCCCTGAGCACGATATTTGTCAAGTATTTTCTTGCCTCTTTAAAATTTATTGACGCAATCAGGACAAATCGTAGTTAAGATATTGTCTAAATAAAATTTACGAACAAATTTAAGATACAATTAATGAATGTATTTAACCATTTAGGAAATCTACCTTCTTTATTCCTCATAATTTGGGAACTTTAAGTACTGAAAAAAAAAGGGATAGCAAAAAGGGGATGGAGGAAGAAGATTTTAAATGGCCTTCATATAAATAAATAACATTCAATATTATTACATGAACTTTCACTGAATAATGAAGTTTATTGTTTACAATTTACCGTCAATCCAATAACTAATTAAACGAGCTATAAATAATTCAGTAATACATTTAGATTTCATAAATTTTAAATTCCAACTGCAACTTACTTTGTTATAACTTCAATTTAAGGTACTATTGTTGCGTTTACATCTATTACCAAAATTGCAGGGTGTGACTGTTGGAGTGGCGCGTTTACATCTACTATAATAATTGCAGGATTTGGCTGTTGAATACAGTCGCTGATTTTTACCAGGAGGTGGTTGGGTAGTTGCTGATCCATCGGCTTTAGGTTGGTGAGATCGTGATGGCATTTTACTACCTCCCGGATCTGTTATTAAAATAGAGTTTATATATATTATGCTATCATAATAATCAATATATCTTGAATATAAATAATTTGATGGTATGAATACATAGAATTTAAATTCAATTCAAACAAAGAACAAGAACTTTTGGGTAGAAAATATCTTTTTTGTCAACCTACTTGTCTTTGAATTTTCTTCCCATTTGGTCAAATTGATAAATAAAAAATTAATTTTTTAATCTGTCCAAATTTGGTATCTACTTTATTTTCAATAGCCTAATTATTTATAGTCTATTTGATTAAGTTTGAAAAATTATTTATTTTAAAAAGTATTTTTGTTGAAAGTGTTTGTTAAAGTTTTTTTTATACATATATATGATAGTAATTTGTATTAGACTAATAAATTTAAAAAGACTTGTTGATCTAGGGTAATAGTTTATGCTTGATTATAATTTCAAAAGTGTTTTTGGAAAAAAATGAATTTGTGTCGTACATGACTTATTTAAAGAAAAAATGCTTTCTGAAGACATTTTTTTCATATCGAAAACTGAAACGCGATACCTCAAATTAAAAGTAAAATCCATTACAATAAACGGAGCAAGAAATCAAGAATAAAGCAAAAAAGGAAATGACAAAAGAAAATTGTTATAAATTATTATATAACAATATTTCTATTGCTTTCATCTTCTATATTTTTTTGTCTTATTTTGCTTTACTTTTACAACAAAAACTGTTTATTAGTCCAAATTAAATGCCATCGTACTAATTAGAATTCTCAACATGGTATATCTTAAACTAATGAATTTGTTTACTTCCTTCAACTGAAAATTTAGGGGGAAAAAAATTAAAATATATTAAAGTGAAGGGATAAATATATAATTTTTAAAATAGTTTTATTTATGCGAATAGGTTGATTGGAAAAATCAAACTCTCCACCTTATAATAGAAATGATCTTTATGATTTTATCAATAAACAAGAATTATTATTCTATAAACAATAAATATTTTTTTTCTAATTATCATATTTAATATATCAATCAGAAAAGCAAAGAGATAAAACCTGTTAATATTCTTCGAGAGGCCATTATTGACGATAGACAAAAAATTAATACAAACAATATCAAAGTGAATGCTTTGTAATTCATGGTTTCAAAAGGCTATGGAGGAAGAGAGAAATAATATGATGTGTTTTTTTGTTTAATCAATAATAATCTTATATAAAAATTTCCTCAAGATAAAAATAAATACTTCAAACGTGTAGACTAAATCCTTTAGAAAATTCTCACTTCGTTTATAACCCATTTTATGGTTCTTGACTTTTGAAGTCTTCCTTGGACTAAACATTTATGACACTTTAGTTTTTGTTTTTTCATTCATGATTCAGTATCTATATTAAAGTTCGACTGATTTTAAGTTCGTATTGTGAAGGCATACTTATTCGAAAAAAAGTATTTTTTATCAAATTTTTTTCTATATTTAAATCTCTAAATCAAAACCTCGAGACAATCTCATTTATTACGCCGCAACCTTTGTGATTCATGACACTTTGGTCTACTCTTAAGTCCTCTCATGCTAATATGTTGAACAAGTCAATACTCAATTAGCCTTTTTTTTTTTTTGCAAGAACATGTACAATATATAAAGTGATTTTATAATTTGTTTGGCCAATTTTTTAGAAATTAATAATGTTTTTTTTCTTTCATTTTTTTTACTTAGTTTAGAGAGTTGAGATTTTTTTTAAAAAATAATTTCTACACAACAACAGAAATTATTTTTCATAAGCAGAGTTAGGGGTGTTCACGGGTCGGTTTGGATCGGTTATTGGTCAAAACCAAAACCAAAACCAAACCAACTTAATCGATTTTAAAATTATCAAAATCAAATATAATATACATTTATCGGTTTGGTGGTTATCAGTTTCAGTTTGGTTTGGTTCGGTAATTAATCATACACAAAAATAAAAGAAACAATTCATTCAAAATGTGAAAAAAGTGACAACAATCCATTCAAAACAAAAAATAGTTAGAATGACTTAAATTACTGAACTTTCGATCACTAAATTTACTATCAATAAAGCTTTAAAATTCACTATATTGGCCTAGAAGGAAGAGACAATAACATTTTCAGTTCCACAAAGAATTGTCATAAGCACTCATATACATGAAATCAATAAGATAAATGTTTTCATATTGGACATTTTTGCTTTCAATAAGTATATTATAAAGAAATTTTAATGAAAATATATATAAGATCTTTAAAGTTGTTTATAAGAACAATATATTAAGTATGTATATTAATAAAATATATGTATATAATTCATTGTTTCGGTTATTTCTTCGGTTTTTAGAATAAAACCATAACCAAACCAAATACTATCGGTTTTCAAAAAATCTAAAGCCAAACCAAACCCAAATAAAATCGATTTTATTTTATCGGTTTGATTCAATTTTTCGGTTTGGATCAGTTTTTATCCAAACCGTGAATACCCCTAAGTAGAGCAAATTATTTTTTAAAATTTTGTGATCATAAATTAAAAATGTATAAAATATATCATATTTATAAAACATAATATAATAATAATTATTATTTTATTGACAAATAAAAAAAAAAGTACTCCCAAGTCCTATGGAGTCTTCATGACAGTTGATTTGGTCAACTTATAGCGGTCTTCTCAAGTTATGTAGTTTAGCTCCAATTATATTACAATTGGGTCACAAAGATACCATTGTTTAACGATCATTTTTTTTATCGGAGACTTTATAATAACAAAACTTTAATCTTTCCATCTTTGTGTATTTAGTTCAAGTTTTTATTAATGTGCTCGTCTGCGAGCTATACTAATTCTATAGAGTAATGGCTTGCATTGGCATGTCTTGTACTTGTTCGTATATGTGACATTTCCATATTTCAAAATGCAAATAAGTTTGTTTTTTTTTTCGTAATATTTTTTATATATTTTTAAAAATATTTTAAATTATCAATTATTTAATTTATAATATATTTTATATAATTCAAAAATATAAAATTTATTTTAAATAATTTTTTTTTTCATATTCAAATTCACGTAATTTGGAACAAAGGGGGTACTAATTTTTGCATTTTAATTCTTTTTTTTTGTTCATATTTGATACAACTGAAATTCCTACCTCTTTTGTTATTGTATTTATATAGCTAAATTAAATATGTATATTAAAACTAATAATAAAGTAGATGAGGTAGGAGATTATGAATATATTGAATTGATTCTAGTATTTTTCAGTACAAAGTATATATATATATATATATTCAAAAGTACAACATGTTCAACGAAAAGAATAAAAAGAAACTAAAAATTGAATTCGTCGATTTTTTTTTTAACTCAACTTCACCGTCAAAATACATTCTCCAAAGATAAAGGGAAGTTTGTCTTGAATTGAATACGTCTCTAGAGTCTCATAAATTTTTTATATTTATGTAATATTTTGAAATAGTCGCTCTGTCATAAAATTTTTTTTTATCATTTTTTTAATATACACACCTCATAAAGTAAAACATCAATTAGGAGAACGTTTAACTATTTTATTCTTATTATATTCTAAAATATAGTCTTTCTTCATTGAATATATTTACTTTATTTATATGTCATAATTTATGTATTTATAGTTTTTAAGAATAATTACAATTAAAGACAATTAACCTGAGAAAAAAATCTTTATTTTATTTTAAACTTCTAAAATATCAATATTTTAAATAAGTACAACAAGTATTTTGAGCGAAAAGAGTATAAAAAGGACCATTCACAATAGAAAAAATTGAAATATTTTGTGTGGTATCCTCTTTTGGGAGATAATTTAATGAAATAAAATGTACCCATCCAGTACAAAGTGGAGTTCTAAAGTTTATAAACCATCTATTTAATTGATTAATTAATTATCTAAAGCATTGGTAATAATAATACTACATAATTTATGGATCATTTTAACATATGTTATAATTCTTGCAGAGATCCCTATTTACTTGACGACGTATACAATTTTCTAATTCTTGTCGATTCATTCCACTGCATCCCGTTGGGGTTGCTGCAAAATAACAATAACAATAATAATAATAATAATAATAATAATAATAATAATAATAATAATAATAATATAATTTTTGTTGATAGTAGGGTTCAAACCCACAACTCTAGCGTGAAAAATGTTTCCACGATCTTTTTTTGCCATCGAACTGTCTTTATTTAATTTTCTAATACAAATATAGGGTCAACGAACCCCCACTTAATTCCACCCTGCTCATATGTGATATATCTTTCTCACAAAAAAAAATTACTTATAAAATATTGTGATTTTTAATTAGTAGTTTTATATTTAAATTAATATATATATATATTTATTTATTTATTTTTATTTTTTTATTTTTATTTTTTTCTTTATTTTTTTTTTAAAAAAAAATTATTTTTAAGAATATTCCACTAAGGTCCCGTTCCGTCCGGTCCGGTCCTTTCAGTTATTGGAGAGCCATACGAAAAGAATGAGACTATAAATGCACGAATTCATATTTAGTTGGATATTAATATAAACACGAGATATTGAGTGAAAAATTGAAATTGGAGAGAATTTTACCAGGGGGTGGGTGTATAACAGCAGGTGGTGGGTGTTGATCAGTTGCTGAATGATCTGGTTTAGAGGAATGAGGTCGCATTGGAGATCCAACATACTCTGTTATCATAGAAAATTAAATTAAATTCAATCATATAAAATTAATTTATCTAACTTGATAAGTAATTTAAATTTATTATATAGATTCTCGAAATATTGAAAAGCTTCCTAAATTTTCTGTATGAAAAAATTATCAATGTTTTTCTCACTAATTCAATTAAAATATTTATAAAAATAGCACTGAATATTTCTTGGTGAGAAATTATTAAGTTGTGCAGAAATTCATATTGATATAATATGGTTATAAAATAATAATTTTGATACTTTAAATAGTTAAGGAGGATAATAAGACCCATATATAGAATAAATATATAGTTAATTATTCTCAATTATAAAACAAGAAAATAGATTTTATCATAACACATAGCTAATCGAATAATTCAATACTTAAGAATTTATTAAATTTATAAATATCATAATAAAAAGAATCAAAATTGTACATATAATTTGAATTAAAGATTAAATATATTTAATCAGAAATCACAACGATAAAAATAACAAAGCTTATATTTTAAACAAGCTAAAAAATTGAGATGGGAGAAGTTTACCAGGTGGTATTGCTGGTGAGCTAGCATCATTATAATCATTATTATTATTATCCTGATAATCACCATTATCATCATCAGCCATAATAGCCCTACGTGCTGTAACAAAGAAAATTTATGTGACTTGATTTAAAGTATTAGGAAGTCAAACTAAACATAGAAATAAAAAAAAATATATATATCCAATGTAAGTTTAGTGTAATCTCATAAAGTAGGGTTTGATGATGGTGAAATATATACAGAGTTTACCCCTAGACCCGTATCATAGAGATAGAAATGTCGTTTCTGATAGACCCTCGACTCAAGGAAAAATAGTATGGAAAAATAAGTACTTAACAAAGGTAAAGAAGTACTCAAGGCAAAATACTATAAAAACATGTGATAATTAATCATTTCGAACAGTAACTACTACAAAATAATATAATAATCGAAGTACATAAAACAACAAATAGTAATAGAAATTGGAGGACGAAAATTACAGATGCCATGCTACAAATACTAGTATGGAAGAATAAGTAAGACTATACTCAACTATCTACTAACATTCTACCTTAATTTGTGTCCCTCCACGAAAATAAAATTTACATGCATATCTAAACATTATATAAGAATTATGTAATATAAATCATTATAGTTAACAATTCAAAGTATTTGAAAAAAAAATCATGGTTAAAACACAGGGAGTTAGAACAACAATTAATAATAAAATGAATAGTAATAATTTAGGGGAAAAAACAATTATATTATAGAGTGAAGGGATTAATAAACCTTGTGATAATCTTGTAGAGGATGTTCTTGAGGATAGACAAAAAATTAAGAAAAAAATAGCTATGAATAAAAAAGAAAATGTTTTGTGAATCATGGCTTTTAAAATCTAAATGATTGAGGTGTTTATTTAATCAAATAATAAGCTTATTAGTTGACCCATTTATACAATTTTCTTAAAGATTGCAATATTGAGAAGGAATTTGAAAATGTATGGACAACCATTTATTAGAAAAATCTTATTTTCTTTGCCCAAATTATGTGGCTTGACTTTGGAGTCTTTTGCTATAAGTTAAAATTTTAATTCATATGTTAAGTTTCCTCAAGTTGATGGGAACTAGTCAATAAATAAATCTAAAGTATCACTATAACAACAATGTAAGGTCACAAAATTAGTTACGAGCTTCATCGCTTATCTGTTATTAGATATTTTATATAGCTCACAATTTTGTTTTTATTCCATGTTTCCAGTCTGTCGTTTAATATGATTGATAATAAATTTGTCTTGCTTAGAGATAAAAGTTATTTATCGTGCTAATTTCTATTTTTATTATAGTGTATTAAGGGTGTGTTTGGTATGAAAGGAAAATGTTTTCCAATTTTCTCATGTTTGGTTGGGTTAAATGTTTTGAAAAATGTTTTCCAAATCAACTCATTTTCCTAAAATTTAAGGAAAATGACTTCCCTTCAAAACTTAAGAAAAACATTTTCCAAAACTCTCTTCCAACTTCAAATTACAATTACTTTTTTGTTGAAAAAATTAATTTATTTTGTCCCTACCCTCAAACTAGCCCCCCAACCCCCCCCCCCCCCCCCCCAAAAAAAAATAGTAATTTTAAAGCTTGTTTTTAAATTCAATTTTTTACCCCACCCTCACCCCTACCCCCACCCCCTCCAAAAAAATATTAAAAATTGTTTTTAAAAGATATTTCTAATTTCAATTTTTTATTATTTTACCCACTACCCTCCCCCCCCCCCCCTAATCAGCCCCCCAACCTTCTTCAAAAAGAAAAAAAATTAAATTTGTTTTTAAAAAATATTTTCAACTTCAAATTTTTATCTTTTCATCCCGATCCTCGATCACCCACCCCCCTTCCCCAGCCAGCCTCCCCCCCCCCCAAAAAAAAAAAAAAAAGAATTTCATTTTTTTCACCCCCTACCCATCCCCCACCCACCCCCCTACCAGCACCCATCCACCTCCAAAAAAAAATTTAAGTTCGTTTTTAAAAAATATTTTCAACTTCAAAATTTTATTTTTTCACCTCAACCCTCGACCACCCCCCCCTACCAGCCCCCACCCCCAAAAAAAAATTTAAGTTTGTTTTTAAAAAATATTTTCAACTTCAAAATTTCAATTTTTCACCCCTACCCTTGACCCCCCTCACCCACCCCCTACCACTCCCCCACCCCCAAAAAAAATTTAAGTTTGTTTTTAAAAATATTTTCAATTTCAAATTATTTTCTACTCTGGTAAAAATAAAAGATATTTCTCAAAAATATTTTTCATTCATAAATCAAATACTAAAAATATTTTCTACTCACCAACCAAACCTGAAAAAATAAGTTAAAAATCAACTTGTTTCCAAAAACATTTTCTAGAAAAACATTTTCCTTCGTACCAAACACACCCTAAGGTAAAATTCAAGTAGGACCATGAGGTTGTTTGTAAATCTACATCTTACATAAAATAATACATCATTTGGTTGGCAATATGTATAAAATAATATTTGTATTAAGTTATGGAAAAAAAAATGTATTTTCTTATGCGATGGGATGTGGAATAAGAATTGTGTGTTAGCAAATGAGGGGATTTAAATTAATATTTAAAGACAAATATAATCTTTTGATAATGTTATTTTAGGTTGGTAAAATAGGAACATTTTGATGGATATGATATAGTGAGTATGACTCACTCATTAGTGGTATATAAGAGGCTTTATACATTGGGTAATTTATAGAAATCTCACTAGTTTAGGGGCTAATTACTTAGATTCATGCTAGTTTGCAATATTATGAGTCTTAACAAATTTTGTTCTTCTGATACATATATATGGTTCATCCAGATGATCAAAATTAGGTGTAATTTGTTTTAGATACAATGTATCCAAGTGACTCTCTCAATCGCCTCTCGTATCTCGCTCGCTACTCTCCTCTCTCCTTATATCTAATATTCCAGATATATATATTTGGTGTGATTTGTATATATATGAGAATCTTACTTGCGTCTCTCCTTCTCTCACCCAACTCAATACATGAGCATAGGGCTTAAACTCAATATACATTAAATATTGGTGATTCGAATTGAATGATTGTAGTTATATTACATGGAGCTAATTGTCCATTGGACATTATTTGGTTTAGCTAGTGTTCTTATTCTTGTGGGAAGGATAAGTCCGTATTTTTTTTCTTAAGCTGAGCGACTATCATAAATAGCCTTTAATTTTTTATATCTCACGTAAATAGGAGTAAGGTTTGTATATAACCAATCCTGTTCAGATCTTACTTGTGGGATTTGACAAGATTTGTTAGCTGAAGTCGGTACTATGTGGTTGGAATATATAAAATAGGATTAACTAAAACTTGTGTTATTAATATTTTGTCAAGCGCATTATAACTTTCAGTTAACTAATTAAAATGTGTGCTGTCGGTCCCACTAATTAATGATTCAACATTAAATAATTTGTTAAACTCACAACCGGAGGGATCAAAAGTGTGCAATACCATTAAATTGAAGACTAAACATGCTTATACCAAAAATCAAAAGGTCCAAAATCAAAATTTACGTATTATTTGAAGGACTAAAAGTGCTAAATATCCCTAATTAACATAAGTATTAATTCCTTATTAATTACAAAGTGCAAAGCATAATTCAACTTAATTAACTTAGTATTCTTTAATGGGAAGAATGCACATGCTGAACTATTTAGGATCATTGTAGCTGGTACCGTGCATACGATATGGCAGGAAAGGAACAATTGAGTCTTTTAGATCAAGAAGAGAAATTTTGCGGTTCTCTCAAGGTAAATTATTCAGATGGTGATGATGTGAGGTAATTTGAAGGTCAAGTTAGCTAGTCGGACCGCAAAATTTAATTACTATCCTGGAACTATAACTCCTGTGTAGTTGCTTAGTTGTTGATATGTTGGCACTATGTCCAACAACGAGATACTCGATTCATAAATTCCCTACTTTGATATATATAAAATGTCTTTATTACCAAAAAAACAAACATAAGTATTCTTTATTATTACCTTAACTCCATTGAAGATCTATCATGGAGATCCAAACATACAATTGTCCATCTCAAAAAACATATATAAATATAATATAAAGTTCTTGCTCAATAAAACTTTTTTGTTACTCAATCTCTGTTCATGCTCCAGGAGCCGCAAACATGTAAAGAAGAAATGGTGTAAATAATGGATCTGTAATCTCGAAAAAAACATAAATTATATAAATCGTTAATGTATATAATTTTTAGGTATAATACCTAAATAAACATATAAAGTTGATTACAATTGTCAGTTGATAAGTAAACACTTCAAATTTTGATAGTGTACATCAAGACACCATTTGTTAGTGATTCCTTGTGTGATGCATATTCGATAAATAAAGTAATTTACTTAAAAAAAATAAAAAAACTCTATGAGAAATACTTTTGAGAAAATATATACAAAAACACCTTTTAGAAATTTGATCAAATACTAATTGGCCAAAACAAATAGCTCCTCACCAAAAATGCTTGTTCAAAAATAATTTTTTCACATAAAAATACATTTCAAAATAAGTTTATTTTAAAAATTAGATCAAACAGATTAAATTATGTATTTCAAAACCAACAAAGATTACCATCTCTCATCGATCATACCATGTTTTTTGCAATTTGAAATATATAACCCTTCCAACTCGTCCAAAATTTAATGGGTTGGGCAACTAGATATATCAACTAATCAATCCGTGATGTAACATACACAATAACTTATTTTTTCTCCTTTAACCTTTGCATATAATAAACTATGCCAAATAAATTGAGACGGATAAAATAATATATTTTGTGTAAAACTTTACCAGGTGACGATATTGAATCTGGGGAATGAATTTCTAGTATCTGAGGATCGATAAAGTAGAGGGAACTACATGGTGGATACGATTCTTCTTGAGATTTATAGCCATTGCAACTATAACCTACATTCAAAGAGGAATTAAGTTATACATCACAAATTTTTACGTAGGACACATTTTTTTTTTAAATGTTTAGTATGTATTCAAAGTTTGAGGACATATATGTTAGTTGAGGCCAAGTTAAAGAGCATGTTAATATATTATGTCTTTCGAGAAGCTAGTAAAATCACCCAACTTGATTAATTTATCTGAAACATATAAAAGAGTAAAATCTAAAAATAGATAGTATTAGATCTTATATACGAGCTACTACGTATTATTGCAAATACTTTTCACTTTATTTGAAACTTTTTAAGTTGAAGATGAAGCTATGTTTAATTTTATTTTCGGAGAAGGGTCTAAAATACCCTTAAAGTATTGAAATTGGTACAAATATACCCTTTGTTTACCTTTTGGCCACAAAATGCCCTTGGGGTTAACCTTTGTGGCCCTATAATACCCTTTTCACAAACAGAATAAATAGTCCATTTAATTAGCATTTTCATTTAATACGTGGCACTGTCTGATTTGTTGTAAAAATTAATTAACTAAAACTAAATTAACCCAATCCAAACTCGGATCCACCAAAAAAAACCCGACCCATCTTCTAAAACCCAATTATTCTAGAGTAAAGTCTCCACCTACTCTTGTTTAATCTGCATATGTTGAGTTGATATAAGTAAATTTGAAAAGATTGGCATCAATCAAGAATTAGGGAGTTGAGGCTTTGCTCAAGTACTGAAACACCAGCAATTGCTCTAGCAGCATTTCAAGAGTTAGCAGAACCGGCAGGGGTAGAACCTATGAAACAAAATTGATAAAAAAGGGATGCTGCAGATATGGAGGCAGTGCTTAAATTCGGAGTGTAACTTTATTCAAGGCTAGAAATCGTGAAAATCAAAGAAGTTTCAGTGCAGAACTAGATGTTAGTGATAGGATGAAGATGCGCTTAGATAGTATAGATATCTCTAAGGAATGTATTTGATGTTCTGTTGCACAGTATGCATTATGTTGTAGTTTTAACTATATTTGTAGTTGATTTCGTGATTTGATAAGTACCTTATTTGCTAATTTTATTAATGACATTCAAGGGAGACAAAGTCATGCTCTTGGGGGTGCTATGTATAACACTTTGAGTATGAGAATGTTGGATGGTTGGAAATGCCTTGTCCAGATTTATAATACATCTCTTCTTGAATCTGTATAGCTCATGGATTGTTACATTTTTGAATGTTAGAAATGCATTTGAATAATTCAGTTTCAGCAGTTTGAAGAAAATAATTTGGGTTTTTTCCTTTTAGAATAATTGAGTTTTAGAAGATTGATCTGGGTTTGGATTGGGTTAATTTAATTTTAGTTAATTAATTTTTACAATGAATCAGATAGTGCCACGTATTAAATAAAAATGCTAATTAAATGGACTAATTATTCCGTTTGTGAAAAGGGTATTATAGGGCCACAAAGGTTAACCTCAAGGGCATTTTGTGGCCAAAAGGTAAACAAAGGGTATATTTGTACCAATTCCAATACATTAGGGGTATTTTAGACCCTTCTCCGTTTTATTTTTTATAAATAATATTTAGCTTGTTTTATTATACTTTTCCTACAAAACAAAAAATGATTTAAACATGAAATATGTTTTAAATGAAGTTATTGTTATAAAAATAAAAAATTTAGTATAAAATAAGAAACTAATGGTACAATTACATTACGAATGATGAAGTCAGAATTTTCATTAATATAAAGAAATAGACACACAAAATAAGAAGTCAATGAAGGTTTAACATCTTCTATATATACGTAAAAAGTAATAAGTTAAACTATATATAAAAAATATAATTTTCTACTAAAAAACCTCCTCGATTTTATGTAGCTCCGTCCCTATACAACATTACAATAAAGGGATTAATACTACACCTGCCAATCTTCTAGAGGTTGCTGAGAATAAACAGAGGATTATGACAAAAAAAAGCTAAGAATAATGCTTTGTGATTCATCGAGATCAAATTGGAGCAAAAAGGAATTAATTTTATTATCTTGGGAAGTCTTGTCCTTCTTTATAATGACTTGGATCAATTGCTTGTTAGAAATAATAGCCCCTTTTTAGAAAATAATTGGACTAGCCCAAACAGAAAATTAGGTTAAAATAACAGAAAGAAAACATATAGTAAGACATTCTAAATTTTGCAAAGTTCTCCCAATATAATACAATTTTTATTCAAAATCCCTTACATTCTTAGGGACTTAACGTCTTCGTTGAGATTTGGCCTCGCTACACAAAAAGTGTCTCGTTGAATCTTGAATTCATCCTTACACGACCCCCAACCTTCTCCTCCTATTCTGATACCATTTTTTCACGGCCCAAGCCCAATTGCAAGGTATTGTCTACTTTAGCCCGACTTTTCTAAGCAACCTCATGTTATCAGAAATTTACACACCAAAGGATGTTGCAGAGGTGCATTACATCAGAATTCATCAACTTTTCATATTAAATAGATAATTATATAAATATTACTACAAATAACATAGCATATTCAAGAATCACTTGCCATTACAAAACCAAAACACCAGTGTTGGTACAGTCTGGTGCTCAATACATTCCGCTATTATGTAGAGTCCGTGGAAGGACTGTACCACTAGATGGTGTAATGTAGACAAACTACTCCAACACAAACATCAAGGGTTGATTCCACCGCTCGAACTAGTGATCAATCCTAGCAACATCGAATCCGAAATACTTAGCAAAACAGTTAACTATCAAGTAGTTGGAAAAGGATTGAAGCCACTTTGGACCATATCTTCTAAAGGACCAAAGAGTGGTTTAGGGAGATTGTTCCATTCATACCAATCCCAACCAGCACATTTCTCAGGTTCAAGTGTTTCAGGCTTCTGGTTAACATCAGCAGGGACTGCTCTGATGAATATGCAAACGATGTGAACTTTCTCTGAGATGACATTGTTAGTCACCGTTAGATACTCGGTTTTATCAATTATCAATCCTGTTTCCTCCTTCACCTCCCTCGTTGCACACTCTTCAAAACTTTCCCCTGTAACAAATACATGATCAATGTAAATAGACATGTTCAACATGTTTTGGGCCTCACTTCAGAGCTTAAACGCACTTTAAGCGCGCCTTTAACAACACTGGACAACTATTGCCTCAAAACCATGAGGCTTCTATCAAATCAAAGTTGCAGCAGCATCAGTTAGGCTAGGCTATGAATATGATTACTTATTTGATCATATTGCTGAACTCAAATATGAATATATACATATTATGTTTTCAAATATGTCTTGAATTAAACAGAACCAAGTAATCCTTCTGTTTCAATTTGTTTGCCTGACTTTCCTTTTAGTTAGTTTAAAAAAGGATGTCTTTTTTCTTTACAGACAACTCTTTAGTTCTAACTTTCTACGTAGCATGTTTAAGACAACATGATTAAATGACATTTTAGTACATTCAACATTTCTTTAATTAAACACCACAAGATTCAGAAGTCTTTTCTACCGTCTTAATCTTCGTATCAAGTCAAAATCAGAAAAATAAACTGCTACCGCTTGTGATAAGAAACAACTAGAGGACATTCAACTTATGCATACTTTCTAGGTGAAATGGGCAGCTATCACTCCCTCGGTCCCAATTTACGTGACACAACTGAAATTTTGAAATTCAAACTTCTAAACTTAGATTGTGAATTCAAGCATAGAAGTTTTTAAGTTTTTTGAAATAAAATCAAGTATATATTTGGAAACAACGTGAAAAGTACTATAAATCACACTAATTAACCACGAAAGTTATATTGCAATCTTGCAAGATATTTTACCAAATAAAGGTGATTGTTTAACTTTTTGCAAAAAAATAAGTTTTTTCCTACTCCAATTTTTCTTCTTTTCAGTTTAATAATCTAGCAAAAAATCACTATAAAATTTAGATCATCTAGCAAATAAATCATAACAAATAGATGAATTTAAGCCTCGATAAACAACGGGAAGATAGTTTTAGGTACTCACCGAACTCCAGGTGGCCGCCGGGAAGTGCAAAGGTGCTATGGCCGACGGCGGAGAGGCGTTTCCCCAACAGAACTTTACTTCCTTTCAAAAGGAACACCGCAACGCCAACTTTTGGCATCGGAGGTGATGGTGGCGTTGTGGTGGCCGGTGTTTGCTGAGCGCCGTTTTCCATTTCTCCGGCACCGGAATAAACTTAACGGGAAGGCGGAAATTGCGTGTGGAGTATTTCTATATTTGAAAATTTTGTAATTGGGTCCCGCCACTAGTAAAGTAGGCTCAATAGTAAGAAGCTCTTGGGCTTTTTTAGACAGACCAGCCCATTCAAACTTGTGTGGATGGGAGGTTTTCACAAATAGACTATTTTGTATCATTATTTAAATTGTAACCTCATTTAAATTATTCGTATAACCTAAACACAACTTATTTTATCATATTCTTAAAACCTTCCTATCATTTGAAAAAATTACAAAAATCTCTACTCTCTCATATTATAGGATTCATCACTTTCCGCGATGTATCGGTCGAATACATCACTTTACCCGATGTTATCGAGATGTTGAGTGATGTATATGAAACTAATACGCGATGTATCGAGACGTTGAGCGATGTATCCGAAATTGAGACTGAATGTATCAGGACGATTTGGGATGTATCCAGATTCCATCAAATTTAAGGAATTCTTGTAATTTGAAGAGGAGTAGGGATAAGATAAAATAAGCTCTTAACAATATGTGATTTGTGTAAAATTCCTAAAAGGAAACTTTTGGGATCATCTTACAAGTCTTAACGGATCGTCACAAGTTCGAATGGATACAAATAAAAAAAGAAAAAGATGTTCGATGGCATGTGCATGCCTTGAGCACGATATTTGTCAAGTATTTTCTTGCCTCTTCAAAATTTATTGACTCAATCAGGACAAATCGTAGTTAAGATATTGTCTAAATAAAATTTACTAACAAATTTAAGATACAATTAATGAATGTATTTAACCATTGAGGAAATTCACCTTCTTTATTCCTCATAATTTGGGAACTTTAAGTACTGAAAAAAAAAGGGATAGCAAAATGGGGATGGAGGAAGAAGATTTTAAATGGCCTTGATATAAATATACACCATTCAATATTATATGAACTTTCACTGAATAATGAAGTTTATTGTTTACAATTTAGCGTCAATCTAATAATAATTAAACGAGTTATAAAATTCAGTAATACATTCAAAATTCATAAATTTCAAATTCTAACTGCGACTTGCTCTGCTGTTATAACTTCAAGTTAAGGTAACATCTTTCAGCTGAATTGCAGCGTCGGACTGTTGGACGAGAGCCTATACAATTGCCATACACCTTCTCGTTGCATATATTCGCTGTTTTTTGATTAAAAAAAAAAACATTGATTATTATTTTTTGAAATCAAACAGAATAACACTTTTCTATTCTAAAAATAAATTATAAATTTCTCATTAGACATTTTATAACAAGTTTTATAATCATAATTCACAAATATCTCATCATATAATTCATACTCACGACCACAAAGTATTAGAAATCATCAAAAAAAAGTTCTTTAAACATTGTATCTAATCAAATATCTTTACCCAAATTAAAAAGGGTCCCTGTATTTTGTATCGGTCTTTAATGGTTGTCCCTCGAGGTAAAAAAATCATAAGATATAAATTTATATTTTTACATAGTAATAGTTTATAAGTTATGTTTCGCACTGTTAAATAACTTTTATTATGTTATAAATGCAAAAATTAAAATTCAACTTATTTAAATGATAAATTTTTTTTGACTCATTTGAAAGAAAAATCATGCAATTAAATGAAAACAAGATTATACATATGCATGAACTAATTTGACACACATATTAATAGTAGTTTGCATTAGGCGGTGTGAAGTTTAAAAAATTAAAATTAAAATATTTGATTCTCAGAATTTTGAATTGTGACACGTAAATTGAGAAAGGATTCAAGCAAAAATTTAACACACATATTAATAGTAGTTTGCATTAGGCGGTGTGAAGTTTAAAAAATTAAAATTAAAATATTTGATTCTCAGAATTTTGAATTGTGACACGTAAATTGAGAAAGGATTCAAGCAAAAATTTACCAGGTGGTTGTTGGATAGTTGCTGATTTATCTCCTCGAGGGTGGCGAGATCGTGATTGCATTTTACTACTTCTTCCCGGACCTGTTATTAAAATAGAGTTTATATATATTATGCTATCATAATAATCAATTTATCCCAAATATAAATAATTTGATCGTATAAATACAAAGAACAAGCACTTTTGGGTAGAAATTTTTTATTTTTTGTTTGGGGGGTTAGTGGCACTACCTACTTGTCTTTGAATTTTCTTCCCATTTGGTCAAATTGATAAATAAAAAATTAATTTTTAAATCTTTCCAAATTTGGTATCCACTTTATTTTCGATAGACTAATTACTAAGAGTCTGTTTGATCAAATTTTGAAAAAATATTTATTTTAAAAAGTGTTTTTATTGGAAGTGTTTGTTAAATTTATGATAGCAATTTGTATTAGACTAATTAATTTAAAAAGACTTGTTGATCTAGGGTAATATATAGTTTATGCTTGATTGTAATTTCAAAAGTGTTTTTGGAAAAAAAATTGAATTTGTGTCGTACATGACTTATTTAAAGAAAAAATGTTTTTCAAAGACAATTTTTTCATATTGAAAACTGAAACACGATACCTCAAATTAAAAGTAAAACCCATTACAATAAACGGAATAAGAAAACAAGAATAAAGCAAAAAAGGAAATGAAAAAGAAAATTGTTATAAAATATTATATAACAATATTTCTATTGCTTTCATCTTCTATTGTCTCCCTATTTTTATTGCTTTCATCTTCTATATTTCTTGTCTTATTTTGCTTTAATTTTACAACAAAAAACTGTTTATTAGTCCAAGTTAAATGCCATCGTACTAATTAGAATTCTCAACATGGTATATCTTAAACTAATGAATTTGTTTACTTCCTTCAACTGAAAATTTAGGGGGAAAAATTAAAATACATTAAAGTGAAGGGATAAATATATAATTTTTGAAAAGAGTTTTATTTATGCGAATAGGTTGATTGGAAAAATCAAACTCTCCACCTTATAATAGAAATGATCTTTATGCTTTTATCAATAAACAAGAATTATTATTCTATAAACAATAAATATTTTTTTTCTAATTATCATATTTAATATATCAATCAGAAAAGCAAAATGATAAAACCTGATAATATTCTTCGAGAGGCCATTGTTGACGATAGACAAAAAATTAATACAAACAATATCAAAGTGAATGCTTTGTAATTCATGGTTTCAAAAAGCTATGGAGGAAGAGAGAAATAATACGATGTGTTTTTTTGTTTAATCAATAATAATCTTATATAAAAATTTCCTCAAGAGAAAATTAAATACTTCAAACGGGTAGACTAAATCCTTTAGAAAATTCTCACTTCGTTTATAACCCATTTTATGGTTCTTGACTTTTGAAGTCTTCCTTGGACTAAACATTTATGACACTTTAGTATCTATATTAAAGTTCGACTGATTTTAAATTCGTATTGTGTAGGTATACTTATTCGGGCAAAAAATATTTTTTATCAAATTTTTTTCTATATTTAAATTTCTAAATCAAAACCTCGAGACAATCTCATTTATTACACCGCAACCTTTGTGATTCATGACACTTTGGTCTACTCTTAAGTCCTCTCATGCTAATATGTTGAACAAGTCAATACTCAATTAGCCTTTTTTTTTTTTTTGCAAGAACATGTACAATATATAAAGTGATTTTATAATTTGTTTGGCCAATTTTTTAGAAATTAATAATGTTTTTTTTCTTTCATTTTTTTACTTAGTTTAAAGAGTTGAGATTTTTTTTTAAAAATAATTTCTACACAACAGCAGAAATTATTTTTCATAAGCAGAGTTAAGGGGTGTTCACGGGTCGATTTGGATCGGTTATTGGTCAAAATCAAAATCAAACCAACTTAATTGGTTTTAAAATTATCAAAATCAAATATAATATACATTTATCGGTTTGGTGGTTATCAGTTTCGGTTTGGTTTGGTTCAGTAATTAATCATACACAAAAATAAAAGAAACAATTCATTCAAAATGTGAAAAAAGTGAGAACAATCCATTCACAAAACGAAAAAATAGTTAGAATGACTTAAATTACTGAACTTTCAATCACTAAATTTACGATCAATAAAGCTTTAAAATTCACTATATTAGCCTAGAAGGAAGAGACAATAACATTTTCAGTTCTACAAAGAATTGTTATAAGCACTCGTATACATGAAATCAATAAGATAAATGTTTTCATATTGGACATTTTTGCTTTCAATAAGTATATTATAAAGAAATTTTAATGAAAATATATATAAGATCTTTAAAGTTGTTTATAAAAACAATATATTAAGTATGTATATTAATAAAATATATGTATATAATCCATTGGTTCGGTTATTTCTTCGATTTTTCAAATAAAATCATAACAAAACCAAATACTATCGGTTTTCGAAAAATCTATAGCCAAACCAAACCCAAATAAAATTAGTTTTATTTTATCGGTTTGGTTCGATTTTTCGGTTTGGATCAGTTTTTATCCAAACCGTGAATACCCCTAAGCAGAGTAAATTATTTTTAAAATTTTTGTGATCTTAAATTAAAAATGTATAAAATATATCATATTTGTAAAACATAATATTGTTGACACCCAATTTTGGCCCTCCACAATATGTATTGATCATCGAGCTTTTTCAATTTCAAACGATTTGAAATAATTAGTTTTTAATAAAAGTTGCAATGTATTTCAAGTTTTAAAAAAAATAATATAGTTTTGTCACTATTTTTAAATTTTCAAATAATACACATATTTTATAAAATTATATTTAGTACATTTTATGGGTATTCAAAAATCATCTAAAAAATAATAATAACAATTTAGTTTTTCCTAAATATTTGGTTAATTTAGTTTAGTTAATTAATAGCTTATATTTTTGAGTTAATCAATTTATAATTAAGTTAATCATTTTATTTTGTTAAAATTAAGAAGCTCGTTAATTAATTAGTAACAATTCATCTTATTTGATCTTTAGCCGAATTCATCAATCATCGAATTGGCTATGTGTTAAAATTCCATTGGTTAAATTTGGTAATGCAATGAGCCATTTCGGCTAAAATTGCAATACTTTGGTCAAATCCTAAAGACCAAATGGTTTTATAATAAACCCTTTTCCCAAATCTTGGCCCAATCTCATACAACCCATCAGCTACATACAACAATACACACAATCAGCAACACCAAACGAGTACCCGACCGACCCAGAACTCAAGCGCGACCCCTGCTGCGTCTTCTCCCTCGCGTGACCAGACGAGCAGAAACCCAGAAATTCCAGCAGTACGCGACACAACTCTCCAAAATCGCGCGTAGCCCGTGTCGTCCCCTCCCTATCTTCGTACAAGAATATTCTCGATCGAGCCAGGTGTTTGCATCTCGCGCCTCGATCGTCCTTCACTCAAAATCAACGCCTCTCCATTCAAACTCGTACACTAACCAGTTGGCAACCCTTATATGTTAAGGGATTTTTCAAAAATCCCACATCGAAAATCTTTCCAATTTTTAGAGATTTTAGGCCCTATAAATAGGCCTTCTTCTCACTGTTCAAGGACGGTTTTGGAGACATGAGAGTACCCATAAAAAGCTTGGGAATTCTCGGTTCAATAGTTTAAAATTTTGTGGTCATTTGAGTTGAAAGAGGTGGAATCGCCTCCGTCGAACTTGTCGTTCCGATTCGCTGCCCAGAACCAGGTAATATTTCTTTCTTTCTATAATTTTCGTTATGTGTATTTATAAATTCCGTTTAGAGTAGTTTGTAGCAATATGTTAGCATAGTTAGTTTTTTTTATCTGCTCGTTTAAGCCGAGTCTAAATTGATTGTGTCGTTGCTTATAGTCATTGTTTGTTCTTAATTTTGCTACAATTGATCAGATTGGCTGTATATTTTTCCTTCGCCTTGCTTAATAAAATTTAGCCATGGATTTGCCTAAATATAAAGGAGCCCTGAATTTTCTTTTGTTATACTTCCGAGTTTGAGCAACTAAGTTGTTAGGTTTTGAGATTAACTGTTGTTTCTTCCTTTACTGTATAAGTTGTGCACCTAAGCTAGTTTTTTTATTTTTTTTATTTTTTTTATGATCTGGTGTCTATTAACATTTAGTAAAATGTATTTCTTGAGCATGCTGCCTGTTTGGATTCTCTGTTAAGATCCTTAGTCTTGCAATCGGTGTTTCTCTAGCGTTTTGCTTCGGTTTGATGGTTCTTTGCTCATGTTTCTTTGTAGCTACTGTTCATACGAGTTGTATTTTTTCTAGATCTCTGTTTTATATAGTTTTGAGTCCATTTTAATAATTGTTCGCGTTTTAGTTTGATTTTCTTCTCATCTAAGTCGGGTTACTGCTTCTCCATAAGCATAAGAGAGCTTGTTTTAGTTTAAACTTAATTCCATGAGCTGTTTAGATTCTTATAATCTCTAGTCCCTAATTTCATACTTGTTGTATTGATGTCTCTAACATTTGTTTCTCCACAAGGAGTGTTGCTTTGATTTTAAAAAATGGAATTAGTTTGTTGGTTTGCCTTTTCACTTATTTTCCAAGATGTTTTCCAGTAGTCTTATAAATATGTCTTTGCTTTCTTCATGTTTCACTCATGTGTTCCTTGATTAAGTGTAGACTTTATAGTTAGTAATAAAAGATGATTTATTAAGTTAGTCTTGCCTTATACACATATATCCGACTACAGTTTTGAATGTATGAAATTTATCTTCTTCTTTTTTTTGTAAAAAATCCCCTTAGTGTTACTGCTAGTGCTTTATCATTTCATATTAATGAGGTTAGTTTTAACTTGTTAATATTCATGTTCCTTAAAATTACTAGTTGATTATTTTATTAAGATTGCCTATTTGTATTGTTATTTATCTATATTCTTTGTTATAATACACTTCTGTAGTGCATATATTAAGATTTTTACTTAATGCATAGTAATTTGTCTCTTCTCTTAGGCGTGTGTTTAGGCTTTGTGATTGGATTTTAGATGTTGTGTACCTATTTAAATTGTTGTGATCAAAATATGAAATTTAGTATATAATGTCTAATCCATGCTATTCTTTGAAAGTTTTCGTGCTTGTTCGGAAGTTTGCCCGTGAGGTTTAGTTTATTATTATAAATAATTTGAGTGTCTAGATTTATTATTAAGATGAAAGGATTCATTGGTGCATCCAAGTGATTTGTTTTAATATTTTTGTAAAGTCTTATCACGTTAAGTTATTAATTTTTATCTCATTTTTGCGCATGAACTTTCTCCGAATGAGTCCAACGGACTCCCCTCTCTTGCATTTCATCTTCTTGAGTCAACCTCATCGGAATCATGAAAAGGAAGCTAATATTAATGGGTTAAATTCCAAATCAGTGGCAGCAGCTAAGTAGCAGTGTAATGACAATCCCAAATGGCCGAAAAATTGAATTTTGGATTTTAGAATCCAATTCAATTGCATCAGTAGCAGCAGTCCCAAATGGACTAAAATTGGAAAATTTTGGACTTTAATTAGTCCAATTTGCAGCAGTAGCAGCAGCCCGCAAAGGGCTAAAGATTTTGGGATTTAAGACTTAGAGGTCCAATCTGAGCATAAGCGACAAAAGTGGTCCGAGCATTAAGTCCAATGGCTTGATTTGGAGACATGCTTTACTTCCTTTATTTGTCTTATTAACTGTTTATTGATTGATCGCGAATTAACTCTTTATCTAATTTAGATGAATCCTTGGGAGTTTTTAAAATAACTCTTCTATTTCGTTAGTTATTTACTTCAAATATCTAAGTTTTCAAAACCCGTTTTAGTTAAGTCACTCTAAGCTTCAAGACTAACTTGAGAATTATCTATATTCTTTCATAGTTAGCATTTAGCCTTCAAATCCACGCTTAAGTTATTGTGTTGACTTTTCGACTCAAAAACTTGACTCGGATAAAATGTTAAATTAATTTATTATTTTGGCACTTCAACATTTGAATTATTTCATTAATTGGGATAATATGAATGTACAAGTATCAAAGATTTCTCATTTATCAAAATAAAAAATAATAATAAAAATAAAAAATATATATATAAAATAAGATTTTTCAAGTAATTTAAGTTTTCTTTTAAAATTAGCCAACCTTTAAATCCGTCGGTTAACCGCGTGTTAGCGGATTCTCTAAGATGCCTAAACCCTTCCTTAGAGAATTATTTGAACCCTTACCTGACTCTGGTTTTATTTAAAATATTTTCTTTCAAAAATTTCATTTTTAAATGGTTTTCTTAATTTTTCCTAAAGAATTAAGTGGCGACTCCAAATTATAATTTTCCCAAAACTCAACAAAATTGCCAAAGTTGCGAAATTGGTTTCGAAACCTTAGTTTTTCGAAATCGGGTCGTAACAAATATAATAATAATTATTATTTTATTGACAAATAAAAAAAAAGTACTCCCAAGTCCTATGGAGTCTTCATTACAGTTGATTTGGTCACCTTATAGCGGTCTTCTCAAGTTGTGTAGTTTAGCTCCAATTATATTACAAAACAATTGGGCCACAAAGATGGAAAAATTTAAGAAATCCCAACTTTTAGTGTACTTATTATCATTATCTCCTATAAGTTTTATAAATCTCTAAAATTCCTTATTTTTGTGCATCAGATTAGTGTATCTCGCGCATCAGATTAGTGTATCATGTATAATATGTACATCAGATTAGTGTATCATGTATAAAATGTAATGTATCTTACTTAACGATTAATGTATCTCGCGCATCAGATTAATGTATCAGCGCTTATATTATTGTATCTCGCGCATCAAATTAATGTATTAGCGCTTATATTATTGTATCCGTTTGAGGGATTTCTGTAATTATAAACTTTTAAGGGATAGATTGTAATTTTGCCTTAAAAGTATGTGATTTTTGTAATTTGCCCCACAAAGATACCATTGTTTAACGATCATTCTTTTTATCGGAGATTTTATAATAACAAAACTTTAATCTTTCCATCTTTGTCTATTTAGTTCAAGTTTTTATTAATGTGCTTGTCTGTGAGCTATACTAATTCTGTAGAGTAATGGCTTGCATAGGCATGTCTTGTACTTGTTCGTATATGTGACATTTCCATATTTCAAAATGCAAATAAGTTTGTTTGTTTTTTTGTAATTTTTTTAATATATTTTAAAAAATATTTTAAATTATCAATTATTTAATTTATAATATATTTTATATAATTCAAAAATATAAAATTTATTTTAAATAATTTTTTTTTTCATATTCAAATTCACGTAATTTGGAACAAAGGGGGTACTAATTTTTGCATTTTAATTCTTTTTTTCTTCTTCATATTTGATACAACTGAAATTCCTACCCTCTTTTGTTATTGTATTTATATAGCTAAATTAAATATGTATATTAAAACTAATAATAAAGTAGATGAGGTAGGATATTATGAATATATTGAATTGATTCTAGTATTTTTCTGTACAAAGTATATATATATATAAATCTATGATTTCAAAAGTACAACATGTTCAACGAAAAGAATAAAAAGAACCTAAAAATTGAATTCGTCAAGTTTTTTTTTTAACTCAACTTCACCGTCAAAATACATTCTCCAAAGATAAAGGGATGTTTGTCTTGAATTGAATACGTCTCTAGAGTCTCATAAAATTTTGATATCTATGTAATATTTTGAAATAAGCGCTCTGTCATAAAAAAAAAATTATCATTTTTTTTATTTACACACCTCATAAAGTAATACATCAATTAGGAGAACGTTTAACTGTTTTATTCTTATTTATATTCTAAAATATAGTCTTTCTTCATTGAATATATTTACTTTATTTATATGTCATAATTTATGTATTTATAGTTTTTAAGAATAATTACAATTGAAGACAATTAACCTGAGAAAAAAATCTTAATTTTATTTTAAACTTCTAAAATATCAATATTTTAAATAAGTACAACAAGTTTTTTGAGCGAAAAGAGTATAAAAAGGACCATTCACAATAGAAAAAATTGAAATATTTTGTGTGGTGTCCTCTTTTGGGAGATAATTTAATGAAATAAAATGTACCCATCCAGTACAAAGTGGAGTTCTAAAGTTTATAAACCATCTATTTAATTGATTAATTAATTATCTAAAGCATTGGTAATAATAATACTACATAATTTATGGATCATTTTAACATATGTTATAATTCTTGCAGAGATCCCTGTTTACTTGACGACGTATACAATTTTCTAATTCTTGTCGATTCATTCCACTGCATGCCGTCGGGGTTGCTGCAAAATAACAATAATAATAATAATAATAATAATAATAATAATAATAATAATAATAATAATAATAATAATAATATAATTTTTGTTGATAGTAGGGTTTAAACCCACAACTCTAGCGTGAAAAATGTTTTCACGATCTTTTTTTGCCATCGAACTGTCTTTATTTAATTTTCTAATACAAATATAGGGTCAACGAACCCCCACTTAATTCCACCCCTGCTCATATGTTATATATCTTTCTCACAAAAAAAAAATTACTTATAAAATATTGTGATTTTTAATTAGTAGTTTTATATTTAAATTAATATATATATATTATTTTTTTAAAACTTTTTTTTGTAATTTTATTTTTTTAATTTTTTTTTAAAGAATATTCCACTAAAGTCCCGTCCCGTCCTGTCCGGGCCTTTCAGTTATTGGAGAGCCATACGAAAAGAATGAGACTATAAATGCATGAATTCATATTTAGTTGGATATTAATATAAACACGAGATATCGAGTGAAAAATTGAAATTGGAGAGAATTTTACCAGGGGGTGGGTGTATAACAACAGGTGGTGGGTGTTGTTCAGTTGCTGAATGATCTGGTTTAGAGGAATGAGGTCGCATTGGACCTCCATCATACTCTGTTATCATAGAAAATTAAATTAAATTCAATCATATAAAATTAATTTATCTAACTTGATAAGTAATTTAAATTTATTATATAGATTCTCGAAATATTGAAAAGCTTCCTAAATTTTCGGTATGACAAAATTATCAATGTTTTTCTCACTAATTCAATTAAAATATTTATAAAAATAGCACTAAATATTTCTTGGTGAGAAATTATTAAGTTGTGCAGAAATTCATATTGATATAATATGGTTATAAAATAATAATTTTGATATTTTAAATAGTTAAGGAGGATAATAAGACCTGTGTATAGAATAAATATATAGTTAATTATTCTCAATTATGAAACAAGAAAATAGATTTTATCATAACACATAGCTAATTGAATAATTCAATACTTAAGAATTTATTAAATTTATAAATATCATAATAAAAAGAATCAAAATTGTACATATAATTTGAATTAAAGATTAAATATATTTAATCAGAAATCACAATGATAAAAATAACAAATCTTATATTTTAAACAAGCTAAAAAATTGAGATGGGAGAAGTTTACCAGGTGGTATTGCTGGTGAGCTAGCATCATTATAATCATTATTATTATTATCCTGATAATCACCATTATCATCATCAGCCATAATAGCCCTACGTGCTGTAACAAAGAAAATTTATGTTATAAATATATAATTTTTTTGTTTTAATTTATGTGACTTGATTTAAAGTATTAGGAAGTCAAACTAAACATAGAAATAAAAAAAATATATATCCAATGTAAGTTTAGTGTAATCTCATAAAGTAGGGTTTGATGATGGTGAAATGTATACAGAGTTTACCCCTAGACCCCTACCATAGAGATAGAAATGTCGTTTCTGATAGACCCTCGACTCAAGGAAAAATAGTATGGAAAAATAAGTACTTAACAAAGGTAAAGAAGTACTCAAGGCAAAATACTATAAAAACATATGATAATTAATCATTTCGAACAGTAACTACAACAAAATAATATAATAATCGAAGTACAAAAAACAACAAATAGTAATAGAAATTGGAGGACGAAAATTACAGATGCCATGCTACAAATACTAGTATGGAAGAATAAGTAAGACTACACTCAACTATCTACTAACATTCTACCTTAATTTGTGTCCCTCCACGAAAATAAAATTTACATGCATATCCAAACATTATATAAGAATTATGTAATATAAATCATTATAGTTAACAATTCAAAGTATTTGAAAAAAAAATCATGGTTAAAACACAGGGAGTTAGAACAACAATTAATAATAAAATGAATAGTAATAATTTAGGGGATAAAACAATTATATTATAGAGTGAAGGGATTAATAAACCTTGTGATAATCTTGTAGAGGATGTTCTTGAGGATAGACAAAAAATTAAGAAAAAAATAGCTATGAATAAAAAAGAAAATGTTTTGTGAATCATGGCTTTTAAAATCTAAAAGATTGAGGTGTTTATTTAATCAAATAATAAGCTTATTAGTTGACCCATTTATACAATTTTCTTAAAGATTGCAATATTGAGAAGGAATTTGAAAATGTATGGACAACCATTTATTAGAAAAATCTTATTTTCTTTGCCCAAATTATGTGGCTTGACTTTGGAGTCTTTTGCTATAAGTTAAAATTTTAATTCATATGTTAAGTTTCCTCAAGTTGATGACTATGGTGGGAACTAGTCAATATATAAATCTAAAGTATCACTATAACAACAATGTAAGGTCACAAAATTAGTTACGAGCTTCATCCCTTATCTGTTATTAGATATTTTATATAGCTCACAATTTTGTTTTTATTCCATGTTTCCAGTTTGTCGTTTAATATGATTGATAATAAATTTGTATTGCTTAGAGATAAAAGTTATTTATCGCGCTAATTTCTATTTTTATTATAGTGTATTAAGGGTGTGTTTGGTATGAAAGGAAAATGTTTTCCAATTTTCTCATGTTTGGTTGGGTTAAATGTTTTGAAAAATGTTTTCCAAATCAACTCATTTTCCTAAAATTTAAGGAAAATGACTTCCCTTCAAAAGTTAAGGAAAACATTTTCCAAAACTCTCTTCCAACTTCAAATTACAATTACTTTTTTGTTGAAAAAATCAATTTATTTTGTCCCTACCCTCAAACTAGCCCCCCAACCCCCTCCCCCCCCCCCCCCCCCCAAAAAAAAAAAATAATAGTAATTTTAAAGCTTGTTTTTAAATTCATTTTTTTACCCCACCCTCACCCCTACCCCCACCCCCTCCAAAAAAATATTAAAAATTGTTTTTAAAAGATATTTCTAATTTCAATTTTTTATTATTTTACCCACTACCCTCGCCCCCCCCCCCTCCCCCTAATCAGCCCCCCAACCCTCTTCAAAAAGAAAAAAAATTAAATTTGTTTTTAAAAAATATTTTCAACTTCAAATTTTTATTTTTTCATCCCGATCCTCGATCACCCACCCCCTTCCCCAGCCAGCCCCCCCCTCCCAAAAAAAAAAATTCATTTTTTTCACCCCCTACCCATCCACCCCCATAAAAAATTTTAAGTTCGTTTTTAAAAAATATTTTCAACTTCAAAATTTTATTTTTTCACCTCAACCCTCGACCCCCCCCCCCCCCCCCTCTCTACCTGCCCCCACCCCCAAAAAAAAAATTAAGTTTGTTTTTTAAAAAATATTTTCAACTTCAAAATTTCAATTTTTCACCCCTACCCTTGACCCCCCCTCACCCACCCCCTACCACTCCCCCATCCCCAAAAAAAATTTAAGTTTGTTTTTAAAAAATATTTTCAATTTCAAAAATTATTTTCTACTTTGGTAAAAATAAAAGATATTTCTCAAAAATATTTTTCATTCATAAATCAAATACTAAAAATATTTTCTACTCACCAACCAAACATGAGAAAATAAGTTAAAAATCAACTTGTTTCCAAAAACATTTTCTAGGAAAACATTTTCCTTCATACCAAACACACCCTAAGGTAAAATTCAAGTAGGACCATGAGTTTGTTAGTAAATCTACATCTTACATAAAATAATACATCATTTGGTTGGCAATATGTATAAAATAATATTTGTATTAAGTTATGGAAAAAAAAATGTATTTTCTTATGCGATGGGATGTGGAATAAGAATTGTGTGTTAGCAAATGAGGGGATTTAAATTAATATTTAAAGACAAATATAATCTTTTGATAATTTTATTTTAGGTTGATAAAATAGGAACATTTTGATGGATATGATATAGTGAGTATGACTCACTCATTAGTGGTATATAAGAGGCTTTATACATTGGGTAATTTATAGAAATCTCACTAGTTTAGGGGCTAATTACTTAGATTCATGCTAGTTTGCAATATTATGAGTTTTACCAAATTTTGTTCTTCAGATACATATATATGGTTCATCCAGATGGTCAAAATTAGGTGTAATTTGTTTTAGATACAATGTATCCAAGTGACTCTCTCACTCGCCTCTCGTATCTCGCTCGCTATTCTCCTCTCTCCTTATATCTAATATTCCAGATATATATATTTAGTGTGATTTGTATATATATGAGAATCTTACTCGTGTCTCTCCTTCTCTCACCCAACTCAATACATGAGCATAGGGCTTAAACTCAATAGACATTAAATATTGGTGATTCGAATTGAATGATTGTAGTTATATTACATGGAGCTAATTGTCCACTGGACATTATTTGGTTTAGCTAGTGTTCTTATTCTTGTGGGAAGGATAAGTCCGTATTTTTTTTCTTCAGCTGAGCGACTATCATAAATAGCCTTTAATTTTTTATATCTCACGTAAATAGGAGTAAGGTTTGTGTATAACCAATCCTGTTCAGATCTTACTCGTGGGATTTGACAAGATTTGTTAGCTGAAGTCGGTAATATGTGGTTGGAATATATAAAATAGGATTAACTAAAACTTGTGTTAGTAATATTTTGTCAAGCGCATTAAAACTTTCAATTAATTAATTAAAATGTGTGCTGTCGGTCCCACTAATTGAATGATTCAACATTAAATAATTTGTTAAACTCACAACCGGAGGGATCAAAAATGTGCAATACCATTAAATTGAAGGCTAAACATGCTTATACCAAAAATCACAAGGTCCTAAATCAAAATTTACCAATTAATTGAAGGACTAAAAGTGCTAAATATCCTTAATTAACATAAGTATTAATTCCTTATTAATTACAAAGTGCAAGCATAATTCAACTTAATTAACATAAGTATTCTTTAATGGGAAGAGTGCACATGCTGAACTATTTAGAATCACTGTAGCTGGTACAATGTATACGATATGGCAGGAAATGAGCAATCGAGTCTTTTAGACCAAAAAAAGAAATTTTTCGGTTGTCTTAAGGCAAATTATTCAGATGGTGGTGATGCGAGGTAATTTTAAGGTCAAGTTAGCTAGTTGCACTACGAAACTTAATTACTATCCTTGAACTATAACTCTTGTATAGTTGCTTAGCTGCTGATATGTTGAGACTATGTCCATCCAACAACCAGATACTCGGTTCATAAATTCCCTACTTTGATATATATAAAATGTCTTTATTAAAATAAAATAAAATTGTCCAACTCAAACAACATATATAATTGTATATAAATATAATATAAAGTTCTTGCTCAATATAACTTTTTTGTTACTCAATCTCTGTTCATGCTCCAGGAGCTGCAAACATGTAAAGAAGAAATGGTGTAAATAATGGATCTGTAATCTTGAAATTTTTTTTTTTTTATATAAATCGTTAATGTAAATAATTTTTAGGTATAATACATAAATAAATATATAAAGTTGATTACAGTTGTCAGTTGATAAGTAAACACTTTAAACTTTGACAGTGTACATTTGGACACCTTTGTTAGTGACTCCTTGTGCAAGGCATATTCACTCTGATAAATGAAGTATTTTATTTACCCAAAAAAAGTGTATGAGAAATATTTTTGAGAAAATATATAACAAAAACACCCTTTAGAAATTTGATCAAATACTAATTGGCCAAAACAAACAGCCCCTCACAAAAAATGCTTGTTCAAAAATAATTTGTTTTTACAAAAAAAATATGTTCAAAATAAATTTATTTTAAAAGTTAGGTCAAACAGATTAAATTATGTATATTAAAGTAAAACCAACAAAGATTACAATCTCTCATCACACCATGTTCTTTGCAATTTGAATTATATAACCGTTCCAGCTCTTCCAAAATTTAATGGGTTGGGCCACTAGATATGTCAACTAATCAATCCGTGAAGTAACATACACAATAACTTAATTTTTTTCCCTTTAACCTTTGCATATAATAAACTATACCAAATAAACTGAGACAAATAAAATAATATATTTTGTGTAAAACTTTACCAGGTGACGATATTGAATCTGGGGATTGAATTTCTAGTATCTGAGGATCGATAAAGTAGAGGGAACTACATGGTGGATACGATTCTTCTTGAGATTTATAGCCATTGCAACTATAACCTACATTCAAAGAGGTATTAAGTTATACATCGCAAGTTTTTAAGTAGGACACATTTTTAAAAAATGTTTAGTATGTATATTCAAAGTTTGAGGACATAAATGTTAGTTGAGGTCAAGTTAAAGAGAATGTTAATATATTATGCCTTTCTAGAAGCTAGCAAAATCTTCCAATTTGATTAATTTATCTGAAACATATAAAAGAGTAAAATCTCAAAATAGATAGTATTAGATCTTATATACGAGCTACTACGTATTATTGCAAATACTTTTCACTTTATTTGTAACTTTTTAAGTTGAAGATGAAGCTATGTTTAATTTTAATTTTTATAAATAATATTTAGCTTGTTTTATTATACTTTTCCTACAAAACAAAAAATGATTTAAACATGAAATATAATTTAAATGAAGTCGTTTTTATAAAAATAAAAAATTTAGTATAAAATAAGAAATTAATGGTACAATTACATTACGAATGATGAAGTCAGAATTTTCATTAATATAAAGAAATAGACACACGAAATAAGAAGATTTAACATCTTCTATATATACATAAAAAGTAACAAGTTAAACTATATATAAAAAATATAATTTTCTACTAAAAACCCCCCCTCGATTTTATCTAGCTCCGTCCCTATATAACATTACAATAAAGGGATTAATACTACACCTGTCAATCTTCTAGAGGTTGCTGAGAATAGACAGAGGATTATGACAAAAAAAGCTAAGAATAATGCTTTGTGATTCATGGAGATCAAATTGGAGCAAAAAGGAATTAATTTTACTATCTTATATGAGGTGATTATATTTTAATCAATAAGCTTATATGCTAGTCCTTTTATAATATTTCTCAAGGGATCATTGATAAGGAATTTATAAATGTGTGGACCCTTTATTGTTGGGAAAAAAAAATCTATGACCAAAAAAAAAGAAAAAAAATTACGCATTCTTCGGCTAATTAGTTTATCAATATAATCCAAGTATATAGTATTTATATATTTTTGTTGTATAAGTACTACATATATTATATAAATTAGATGACTGAATGATATTTGATTATAATTTTCTGAACATTTGATTTATAATATTTTAGTTGGTCAAGTCCTCTCAAGTTGATGACTGATGTTTTCAGTCTTGAGTAAGCTTGCTTCATTAAAAATTTTAAAATTAACTTATTTTGAAAAGTATTTATTTTTGGTGAGAAGTTATATTTGTGTTTGGCTAATCATTTACAAAAACACTTTTAAGTAGCAAATCAACCGAGCTATTAAAATCTCTATATGTTAAGAAATGGAACTTGTGTCTGACTCAAATGATCTTTAATAGTGATAGATTAATTGCCGCTAAATATGTATTGTTAAAGGCAATTATTAACACTTTTTGTAAATGTCCCTAAAGCTTATAGTGACATTTAATCCAATGGCGATTAACTTATGTCAGTAAAAGTTTTAGCTTTCTTTATTAATGCGCATATTTATTGCCGCTAAAGATTATTTTTATGATTTTTATGATTTTTTTTCATAGGGCTTGAATTGGATTGACATAAATGATACTTCATATGGTCCACTTTTCATGTGCTAAGTTTTTTCCAAGTCGAGAAGTAGCTAATTTATTTTTATTATATATAGAATAGTCTCACCAGTCCGTAGATTAGTCTATACGCGCATAAAATGTTCACATCAATTTTAATAATTTATCATAGTTAAATAATAAATCAAGGTAATGTATGTAATTGACTATTTGTGAAGATATATGACATATATTTATTAGATGATATAAGTAAATTTTATCTACTAAATTTTGTATGGACTTTATTTGCCATGATATTAAGGGCCCGTTTGGCCATGCGATATGGTATCATGATAAGGAATCATGATATGGTATCATGATATGGAATAATGAGATGAAATTGAAGGTTTGTTTGGACATGCGATATGAAATTTTTGTGTTGTATATTTTCTCATAAACATAAAAATTCCATAAGTTGTAAAACTATTAAAATAGCCCCAATTGTTTATTCAATCTTATAAAATAAACAAAAATTATAAAATCGCATAATAAATTATTACAAAGTTATTTGCTCTTCAGTTAAATAATTGTTTCATCTAACTTTAATTTAATTAAAAAAATTGAACATAAATTGTACTTGATATGCTCATATCTCTCAACTACTCTTACAAATAACCTATAAAGTAGAAAAAAACATACATTAGTGAGTAATTATTAACTTAGAAGTTAAATGCACTGAGATAAAAATTAACAAACATCACTAGCTTCTAACTATTTACAAGAAAAATCAATAGTTAAATATTATTGAATAACGAAATTTTAAAAAGTTACCACAAGTTTGAGTCAAAAACACTTCTATAAAATTTAATCAAAAAAATTATAACTAGTCCACTTGACTAAATATTAATAACTAATTGATCAAATTTTTTCAAGTCCTCAATCAATTAGACTTGATATCCTTCAGTCATGTGAACGAACATTTTGCAAATACTAAGATTAAGAAAGTGCGGCACCGCCAATGAAAATTGTCTTTTATCAATATTATGCTTAGTCATAAGATTAAGACGTTTTTTTTATTATGAAAAATCAAAAAAGTATTACTCCCTTCGTTCTCATTTATATTCACCAAATGAATTTCTACTTTATCATTTATATTCACCAAATTTAAAGTGATAATAAATTTTATATTGGTGAGAATAATAAATTTTAAAAAGTAATGATGTGATTATAAATTTTATTTACATATGAAACAAATAGTTAGTAGATATAAATGTGGGGTTGTTTTAACAAAATATAAACTCATGGATCAATTATTGTATTAAAATATCTCAAATCATGATATGAAATCACATGGTGATTCCATATCATGGTTTTTGGAGAATATGGTATCACCTCTCATGATATGGAATCATGAGATGGAATCAGCGTAAAATCACATGTCCAAACGCTGATTCCATCTCATGACACCATATCATGATATGGTATCGCATGGCCAAACGCCTACTAATTAAATGTGCTGAATTTTGCAATCTGAAAAGTTTAAAAGATCAGGCATGATGGTAATAAAGCACGTGCTAATACGAGTCGATGATAAAAATCAATATATTTGGATGAAAGAAAATATACCTATTTGAAATAGGAACACACACATAGGTAATAGAAAAATACTTAGAAGTATATTACAATAAGAATAATTGAATGAAGGGTTTTTTTCCTTCCAAGAATAACCTATTTGTATGGCTACTTTTGTTAGTAAGTCCACTTTAAATTTACACACCAAAGGATGTTGCAGAGGTGCATAACATCAGAAATCATCAACATTTCATATTAAATAGCTATTATATTACTACAAATAACATAGCATATTCAAGAATCACTTGCCATTACAAAACCAAAACACCAGTGGTGGTACAGTCTGGTGCTCAAAACATTCCGCTATTATGTAGAGTCCGTGGAAGGACTGTACCACTAGAGGGTGTAATTTAGACAAACTACTCTAATACAAACATCAAGGATTGATTCCACCGCTCGAACTAGTGATCAATCCTAGCAACATCGAATCCTAAATACTTAGCAAAACAGTTAACTATCAAGTAGTTGGAAAAGGATTGAAGCCACTTTGGACCATATCTTCTAAAGGACCAAAGAGTGGTTTAGGGAGATTGTTCCATTCATACCAATCCCAACCAGCACATTTCTCAGGTTCAAGTGTTTCAGGCTTCTGGTTAACATCAGCAGGGACTGCTCTGATGAATATGCAAACGGTGTGAACTTTCTCTGAGATGACATTGTTAGTCACCGTTAGATACTCGGTTTTATCAATTATCAATCTTGTTTCCTCCTTCACCTCCCTCGTTGCGCACTCTTCAAAACTTTCCCCTGTAACAAATACATGATCAATGTAAATAGGCGTATTCAACATGTTTTGAGCCTCACTTCAGAGCTTAAAAACATGCCTTTAACAACACTGGGCAACTATTGCCTCAACCTCTTGTTCAGAACCATAGGCTTCTAGGCTATGAACATGATTACTTATTTGATCCTATTGCTGAACTCAAATATGAATATATTGTGTTTTCAAATATGTCTTGAATTAAACAGAACCAAGTAATCCTTCTGTTTCAATTTATTTGTCTGACTTTCCTTTTTAGTTAGTTTAAAAAGGGATGTCTTTTTTCTTTCCAGACAACTCTTTAGTTCTAACTTTATATGTAGCATGTTTAAGACAACACGATTAAATGACGTTTTGGTACATTCTACATTTCTTTAATTAAACACCACAAGATTCAAAAGTCTTCTTGACTATCTTAAACTTCGTATCAAGTCAAAATCAAAAAAACAAACTGCTATTACTCCCTCGGTCCCAATTTACGTGGCATTCAACTTATGCATACTTTCTAGGTGAAATGGGCAGCTATTACTCCCTCGGTCCCAATTTAAGTGGCACAACTGAAATTTTGAAATTCAAACTTCTAAACTTAGATTGTGAATTCAAACATAGAAGTTCTAAGTTTTTTTGAAATAAAATCTAGTATATATTTGGAAACAGAGTAAAAAGTACTATAAATCACACTAATTAACCACAAAAGTTATATTGCAATCTTGCAAGATATTTTACCAAATAAAGGTGATTGTTTAACTTTTTGCAAAAAAAATAAGTTATTTCCTACTCCAATTTTTCTTCTTTTCAGTTTAATAATCTAGCAAAAAATCACTATAAAATTTAGATCATCTAGCAAATAAATCATAACTAATAGATGAATTTAAGCCTCGATAAACAACGGGAAGATATTTTTAGGTACTCACCGAACTCCAGGTGCCCGCCGGGAAGTGCAAAGGTGCTATGGCCGACGGCGGAGAGGCGTTTCCCCAACAGAACTTTACTTCCTTTTAAAAGGAACACCGCTACGCCAACTTTTGGCATCGGAGGTGACGGTAGCGTTGTGGTGGCCGGTGTTTGCTGAGCACCGTTTTCCATTTCTCCGGCACCGGAATAAACTTAGCGGGAAGGCGGAAATTGCGTGTGGAGTATTTCTATATTTGAAAATTTTGTAATTGGGTCCCGCCACTAGTAAAGTAGGCCCAATAGTAAGAAGCTCTTGGGCTTTTTTAGACAGACCAGCCCATTCAAACTTGTGTGGATGGGAGGTTTTCACAAATAGACTAGTTTGTGTCATTATTTAAATTGTAACCTCATTTAAATTATTCGTATAACCTAAATACACAACTTATTTAACCATATTCTTAATAATTTTCTATCATTTGGAAAAATTACAAAATCTCTACTCTCTCCTATTTCCGGATTCATCACTTTACACGATGTATCGGTCGGATACATCACTTTATGCGATGTTATCGAGATGTATACAAAACCGAGATGCGATATATCGGGACGTTGAGCGATGTATCCGAAATCGAGACGTGATGTATCAAGACATTTTGGAATGTATTTTGATTCCACCAAATTTTAGGGATTGTTGTAATTTGGAAGAGAATAGAAATAGGATATAATCAGCTCTTAACACTACGGAATTTGTGTAAAATTCCCAAAAAAGAAACTTTTGGGATCATCCTACGAGTCTTAACGAATCGTCACAAGTTCGAATGGATACAACAACAACAACAAAAAAAGATGTTTGATGGTATCTGCATGCCCTGATCACGATATTTATCAAGTATTTTCTTGCCTCTTCAAAATCTATTGACTCAATCAGAACAAATCATAGTTAAGATATTGTTTAAATAAAATTTACTAACAAATTTAAAAAACAATCATGAATGTATTTAACCATTTAGGCAGTCTACATTCTTCATTCCTCGTAATTTGGGAACTTTAAGTACTGAAAAAAAAAACAATTGGAAAAAAGGGATGGAGGAATTGAAGATTTTAAATAGCCTTGATATAAATATATACCATTCAATATTATTACATCAACTTTCACTGAATAATGAAGTTTATTGTTTACAATTTACCGTCAATCCAATAACTAATTAAACGAGATATAAAATTAAGTAATACATTCAAATTTTATAAATTTCAAATTCAAACTACAACTTACTCAGTTATAATTTTAATTTAGGGCCTATGATCAATGCCCTATGGTGCTTTTACATCTCTGACTGTTGGAGGGGAGTTTATACAATTGGCATACACCTTCTCGTTGCATACAGGCTCTCTACTCTGAATTGCACGATAGGTTAAACTTTGACGTGGTGCTGCAATTTTAATTTTAAAAAAAACATCAATTATTATTTTTCGAAATCAAACAGAATGACACTTTTCTATTTCTAAAAATAAATTATAAGTTTCTCATTACACGTTTAATGACAAGTTTTTATAATCATAATTCGCAAATATTTGACTGTGTGATTCATACTCGCGACCACAAAGTATTACTTATAACTTATCAAAAAAAAGTTCTTTAAACATTGTGTCTAATCAAATATCTTTACGTAAATTTAAAAGGGTCATTTGCATTTTTCCCTGTATTTTGTGCCGGTCTTTAATGGTTGTCCTTCGAGGCAAACAAATAAATAAATCGTAAGATATACATTTATATTTTTACATAGTAATAGTTTATAAGTTATGTTTCACGCTCTTAAATAACTTTTATTATGTTATAAATGCAAAAATTAAAATTCAACTTATTCAAATGATACAGATTAAAAATGGACTCCTTTGAAAGTAAAATGATGCAATTAAATGAAAACAACACTACACATATGCCACACATATTAATATTTAATAGTAGTTCGCATTAAGCGTTGCGAAGTTTAAAAAATTAAAATTAAAAAAATTAATTTTCGAATTTTGAATTGTGACACATAAATTGAGAAAGGATTCAAGCAAAAATTTACCTGGCGGTGGTTGGGTAGTTGCTGATCCATCTGGTTTAGGGTGGCGAGGTCGTGTTGGCATTTCACTAATTCCCGGACCTGTTATTAAAATAGAGTTTATATATATTATGCTATCATAATAATCAATTTATCCCAAATATAAATAATTTAATCGTATAAATACATAGAATTTAAATTCAATTCAAACAAAGAACAAGCACTTTTGGGTAGAAAATATTTTTTTTTTGTTTGGCGGGTTAGTGGCACTACCTACTTGTCTTTGAATTTTCTTCCCATTTGGTCAAATTGATAAATAAAAAATTAATTTTTAAATCTGTCCAAATTTGGTATCCACTTTATTTTCAATAGACTAATTACTAAGAGTCTGTTTGATCAAATTTTGAAAAAATATTTATTTTAAAAAGTGTTTTTATTGGAAGTGTTTGTTAAATTTATGATAGCAATTTGTATTAGACTAATTAATTTTAAAAGACTTGTTGATCTAGGGTAATATATAGTTTATGCTTGATTATAATTTCAAAAGTGTTTTTGGAAAAAATTGAATTTGTGTCGTACATGACTTATTTAAAGAAAAAATGTTTTCCAAAGACATTTTTTCATATTGAAAACTGAAACATGATACCTCAAATTAAAAGTAAAACCCATTACAATAAACGGAATAAGAAAACAAGAATAAAGAAAAAAAGGAAATGAAAAAGAAAATTGTTATAAAATATTATATAACAATATTTCTATTGCTTTCATCTTCTATTGTCTCCCTATTTTTATTGCTTTCATCTTCTATATTTCTTGTCATATTTTGCTTTAGTTTTACAACAAAAATTGTTTATTAGTCCAAATTAAATGCCATCGTACTAATTAGAATTCTAAAGTTTATAAACCATCTATTTTGTGTGGTATCCTCTTTTGGGAGATAATTTAATGAAATAAAATGTACCCATCCAGTACAAAGTGGAGTTCTAAAGTTTATAAACCATCTATTTATTTAATTAATTAATTATCTAAAGCATTGGTAATAATAATACTACATAATTTATTGATCATTTTAACATATCTTATAATTCTTGCAGAGATCCCTGTTTACTTAACGACCTATACAATTTTCTAATTCTTGTCGATCCATTCCACTGCATGCCGTTGGGGTTGCTGCAAAATAATAATAATAATAATAATAATAATAATAATAATAATAATATAATTTTTGTTGATGGTAGGGTTCAAACCCACAACTCAAGCATTTTCACGGTCCTTTTTTGCCATCGAATTGTCAATCAGTTTTGTTAAGAGGTTCACAAGATAATATAGTCAATAGATATATATTTTATTTAATTTTCTAATACAAATACAGGGTCAACAAACCCCCACTTAATTCCGCCCCTGCTCATATATGATATATCTTCTCACAAAAAAATTACTTATAAAATCTTGTGATTTTTTAATTAGTAGTTTTATATTTAAATTAATATATATATTTTTATTTTTTTTAAGAATATTCCACTAAGATCCTGTCCCATCCGTCCGGTCCTTTCAGTTATTGGAGAGCCATACGAAAAGAATGAGACTATAAATGCGTGAATTCATATTTAGTCGAATTTAAATATAAACACAAGATATCGAGTGAAAAATAAAAAAAAATTAGAAAGATATTGGAGAGAATTTTACCAGGGGGTGGGTGTATAACAACATGTTATGGGTGTGGATCAGTTGTTGAATGATCTGGTTTAGAGGAGTGAGGTCGCATTGGAATTCCAACATGCTCTGTTATAAAAGAAAATTAAATTAAATTCAATCATATAAAATTAATTTATCTAACTTGATAAGTAATTTAAATTTATTATATAGATTCTCGATTATTGAATAGCTTCCTAAATTTTCGGTATCAGATCCCGTCCCGTCTGTCCGATCCTTTCAGTTATTGGAGAGCCATACGAAAAGAATGAGACTATAAATGTGTGAATTCATATTTAGTCGAATTTAAATATAAACACAAGATATCGAGTGAAAAATTTTAAAAAATTTAGAAAGATACTGGAGAGAATTTTACCGTGGGGTGGGTGTATAACAACAGGTGATGGGTGTTGATCAGTTGTTGAATGATCTGGTTTAGAGGAGTGAGGTCGCATTGGAATTCCAACATGCTCTGTTATAAAATTAAATTAAATTAAATTCAATCATATAAAATTAATTTATCTAACTTGATAAGTAATTTAAATTTATTATATAGATTCTCGAATATTGAATAGCTTCCTAAATTTTTGGTATCAATTTTTGTTACTCAATTGCTACAAGCAATTGTTAAAAAGGAATAGTGACAACAAATGTGAGTTGAAAATAAAAGATTTGGTGGTTGGCAAATTGGTAAGATTTGCAACCTACCTTTGAAATTGGTTACATTTGTATATGCCATTAGTGCCATAGACATAGTTTTCTCCTTCTATAAATAGAGCATTCTTGCTCATTTGTAGAACACACCAAGTTAGAGAGAAAAAATCATTTTGAGAGCAAAGTGAGGTATTCCATAGACTATACAAGTAAAATAGAGTGTGAGCGATATTTTAGTAAGGTGAAAATCAAAAGAATGTTATTCATTTTGAGTGTGTAGTAGTCACTTTGAGTATTGTATTCGTGATTACACAGTGCAAAATTCCTTAGTATAGTGATATCAGTTGCTCCTCTTGGTCCGTGGTTTTTCCCTTATTTAGAAGGGTTTTCACGTAAAATTTTTGGTGTCATTATTTTCCCACTTTATTTCTATCATTTGACCATATATATTTTTGTGTTAGTCCGCGTTTTCCCAACAAACTGGTATTAAAGCCAAGGTTGTATCTGAGTATGCTCTGTGGTTGTAGCACAGTCTGAACTTCCACATCAGAAAAGATTTACTTTGGTGCAATAACTATTTTTTTGGGGGAAAAACGATGGAAGCCAACACAAGTAGAATGATTACTTTGAATGATGTTAATTATGTCATTTGGAAGGGGAAAATGGAAGATTTGCTTTATGTCAAGAATTTTTATCAACCAGTCTTTACCGCTGTAAAGCATGATAATAAAATAGATGAAGAGTGGAATATGTTGCATAGACAGGTTTGTGGATTCATTAGGCAATGGGTTGACGATAATGTGTTGAACCATATTTCTGGGGAGACACATGCTCGATCCCTATGGGAGCATCTTGAAAGTTTGTATGCTCGGAAAACTGGCAACAATAAAATGTTCTTAATAAAGCAGATGTTGAGTTTAAAGTATCATGATGGTTCTCCGATGACAGACCATCTGAATAATTTTCAGGGAATCATGAACCAGTTATTTGCTATGGGCATTAAATTTGATAAATAAATTCAAGGCTTGCTTCTACTTGGTTCCCTACCAGACTCTTGGGAACCATTTAGAACTTTATTGTTAAATTCTGCTCCGGATGGTGTAATCTCAATGGATTCAGCCAAGAGTAGTGTCTTTAACGAAGAGATGAGAAGAAAATCCCAAGGCTCTTCTTTGCCAGCTGTCCTGATAACTGGCTCCAGGGGGAGAAACAAAACTCGTGGTTCTCAGAATAGAGAACAAAATAGGAGCAAATCTAGAGGCAGGCTTAAGGATATTGAGTGCTATCATTGTGGTATGAAAGGGCACGCAAAGAAGTTTTGCAGAAAATTGAAGAGGGAGAACAAAAACAAAGAGGAAACTAAAGAAGATGACAATGAAAATTGCCTAGCCACCGTCACCATCGAAGATCTTATTACCGTCCTTGATGCGGATATGATAAATATTGCTTGTGATGAGTCAAGTTGGGTTGTGGACACTGGTGCCGCATCTCACGTGACATCAAGGAAGGATTTTTTCTCTTCCTATACTCGTGGTGATTTTGGAACTTTGAGTATGGGTAATAAGATTGTTTCTAGGGTGGTTAGTATTGCTACAATTTGTTTGGAAACTAGTGTTGGAACTAAACTAGTTTTGAACAATGTAAAACATGTTCCTGATGTTCGTCTGCACCTAATTTATGTTGGTGTTTTGGATGATGAAGGATATGTTAGTACCAACGGTGATGGAAAATGGAAACTCATTAAGGGTTCCTTGGTTGTGGCTCGTGGTAACAAACGTCGTGGTCTATACTGGACTACGACTTCTGCTTGTGTCGATATGGTAAATGCGGTTGAGAGTAATGACTCTTCAACATTATAGCACAAGAGGCTTAGCCACATCAGCGAAAAATGACTTAATGTTCTAGCCAAGAAGAAATTATTGTCAAATTTCAAAAGTGCTAAATTAGAAAAGTGTGAGTACTACTTGGCTGGTAAACAAAATAGAGTTTTATTTAAGTCTTACCCACCTTAAAGAAAGACAGAGTTGCTTGAATTGGTGCACTCTGATTTATGCGGTCCAATAAAGACAAGGACATTGGGTGGTGTACTCTACTTTGTCACTTTTATTGACGACTGCTCGAGAAAATTTTGGGTCTATGTCTTGAAGACTAAAGACCAAGTGTTAGGTGTCTTCAAGCAGTTTCAGGCCTTAGTTGAAAGAGAAACTGGAAAGAAACTGAAATGTATTCGTACTGATAATGGTGGTGAATATTGTGGACCATTTGACGAATACTGCAAGCATCAAAGTATTAGACACCAGAAGACTCCTCCCAAGACTCCTCAGCTTAATGGTTTGGCTGAGAGGATGAACAGGACCTTGATGGAAAGAGTTAGATGTTTGCTTTCTGAAGCAAAGTTTTCGAACTCATTTTGGGGTGAGGCGTTATTGACTGCTGCACATGTTATTAATCTATCTCCTGTTGTTGCTTTGCAAAGTGATGTCCCAAATAGAGTTTGGTATGGGAAATATGTTTCCTATGACCATTTGAGAGTATTTGGTTGCAAAGCTTTTGTACATATGCCGAAAGATGAGAGGTCAAAGTTGGATGCCAAGACAAGACAGTGCGTCTTCATTAGATATGACCTTGATGAATTTGGTTACAGGCTATATGATCCAATTGAGAAGAAACTTGTGAGAAGTTGTGATATTATTTTCATGGAGAATCAAACAATTTAAGATATTGACAAAGCAGAGAAGCTAGAATCTTCAAGTTTTGATGGCATAATTCATCTAGATGAAGTTCCTTACGCAAGTATGCATGATGTTGTTGGGCTTGATAATCACGGTGACGCCCATAATCATCTATCGAATCAACATGTTGATGTTGATAATAACAATGATATTGTTATTAATAATGCTCATGCTCATGAAGTTGTGGACGAATCAAATAATTCGCTTAGGAAGTCCACAAGACAGCGAGTTCCTTCATCTCGTTATTCACCCAATGAGTATGTGTTACTCACTGACATGGGCGAACCTGAATGTTATAAGGAGGCCATGAAAGATGACCACAAGGATCAATGGATTGAAGCCATGCAAGATGAGATGATGTCTCTGCATGAGAACCACACTTATGAATTGGTAAAATTGCCCAAGGGCATGAGAGCTTTGAAGAACAAGTGGGTGTTCAAAGTTAAAATTGAAGAACACAACTTGAAGCCAATGTACAAAGCTAGATTGGTTGTTAAGGGATTGTGAATTCAAACATAGAAGTTCTAAATTTTTTGAAATAAAATCAAGTATATATTTGGAAACAATGTACTCTAAATCACACTAATTAACCACGAGGCAATCTTGCAAGATATTTTTCCAAATAAAGGTGATTGTTTAACTTTTTGCAAAAAAATAAGTTTTTTCATACTCCAAAAAAATACTCCTTCCGTCACATTTTATGTGGCACCATTTCTTTTTTTGTCAGTCCCAAAAAGAATATCACATTTCCTAATATGATAAGTATTTAAAGGTATAATTCCTCTTTTATCCTTGTTGGTTCCATTTAATCATAAAATAATATTCCAATACATTTATAAAGAAAGAAAAGTCAGTCTACTTTTTAAAAGACAATTTGGTAAATATTTCAAAGTCTTCATTTATTTTTTAAACTCCGTGTCCAATCAAATGTTGTCACATAAAATGGGACGGAGGGAGTAACTTTTTGCAAAAAATCACTATAAAATTTGGATCATCTATCAAATAAATCATAACTAATATATGAATTTAAGCTTCGATAGACAACGGGAAGATATTTTTAGGTACTCACCGAACTCCAGGTGCCCGCCGGGAAGTGCAAAGGTGCTATGGCCGACGGCGGAGAGGCGTTTCCCCAACAGAACTTTACTTCCTTTTAAAAGAAACACCGCTACGCCGACTTTTGGCACCGGAGGTGATGGTGGCGTAGTGGTGGCCGGTGTTTGCTGAGCGCAGTTTTCCATTTCTCCGGCACCGGAATAAATTCAACGGGAAGGCGGAGATTGCGTGTGGAGTATTTTATATATTTGAAAATTTTGTAATTGGGTCCCGCCACTAGTAAAGAAGGCCCAATAGTAAGAAGCTCTTGGGCTTTTTTAGACAGACCAGCCCATTCAAACTTGTGTGGATGGGAGGTTTGCACAAATAGACTATTGTGGTGTCATTATTTAAATCTTAACCTCATTTTAATAATTCGTATATAGGGAAAATTACTTCAATATACAACTTATTTTATCATATTCTTTAAAATTTCCTACCATTTGAAAAATCACAAAAATTCCTACTCTCTCCTATTATCGGATACATCAGTTTACGCAATGTATTGTGATGTATACGAAACTGAGATGCAATGTATCAGGAGGTTGAGCGATGTATCCGAAACTGGGACACGATGTATCTGGACATTTTGGAATGTATTCGGATTTCACCAAATTTAAGGAATTTTTGTAACTTAGAAAAGAGTATAGATATGATATAATTAGCTCTTAACACTATGAGATTTGTGTAAAATTTCTGAAAAAGAAACTTTTGGATCATCTTACGAGTCTTAACGGATTGTCACAAGTTCAAATGGATACAACAAAAATAAAGAAAAACATGTTCGATGGCATGTGTGCATGCCCTGAGCACGATATTTGTCAAGTATTTTCTTGCCTCTTTAAAATCTATTGACTCAATCAAAATTCATCTAAATAAAATTTACTAACAAATTTAAGAAAAAATCGATGAATGTAGTTAACCGTTTAGGAAATCTACATTCTTTATTCCTCATAATTTGGGAACTTTAAGTAGTGGAAAAAAAAAAGGGATAGCAAAAAGGGGATGGAGGAAGAAGATTTTAAATGGCCTTGATATAAATATATACCATTCAATATTATTACATGAACTTTCACTGAATAATGAAGTTTATTGTTTACAATTTAGCGTCAATCTAATAACTAATTAAACGTGTTATAAAATTCAGTAATACATTCAAAATTCATAAATTTCAAATTCTAACTGCGACTTGCTCTACTGTTATAACTTCAAGTTAGGGTACTACGGTGCGTTTACATCTTTCACCTAAATTGCAGCGTGGGACTGTTGGAGTAGAGTTTATACAATTGCCATACACATCATCGTTGCATACCAAATTTCTTTTTAATTCACTATACATACGTGGTTTTGCTGCAATTTTAACTTTTTAAAAAATGATTTTTATTTTTCGAAATCAAACAAAATAACACTTTTCTATTTCTAAAAATAAATTATAAGTTTCTCTTTAGACGTTTTATGACAAGTTTTATAATCATAATTCACAAATATCTCATCATATGATTCGCACTCACAACCACAAAGTATTAGAAATCATCGAAAAAAAGTTCTTTAAACATTGTGTCTAATCAAATATCTTTACGCAAATTAAAAAGGATCCCTGTATTTTGTGTTGGTCTTTAATGGTTGTCCCTCGAGGTAAAAAAAAATCGTAAGATATAAATTTATATTTTTACATAATAATAGTTTATAAGTTATGTTTCATGCTCTTAAATAACTTTTATTATGTTATAAATGCAAAAATTAAAATTCAACTTATTTAAATGATAAAAAATAAAAATCTACTCATTTGAAAGAAAAATCACGTAATTAAATGAAAACAAGACTACCACATATGCATGAACTTATTTGCCACACATATTAATAGTAGTTCGCATTAGGGGATGCAAAGTTTTAAAAATTCAAATTAAAATATTTGATTCTCAAATTTTAAATTGTGACACGTAAATTGAGAAAAAGTTGGAGCAAAAATTTACCAGGTGGTGGTTGGGTAGTTGCCGATCCATCTGCTTTAGGTTGGTGAGGTAGTGATGGCATTTTACTATTTCCCGGACCTGTTATTAAAATAGAGTTTATATATATTATGCTATCATAATAATCAATTTATCTTGAATATAAATAATTTGATGGTATGAATACATAGAATTTAAATTCAATTCAAACAAAGAACAAGCACTTTTGGGTAGAAAATATCTTTTTTGTTTGGGGGGGGGGGTTGGGGTGTGCGGGGGGGGGGGATAGTGGCACTACCTACTTGTCTTTGAATTTTCTTCCCATTTGGTCAAATTGATAAATAAAAAATTAATTTTTTAATCTGTCCAAATTTGGTATCTACTGGTAATAAATTACCAGCATTATTTTAAAATAATTTTGGTTTTAAATTTTTGGTGTTAAAACATTTACCAGCATTAATTAATTGTTATTAGATCCAATATTGCTATAAACTTTAGAATCATTTATAAAAAGTGTTAATTGCTTTTAAAAAGTAATGATAATTAAGCAATTGTCATACATATATTCCACCAAACGAGTCTTAAATGTTAGCCACAAGACTCCAAGTCAAGCACCAAAAAGAAAAAATTAAAGTGAAATTTATTTTATTTTTCAACATTAAAGGGTCCACACGTTTATGAATGTTCCCTTGAGAAATATTATAAAAGGACTAGAATATAAGCTTATTGATTCATATAATATAACATAAATCACCTCATATAAGAGAATTAATTCCCCTTTGATCTCCATGAATCACAAAGCATTATTTTTAGCTTGTTTTGTCATAATCCTCTGTCTATCTTCAACAACCTCTAGGAGATTGCCAGGTGTAGTATTAATCCCTTTATTGTAATGTAATCTAAGGGGCGGAGCTAGATAAGGTCGAGACTCGAGAGAGTTCGTCCTAATCCTCTTCAGTAATTTTTTTTTACTATTTATATATATATATATATCTTTTTATTTGATCAATCGGTTTAAATTTATGCTCTCCAATTTTCAATATAAAAAATTAATTTATATTGATATATTTTGGTTATAAAATAATAATTTTGATTTTAAATAGTTAAAGAGGATAATAAGACTCATGTATAAAATAAATATATTGTTAATTATTCTCAATTATGAAACAAGAAAATAGATTTTATCATAACATATAGCTAATTGAATAATTCAATACTTAATAATTTATTAAATTTAAAAATATCATACTAAAAAGAATCAAAATTGTACATATAATTTGAATTGAAGATTAAATATGCTTAATCAGAAATCACAACGATAATAATAATAAAACTTATATTTTACATAAGCTAAAAATTTGAGATAGGAGAAGTTTACCTGGTGGTTTTATTGATGAGCTAACATCATTATAACCATCATTAGGCATAATAGCCCTACGTGCTGTAACAAAGAAAATTTATGTTATAAATATATAATCTTTCCATTTTAATTTATGTGACAAGTATTAGTAGGTCAAACTAAAAACATATAAATATATATATATATATATATATATATATATATTTAGTGTAAATTTTGTGTAATCTCACAAAGTAGGGTTTGATGAGGATGAAATATATACAGACTTTACCCCTAGTCCCTTACCATAGAGATAGAGATATCATTTCTGATAGACCCTCGACTCAAGGAAAAACAGTATGGGAAAAGAAATAACAAAGGTAAAGAAGTACTCAAGGCAAAATACTATAAAAAAAATATATGAAAATTAATCATTCCGAACAGTAACTACAAAAAATAATACAATAATCAAAGTACAAAAAACAACAAATAGTAATATAATTTTCTACTAAAAAAAAACCCTCAATTTTATCTATCTCCGTCCCTATACATTACAATAAAGGGATTAATACTACACCTGTCAATCTTCTAGAGGTTGCTGAGAATAGACAGAGGATTATGACAAAAAAAACTAGGAATAATGCTTTGTGATTCATGGAGATCAAATTGGAGCAAAAAGGAATTAATTTCATTATCTTATATGAGGTGATTATATTTTAATCAATTAGCTTATATGCTAGTCCTTTTATAATATTTCTCAAGGGATCATTGACAAGGAATTTATAAATGTGTGCACCCTTTATCGTTGGGAAAAAAAATTTATGACCAAAAAAAAAAAAGAAAAAAAAATCACTTCCATTTTTCCTTTTTGAGGGCTTGACTCTTGGGCTAACATTTATAGGAAACTTACGCATTCTTCGGCTAATTAGTTTATCAATATGATCAAAGTATATATTATTTATATATTTTTGTTGTATATGTACTATATATATTATATAAATTAGATGACGGAATGATATTTGATTATAATTTTCCGAACATTTGATTTATATTATTTTAGTTGGTTAAGTCCTCTCAAGTTGATGCCTATGATGTTTTCAGTCTTGAGTAAGCTTGCTTCGTTAAATTTCTAAAATTAACTTATTTTGAAAAGTATTTACTTTTGGTGAGAAGTTATATTTGTGTTTGGCTAATCATTTGCAAAAAACACTTTTAAGTAGCAAATCAACCGAACTATTAAAATATTTGTATGTTAAGAAATGGAACTTGTGTCTGACTCAAATGATCTTTAACAGTAATAACTTAATTGTCGCTAAATATATACTTTTAAAAACAATTATACACTCTTTATAAATGTCCTTAAAGCTTATAGCGACATTTGATCCAATAACATTTAACTAATGTCAGTAAAAGTTTTACCTCTGTTGACACCCAATTTTGACCGACCTATAATCATTTTCTTGAATTTTTATTCGATTAAATATGTATTTTAATACTTGTTTCTTGTAAAGTTTTATATTTAGTTTTACCCATGTTTCAATTATGATGTTTTATACTTTAGTATGTATAATTTACAAAATTATTATTATTATCCCCTCCTTATATATGTGCATTTGTTTATTTAATTTTTAGTTATAAACACTTGAATGATTTTTTCAATGTTATTGTTCATATTATCGTAAATGTTGGTAGTTTATTTTTTTACAATACTATAATTATTGATTTAATAATATTTCTTTTACTTAGTAATTTGATACCCACTTATATATTTTTGGTAGATTTTTATTTAAATTCAATTATCCATATTTGGTACATATTTTAAATTTTAAAATTTGAAATTTTAGTTAAAAACTTTTCATACCCATAGAATCCTCCTACAAATCATAAAATTTTCTCTTTTATGGGAAAGAATATTATTTCCTCACCCAAAATACTTCCGTGAGATCAGCCTTTTTTCTTTTTTTTTTTACTTCCCTTCTTCCAACGTCTCTTTTTTTTCCTCCATAAAAGGTCAAATCTTTATCCTTTTCTTGTTCCATCAATACTTCATATACTATGCTTTAATCATTTTTTGTCAATATCATGTTGTTATCGATTTTGTTTATTTTCATGCTATTTTTTGTTTGCTCGTTTATTATTCTAATGAACAATTGACGATAATGAATATCTTATTATTTACAATTTGTGTTCAGTTTGGATTAAGATATTATTAAAAATACATCATGTTTTAAATTGGATTAATTACTTGAATAAGTCCCTTTTAATTAATAATTACTATTTTTAAACATATTTTTTAATTATTACCATTTATAGCAATATATAATAATATTATGTATACTTATTTTATTAGATCTATTATTTTCTCTTGCGCTCTTTTTCCATTTTTTTTCTATCTCTCGCTATTTTTTTATTTTCCTCCCTGGCCCTGCAGCCTCTCTGCACCCCCTCTCTCTCTCTATGCTTTTATTTCTTTCTTTTTCTCCCTGTACCTCCTCTATCTATGATTTTTCAATATTATAAAAAAAAAGTTAGACTTTTATCAAAGGCAAAAGACCTATAGAAAAGTTAGGGAAATTTTCAGAAATCGAAGAATTGGGGCTGCTTAGTTTATAGAAGAAGTCGATTAGTTTTTTATTTGTTGCTTTGGCGTTGTCGACGATTTTCATTCTAATGAAGGTTATATAAATAATTGTATTCATACCTGATGAAAATTTGAAGATTTGAATATTTGTATATATGAAGATTTGAAGATCGAATATTTGAATATATGAAGATATGAATGTTTGAAGATATGAAAGTTTGAATAAATGACGATATGATGTCATATTTGTGCCCCATACTTCCTCATTTCTAAAGGTGAATTCGCATGAGAAAGTTAGATTTAAGGATATGATGTTATCTTTGTAACAAATAAGAGACATAATAAACTGCAAAATGACTTAAACTTGAATTAAATATGTATTACACACATATTAAAGTTGAATTAAAAGAGAATTAAACATGAGTACAAAATGTAGCAAACGAAAGAACATTCTATGATTAGTAAACTGAATAAAATTTGTATCAATAATGAATTAAACAAGTAATCCAATCGTAACAAATCAACCAATAAACTGCAAAATGAATTAAACTTGTATTAAAAGTGTATTACACAAATAGTAAAGTTGAATTAGAAGAGAGAATTAAACATAAATAAAAGACGTAACTAATGAAGACCAGACATTGATCTATAGAGTGAATTAAACTTGTATCAATAATGAATTAAACAAGTAATTCAATCGTAACAAATCAATCAATAAACTGCAAAATGAATTAAATTTGCATTAAAAGTGTATTACACAATATTAAAGTTGTATTAGAAGAGAGAATTAAGAATTAATGAAAAACGTTACTAACGAAAGACGAGAGAATTATCTATAGACTGAATTCAACTTGTATTATTTATGAATAAAACATGTATTATATGTGTCTTATAAATTATTTTGATTGTATCACTAAGAACATGAATGATGTTTGTAATATGAATTATAAATGTATTATAAGTATGTTACCTAAATTATTTGGTTGGTATCAATAAGAAGAGAGTGAAGTTTGCAAATTATAAATGTATTGTTCACGATAAAACTTATGTTATATGTGTCTTGTAAATTATTTTGATTTGTGTCACTAAAAAAATGAGTAACGGTTGCAATATGTATTTAAAATGTATTGTGCATGTCTTAAAAATGTATTATTAATGTGTTACCTAAATTATTGTTGTTGGTATCACTGAGAAAGGAGTGAAGTGTGCAATATGTATTAAAAATGTATAATTCATGAATAAAACATGTATTAGATGTGTCTTATAAATTATTTTGATTTACTAAGAAAAAGAGCGTAGTTTGCAATATGTATTACAAATGTATTGTGTCTATATTGTAATGTATTACAACTGTGTTACCTAAATTATTTTAGTTGATATCACTAAAAAGGAAGTGAAATTTGCAATATGTATTATAAATGTATTATTCATGATTTAATTCAATTTTAATACAATTATGAAACATATATAATACAACTTTAATACAATTGAGATACAGTTCCGTAAACTTCATATTTTTCGAGCTTCAATCTAATATTTCTCCTAAAATCAATTCTAAACTTAACCAAACCCTGTTAAACTTGAGAAATAAACTCCAAATGATATTTTCAATTATTTGTAGGAACAACCTATTTAAACTAATCACAAATTCATAAAATTTAAATAATGAATTCAAAATTTGAAGTTTTATAATGACCATCAATGGTGAACTCTTGATGTTGTGATTTTAGAGATTTGAAATTCCTACTTGAGCACATGATTCTTATCGTATTTTTGGGTGAAATTGCGATATATGGGCAAAAACCAATTTGAAGATATTTCTTTAAATGAAAATTTCAAAGAAAAAGAAGAAGATAAGCAAGAGAAAAAATGGCAGAGAAAGAGGGAAAGAAGCGGGATAGAAAGGCTTTCACTGTACAATTTTTTAATTCCAAATAATTGCTATATCAAGTTAGAAATATTATATTGCCATAGATGGTAAATATTTTCTTATTATTGCATAGTTATGTGATTTACCCAATTTAAATTTAGAATCTAGTGCTATGTATCATTAATTCTTATGAGGATTTTTTTTGTAGTTTTGTAGTCACCGATCCTAATCACATTTAGTCAACTCTGTAGGATAGATCTCGACAATAGTGTGAATTACATTGCAAATAATTTGTAATGAAAATGTTCTTATAAGTGCAAGAATTTATTTAAAGTTACATTACAGTAACTCATGACTATTTGTTACCATGTAGTTTATTCATTCTTAGTAAAAATGTTATATTTTATTATATGTGATCTAGGTGAGAAAGAATTATATTTTTTCCACCGTATTTAGCTCATTTTTCAATTTGGTTCTAAGTATCATTTCTCATCTTGTGTGTAGTGCACTATCCTTTTAAGGACTTGATATGATTTCTTCTTAGTAATCCTTTTAAGTATAGTAAATTGTTAGGGAGATATGTGTTAATTTATTAATTACTCTCAAGCTTAAACTCACTGCTTGCATCAATTGCTCACTATTAAATAGCCGTATTTGCTTTGGTGTTTGTAAGTACGTTGTGATGGGGTTTAGACTATATTAAGTCAAGGTCAATTAGTTTAATCATAAGAAGAGGGGATGAAATGCAAATTTATGTCAAATCATGTGGTCCGAGAAAAGAGCTGAAAAGTTCTCCTCTTTTTTCATGTGCTTACTGTAATTAAGAGTTTTTTTTTAGTACTCTTATCAATTTATAATTTTTGTTTGATTAGTTAAGCTTTAAGAACATACCTACTCTCACCTCTTTAAATATTATTACATGTACGTCGGTTGGAATGCAATCACAACGAGTGGAGAATTCAACGCATGAAGACGAGTTCAAGTTGAATCATCACCTCGAAAGGGGGCATCAGGTATGCCTTGGGAGATGATGAAACAAGACATGCTATAGCTGACTTCTCATATGAAGCACATTACCACTTTATAAGAATAAAACTCATTGTTACTCCATTATTATTCTCATTTTATATGTCACCCTTTTAAAAATCTCAAAGACTTGACAACTTTTATATTTTTTGTTAAATTATCAACAAAGTTTCACTAAATAAAAAAAAATCAAGTATAAACATTTTTAACTTTTACATGACTTCTGAAATATCAAAATATTTTATTTAGTTCTCCCGAATAACCTCTTTAAGAACTCTTTTCGTCTTGTCTTAAGACGTTTAAGAAGGTTGATCATAAAAGTAGAATAGAGGGAGTAACATCGCATTGGGCCCATTTTTAGCCTTGTCATATCTGATCCCGTCTCTCTCTCTCTCAACTTTAACTTTATGTATTATTGCTTTATTTAAATTTCTATGTTGAGCGATATATATTAAGCATTTAGTTTGGAAGCAACAAGGTTAGTTTCTCAATTCAGAATCTTCTAATTTTCAATTATGTTTCTCCTTTTATTTATGTTACTTTAAGTATTCTATTGGAAGCAATCAAATTAGTCTCTTTCCTCTTTTATTAAATTGAATTCGTGAATTTGGTGGCGTTACTAGTTTGTATGTATCATTGATTGTAATCCTTGTCTATAGTTGCATGCTAAATAAATTCATTTTGTCTTATAATGTTATGTGTTTGGGGATAGCTAGAATTACGATATCTTTAGAATATGATGATTTTTGCCCCCGTAATAAATTCATAGATTAGTTTAACCTATTTTTAGCATGTTATAAGTATAATTTCTCTTATTTGATTAGTTGACTATTTCAAACCTCTTTAATTAAATTGAGAATTTGGTTCCTTACTTTATAACTTAGTCTAGATAGCTTAGTTAATAAACCAATAAATGAAGTGACCTTATTTGCTACTTGTAACCCCACATATTGCATGAGATACGGCCGGGACCCACATTTGTAACTTGAACCCTCTTACCTTGATCTCTGGTTCGTTGACCTTAGCTAGACTTAGTTAGGTTAGATAGGTGCCCTAACGCGCCTTAATTCGTTAGGTGGCGACTCTTCATTTCCCAAAGCCCAAAAGAATTGTTAGGTCGTGCATCTGAAAGGAAAGTCCATTTTGAGAAAAACGGGGCGCGACAACCTCTCTTTATTAATGTGCATATTTATTGTTGTTAAAGACTATTTTTATGATTTTTGTTTTTTTCTTAGGGCTTGAATTGGATTGACATAAATGAAACTTCTTGTGGTCCACTTTTCATGTGCTAAGTTTTTTCAAAGTCGAGAAGTAGCTAATTTATTTTTATTATATATAGAATAGTCTCACCAGTCCGTAGATTAGTCTATACGCGCATAAAATGTTCACATCAATTTAAATAATTTATCATGATTAAATAATAAATTAAGGTAATAATATGTATGTAATTGACTATTTGTGAAGATATATGACATATATTTATTAGATGATATAAGTAAATTTTATCTACTAAATTTTGTGGACTTTATTTACCATGATATTAATTAAGTGTGCTGAATTTTGCAATCTGAAAAGTTTAAAAGATCGGGCATGATGGTAATAAAGCACGTGCTAATACGAGTCGATGATAAAAATCAATATATTTGGATGAAAGAAAATATACCTATTTGAAATAGGAACACACACATAGGTAATAGAAAAATACTCAGAAGTATATTACAATAAGAATAATTGAATGAAGGTTTTTTTTCCTTCCAAGAATAACCTATTTGTATGGCTACTTTTGTTAGCAAGTCCACTTTAAACTAACTAAAACAAGGAATAAGAGGATCAAAGTTAATCTAATCGAAAGCTCTGGCGATTCATCGAGCTCAAAATGATCCAATTGAACACAATGGATTATGGTACAGTAGTAGAATGATCGTTAAAAGGGGCTAACACTTCGAGCCATCTTCAACATGAACTCAGGTACAAGTCATTTTCTTGGAGTCGAATTTGCTCTGATGGTTTCAGAGCTATCACCATGAATCAGCGTAATTAGATCATCTAACATATCATCTATTCCACTTCTCATTGGATCCTAAACGTTAGCAAAGCAAGAATCAGAAGGGAAATAATCAAACGCGAATAAAGGAAGGACTATAATGTGTATAAGAACTTTTCGCGATATAAGAAAATGAGGCATCAGTTACCTGAAGAAACAAATTTGTATGTGTCTTTCCTTCATAGAGGATACATTCTGCTTTGACACCGAGAGCTTTAAGAGTATCAGCAAAACTCTTGCTGGATTGAGTGAAATAGCAAACTTTGCAAAAGATGTTTCGATCTACACAGTATATATACTATTTGAAAAGAATAACTGTGTTACTCTGTTAGAATAGCGTAAAACAAGCACATGGCATTTCGAAAGAAAGTCCTCCTAATTGAAGGTCAAATGTCTACTGTTCATCTCATCGATACATTATCCAACTAGTTTGGACCTTGTGGAGATCATTTTACCGGCTACCTTTGCATACTACATGCAACCACTAGCTTCTTGAATATGCAAGCTAAAAGCTAGCCCACCAACTATAATGGCATCACTAGAATCTTATCTTCAATCATTAGAAGTTAACCCCTTTCTTTGTTCTGTATGACTGTATTGCGTGTAAGTTCAGGTATAATCGGTTGCCTTCTCATTTCACTTCTCATTCATCTTACACTACTTCCAATAACACATTAAACAACATGAAAGGTGAAATAAGACAGGTGACTTACTCATTAGTATGATTGGTCTTTACTATCACCTGAAGTATAATTGATCGTAAACTCTATAAGGAAACAAACTCCCAACTAGTGTTGTCTCCAAAGCTGCCAAAACCATGGTTACATGTAATGCTAGACCACTTATAAATTTTGAGCTGGTATAAACTGTCTAATTTTACTCTCACTATTAGGAAAAAGTCTCATTATTTCCCTTGCCCCCTAACGGCGCTCCAACCGGTAATTATAACCCATAGACAAAAGTTGAGGAATAAATTTGAACCTATTTTTTCTTGAAGAGTTTAGCATGTGCATATTAGATCTCTGTTAATGGTAAAGGACAAATGCATAAAATAGTCGCCACTAATAGTACCTTTTAGTCGCCACTAATATTTAAAATAGTCGACACTAATAGTACATTTTAATGGCAACATTAGTCGCCGCTAAAACTTAAAATGGTCGCCACTAATAGTCTCTTTTAATCGCTGCTAAAACTTCAAATAGTCGCCACTAATAGTCTCTTTTAGTGGCAACATATGTCGCCGCTAATACTTATAATAGTCGCTACTAAAAGTATCTTTTAGTGGCAACATCTGTCGCCGCTAATACTTATAATAGTCGCTACTAAAAATATATTTTAGTTGCAACATTAGTCGCCACTAATAGTACCTTTTAGTGGCAACATTAGTCGCTTCTAATAGTACCATTTAGTGGCAACATTAATCGCCGCTAATACTTAAAATTGTCACGCCCCGAGCTACCCCCGAGACGCGTACATGGGACCTAGGACCACAAATGATCCCAAGCTAACCCTACTGGCATGATCATGAGCATACTCAGGATAATAAACTGATGCGGAAGCTAAATCATAAATAAAATGAAAAGATGGGGAATAACCATATAATATAACTGAGATAAATGATAACTGATGAGTTTAATACAAAGAAAATATTAACTCAATACTAAGCTAAATCTAACTATGTCTGAAATAAGCCTCTAAACTGACTAGAAATGTTGGGACATGCCCCAACTAGATCTAGCAAAACTGAAACTAAAGACTAAAAGCGATAAAGATAAACATATCACTAGTCCTCGAAGAATGATGACTCACCACTGATGCTGCTGAACTGAAGATCGGGAATCTATCTAAGCGTGATCTGAATTCTGAGAACCTGAACCTTCATCACGAGAAGATGTAGCACACGTTTGCGTCAATACTTGAAAGGTACTGAGCATGCAAGATAGGGTAAAACTGAAAGAACATATAACTGAACAAAACAATAAAGCAATGAAATAATCTTGACATAATATATATACTGAATACCGAGCTAACTGAATGCAATGACCAATTTATGACATGCTGACTGAATACTGAATGAACTGTAAATGTGGTCAATGCAATAGAGTTTGACTGAACTGTGGGAGTTACTAATAACCGACAATAAAACCACATAAGTTAAATGTGGAGTCCGATGTATACGCCTCATCGAGAGGACCCAATATACCCGGCCAAAGGTATAAAGGCATGGTTGGCGTGATCACTAAACTGATGTTGCCCACAGAAGGGACTTACACCTATGTGGCTCGTAGTTCTGGGACTATATGGGTACGCTGAACCCTAGTCCAACTCAGTATTATGCTACTCCCAATGAATTAAGTGGTTAACTCGTTATGACTGAATTTCTGTAAATACTGGATAGCTCAAAACTGAACATGCAAACTGAGAACGCAACAATTAATCTGATAATGATGCATTAATAACTGAGGCATGTATAATTGAATAACTGAGATATCTGACCTAGCATGTGTAATTCAAGAACTAAAGAAATACATAACTAGGGTTCTGAAATTCATGCAATAAACTGAGTAATAACGTGATAATCTAATTTGGAACATTTAAATAACTAATTCATGATGATCTGTTGAAATTCTAGAAACCCTAGGTTTGGTCATAATCATGGAATCAAGAATCTGACTGAATTCTAGGGACCTAATGGGCGAAAGGAAGCCACTAGTGAAGTCCCACATACCTGGTGACGAATTCCATGGAGAAATTCTTAGATTTTGGGGCTGGAACTGATGGAACCTTGCTGCGTTCTTGAACTAGGGTTCTTGACCTTTTTCTCCTCTCTTGCATATATTTTTCTAAGTTTTGATTAATGATTTGACTTGGATAAGTTCTAGTTATGTTTCTAAGCTTAAACTGACTAAAACATCATGATTTAGGGTCTAAACGACGTACTTTATAGGTTAAACGAAATAGGAAAAGACCAAAAGACCCCTAACTTAATTGTTGGCGGAGTGATTGACGGATTGGACTGACGGGCCGTAGGTCAATTAACGGTCCGTCAATTGGAATCATCGGTCGAGTCTACCCTACAAGGCTTCAATAAAACCAGCATAACGTTTTACTCGGATGTCGAATTTTAGCAAACTCGGTGGCGTTGGAAAGAGGATTCAATTATATATCATATCATAGGTCATGTGACACATAATTCCTTTTATGCTAAGAGTGATTACCATCTGAAGTTGACCAACACAATAATTTTCCTCTAACTGGTTGCTGACCCAGACCTACGGACCGTAGGTCAAACGACGGTCCGTGTTGGTCGAATGTAGTTCGTGTCAGAGGCTGGATAAAAGAGTCTTGATCCACGGACACAATCCACGGACCGTGGTCTGTCCTACAGACCGTGGGTCTATCCGTGACTCGATACTTAGCTGATTTTCTGAACTGGGTTTAGGGAAGGGTTGCAGTGGTGAACCACGGACCACCAGCACGAGCCACAGTCTGACCTACGATCCATGGATGGCAACCGTGGGTTGCACCTGGAACTTCTCAAAATCTGCATTTTTTGGTCTGTTTCGAATACGGGGTGTTACAAAAATAGTCACCACTACTAGTACCTTTTAGCCGCTGCTAATATTTAAAATAGTCGCCACTAATAATATCTTTTAGTGGCAACACTAGTCACCGCAAATATCTATAATAGTTGCCACTAATAGTGGCAACACTAATCACCAAAAATCTATAGACCGTATCACCAAAAATCCATCGGTAAAATTTAGGTTTTCCCTATCTCGGTCTCGTTTGAACTTTAAAATGTAGACGTTTGCCCTTTCGGACAAACTCACGCCATTAATAAGGTTTTAACGTATTGCCACAAAAAATTTCAACCAGAATCCCGTCTCACCAAAAGTCCATGGACTATATAGCACATGAAAAAGGATAAAATTTGGGTTTTCCCGCTCTAGGCCTAGTTTAAACTTGAAAATGTAAATGTTTGCCCCTCTGGACCAACTCACGCCATTAATAAGTACTTAACGGACGCCTACAAAAAATTTCGATGAAAAACTCATCGGAATTTCGTATCACCAAAAATTCCCAGATTATAGCACACGAAAAACTGTAAAATTCATGTTCTCCCTCTCTGGGCCTCATTTCAACTTGAAAATGCAGACATTTGTCACTCCGGACCAACTCAAACATTAATAAGGTTTTAACGAACGCCTACAAAAAATTTCGATCAAAAACTCGTTGGAATTTCGTATCACCAAAAATTCTCAGACTATAGCACACGAAAAACTGTAAAATTAAGGTTTTCCCGCTCTGGACCTCGTTTGAACTTGAAAATGCAGACATTTGCCCCTCCAGACCAACTTACACCATTAATAAGGTCTTAATGAACGCCTACAAAAACCCACCGGAATCATGTTTCACCAAAAATTCATGGAATATAGCACACAAAAAGTGGTAAAATTTGGATTCTTTCGCTCTAGGCCTCGTTTGAACTTGAAAATGCAGACGTTTGCCCCCTGCGCACCAACTCACGCCATTAATAAGGTCTTAACGGACGCCTACAAATAATTCGGCCAAAAACCCGTCTGAATTCCATATCACCAAAAATTCATGGACTATAGCACACGATAAATGGTAAAATTCAGATTTTCCCGTACTACACTTCATTTGAACTTGAAAATGCAGACGTTTACCCCTCCGGACCAACTCACGCCATTAATCACCTCCATTTTTTCTTTTTCTTTTTTCTGGGGTGGGGGTGGGGGGAGGCTTGGGCTAACATTTATAGGAAACTTACATATCCTTCGATAACTAGTTTATCGATATGATTTAAATATGTATTATTTAAATATTTTTGTTGTATATGTACTATATATATATTATGTATATGATATATATACTATATATATACTTTGATATATGAATATGTATACATGTTTAGTATAAAATAAATACCATACGTTATATATTGTATATATATTTTATAAATTAGATGACCGAATGATAGTTGGTTGTAATTTTCTGTATATTTAATTATAATATTTTACTTGGTCAAGTCCTCTCAAGTTGATGACTATGATGTTTTCAGTCTTGAATAAGTTTGTTTGGTCAAATTTCTAAAATTAACTTATTTTGAAAAGTGTTTTATTTTTTGTGAGAGGTTATTTTTGTGTATGACTAATCAATTTATAAAAATACTTGTAAGTAGCAAATCAATCGAGCTACTAAAATCTCTGTATGTTAAGAAATGAAACTTGGGTCCGACTCAAATGGTCTTTAACAACAATTAATTAACAGTAATAGCTAATTGCCGCTAAATATGTACTTTTAAAGGCAATTATTAACACTCATTATAAATGTCCCTAAAACTTATAGCGACATTTGATCCAATGACAATTAACTAATGTCAGTAAAAGTTTTACCTCTCTTTATTAATGTGCATATTTATTGTTGTTAAAGACTATTTTTATGATTTTTGTTTTTTTCTTAGGGCTTGAATTGGATTGACATAAATGAAACTTCTTGTGGTCCACTTTTCATGTGCTAAGTTTTTTCAAAGTCGAGAAGTAGCTAATTTATTTTTTTTATATATAGAATAGTTTCACCAGTCCGTAGATTAGTCTATACGCGCATAAAATGTTCACATCAATTTAAATAATTTATCATGATTAAATAATAAATTAAGGTAATAATATGTATGTAATTGACTATTTGTGAAGATATGTGACATATTTATTAGATGATATAAAAGTAAATTTTATCTACTAAATTTTGTATGGACTTTATTTGCCATGATATTAATTAAGTGTGCGGAATTTTGCAATCTGAAAAGTTTAAAGGGTCGGGCGTGATTGTAATAAAGCACGTGCTAATACAAGTCGATGATAAAAATCAATATATTTGGATGAAAGAAAATATACCTATTTGAAATAGGAACACACACATAGGTAATAAAAAAAATACTCAGAAGTATATTACAATAAGAATAATTGAATGAAGGTTTTTTTTCCTTCCAAGAATAACCTATTTGTATGGCTACTTTTGTTAGGAAGTCCACTTTAAACTAACTAAAACAAGGAATAAGAGGATCAAAGTTAATCTAATCGAAAGCTCTGGCGATTCATCGAGCTCAAAATGATCCAAGTGAACACAATGGATTATGGTACAGTAGTAGAATGGTCGTTAAAAGAGGCTTACACTTCGACCCATCTTCAACATGAACTCAGGTACAAGTCGTTTTCTTGGAGTCGAATTTGCTCTAATGGTTTCAGAGCTATCACCATGAATCAGCGTAATTAGATCATCTAACATATCATCTATTCCACCTCTCATTGGATCCTAAACGTTACCAAAGCAAGAATCAGAAGAGAAAAAATCAAGCGCGGATAAAGGAAGGACTATAATGTGTATAAGAACTTCAAGCAAATGAGGCATCAGTTACCTGAAGAAACAAATCTGTATGTGTCTTTCCTTCATAGAGGATACATTCTGCTTTGACACCGAGAGCTTTAAGAGTATCAGCAAAACTCTTGCTGGATTGAGTGAAATACGTACATCAGCAAACTTTGCAACAGATGTTTGGATCTATACAGTATATATACTATTTGAAAAGAATAACCGTGTTACTCTGTTAGAATAGCACAAAACAAGCACATGGCATTTCGAAAGAAAGTCCTCCTAATTGAAGGTCAAATGTCTACTGTTCATCTCAACGATACATTATCCAACTAGTTTGGACCTTTTGGAGATCATTTTATGTACTACATTTCCATAAAAAATGTAGCCACTATGTTCTACGATTAATTAACCAGTTTTGCTCTGCTCCATAGTTTATGTATCTAAGTTCTAACAACTTATATCCTAGTGACATAGGCTGGCTGCATCCAGTGGAAATGCCTCAAAATGGAGAATTTATGCATCAAGGGAGAACTTATGATCTAAGACACAATAACCTGGCATGGAAAATGTTGGAATCTTTTGGTGGCAACATTAGTCGCCACTAATAGTCACTTTTAGTGGCAACATCTGTCGCCGCTAATACCTATAATAGTCGCTACTAAAAGTATATTTTAGTTGCAACATTAGTCGCCACTAATAGTACATTTTAGTAGCAACATTAGTCGCTAATAATAGTACCATTTAGTGGCAACATTAGTTGCCGCTAATACTTAAAATTGTCACACCCCGAGCTACCCCCGAGACGCGGACATGGGACCTAGGACCACAAATGATCTCAAGCTAACCCTACTGGCATGATCATGAGCATACTAAAGATAATAAACTGATGCGGAAGTTAAATCATAAATAAAATGAAAAGATGGGGAATACTCATATAATATAACTGAGATAAATGATAACTGATGAGTTTCATACAAAGAAAATATTAACTCAATACTAAGCTAAATCTAACTATGTCTGAAATAAGCCTCTAAACTGACTAGAAATGTTGGGACATGCCCCAACTAGATCTAGCAAAACTGAAACTAAAGACTAAAAGCGATAAAGATAAACATGTCACTAGTCCTCAAAGAATGAGGACGCACCACTGATGCTGCTGAACTGAAGATCGGGAATCGATCTAAGCGTGATCTGAATTCTGAGAACCTGAACCTACATCATGAGAAGATGTAGCGCACGTATGCGTCAATACTTGAAAGGTACTGAGCATGCATGATAGGGTAAATCTGAAAGAACATATAACTGAACAAAACAATAAAGCAATGAAATAATCTGGACATGATAGAGATACTGAATACTGAGCTAACTGAATGCAATGACCAATTTATGACATATTGATTGAATACTGAATGAACTGTAAATGTGGTCAATACAATAGAGTCTGAGTGAACTGTGGGAGCTACTAATAACCGACAATAAAACCACATGAGCTAAATGTGGAGTCTGATGTATACGCCCCATCGAGAGGACCCAATATACCCGGCCAAAGGTATAAAGGCATGGTTGGCGTGATCACTAAACTGATGTTGCCCACAAAGGGGACTTACACCTACGTGGCTCATAGTTCTGAGACTAGAAGGGTACGCTGAACCCTAGTCCAACTCGGTATTATGCTACTCCCAATGAATTAAGTGGTTAACTCGTTATGACTGAATTTCTGTAAATACTGGATAGCTCAAAACTGAACATGCAAACTGAGAATGCAACAATTAATCTAATAATGATGCATTAATAACTTAGGCATGTATAATTGAATAATTGAGATATCTGACCTAGCATGTGTAATTCAAGAACTAAAGAAATACATAGCTAGGGTTCTGTAATTCATGCAATAAACTGAGTAATAACGTGATAATCTGATTGGAACATTTAAATAACTAATTCATGATGATCTGTTGAAATTCTAGAAACCCTAGGTTTGTTCATAATCATGGAATCAAGAATCTGACTGAATTCTAGGAACCTAATGGGCGAAAGGAATCCACTAGTGAAATCCCACATATATGGTGACGAATTCCACGGAGAAATTATTAGATTTTGGGGATGGAACTGATTGAACCTTGTTGCGTTCTTGAACTAGGGTTCTTGACCTTTTTCTCCTCTTTTTGCTTCTAATTTCCTAAGTTTTGATTAATGATTTGAGTTGGATAAGTTCTAGTTATGTTTCTAGGCTTAAACTGACTAAAACCTCATGATTTAGGTTCTAAATGACGTACCTTATGCGTTAAATGAAATAGGAAAAGACCAAAAGACCCCTAACTTAATTGTTGTTGGAATGACCGCCGGATTAGACTGACAGGCCGTAGGTCAATCGACGGTCCGTCGATTAGAGTCATCGGTTGAGTCTACCCAACAGGGCTTCACTAAAACCAACCTAACGTTTTACTCGGATGTGGGATTTTAGCAAACTCGGTGGCGTTGGAAAGAGGATTCAATTATATATCATATCATAGGTCATGGGACACATAATTCCTTTTGTGCTAAGAGTTATTACCATCTGATGTTGACTCACTCAATAATTTTCCTCTAATTGGTTGTTGACCCTCACCACGGTCAGACCTACGAACCGTAGATCAAATGACGGTCCGTGCTGGTCGACCGTAGTTCGTGTCAGAGGCTGGATAAATGAGTCTTGATCCACGAACACAAACCACAGACCGTGGGTCTATCCACGACTCGAGACTTAGCCGATTTTCTGAGCTGGGTTTAGGGAAGGGTTGTAATGGTGAACCACGGACCACCAGCATGGGCCATGGTCTGACCTACGGTTCGTGAATGGCAACCGTGGGTTGCACCTAGAACTTCTCAAAATCTGCATTTTTTTGTCTGTTTCGGATACGGGGTGTTACAAATATAGTAGCCACTAATAGTACCTTTTAGTCGCTGCTAATATTTAAAATAGTCGCCACTAATAGTATCTTTTAGTCGCTGCTAATATTTAAAATAGTCGTCACTAATAATATCTTTTAGTGGCAACACTAGTCGCCAAAAATATCTATAATAGTTGCCACTAATAGTTTTTTCTGTGGCAACACTAATCACCAAAAATCTATAGACCGTATCACCAAAAATCCATCGGTAAAATTTGGGTTTTCCCGATCTGGGCCTCGTTTGAACTTTAAAATGTAGACGTTTTCCCTTTCGGATAAACTAACGCCATTAATAAGGTTTTAACGTATTGCCACAAAAAATTTTGGCCAGAATCCCGTCTCACCAAAAGTCCATGGACTATATAGCACATGAAAAACGATAAAATTTGGGTTTTCCCGCCCTAGGCCTCGTTTAAACTTGAAAATGTAGATATTTGCCCCTCTAGACCAACTCATGCCATTAATAAGGTCTTAACGGACGCCTACAAAAAAATTCGATCAAAAACTCGTGAGAATTTCGTATCACCGAAAATTCTCAGACTATAGCACACGAAAAACTGTAAAATTCATGTTCTCCTGCTCTGGGCCTCATTTCAACTTGAAAATGCAAACATTTGTCGCTCCGGACCAACTCACAACATTAATAAGGTTTTAACGGACGCCCACAAATTTTTTTTAGCCAAAAACCAGCTGAAATACCGAATCACCAAGAATTCATAGACTATAGCACACGAAAAAAGGTAAAATTAAGGTTTTCCCGCTCTGGACCTCGTTTGAACTTGAAAATGCAGATGTTTGCCCCTCCAAACCAACTCACACCATTAATAAGATCTTAAGGAACGCCTACAAAAACCCGTCGGAATCATGTATCACCAAAAATTCATGGACTATAGCACACAAAAAATGGTAAATTTTGGATTCTCCCGCTCTAGGCCTCGTTTGAACTTGAAAATGCAGACGTTTGCCCCCTGCGCACCAACTCACGCCATTAATAAGGTCTTAACGAACGCCTACAAAATAATTCGGCCAAAAACCCGTCTGAATTCCATATCACCAAAAATTCATGGACTATAGCACACGAAAAATAGTAAAATTCAGATTTTCCTGCTCTACACTTCGTTTGAACTTGAAAATGCAGACGTTTACCCCTCCGAACCAACTCACACCATTAATCACCTCCATTTTTTCTTTTTTCTATTTTCTGGGGTGGGGGTGTGGGGGAGGCTTGGGCTAACATTTATAGGAAACTTACATATCCTTCGCTAACTAATATATCGATATGATTAATATATGTATTATTTAAATATTTTCGTTGTATATGTACTATATATATTATGTATATGATATGTATAATATATATATATATATACTTTGATATATGAATATGTATACATGTTTAGTATAAAATAAATACCATACGCTATATATTGTATATATATTTTATAAATTAGATGACCGAATGATATTTGGTTGTAATTTTCTGTATATTTAATTTATAATATTTTACTTGGTCAAGTCCTCTCAAGTTGATGACTATGATGTTTTCAATCTTGAATAAGTTTGTTTGGTCAAATTTCTAAAATTAACTTATTTTGAAAAGTGTTTTATTTTTTGTGAGAGGTTATTTTTGTGTATGACTAATCAATTTATAAAAATACTTGTAAGTAGCAAATCAATCAAGCTACTAAAATCTCTGTATGTTAAGAAATGAAACTTGTGTCCAACTCAAATGGTCTTTAACAACAATTAATTAACAGTAATAGCTTAATTGTCGCTAAATATGTACTTCTAAAGGCAATTATTAACACTCTTTATAAATGTCCCTCAAGCTTATAGCGACATTTGATCCAATGACAATTAACTAATGTCAGTAAAAGTTTTACCTCTCTTTATTAATGTGCATATTTATTGTTGTTAAAGACTATTTTTATGATTTTTGTTTTTTTTTCTTAGGGCTTGAATTGGATTGACATAAATGAAACTTCTTGTGGTCCACTTTTCATGTGCTAAGTTTTTTCTAAGTTGAGAAGTACCTATACGCGCATAAAATATTCATACGCGCATAAAATATTCATAAAATATGTACCCAGAAAAGGCATAGATTAGTCTATACGCGCATAAAATGTTCACATCAATTTAAATAATTTATCATGATTAAATAATAAATTAAGGTAATAATATGTATGTAATTGACTATTTGTGAAGATATATGACATATATATTTTAGATGATATAAAAGTAAATTTTATCTACTAAATTTTGTATGGACTTTATTTACCATGTTATTAATAAAGTGTGCTGAATTTTGCAATCTGAAAAGTTTAAAAGATCGGGCATGATGGTAATAAAGCACGTGCTAATACGAGTCGATGATAAAAATCAATATATTTGGATGAAAGAAAATATACCTATTTGAAATAGGAACACACACATAGGTAATAGAAAAATACTCAGAAGTATATTACAATAAGAATAATTGAATGAAGGGTTGTTTTCCTTCCAAGAATAACCTATTTATATGGCTACTTTTGTTAGTAAGTCCACTTTAAACTAACTAAAACAAGGTAAAAGAGGATCAAAGTTAATCTAATCGAAAGCTCTGGCAATTCATCGAGCTCAAAATGATCCAATTGAACACAATGGATTATGGTACAGTAGTAGAATGGTCATTAAAAGGGGCTAACACTTTTGAGCCATCTTCAACATGAACTCAGGTACAAGTCGTTTTCTTGGAGTCGAATTTTCTCTAATGGTTTCAGAGCTATCACCATGAATCAGCGTAATTAGATCATCTAACATATCTATTCCACCACTCATTGGATCCTAAACGTTACCAAAGCAAGAATCAGAAGAGAAAAAATCAAGCGCGGATAAAGGAAGGACTATAATGTGTATAAGAACTTCAAGCAAATGAGGCATCAGTTACCTGAAGAAACAAATCTGTATGTGTCTTTCCTTCATAGAGGATACTATACATTCTGCTTTGACACCGAGACCTTTAAGAGTATCAGCAAAACTCTTGCTGGATTGAGTGAAATAGCAAACTTTGCAAAAGATGTTTCGATCTACACAGTATATATACTATTTGAAAAGAATGATTGTGTTACTCTGTTAGAATAGCACAAAACAAGCACATGGCATTTCGAAAGAAAGTCCTCCTAATTGAAGGTCAAATGTCTACTGTTCATCTCATCGATACATTATCCAACTAGTTTGAAAGTGATCAATAAGCTCAAGGATATTATACCTGCTCATGTGTTGAAAAATGGTGTATTGGTTCAATCAACTCCACTTACCAAAATCAAGAAAAGAGATGCTTCATTAATCATTTTGCCCGTGACCTTATTAAGCAACTTATAGCTTCTATAGCAACAATTGCTAAATTTTGGACATATAATTTTAAAATTGTAAGTAACTGTTTTCAACGATAAGAAACTAAATGTCAAACCGATTAAATTTATATCTTAGATCCACCTTTTCATTCAACATCTTGAAATTCTGTATATGCATACGTTTGTATATATACTATCACTTAATTATAGTTTATTGATATAAATATATTTACTCGATTAAATTGCTTAATTATAGTAAGTTATATTATTTGACGTTGTAATGACCCGGAAGGTCATTTTTGAAAATTTTCACAAAATTACCATTTTACCCCTCTCGATAGTTGTCTCGAGTTATTTTTGACTTGTTGGTGAAGTGGGTTTGAGAATTTTATACTATTCGATAATTTCGATTATTTAGTTGGTGGTATTTATTAAATAATGAAGTTTTATTAGTGGGTGATTAATGGGCCAAGTCCAGAATATAAGTAATATCCTATACCACTTAGCCCATGTAAAAAAATTAAATAAATCAGAGTTAAAGGTAATTAATATTATATTTTTAGTCGAGCACGAAAGGGCAAAAAAAAAATCAGTTTGCGGCTAAAATCTGTAACCGAAGGAGACGAAGAGAACATTAAGCGACCTTCTGTTCAGGTAATGTAATCATCATCATTGCCTGAATTTTTGTATTTGTATATATGGGTAAGAACATATCATTGTTATTGTGAATTAAAGTGGGGTCGTAAGTGGAAAGTATGTATAATTGAATTGCAAGTGAGAATGGATATACCTATTCTAATGTGTATTTTTTTTACTTGGAGGAACAAATACCTTCATTGCCATATGGATGTAATCATTAGATAATGATTGGATGATCCTATACTTACTAATGATTTAATAATTACAAGTATTTTGACATTGAATTCACAATCTGCAAATTGAGTTTCTTAGACTTAAGTTACTGATATAGTAACTTGACGTTGGGATCTATTTTAATTAATTATTTATTATTATTATTATTAAATATTGAGTGTATTATATTATATGAAAACTATTAGGGTTGTTATGTTTAGAGAAATTATGATTTAACCCTAGACTTGAAATTCAGGAAATATGAGATTTGACCTATTGGTTGGAATCAAGATTTAGAAATTTTATTATAAACTTGGGTGAATTTTTGGGTCAAGGCTAAACACATAGCAATATGAGTGTTGTTAGTATATATTCAGAATCTTATCGTGGTTACTTATTTGAATAGATTGCTTTGAGTTGGAAGTTCAACGAGATGGGAAGACTCGAGACCCGGAGTGATTGTTCAATTAATTAAGGCAAGTGGATTTCTAAACCCTTGTTAAGTGTATGGAATTCGTGTATTTCCTTGTGATATGTGTTTGGGGGTAATGAGACTCGGTGATGTGTTGACTTGTACATATTGATTATTTTCTAATGATGAAAAAGGGGTTAATAAAAGGCAATGTGGTTAATTGTTGATGTGTGATGTTTGAGACTGGGTTGAAAGGCTTGTTGAATCGTTGTTGATGTTGTATCCTGATTGTCTTGTTGTGAATTGTGCAATGTTATGAAAATGGTCATCTCCTCATTATTTGTGTGAACATGTCATTTGCATTGTTCTGAGACATGGTTCTGACAAGTGTTATGTGCATTGAGAAAGAATAAGAAAATAAAGAGGATGTACCATTTCGAGGGACGTATCGCGCGCCGCGATGGATACTATAATTCGAGGGACGTGTCGCGCGCCGTGACGGATACTATATTTCGAGGGACGTATCGTGCGCCGCGATGGCTACTATTATCGAGGGTCGTATCGCGCGCCGCGATGGATACATGGACAGATATGTCCCCCATGGGTCCCGGACTGAGAGACAGCGGGTGTGTATCATTAGGTCAGACATGCATCACTAGACTTGACATTACATTTCATTGCATTGCACTTCTTTATTACTGGTGAACTTGATCTTGTGTGTTGCTGATCTTGTGAGTGCCTTTCTATGGAACTTGTGACTGATGAATTATTGAGCTTGTTGTTGAAGATATGCAATTGTTAGAGTGTTGCTGTTGAGGATATGAAACTATTATTGTTGTTGAGGATATGAAATTGTTAGAGAATTGTGTTGAGCTATGTGCTTTGTAAACTTTGAACTGTTAGGTTGGGCTGGTTTTATACAGATTGTAGTTGTGAAGGTTCGGTTGGGTGTAAGGAGTACTCGTATTCTATCCCCTTAGCTCGTGTTTAGAGGTTTACTTGTTGAGTACCGTGTGGTTTGGTACTCACCCCTTGCTTCTACAATTTTTTGTAGGTTACGAGCCTGAATTTTTGTGGTACTTGTTATTCTTTTCTTTTTCGAGGCTTCTGGGAGATTTGTAAGGTAGCTGTTTATCTTCTTAGCAATCCTTCTTACTCCTGTTTATGATTTTGTTCTACTCTAGCAACAATGTCATATGAGACTTGTATTCTTCTTTTGATTCAATTGTAATACTTTAGAGGCTTGTGCACGTGACAACCAGATTTTGGGGCTATTTTTGAGTTAATTATGAAATTTCCACATTTTATTGTAATGGGTGAGTGTTAGGCTGACTTGTCTTGGTGGGATAAGACGAGTGCCATCACGTCCATTTTTGGATCGTGACAGACGTATGCGAATAAATATATTTAAAAATAACAGAAATAATAACATATAAAAGAGTCGTGTGGGGGTATTAAATATGCCTTTCTTTTTCCATTTTTTGTTTCTTTCTAAGGCTTGACTTGTCCTTGTGAAGTTGATGGATATTATTTCTATGAAAAATAGTTATGGAAAGATATTTTTAACAGGCTAATAAAAAAATAATGTAATAAAAATTGATTCAAAGTTATTAGATTATGTTGGAATCATAACAATCATTCTGACAATTTGCTCTATATATGTGTATCGAGCTAGTGTTTACATTAATTTTGATAATTTATTACGATTAAATAATAAATTAAGGTAATAAGTATATATGTATTTGACTATAATTTAGTAATAATTATTATATTCATGTATTTATTAGATGAATTTTACCTAATAAATTTTGTATGGACTTTATTTCCCATGACATTATGCGTGCTGAATTTCGCTATCGTAGGGGTGTGCTCTGAAAAGTCTAAAGGATCGGTAACAAAACACATGCTAAGACGAGTCGACCATAATAATCAATACCTAAATGAATGAAAAGATACCTTTTTTATTTTTATTTTTTATATTTATATAGGAACAAGTTTCTAAACTATTTTTTAAAATACTACAAGATAACTAAGATTTTTTTCCAAAAAAAAAAAAAGACAGGAAAAGATTCCATTAATAAATAAAGTAGTCTTATGTTCGAATCTGACAATATTATACTATAATCAAAAGGTACAACGGCTAGAACGGTCAGAATTAACATAAATGTGAGTTATCATATAAAGGGGAGAAGTTAGCACTATTTGGTGAAATAGGTTGAAGTATTTTGTTATCTGGATCAATCAACCTATTCTAGTTCGCTTTGTGTCATTTGATTTTAGAAAATTCATTGGATAGTATAGTTGATTTACATCTAACTATATCAAGGGAATAACTTTAACACTAGAACCCACAGGAACATGACCCTTTTTTGTGAAAATTATCTTCTGAATTATCATCACATCATCGATAGACACAAAAAGCAAATTTTGATATCGACTATATGAAAAACTCAAAAATATTGCTTAGATAAATTTTTTTTAGTGAGATGTACACAGTCTTCCTAGATAAAAGAGCACCTTGCATCTTGCATCTACCTTTTCACATTCCTCCCTATTGCTCGTTTATCCACAGCTCTCTCATCTTAATGAAACTTTCTATGCTTTGAATTTTTTTCTTTCTTTTGAATGTTAAAAAATCGGCTAGAAAAAACGTCTTGTAACAGTAACACACAGAGGTAGTAAAAAAAGACTTAGAAGTATATTACAATATGAATAATTGAGTGAAGGGTTTATTCCTTCCAAGGGATTTAAATTACAATATTTAAAGGCAAATATAATCTTTTGATAATGTTATTTATTGAGGACATGACATAGTGAGTGCGATACACTCATTAGTGGCAAATACAAGGCTTTATATATTGAGTAAGTATAGAAATCACACTTGTTTAAGAGCTAATTACTTATATTCGGGTTAGTTTATAATATTATGAATTTTACCAGATTTTGGACTTCGGATACATGTATCTTACACGTCCTGATACATCACGATACATATGTATCTCTTGTGCACGCATCTAGATACATGTATCTCGGATATATTATGTCAAAATTAGGTGTAATTTATTTTAGATACACTGTATTCAAATGAAATTGCAAGTATTTGGCTCTTTCACTCGCCTATGATCTTCTATCTTGCTCTCCCCTCTCCTTGTATTTGGTATCCCAGTGTGCAGTACCATTGAGTTTAATTCAATTGAAGGTTAAACATGCATATAACATGAATCTAAAGGTCCTAAATAAAAAATTTACCAATTATTTGAAGGACAAAGTGCTAATTTCCCTTAATTAACATAAGTATTAATTCCTTATTAATTACATAGTGTAAGCATAATTCAACTTAATTAACATAAGTATTGGAGTATTTATTACTAGCTTAACTCCATTGAAGATCTATCATGGACTAAGCAATTCTAGAGTATCCAAATTCCAAACATACAATTGTCCAACTCCAACACCATATTTAACTAAACATAAATATAATATTAAGTTCTTGCTCAATATAATTTTTGTTGTTACTCAATTGATCTTCTGTTCATGATCCACCATCTGCAAACATGTAAAGAAGAAAGGGTGTAAATAATGGATCTGTAATCTTGAAAAAAAAACATAAGCTATATAAATTGTCAATGTAAATAAATTTTTGATATAATACATAAATAAACATATAAAATTGACTGCACCTGACTAATAAACACTTTTAACTTTGATAGTGTACATCTGGACACTATTTGTAAGTGACTCTTTATGTAATGCATATTAATTCTGATAAATAAAGTAATTTATTTACCAAAAAAAAGTGTATGAGAAATACTTTTTCCAAAAACACTTTTTAGAAATTTGACGAAACATCAATTGTTGCTCAAAAATATTAATTGACGTAAACAAATAGCTCCTCACTCAAAGTGCTTGTTCAAAAAGAAACTTTACATAAAAATACTTTTCAAAATAAGTTAATTTTAAAAATTTGGCCAAACAGATTAAATTGTGTATCTCAAATCCAATAAAGATTACCATCTCTCATCATACCGTGTTCTTCGCCAATTGAAATATGTAATCCTTTCAACTCGTCCACAATTTGATGGGTTGGACCACTAGATAGGTCAACTAATCAACTCGTGAAGTAATAACACACACAATAACTTTTTATAAAATATTGTGATTTTTAATTAGTAGTTTTATATTTAAATTAATATATATCTTTTTTTTTTTTTTAGAATATTCCACTAAGGTCCCGTCCAGTCCTGTCCTTTTAGTTATTGGAGAGCCATACGAAAAGAATGAGACTATAAATGCGTGAATACATATTTAATCGAATTTTAGTATAAACACGAGATATCGAGTGAAAAAAAAAATAAAAATTACAAAGATATTGGAGAGAATTTTACCAGGGAGTGGGTGTATAACAACAGGTGGTGGGTGGTTATCAATTGCTGAATGATCTAGTTTAGAAGAATGAGGTTGCATTGGAATTCCACCATAATCTGTTATCATAGAAAATTAAATTAAATTCAATCATATAAAATTAATTTATCTGATTTGATAAGTAATTTAAATTTATCATATAGATTTTCACTAAAATATTGAAAAGCTTTCATAATTTTCAGTATGAGAAAATTATAAAAAAAATTTACTAATTTAATTAAAATATCTATAAAAATAGCATTGAGCATTTTTCCATGAGAATATATTTTTTAATGAAAAAAATAGTGATAAGATAATACATCATTTGACTGACAACATTGTGTTTGGTTGACCGTACATATAGAATTATATCTACATTAAGTTGTGCATAAATTTATATTGATATATTATGGTTATAGATTAATAATTTTGATTTTAAATAGTTAAGGAGGATAATAAGACTCATGTATAAAATAAATATATTGTTAATTATTCTCAATTATGAAACAAGAAAATAGATTTTATCATAACATATAGCTAATTGAATAATTCAATACTTAATAATTTATTAAATTTATAAATATCATACTAAAAAAATCAAAATTGTACATATCATTTGAATTGAAGATTAAATATGCTTAATCAGAAATCACAACGATAATAATAATAAAACTTATATTTTACATAAGCTAAAAATTTGAGATAGGAGAAGTTTACCTGGTGGTTTTATTGGTGTGCTAACATCATTATAACCATCATTAGGCATAATAGCCCTACGTGCTGTAACAAAGAAAATTTATGTTATAAATATATAATTTTCCCATTTTAATTTATGTGACAAGTATTAGTAGGTCAAACTAAATATATATATATATATATATATATATATATATATATATATTCAGTGTAAATTTTGTGTAATCTCACAAAGTAGTGTTTGATGAGGATGAAATATGTACAGACTTTACCCCTAGTCCCTTACCACAGAGATAGAGATGTCGTTTCTGATAGACCCTCGACTCAAGGAAAAACAGTATGGAAAAAGAAATAACAAAGGTAAAGAAGTACTCAAGGCAAAATACTATTAAAAAAAATGATAATTAATCATTCCGAACAGTAACTACAACAAAATAATACAATAATCGAAGTACAAAAAAAACAAATAGTAATATAATTTTCTACTAAAAAAAACCGCTCAATTTTACCTAGCTCCATCCCTATACATTACAATAAAGGGATTAATACTACACCTGTCAATCTTCTAGAGGTTGCTGAGAATAGACAGAGGATTATGACAAAAAAAGCTAGGAATAATGCTTTGTGATTCATGGAGATCAAATTGGAGCAAAAAGGAATTAATTTTATTATCTTATATGAGGTGATTATATTTTAATCAATAAGCTTATATGCTAGTCCTTTTATAATATTTCTCAAGGGATCATTGACAAGGAATTTATAAATGTGTGCACCCTTTATTGTTGGAAAAAAAAATCTATGACCAAAAAAATAAAGAAAAAAAAATCACTTCCATTTTTCCTTTTTGAGGGCTTGACTCTTGGGCTAACATTTATAGGAAACTTACGTATTCTTTGGCTAATTAGTTTATCAATATGATCAAAGTATATATATTTATATATATATTATATAAATTAGATGACCAAATGATATTTGATTATAATTTTTCGAACATTTGATTTATAATATTTTAGTTGGTCAAGTCCTCTTAAGTTGATGACTATGATGTTTTCAGTCTTGAGTAAGCTTTGCTTCGTTAAATTTCTAAAACTAACTTATTTTGAAAAGTATTTACTTTTGGTGAGAAGTTATATTTGTGTTTGGCTAATCATTTGCAAAAACACTTTTAAGTAGCAAATCAACCGAGCTATTAAAATCTCTGTATGTTAAGAAATGGAACTTGTGTCTGACTCAAATGATCTTTAACAGTAATAGCTTAATTGCCGCTAAATATGTACTTTTAAAAGCAATTATACACTCTTTATAAATGTCCCTAAAGCTTATAGCGATATTTGATCCAATAGCAATTAACTAATGTCAGTAAAAGTTTTACCTCTCTTTATTAATGTGCATATTTATTGTTGTTAAAGACTATTTTTATGATTTTTGTTTTTTTCTTAGGGCTTGAATTGGATTGACATAAATGAAACTTCTTGTGGTCCACTTTTCATGTGCTAAGTTTTTTCCAAGTCGAGAAGTAGCTAATTTATTTTTATTATATATAGAATAGTCTCACCAGTCCGTAGATTAGTCTATACGCGCATAAAATGTTCACATCAATTTAAATAATTTATCATGATTAAATAATAAATTAAGGTAATAATATGTATGTAATTGACTATTTGTGAAGATATATGACATATATTTATTAGATGATATAAAAGTAAATTTTATCTACTAAATTTTGTATGGACTTTATTTGCCATGATATTAATTAAGTGTGCTGAATTTTGCAATCTGAAAAGTTTAAAGGGTCGGGCATGATTGTAATAAAGCACGTGCTAATACAAGTCCATGATAAAAATCAATATATTTGGATGAAAGAAAATATACCTATTTGAAATAGGAACACACACATAGGTAATAGAAAAATACTCAGAAGTATATTACAATAAGAATAATTGAATGAAGGGTTTTTTTCCTTCCAAGAATAACCTATTTGTATGGCTACTTTTGTTAGCAAGTCCACTTTAAACTAACTAAAACAAGGAATAAGAGGATCAAAATTAATCTAATTGAAAGCTTTGGCGATTCATCGAGCTCAAAATGATCCAATTGAACACAATGGATTATGGTACAATAGTAGAATGATCGTTAAAAGGGGCTTACACTTCGAGCCATCTTCAACATGAACTCAGGTACAAGTCGTTTTCTTGGAGTCGAATTTGCTCTAATGGTTTCAGAGCTATCACCATGAATCAGCGTAATTAGATCATCTAACATATCATCTATTCCACCTCTCATTGGATCCTAAACGTTACCAAAGCAAGAATCAGAAGAGAAAAAATCAAGCGCGGATAAGGGAAGGACTATAATGTGTATAAGAACTTTTCGCGATATAAGCAAATGAGGCATCAGTTACCTGAAGAAACAAATCTGTATGTGTCTTTCCTTCATAGAGGATACATTCTGCTTTGACACCGAGAGCTTTAAGAGTATCAGCAAAACTCTTGCTGGATTGAGTGAAATACGTACATTAGCAAACTTTGCAAAAGATGTTTCGATCTACACAGTATATATACTATTTGAAAAGAATAACCGTGTTACTCTGTTAGAATAGCACAAAACAAGCACATGGCATTTCAAAAGAAAGTCCTCCTAATTGAAGGTCAAATGTCTACTGTTCATCTCATCGATACATTATCCAACTAGTTTGGACCTTGTGGAGATCACTTTATGGGCTACCTTTCCATACTACATGCAGCCACTAGGTTCTACGGTTAACTAACCAGTTTTGCTCTGCTCCATAGTTTATGTATCTAACCTATACAGCTTATATCCTAGTGACATAGGCTGGCTGCATCCAGTGGAAATGCCTCAAAATGGAGGATTTTTAGCAATCGAAACCATCTATCCTCATTCTTGGTTATATTGGTTCCGCCTGTGACTTGCGTTGATGCAATGATAGGTTTTGCAACGGAAATTCTGATATATGATGGGTAGAGGGCCACAGACAAACATGAAAAGTCCCAATGAATTGGATATATAGGGTTGGCGGTGGCAGGTAATTGAGGACAACGAGGTGTTCATACAAAAAGTAAGACAGATATTGGACCTCGGAGCCTGAGTTAACCTCAAAAATTAGCTCACGACTCTTGACTTCGGTACCTTGTTAAGAAATGAACTATGGGCCTAACTCAACCTCAAAAGCTAGTTCAGAAAGCGATGATTGATATAACAACTCATTCCTCAACCAATGTTGGACACTTAGCAAGTATTAAGGGTCTACATGAAATGCTATTAGTAATTACCATTTACTAAGGAAATCTTCAACCAGTCAAATTAGTTTAACTAAAATGAATGGCAATGGCCTGAATATCTAGTTCAGATAAACTCATTCCAACTTAGTATATCGAGCATACACTCATGGTGAACTTGAAACTATAACGCATAAAAGTTGCTCTTCCCCGTCCCGTTTTATGTGACACCCTTCCGTTTTTAGTCAATCCCAAAAAGGATGATACATTTCTATATTTAGTAACTGAATTGTATAGTAAATAAGTGCATGAAGAGGAGGTCTAGACCTGGAATCACACGGAATGGAATAATCTGCGGTACCATGGAAAAGGACCATAGGAGGAAGAAGAGAGACAGCATTTTTTGTGTTTGGATCCTGAGCCATTAATTCTGGTGAGTATTGTTTCAGACCTTGTTCCCCTTCCATTATACTGTGCAAGTACTAAAAACAATATCAGCGATATGTACTGGAAAAATTTAATAGCAGTATGCGTTTGTAAAAGCATTCATGTACCAGAAGTCAGTAACATATATACCTTAGAAAAATGGAACGGTACAAACCTCGGCTATGGAAGTGATCAACAAGCTTAAGGATATTATACCTGCCCATGTGTTAAAAAATGGTGTGTTAGTTCAATCAATTCCACTTACCAAAATCAAGAAAAGAGATACTTCATTAATCATTTTGCCCGTGACCTTATTAAGCAACTCATAGCTTCTATAGCAACAATTGCTAAGTACACGCTTTGAGCTCAAAGAGAAACAGAAATGACAGTGCTTGCAAGTTGATGGAAAATCATAAGGAAATATCATCAAATTAATTTAATGGAATCTAATGAACTTCGTATATCATTCAACAACAACAACATACCTAGTGTACACAGACCTTACCCCTACCTCATAGGTAGAGAGGAGTGTTTCCGATAGACCGTCAGTTTAAATACAACAAAATCTGGACTCAGTTCAATTGAAATTCTAACTTCATCTGGGAATTTAAGGTTTTTAGAAGACCTAAAGGAAGAAGTGGCAAAAAATTCTAAGCCTTGTAGTCCCAGAACTTGAACAAGAACTTACCCGCCAGATAGACCAAAATATGTCTTTATTTGGGAGACACTCCAAGAAGCTCTCGGTTCGGCACCAGTCTCCTTGATTGCCTGCTCCAAGAGAGCACATGTAGCAATATGTGCACCAGCGGATTGTCCCATTAAGTAAATTCTAGAAGAAGAATAAACCATGATATTTCATTCTTAATTAGAGGGAATTATTCATGAGAATGTAAGGAAAACAACTCGGCTACCTGTTCGGATCACCTCCATATTCAGCTATCTTGTTACAAACAAAGGAGATACCTTGAGAAGCATCCTTAACCATGTCACTAATTGTTCCCTGAGGAAAATTTCTGCAAACAATTAATGTAACGCCTTTAGTTATCAAAAACCAACTAGTGGCTGCATACAAGTACAATTTAAGCGTCCATCGAATGATCCAACATATAGTATATGCAACGTGAGAGAAACAACGGGAGAAAGTTTGACTTGGAATTTTTTCTTCCTCGGTTGCGCAAAGCTTACATCACATCTTGGACATTGTTCTTCTCTTAATCCTCTTCAACTTGTTAGATTAATATTTCCCAATCATATTAGCTGGCTCCTTTCGGATGAGTTGGGAGTTATATTGTGAGAAAGATCTTTGTGCTTGGATGCAAGAAAGATTATTTTATGAGGAAAAGAAAATAAGTAATGCTCTTTAGATGCATCATCACATATATGGTAAACCAACACTCTGCTTTCGCCTTTCTGATATTAGACCAGTTCGTTCTATTGTATCATTACACAGAACAAGATTGTTGTAGGTTGTGAAAGTTACAAGAAAGGTATTAGCGAAATCCTTTTTTTCTTTTTTTCAGATAACGTATCATGTGGTAAATAAGTTGAAATGCCTAAATCTTTCCTACGAAAGCAAAAAAACTAAAAACTAATAACTCAGAAATGTGCAAGAAATAGAGAACATGAACTACAAAACTCATACATCTAAACGATCCATCATGCAAATGTACATTGAGCCCAAAAAAGCACTGGTTTTCTCAGATGAAATAGTAATCACCTGTAATCAATGCATGCCACAATAATGTCTCTTTCTGACAATTGTTGTCCTAGAAGAGAACCCCAAGCTTTGTAGCTGTAACACAAAGAAGAAAGAATAACTAAGAACAAAATTTTATCAAACCGTCACTGGCTCGCTTAAACAAGAGAAGGAGTCACTATTTTAACTATGTGTTGATTAATGTTTACAATGTAAGAGTAAAAGCTTCTACGGTGTAGCCACGTAGCATAGTAAGCCGCAGGAATAATAATCCTCAAACATTCATGCTGAAAAGCTAATAGATCAGCTTTCGATGCTTATAATGTGAATGGTTTGAAGAAAATGTAACAGTTTCCACACTTAGCATACAGATAAAAACTGGCAGCTCATATTATCTCAGACTAGATTTTACAACATAGGATATTCCTCGGTTGTAAGGATAAATGGATGTAATTGAAGGAAATGACTTAATTACGCACCCAATGATCCATGCTCCACCTGTTACAAATGCAACAACTGGCTTTGGCCCGTTCATATTTTTCGGCAGGTATAGATCTAGCCTGCACCATGAAACTTTAACCAGGTATAAATCCATGAAGACATACAAAAGTATGCTCAAGCATCCTATGAAAATAAGGACTGAATTCCACAAAGTATACCTATTTCTCGGTTGATCACCATAAACAATGCCTCTAAGTACTTGACTGGAATAGAAATAGTAATATCCAACTGCATCAGACAAGCATGATTTATTTATGGGCGTTATATTCTAAAATATGAAGTCAACAAGATATTTAAAATCAGGTGTTCAGATGACATATCCGAGATGTTTCAGACCTTGAATAAAACCAGGTATAAGCAGCATAGCATAACAGCCAAGGGCAAGAAACCTGGCAATCCATCTGTACCCTACCCTGAACAAAGGTGGATAGCCAGAAAACATTTAGAAAGTGCCGTTTATATACATTAGACATTAAGATTTGAGATATGAATATATCCCTACAGCATAGAATATTCAAAGAGTTACTAAGAGAGGATTGCAGTGACGTTGATTGGCTAACTATAAAAGTTAATATTAAAAGAGTGCTAGGCATTCTAAAAGCTCCTCTTGAAAGGCTAGGGTGAAATGGAACATTTGGGTGATAAGCAATCAAGTGGTTTCTTTATAACATGTGGAGAAGCTGAATTTTACTAGTCTACTTCAATGGCTCTACTGATATGCAACAATAAAGAATATCTAAGAAGTTGTTGTGTAGTGTAAAATTTGATAGGGCGAAACCTTCAGATAGATGAACCGACCTATTCACAGGTGAGAATATTTGGCATAAACGGCATAGAGACAAATCATAGTTTTAACTTGACCATCTAAGATGGCAGGGTCACATATCTCTAGGAGGTGACTTGGACATGCTGATCTAAGACACAATAACCTGGCATGGAAAAGGTTGGAATCATCATGCATAACTCTTTTATGTAGATGGAGGAAAGAAGAAAATCAGTAGACACGTGTTCTCCCTCCTTAAGTTTGGTTAGCAGGAAAAGGAGGCCAGCAGAGAATTCATTCCTAGGAGGCCAGCAGGAAAAGCTTATTCCCTCCACTTCACTTCCAACTTGTCATTGTTGGTAAGCAGCTTCTTGAATATGCAAGCTAAAAGCCAGCCCACCAAATATAATAGCATCACTAGAAACTTATCCTCAAATCATTAGAAGTGAAAGTGAACAACATACTCTTACTGCCAGTTATGGCATCTGTTCCTGTCCCTCAAGTTAACCCCTTCCTTTGTTCTGTATGACTGTATTCTGTGTAAGTTCAGGTGTAATCGGTTGCCTTCTCATTTCACTTTTCATTCATCTTATACTACTTCCAATAACACATTAAACTACATGAAAGGTGAAATAAGACGGGTGACTTACTCTTTAGTATGATTGGTCTTTCCTAACACCTGAAGTATAATTGATCGTGAACTCTATAAGGAAACATACTCCCAACTAGTGTTGTCTCCAAAGCTGGTAAAACCATGGTTACATGTAATGCTAGACCACTTATAAATTTTGAGCTGGTATAAACTTTGTCTAATTTTACTCTCACTAATCGGAAAAAGTCTCATTATTTCCCTTGACCCCTAACGGCGCTCCAACTGGTAATTGTAACCCATAGACAAGGGTTGAGGAACAAATTTGAACCTTTTTTTTCTCGAAGAGTTTAGCACGTGCATATTAGATCTCTGTTAATGGTAAAGGAAAAATACAAGACAAATGCATAGTTATTTTCTAATGGCCAAGGTATGAATGAACTAAAATTGTAACAAATCGCAAATATGAGCAATTCCGGATAGTATAGAGGCAAATTGGATCTTTTCCCTTAAAACAGTCAAAGTTCAAGACAATATTTCCCAGAAGACAAACCAATACACAAACTCAAATATAAACAAATCCAAACATGTAACCGATAAAATCATTATAACCAGAATACAACAACTACACCTCAACCCAAACAAGTTGGGATTGGCTATATGAATCTCCACTTCTTCATTTAAGCTGATTTCATATCATCATCATATTAAACAAACCATTATAACAAGAATTCAACAACTACACCTCAGTTCCAAGCAAGTTAAGGTCCACTATATGAATCCCCACTATTTCATTTAAGCTCACTCATATCATCATCATCATACTAAATAAAACACTATAACCAAAATACAACAACTACGCCTTAGTCCCAAACAAGTTGGGATGAACTATATGAATCCCCGCTACTTCATTTAAGCTCATTCATATCATTATCATCATCGTCATCATACTAAATAAAACATCCTAAACCAAAATACAACAACTACGCCTCAATCCCAAACAAGTTGATGTCACCTATATGAATCTCCACTTCTTCATTTAAGCTCATTCATATAATCATCATCATCATACTAAATAAAACATTCTAACCATAATACAACTAAACCTCAATCCTAAACAAGTTGGAGTCGCCTATATGAATCTTCAGTTCTTAATTTAAGCTCAATTCATATCATTGTCATCATACTAAATAAATCATTCCAACCAGAATACAACAACTACCCCTCAATCCCAAACAAGTTGGGCTCATCTATATGAACCTCCGCTTCTTCATTTAAGCTCATTCATATCATCATCATCATACTAAATAAATCATTCCAACAAAAATACAACAACTACGCCTCAATCCCAAACAAGTTGATGTCGCATATATGAATCTCCGCTTCTTCATTTAAGCTCATTGCATACCATCATCATCATCATACTAAACAAAAAATTATAACCAAAACACAGTTTTATAAAAGAGATTATTACCCGAGATATCGCAAGAGTCTAAAGCTAAGCCTAGTTACAACATAAGTATCAGAAGCAGCCCTTCCCATTTCTCTGCGACAACCCTCAACAGCTCCAGACAAAAGGGAATTTGCACTGGCAATCCGGCGCCTCCTCTGCTGCATAACTAAATTGGACGACGAAGACGACGAAGAAGAGTAACTAAAAGCTCTAGTAAGAAGGGGTTTTGTCTCAATCTTTGAATCATCGTCATCTTGAACAAGTAGTATGGTTGATGAAGAAGATGAGGGTATAATATGGGGTTCTGATCTGACTAACATTGTGTCAGCAGTAGCAGAGGATGTTGGAATCAACATTGAAGGTGGTGAATTGGGGTTAGAAATAGGAAGAAGATTTGAGGGTTGCATTGAGAAAACTACAAAAAAGATTTGATTTTTAACTAATAATCAAGAACAAGAAGACAAATTTATCTATGGAAAGTAAAAAAGATTTGATTTTTAAGGGAAAAAAACAAGAAAACAATGTTATCAAGAATTCAAGATTCAATTTTTATTGCTGAAAAGGTGAAAAAATGAGTTGGATTTTTGTTGGGTACTGTTAAAGTTAGTTCAATTGAAGGGATGGGAAGATGGAGGGATCAAGATTCTCTTATCTCATTGAATTATTGATTTGATTTCATAGAGATTTGAGAAAATTTTGTGTTCTTTTTCGTTGATAGTTTGAATTTTTACAGAGAAGAGGAGGAAGAAACAATAGTGGGGACAACGCTAAAGGTTTGGTTCCACATGTTGTGTAATCATATGTTAGTTTTTTTGTATTTGTTTTTAGCATATGTTTTTTTCTTTTAAGGGAAAAAGAACAAATATACCCCGAGGGTTCGAACTATCGTAAATGATATACAGATATTCTCCATCATAATTTTAGGGCATTGGTGCCCTTGTCGTTCAAAAAACTAGAGCATATATATCATTTATACTAACGGACATACACATGTCATAATCTTATCCGCCGACTCGATATTTATTAAATATTGGATCGACTATAAGATTGGGTCACGTGTCCCTATTTAGTCTTCCGTTAGAGTGAAGGGCATATATGCTCTAGTTTTTTGGACGGCAGGGGCACCAATGTCCCAAAAGTATGACGGAGGGCATCTGCATACCATTTACGATAATTTGGAGGTATATTTAATTTGTCCTTTTTCCCTTCTTTTTATAAAGGAATTTGAAATTGTGGAGATAAATTTTGTTTTAGTATAATAGTTTGGAAATAAGATACGAAAGATAATATACATTAGGTAAGTTCCGTGCAAGATTGATCGAGAATGCATGTAGGGAGTTTCGAATCTGAGAGTTTTGAGACTCATGAGAGATCATTGAATCCTTTATTGAAGGTAGGGTTAGGGATGGTATGGTATAATATGTTGAAACTTTGTAAGGTTGGGGATGATATGGTATGATATGTTGAAACTTCAGTTATAATAACTAGTCAAACAAGGTGTAAAGGATAAATTTATGAGATAGGTCAAACAAAGTGTAAAGGATAAATTTATGAGATAATACGAGTTATGGACTTGAAATATTACGATAATTAGTTTGTTGTATTCATAATTATTAATATCACAAGCCTAGCAAGTTTTCCTCACGCAATGAATTTAATTAGGCGCATCCAAGTATGTGTACTTATCTTGATTTGGTAGCAAATTAAGTGCAAATTTAGTTTGTCAATAGTATTAGGAAAACAAATACTGTTAATTATTATTATTATTATTATTATTATTATTATTATTATTATTAATATTATTATTATATATATCAACCTAAAATTACGATAAAGATCACCGCATAAATTTAAAATTTTGAATCTATCTTAACGTGATATCACATATCTAATTTTCCATGAATTAGCCACTATGATAAGTCAATGAAGTCCTCACTTCTTAGTAAGAAAATTCTAAGAAGGGACAAATTAAAGGAAAAAGAGACAATAATTGATTTAAATAAGGAATATCCGGATAAATTAAAGGATAAAATCCTTGATCAAGATTATATATACATTGCGGCTCAATATGCACTATGTATATATATATATTTTTTAAAAGGTGTGATATTAAGTGACAGAGGGTGGGTCGATGAGGACAGATAAATAGGATTATTGTCAAATTTTTGAAGATGAGGTACATATGATATTTTAGACAAATTTCACATCAAAATGAGAGAGAAAAGTAAAAAACGTGCTTTATAAAAATATTAAAGATGTCCATCAATTTTGACTCTCGATTTTTTATCTGCTTTTAATAGCACATCCATATCGACCCATAAAAAGAGGGATTCTAGAAAGCATTTTTGTTTGTGAATTAGATTCATGGACGAAGAGTTCTTCAAAGTTAGTAAAAGATCACCAAATATATGGAGACATCTTGTTTATCAAATATATATATTTGATGTCTTTTCAATTAGTTCTTCAATTGAAATTAAATATGATGGTGTTGAAGAATAAAAAAAATGTTCCACATCAATAGTTATAAGGTTAATGAGATGTGGCGATATTTTATATATTGAGCAAATCTCTTCTCTTCGAACTAGTTTTTAAAACGCGAGTTAGATCTTAAGATGAACAGTATTATCTCATCCAATGTTGAGCTTCCAAATTAAATAATTGTTCACGTTTTATATGTTCAATCCTAAAAGGTGAGATAGAGATGTTGAAGAATGAAAAAAAGTCTCGTATTGATAGTTAATTTAGGTCCAAGACCTAATTTTACTGTAGGATGAAACATAAGATTCCAAAAATGTGGTGGAATTTTTTTATGAAAAGTAATTGAATTAGATTCATGGATGAACAATTTTAGAATTATTGCCATTGGCCTAATTTTTAGTAGTGGATTTATAAAGTTAGTTTAAACTCACTACCTAAAATTGTATCAAAATATTCCTGGCTAATTGTAAATGGGTATAAAAGAAGATCCATTTTTTGCTACTAACCTTCAAACACAAGTAATTAAAAAAAGCATAATTGTGACACTAATATTTGCTAATTTTCGACTTTAGACACTCATCCTTTAATTTCCATTTAAGAAAAAAATATGACAAGAAAAATAAAAGACTTAAGGCTATGTTTGTTATCGAAGAAAAATATTTTTAATTTTATCATATTTAATTGGAAATTTTTTGAAAAATATAACCTTTTTGATCGGAGCATGAAAAAGAAGTTACATAAGTGAAACTCGATTGTCTCATTTCCATACCCTTCTCCTCCACCCCACAATATTTGCATAGATTATACATAAATAGATCTGAAATAATACATTTTGTTTACCTATGTAGCACACACTAAATAAGTAAAAAAAAATAAAAAAATTCTAAGTATATTTTTTTTAAAAAAAAAAAGCGGTAATAAGTTCATACTAATTGTCTTCTTCGCAGCCTCCAACACATTCTATTTTACTGGCATAGTCAGAATTTGAAAATTTATAAATTCAAAATTCTAGCTAGTCATTTTAAGCAATTGAGTTCTAAATTAATAATTGTATATATTCAATGAATTTTCAAGATAAACATAGAGTTTGGATCAAAGTTATTCTCGTTATCAAACTCTCCCCCTAACACTCCCACCTCGTCCTTAATGTTTGAATAGTTATGTATAAATATTTTTGAGATAATATACTAAATAAGTAACAAAAAATCATTTATCTTTTAAAGAAATATTTTCCTTTTCATGCCAAACACATCCTTATTTCCCTTTGAAAAAAAAAAGAAATTATATTGTAAGACAAAATAGATGAAGACAAATGGCAATGAACCCAACATCACAAATATTATAGAGAATAATATGTTCTTTTTCCTCATCCATAAACTTCCAGAAGATTATGATTCTTAATTGATGCATTTCAAGAATCAGAATTTTATTACCAGAAAATAAATTTTTATATATATATATAAAAAGATTTTATAGTACGACAATAAGATGAAATATCCTTCGACATTACAGCATTATATTATTCCAAATTATCGGACACTAGTAATTCATATTTATGGTGCCACATTTTAATTTCTTAGGGTCTAAGTATGTATTTTAAAAAAAGAAATGTCTATATGATAATTAGGTCACTTATAAAATAAAAATAATAGTTTTTCATCTATACATTTTATTTTTGTTTAGTATGTTTCAAAAAGAATATCGATTTTAATAAATTTCTTAATTGTATATAATATGACATGCGACATGTAAAGTCTTTTCTATGATAAAATTTAAAGGACATTTTGATACATTATTGTACCCCTTTAATTTAAAACTACTATATTTAAACATATATCATTATTTACATTAGACTTTGTAGACCCATCAAATAAATAACTTACCTTGCTATATTATTTTAAAATACATATATTGATAGTACCAAAAGAAATAATCTTTATATATATATATATATGCGATTAATACATTGACAGTTCTTTAAATTTGTTGGTAATTTTCATTTAAACACTCGAATTATGCCTTGTTTCAATTAACCAGTTGAGCACATAATAAATTGTTCCTATATCTGACACTTTCAGTTCAAATTTTGAAGATTCTTTTGTGCACATGCTTTCTCAAATATTTTATTGCATAGATAAGTTAACCATTTAATTAAAAGATGTGATCACCTCTTTTAATTATATATGAATTAACCTCAATTTTAAGTTGTAGAACTTTAGGTTTGTTAGTTATTGAGAATGATGTCTACAATATAAAAAAATAACATATTTTATGTGGTTAACTTATCTATATAATAAAACATGATGTCCAAACATGTGCTAAATTGTAACAAACCACAGTTCAAATTTCTATATAAAATTTACGATCAAATTTAAAAGTTTATCGATATATCGAACCATATATATATAATGTTTCTTTTCATGCAGACATGTAGCTGGCTAGGCACTAAAATTACCAAAGATTATTGTTCTTAAATACACGTGTATTCAAGAATCTAAATATTCTAATCCATAACCTTCCATGTTCTTTTTAAATTATGGGGTAGGCATACCAAAATTATGCAAAGATAAAAGCATATACTTAAAAAAATAAAATACATGGTAGCCATAAATTATGCTACTTTAAAAAAAAATAAAAAAATAAAGTTGTCGTGGAAATACATTAATGAAAAAAGCATATGCTATAAATGAATCATTTATCCATATATATCCATTTAATTTTGAAAATGAGAAAAAAAATCACTTTTTAAGTCAAGGGAAATATAATTAGGGATATTCTCTTTATTGATAAAATATGAATGGCATGTAATCACAATCCAAGAATCATATGCTTAAAGAATTTGGTTACTTTGAAGCTTAAGTAATACATTATATATTTGTGAATTTGTGAAGAATATAATTTATTTATTTTTTGAATTCATACTTTTTTTATATAAAAAAACACATCATGTTAGGGTATATAGACCCTTGGTGTGGGAGAACTTATCGTTAAACATAAGGAATCATTATTGTCATTTTCTCACATTCTGTGTGGTGCGTACCACATAAATTAAATTGTCATGTTTCATGATCGTAGACCTCTTAATTCAATCAATGTTAAGTTTGACTACGTCCGCAACTGATTACTTATTAAAATATCGAACAGAAAATGAAAAGTCGTACTATAACAATTATAAATATATCTTCATCACGAAGGTTAATCTAGTTAACTCCTCCTTCCGGGAATTCGGTCCGGGAAGGTATGCCTTACCCGTTCGTGACCATTTGGAACACAAACGGGAAAATCGAATGGGTTGGGGTTGCACTAAATTGAAAGACAATTTATAATGTTCCTTTAATTTCGACCTAAATGGATTCCACATAATATATATTATGTAAAAGTAATTTATTTTTTTCATAAAGTAATAAACTCAAAAAGACAGTCAATAACCAATTGAAAACTTTCACTAAAGGTACTGCCATCTTTTCTTCTAAAAATATTTTAGTGCACAAAATTAAATTTAACTCTCTTTATTGTATATATAAGGTCAAAATATAGCTTAAAGACATATTTACTTATCATTCAAATACCTTAACTTGTTTAAAATTACTTTATTTTTTCCAATTAATTATCTAAACTAGTTCAAAATACAAGAGTCAAAACACTTATAATTTTAACTATATGAGTTTGGAATATATACTCTTTAAATTTTAAAAACAAAATTTACATAATCGAAAACTACAAGAGAGATACTACATATCAACACAACTACTGATTCATGAATATTTTTGAAAATGTTGATCCTTTAAACAACAACACCTTTGCATAAAATGAGCTGGAAGGAATAGTATTTTAAACACCTCAAAGATCATGATTTTCTCTATTTTTTTTCTCAAGGCGTTGATGATACTGATGAAATCAATGGTGGATCTAATACGACTTCATGAATCATGACAATTCATTAGCTTTTGCTATATGAACTTAAGGCGTTGATGGTACTGATGAAATCAATGGTGGATCTAATATGACTTCATAAATTATGACAATTCAATAGCTTTTGCTATACGAATTCACAAACTTCAAAATTTTGAATCTGTTTCTAAATAAAACTTTATAAAATTGCGAACCAAAATATTAAAACGGAACAAGTAGAAATGTCTTTTAGGTTATAAATCCTATAGGTATAAACTTATCTCAACTAGGAGATATGCAATGATTACAATTTACATGCGTGGTAATTATTTGACAAGATATATAGAAAACGTACGTAAGAGGGCCTAGCAATAAACACCAAATTTAGAAATGCAATCCAACTCATGACCATGATTCTACTGGTCTGTCATTGGATTAAATTTTTTAACGAGTCGCTTGATACGCGGAATAATGTTAGATATTGTAAAATAAGTTTGGAATAACATTTATATTTATATTTAATTGACGGTTGATAAATTTATATTGTCAATTAAATGTAGTATAAATTTTATTTCAGACTTAATCATGTGATATTTCATCTTATTCCATTCAATTTAAGTGATTTTTGGCAATTTACTTTTATTCGTGTAGTTATTATTTTTCCGTGTTTGGCATTTGTTGCGTAACCTTTTTTTGGAGAACTTTTGTAATCCTCTTATTGTTATATGGGAGCTATTTGAAGGGTTTTCGCGTTAAATTTAGTGTGTGTTTTTTTTTCTGATTTTCTCTTTCCGTCATAACATTTTGGTACATGCATGGGATGAAGTGAGATACAACAGAATTAAGTTTGAGATAAACTTATACGATATTTGATTAACGATATAAATTTATATTGTCAATCAAATGCAGTATGAGTTTTATCTCAGACTTAATTATGAGATATTTCATCTTATTCCATTTAAATTGAAATAAATTAATGTCAAGATTGTAATCTCAAAACTATAATCTCAATTTAATTTAATCCGCGTACCAAGCGTACACTATACATGATAATTCAACCACGTGCCTATGTTCCTTCATTATAAACCCTTCACTTAGAATAGTATTTTATTGAACTGTTTTGTACTAATAAAGTCACAATATTTTGGAACCTCAACGTCAGCCAATATATTTTTCTACGTCGTCATATCATTTTTTTGACAATAGAGAAATTTCTGAGGGTTAAAGGTGTAAGATTCGAGACTCGTTAAATAATGAATCTATCCTTTTATCCTTTTCGATTTGTTGAAGCATATCACATATGATTATCTTATTAAAAAAATTTAATGATTAGTTAAAAAGAACATATGTGTATTTACTTAAATATATTCTTAACACGACTAAATGTTATAAATAATCATGTTGTTTTTCTGGGCATGATTTGATGAGTTAAATCTTGAGGCCATTTTAATAATTGGTGCATATAGTTTTTCGAAGTTAAAAGTGAAATCGATCATATGATTAATGGATGTGCTAAATTAATCACATCATTGAAAATTGGAGAGAATTAAGTGTAACTATATTGCATGTGCTAAATGGATATATATAAGTAAAAAAAGAAAAAGTTGGTTATTAATTCTTCATATGTTTAATTTTGTGTCCTAGATTGTTGTTATAATCTATTTTTATTTTTGGTATTCGGTGATCGTATTGGAGTCCACCTATTTTAAATTTGAATCGCGTAAGGCTCCATTTGGGGGCCAAAGCGCTCCCTCCGTTTTAATTTATTTGTCCTATTTTGACTTAGTGCGACATTTTGGAAAGTAAATAAGACTTTTGAATTTTGTGATCTTGAATTAAAGATATGTCAAATGTACCAAAATGTCCTTTAATCGTGTGGTAAGATATTTTTTAAATTATTTTAATTAATCACCCTGAAAAAAATTGAATTTTTTTTCTCCCTACTATAAAGTATGTCCCTAGCTCATTTAGGCTGTAGACTTTAATGTCAAGAGAATTTTCTGTCCCTTTTAAAACTTGAAAAAGAAAAAACTAATTGCTTCTTAAACCTAGAAGGTTAAGAATTTGGTGGAATAATTATAACCTTCTATAAGTATAATTATTTAGTAAACATATAGTTAATTTCATGAATGAAATGATGTATAAAAGATTTTCATGAATATGATGTTTGGCTTAAAATACTTATGATTTTAAAAGTTTCAATAGTTAAGTTATTTTCCTACTCAAGTCCAACAATCCTACAAGATACAAATATTCCACATTAGATAAGCAATATTTATCAATATGGGTCGTGAACTTGTGGCAGAATGGTTCGGAGTTTTTCCGTCTTTAATTAATCAGATATCTCAGTTTTAAATGGAAAAATGAAATTGTTGAGACTGCCATTCTAGAAACGGGACCTAGTAATAAGTGAATTTTGATTTAGTCAGACCACAATATAAGTATGAAACATCAGATAAATTAAATTTTAGCTACTAATTTTTTCCTTCTTAGATTGTACTACAAATACAACATGAAGTATATTATTCCTTTTCAAATATCCAATAATGGTATATATATATATATATATATTATTCTACACATTATAAGTGTCTACTTATTGAAATAGTTATTCTTTCTTTCACTTATAGAGAGGAACAAATTAAGTACTTGTTCCCTTGCTAGTTGTAACAACAACTTGACTATAAGTGTCTTGGTTCAATATTGTATACTTGTTTACATATCAACCTCAAATTAAACTCTCAAGAGATCACGAAAATGACTCGATTTGATGTTGTGTACATATATCTGGTATTCAAAATTCACTTGCCTGACTAGTTTTTACTTCACATTGTATATGACTGTTTTAAGAAAAAATGTGTTATCTGCTAGATATTTCTTGACCATAATTAAGCTTATTCTCCGTAGCTAATAATGCAAACTCAATTTTTACATATCAACCTCAAATTAAACTCTCAAGAGATCACAAAAATGACTTGATTTGATGTTGTGTACATATATCTGGTATTCAAAATTCACTTGCCTGACTAGTTTTTACTTCACATTGTATATGATTGTTTTAAGAAAAAATGTGTTATCTGCTAGATATTTCTTGACCATAATTAAGCTTATTCTCCGTAGCTAATAATGCAAACTCAATTATTTTGGTTCTTTTTCAGATTTTATCAAGTGTAACACTTAATAAAATATACATAAAATCATATTCCTTTCTAGTCATCCAATGGGATATTCCAATATTCCATTATTTTCTACGTATTTTCGAATAGTACTTATTCTTCAGCACTAATTCTTTATTTAAACATGACAACTTTTTTTTTAAATATTTTTTAATTGTCATCTAGTATTTGAAGTTGATTATCCAATTAGTTCACATTTGGGCTAGGAAGGAGAGATCTTATCTGTTCCACAATATTTTTAGGGGTCGATATGATAACTTAACATGACATTCGAGCTTAATTCAATTTCAAAAACTAATTCATAGTTAAAGAGAATGATTATCCAAGTCTGTATATATAAGCAGACCACCGATCCATTACTTAATTGATGTGGAATCCACTCTAACATTTTTCTTCACGTTTAGAGCCAAAGTAAAGTGCTGATCGGAAGCCCAAATAATATGGATTGACCTGAATCTAATACCATGTAAAGTACGACCAAATGAGCCTAACTTAACTCAAAAAATTAGTTTATAAAGGTGGATTGTGTTCAAGTCGTTATAAACAGACCATTAGTTCATTACCCAACTAATATGAAACTCCAACCTACTCTAACATGTGTTACATCTGAAAAATCCTAAGTAGAGGGAACAAAAATAACTCGACGTTGCATATTTATCTCAAACTCTAGAGCCACAGTAGCCTATACTCCATATAAGCTAATCAATCGTATAATATGATTTTGATTCATAATCGTACAAATATCTAAAATGTCACATAAATCGAAACAGACGAAACAAATTCTTAAATCGCCACATAAGCTAATGATACTTGTGAATAAGAACACGTAAGCGCCACGTGTAATTATCCCTCCACTAGTGCATCTGTCACTACTTATATGTGGGGAAACTATATTGGAATATAAACAAGAACATATCTTTGAGTCAGCCCACCTGAGAGATGGAGCTTTCAATTTTCCACATCGATACAATCGTCCGTTTGACCATGAATAATTTTTATTACGTTATAATTTTTTGAACTTTAATTTGAAAAATCCTAAATTATTTTTATATTTTTCCAAATTATAACCATGTTCAGATACAATTTTAATTTTTTTTTTTTTAATTTCACATTTTTTTATGTTCAAACGTTTTATACGTTGTTATCGGTTAAAACAGCAAAAACACGGCTACGGATCTGGAATATTTTTCTTTTGTTGTAACTTAGCATATTATATCATGCTGACAATTTGGTGGGAATTTCGTGGCATGTGATATATAATATTACTATACCACTACTTTTTTTTTCCTTTAACTTTTTATATATTTTTTAATAATCATGATATTCGAAACAATCTATTTTAGTAAAATGTACTACTTTTCATCCACACAAATAAATCTTTTATGAAGGGAAAGAAATTAATATGGATCGTTTATAACGTGTTTTTGGGTGTGTTTATTAGTAGGGAGAAAAATGTTTTCAATTAATTTGACTAATCGATCATGAAAAATTTGAAAAATATTTTTCTCATATCAAATATATATGTCTTTGATGATTCTCCATTTACATTTTTCTATAACCTTAAAATTTGAATAAGTTTGTGTATTTTGACTATTTTACTAGATATATGCTATATATATACCTTCGATCAATATGAAATTGGATAATCTTCTCCATCAAAATTTAGATGGGGAAGAAATTAATCACCTAAAGCGTATTTTGTCTCTGTTGGTCTCCATAACTTATTATATATTCTTTTTATAATAATGATAATCGAGTCAATTTACATGAATATTTGTTATTTTCTACCGACACAAAATTAATAATTCTCTCCGGCATATGAAATAAGTATAAGTTACCTAACATATTTTATGTCGGAATCTACGTCCCATTACATCACGTACTTTCTTTTTGGTAAATACTCCATTCGTTTATATTATTTGTTCATGTTTGATTTATCACACTTTTAAAAATTAATAAATAAAACAATAATTATATTATATCATTTTCAATTATTATAATTATCTAAATTTTGATAATGAATTGTTACTTAATAATGACGATAAAATAGATATAAAATAATAAATTATATCTTAATTTTTTAAAATTGAACAAGTAAAAATAAACTGAAGGAGCATATATAATAGTAAAAATTCCAGCATAATGGTTGTTTTATTTGATTCTCATGCATACTTGTATCCAACAAGATTTTATTCTTAAATATCAACATGTGTCCTTGTAATTAATTAAATAACTTATTATATGCTTGATTAAAGCTGTTAATTGTTAAATATAAATCGATTGCAAAAATTTCTACAATAATCATAGGGATCAAGGCTAAAGTCTTATTAAAATAAGACTACTTAAATATAGTTAGAGTATCTTTTTTATCAACCAAAACTTTCTCTTTAGAATGGTTTTATCACTTTATTATTTTATATAGGAAAAAGGGTTTGAAATACATTTGAACTTTGACCGAAATTGTTGTAACAATCCCAAATTTTGAGTAGGACCTATTACTCATCTGCTTTATTTAATAGTGTATTTTAAAGGTATATATGTGCTCACGTGGACACATTACTATTTATAATAATGCAATATTTATGATGTCCATGTGGGCATATATATACCTTTAAAATACACTATTAAATAGTGCAGGGATAAAAGGTCATTTTCAAAGTTCGATATTATTACAACAATTTCGGTCAAAGTTCGAATATATTTCAGACATTTTTCCCTTTTATACAAGAAAAACTAACAAAACACAAATTAAAGAAAAAGAAATATGACTTGAGAATCAAACCAAGAAATACAACCTAAAAAAAGCTTATGAGAAAAATAATAATCAAAACTTCATTTCAAGATACAATGACAAAATTGCATTAAAAAACATAAATAGATAAGATCTTTTGGAGAAGAAAGTGGAGAGAGATTTAGGGGATTCTTTTCTTTTTTTAAATATTTTTTAAAAAAATTATCTTCATTTCCTAAAATGTAGTTAAATAGTTATATTAATTATAGTTATTTAAAAAGAGAGAGAAGCAGTTCATGTTTAATACAAAATAATCTTAATATGTTAGAACTTGTAATTAAATTGATATTTTTAATAACTATTAAAGATTTATTTATAACTAGTAATATAAAGTCTTAAATACATATGTGGTGTGATTTTTTTATTTTTCAAAACAAAAAATAGGACAAACAAATTTTATAGCTAAATTAAAAAATTCATCGTTAATATTATTTAGAAATTGATTAACTATAGATTATCAAAAAAATATTATATTAGCTACGAATAATATTGCAAAAAATAAGAAATTTATAACTAATTCTTTCCGTTTTTTAGAAATGACGTACACTTGCATATCATATCACTCCATGTCTAAATAAATAAATATATCCCCCAAAAAAGGCAACAAAGTAAATAGTAATTTAAAGTAGTCATTGAGTGTATATATATTATATAAAGGTCCTTGCTTCGTTAAAAAAATATTTAGAGTATGTGTTGCATTAATTCAAATTGTAAGAAATGAATGATACATTTTTGTATCTCTTTAAAAAAATCGATGGAACTCACAATTCTCCACAGTATTTATGTATCTAGGGCAATCCTATCAAACATTTGTGAGAAATTAATAGTCGATATGTCACTTTTTCTTCCTTAGAAAATTAGGTTTTTTAGTCTAAAGTATATAAAGATAAAATAGTAGTCCTACTTACATTGGCAAATTTCACTTAAAAGAAACTTTTTCCAATTTATATACCAAATTATTGGATAGAAAGTTAGTAGGCCATTAAACATCGTTTAGTTCTTTTAGCAGTATTATTATTATTATTTACATAATTTCTTATTTTTTTTATTAATTTTATTATTATTTGTTGTTTCCTTTACCCTAATTATCATATTATTTAGGCTGAGGATTTATCGAAAATGATCTCTTTGCCAACACAATATACGAGTAATTAAAATTTTGCATTCTTCCCTAGACCCTATTTGTGAAATACATCGAATATATTATTGTTGTATCAATATGGGATGTGTTAGTCCAAATTGCATCAAATGAAACCAACATTGGTAAGTAATAAATTTGGATGGTCCATTATTAGAGGGTCAATAAAGAGGATGTCAAAAAAATAAAATAATTGATGAGCACTTATTTGAAAAAAATGGCCTAAAAAGTTCTAAACATTGAATTCCTACACTAACTTTTAATACAAAACAACAAAATCTTACATTTTTTTTGTTAGTTAAAGTAGGGAAAAGAGGGTAACATTACTAAAAATAAAGTATTTTTTTTAATTATCTTAGATGTAAGTGGAAATCAGTCTAGTCTAATTAGAGTTAAGCTATGTGTTTATGTTAATTTTATTTGGCCAGTAAACAACATACTCAATAAGAAACTCTTGAGATTAATTAACATAAACTTCATGTTCATGATCTTAATCTAGTTTCCTTCCTTTATCGAAAACAATTCAATCGAACATTTAGTATTATAGAAGCATAACGATTAGTGATAGACTAGTTTAACTTCTTTTTCTTCTTACCTGGTGTTCGGTATCTATATTGGAATCTGATTAAATCTAGATTCACGTCGGAAAGTTCCACATTGAGGGTTAAAGCGCTTGCTAACAAAGGCGACTCCATACCCAGGTGGACTTGAACTCGAGACCTCTGGTTAAGGATAAGTAACTAACAACAAACTTTTGAATTAAAAAAAATTGTAATTCAAAGTTTGTCCACCACTTATTGGATCTCTCTTTCTCTTTTTTTCATCTAACCATCTGATATTCGAAATTCACTGATCTGATAAAAAAAGGAAAACACTATGTTATTAGGAGAGTCGAACCAAGTCGAGACCTCTAATTAAGAGTGAAGGGATCACATCCATCACACCACATCCGATAACACTCATTTGATTTCTTCGTGACTAGTTAAGTGTGAATTACGTGATGTACTTTAAACGTTATGAAAAGTTGTAAAACAAAAAAACTGAAATTTTACTAAAGAAAAGAAGATATAAAGGGAAGTAAAGTTAGTACCATGTTTGTTTGTTTTTACATTATAGTATAAAATGTAAAATCACTAATATAAAATGTATTATCACAAGTGGAATAAGCATAGTATAACCATTGGATATTATTTGAATTGTGCTATTTAGAATCTTGTACCATTCAAAAATAATAATAATTAAATTCCCTTTTCCCTCTCCTTAAATATTTCAATATTTTCCTTCATTCCAAACACACTTCACTTGCATTTTTTGCCATTTTCTTTGCAAAAAAATATGGTGAAATTTTCTAAACAATTTGAAGGACAATTAGTTCCTGAATGGAAAGAAGCTTTTGTTGATTATTGGCAATTGAAAAAAGACCTCAAGAAAATTCATCTTCTTAACAATAATGTTAATAACGCAAACAAAAAGAGCTCTTTTTCGCGTAACATTTATACCTCTCTTAGGAAATTACCTTTGTTTGGACCTCAACGTCGCGAAAATGGGATCATTCAAGTACTTGATCAACCTTTGTGCTTTTTTTGTTCTGTTTCTTAAGTTGTTAACTTGATTTTAACGTGGATTTTGATCGATTTTAGGTTCATACGAAGCTTGGACAAACTTTGAGTAAAGGAGATTTGTATGAGACTGAATTGTTGGAGCAATTTGCTGATACTGAATCTGCTGCTGAGTTTTTCGCGCTTTTAGACCTTCAACTTAACAAGGTGAACCAGTTTTTTCGAACTAAGGAGAAGGAGTTTATCGAAAGAGGGGAGTGTTTGAAGAAGCAAATGGAGATTCTTATTGAGCTCAAAGATGCATTGATCAAACAACAATATGATAAAGGAACTTCTTCAGGCCAAAATATCAAAGATGATGAGTCAATCTCAGCCACCATTTCTTGTGGTAACAGAGCTTCCCCTGTTTTCACTCTGTTTTCATGTTTTTTTTAGTCTCCGTGACTTCGTCCACGTTGCTCAGATTCTTCAAAAATATCGTTGCATGTGTGTCGGATCCTTCCAAAAATATGCATGTTTTAAAGATATGACACGTGTGTGACAACATTTTCCAAGGGTCTTGAACATCTTTTTTGGTTTGGAACTCACATTGGGGCAAGACTAATCAGATCACTGCTAGGATTTTTTCAATACTCAGGACTTGAACTGATACCTCTGGTTAAGGATGGTGGGATATTATTTATCTAATCGCAATCCTTGGTAGTTTATTTACATTTTCATAATTGAATATAGGGAGTAATACTTTTTTTTTCCTTTTTCTTGAGATTTTTTTACTTTGCATTGAAATATTCTTAGCATTTATTCATACTTTCTAAGTTGTTACATGATTGATTGATTTTATATATCATATGTATAGAGGACATAGGAATCTAGAAATCAATTTCATGATATATATGTTATTCCTCCAAGTTGAAGCAAAATGTTTATTTAAGCGCATTTATACCACTAGACAGACTTTCTACCGACTTTTTATTAAGGAGGGCTAGGACTTAGCTTACGAATTGTAATGAAGCAAAATGTTTGAACTAAAACATTTTTTGTTTTTGTTTTTTGGCAATAGATGAAGAGTCCAACAAAGACAGAACAGAACAAGAACAGGACATTGAGAACTCAATAGATCAAGTGATACTAGACTCTCCAAGATCAAGTGAGCTAGGCAATCCAACTAACATCAATACAGAAGACAATAAATCGAAGAGTTCATCTGAACGAGTGATCAATAACCAGGGAAAAAGCTTAAAGATTCACATTCCTCTAACGAATCCAACACGAACATTCTCAGCTATAACTTACTTGTTTAGGGATGATATGATCAATCAATCCTCCAAGAAATGTGGTCCTAATGGACAGAAAAAATTGCACATCAATAGAACAAAGCTAAAACACGCGGAGAAGATGATTAGAGGAGCCTTCATTGAACTCTACAAGGGACTAGGATACCTTAAAACTTATCGGTATGCTACTCAAGTAACTACTCGTTCGATTAACAATTAGTTTTCTTTTTACAAAACAATTTAACATGTTGAAATCTTTATAGGAACTTGAACATGCTTGCTTTTGTAAAGATCTTGAAGAAATTTGACAAAGTAAGTAATTTTTTTTCTTCTAGCTCTCCATACTTAACTTTTACTATGTCTTAAGTTAACTTTTTTCATGTGTTTTTTCCTTTTTTCATAGGTTACAAACAAACAAGTTCTTCCTATTTATCTAAGAGTTGTGGAGAGCTCTTACTTCAACAGCTCAGACAAGGTAAATTTAACTTTTTGGAGATGAAAATGTAGCAACATGACATTGTTTGTGTTAGTGTTGTTTGGTACTAAATTCCAAATAGATATCCCATCAAAGAAACATCATAAGATTATTCTTAGACAGTACTAAGTGGTCATATATTAAAGAGGGAAATTCTACAAAAGTTATAGCTTTATAGTATTTGATAAGATATTGTTGTCTCACACATTATACATTTTTGTTACATAGGCTTTGAAGTTGGCTGATGATGTTGAGGAGATTTTCATCAAACACTTTGCTGAAGATGATAAAAAGAAGGCTATGAAGTACTTAAAGCCAACTCAGAAAAAAGAATCTCATGCTGTTACCTTTTTCATCGGTGAGTTTCATTGAAAAATCACACTGTATATTCATATACAGTAAATGATGAACCCTCTTGATGAAAATTGTCTCCGACACAGATTGGAAGGACCTAAAAGGAAACATCCAAGATATAATATAACATAAGTGGCTTCTTTTTTGAGTTACCACTTCTTTTATTGGATAGCCAAATAAAAACAAAGAGTCTATCAACATAAAAAGGGCCATGTGATGCAAAAGTAGACTTAAGGGTCCACTTTTTTTCAGCAGTGGAGGACAATGAAATCTCCATTTTAGGTCATTATCATGTAATTGACCAAAAAAATGTTCAAACTTTTAAAGAACTTTCTAAGTGTTCAAAAGACAATAGTGTTTAGTTTTTCTAAGGTTTGTTGTACCTCTCATGTTCGCAAAAATCTATGTTGCTCAGACTCTTCAAAAATGTTGTAGGGTGTGTGACGAATCCTCCAAAAGTTACATATTTTTGGAGGATCTGACACTGGTGTGACAGGATGTGTGTAGAGTCTGAGCAACATAGGCCAAAATGAAACTTGTAACACTGGCCTAATGTTGAAAGAACAATGGAAAATGGAACAAGATTTGACATTAACAAGATGATGTTGATCTAATTTGAACTTCTAAATAGTGACTGAGATTGGCTTCATGATTGGCTTTCGAAAACAGGTTTATTCGGAGGATGTTTCATAGCACTTTTAGTTGGATATGTGATCATGGCTCATATAACAGGACTGTATAGACCTAAATCTGATACAATCTACATGGAAACTGTCTATCCTGTTCTCAGGCAAGCGTTCGATTATGGTTCAAACAATTCAAATGCTATTTAACTCGTAAAGTCTTAGGAATTTCTTCGAAACATCTAATGGAAAGTACACTGATGATTGTGCAGCATGTTCAGCTTAATGTTCTTGCACTTCTTTCTGTATGGATGCAACATATTTATGTGGCGAAAGACTCGTGTAAACTATAGCTTCATCTTTGAGCTAGCTCAAACTAAGGAACTCAAGTACAGAGATGTGTTCCTTATATGTACTACATCGATGACTGCTGTTATCGGAGTCCTGTTTCTTCATCTAACACTTGTAGCAAAAGGGTATTCCTATAATCAAATTCAAGCAATTCCTGCCCTCCTATTATTGGTAATTTTCTTACTATAAACAAAAAAAATCAATTTTTTTTGGCTATTTCGACTCAATATATGCATAAGTATAATCACAATTGTTTTTAACAGGTCTTTATTTTGCTGCTGGTGTGCCCATTCAACATCATATACAAATCTAGCCGTTATCGATTCATTCGTGTTATAAGGAACATCATGTTTTCACCTTTGTATAAGGTTGTCATGTTAGACTTCTTCATGGCTGATCAACTTTGTAGCCAGGTTAGCAAGAAACATCAGTACATTAAATAGGCATAATACATACACAAACGCTCAAATTTGACCTCAACTGACAAGTAAGCACTCCAACTTCGAGAGTGCACACTGTCAACTAAACACTCCAACTCGTCCACATTACATCTCAGGGACACACGATGCTTACATGGCATGTAAATTTTGGAGGTGTCTAGATGATCATTCTGTAAGTTGGAGTGTTCAACTGACACAGTGGGGACGAGTTGAGGTGCATGTCTAGATATGCATACTCAAAGTTAAGAGTGTTTACTTGCAAGCTGAGGCCAAGTTTGAATGTCTGTTTAAGTAGCATTCTTTCAGTACTATTAACATATCGAACATTTTCTGATGTTAGTTTTCCGTTACCTAAACAGGTTCCAATGCTAAGAAACCTTGAATATGTAGCATGCTATTACATAACTGGAAGTTACAAAACTCAAGATTATGGATACTGTATAAGGACAAAATATTATAGAGACCTTGCTTATGCAGTTTCTTTCTTGCCATATTACTGGAGAGCTATGCAGGTTTTTTTAACAACTTCCCTTTTTCAAGATTTAAACTTTTGAACTGATTTTCATAGAAAAAACTAAATCGAATACGATATCTTTGCAGTGTGCACGAAGATGGTTCGATGAAGGACACAAAAGCCACCTAGTCAACTTAGGAAAATATGTGTCTGCAATGTTGGCTGCTGGTGCAAAAGTTGCATTTGAAAAAGAAAAGAATATGGGATGGCTTTGTTTAGTTATAGTCATGTCAAGTGTTGCAACTGTATACCAATTATACTGGGATTTTGTTAAAGATTGGGGCTTGCTTCAATGTCATTCCAAGAATCCTTGGTTAAGGAATGAATTGATGCTACGACGAAAATTTATCTACTACTTCTCCATGGTACTAACTCCTAATACTATGTTGCTTAGACTTTACTAAAATGTTGTCGTACCTGTGTCAAATCCTCAAAAAATGCACTACTTTTGGAGGATTAGACGTATACTAGTTGTCGTTTTTTGAAATGTGTATGTTGTTGTAGGGATTGAACCTTGTACTGAGACTAGCATGGTTACAAACAGTACTTCATTACAATTTTGGAACTGTAGACTACAGGGTAACAGGGCTATTTTTAGCAGCCCTTGAAGTCATTAGAAGAGGACATTGGAACTATTACAGGTGATTTTTGGATTTCTCGATTTATACTGTCAGTGTATATAAGTTAAAATCGTGTTTTTTTTTTCTAATATGGACATTGTTTTCAATTGTTTAACAGGTTGGAGAATGAGCATCTAAATAATGCAGGGAAATTTAGAGCTGTTAAGACAGTGCCACTTCCTTTTCATGAAGTAGATGAACAAGATTGAATTATTCCAATTTGCAACAAAAAAATGTTATCATATTGAACAAGTTGATAAATTGTCAAATTGTTCTCTATTCCCTCTCTCTTTTTTTTTTCTTTTTTTTTTTTGATATTTTGGTTGGCCTGTGTAATATGTGCTATTTCTATCTAGGAAATAATCACACTTGTAAAATATATAAATTCTTCTAATGTGAATGAAAATGACGTTCTCTTTTTTGCGTCAATCTGGAATTATCTTATCGCGCACTGTAACACAGCAACATAAAAATGATAGTTTCGTATCCAAGTAGAAATTAGTTTGTTTTTTTTCAATTCATATACATGAAAATTCAAATATATTTTTATTTTGTAAAGAGGATGGTATTTAAGAGATGAAATGAAAAAAATCAAAATAAAATCTATTTTTCCTTTAAATTCCTTTTCTCAATTCTTGAAAAAAAAATAAAAAAAATAAAAAAACATATATATATATATATATATATATATATAAAGTTACACATAATTCCAATTAAGCCGCAGCTTCAGCTTTCTCTGTTCTTGATTCTTCTTTCAATGGCTATATCCATAACAGGAAACAGCAAAATCTTCCATAATTTCAATTCTTGTAGTTCTTTATCTGTTAGCAGCACCAAAACCCATGTGCCCATTTGTTCTCTTCAGTTCCCTTCTTCCTCCAGACCTAATTCCTATCATTTCTGTATCAAATCCACAAGGTGAGCTTCTATTCATCATGTTTTTTTCCTAATTTCATTCTTTTATTTCATGGGGTTTGTCTTTTTGGTTCTTTTTTTATGCCCCAGTTTGAAGTTTGGTAGAAAGATCTTAGCTTTACTGGTTTATCTTTTAAAAAAACTGAACTTTAATATGTAGAGTTGATGAGTAGTTAAAGTGATAGTTACCTGATACCTGTTGTTGGTGGGAGGTGGCAGGTATCCGATGGAATTAGTCGAGGTAAGCGCAATCCCATGGTTATCATGAAAAAAAAAAGAGTTGAGTGGTGGAAGAAACGGGTTCACATTGAGTGGAATGGATATAAAGGATTCATATAGTCGACCTCAACTAGTTTGAGATAGAGGATTATCATCTTTTTTTATTTCCCCAGTTTGTTGTTTGGTATAAAAATCTTAACTTTACTAGTTATCTAAAAAAAACTGAACTTTAATATGTAGAGTTCAGTAGTGGAAGTTAAGAGTAACCTGGTGCATGTTGTTGGTGGGAGGTGACAATGGAATTAGTTGAGGTGAGTGCAATCTGGCTCGAACACCAGGATTATCAAGAAAAAGGAAGAGTTGAGTAGTTGAAGAAACGGGTTCACATTAAGTAAAATGGATATAGAGGATTCATATAGTCAATCTCAACTACTTTGAGATAGAAGTGTATTATCTTTTTTGATTCCCTTGTTTGTTGTTTGGTATAAAAATCTTAACTTTACTAGTTATCCCCAAAAAATTGAACTTTATTATGTAGAGTTGAGTAGTGGAAGAAACGGGTTCACATAAAGTAGAATGGATATAGAGGATTCATATATCCGACCTCAACTAGTTTGAGATTGAGGCATATTAGTTGATATGGTTGTAGTATGTAGAACGCAGTAAAACTGTGAGTGGAATGGAACAGGCCCTAATGGGATGGAATGATATAGATAATTTGTATAGCCAACCCCAAGTGTAGTAGTAATAGTAGTATTTGAAGCTTATGGGTTCGGGATTTTAGTCCTTTTGAGTTATTGCGTTCTAAATTAATAATTTGTACATAATAAATGAATTTCTTAGAACAAATACAGGGTTTGAACCAAAACTAATGGGTTCTGCCAAATCCGCTTCCTACACTCTAGCTCCGCCCTGTCTGCAGTACTATGTAAAAACTAATTAAGCTGGGTCATGTGGATGAAACAGGTCCAATTGGAGCTAAGTGTCTATGAGGATATGTATAGCTGACCACAATTATATTGTGATTAAGGCGTAGTAGTTTTTTTCATACTAGGTAGAGTGCATGAGGATTGTGTTGGTTAAAACTATGTTTATGTTTTATTTTATGTAACAGGTCAAGTACTATTTATGGGAAGAGGAGAGCATCAGAACATTTGTCCCGGCTTCCAATTATTTCTTGTGTAGTGGAAGATAGTTCTGAAACACAACCAGAATCTGTGAATTCATCTGCTTCAAGTGATTCTTCAAAGGTACTTTTTTGCCGTTCTTTGCATGCATTGTGAGTGTTTGCCTAACGATTTTGGATATCTAGACCACCAGCTGGGGGAAGTGCCACCGTGAGCCTCTAGAGTCTAGACACTTGGGTACACCTTAGTAGTGGAGCACCAATTAGTTAGTTACAAAAACACTTTGATGGGTTTTGAAGTTGAGACATCTTTGTCTCTGCATCTCAACTGATTAAAGCTAACCTTGGTTTATGCACTTTGCAAAAGAGTAGTTTTGTCTCTCTGTTGGCTAGTTTTCTGTAATGTAAGTTTTCCCCTCCTCCTTTACTAGATTTTTCTGGAAAGATTGGCTCTTGATGGGTGGTTTTCAGTTATCACCTTGACTCGGTACCTTTTTTTACTTCAGATTCAGAAAAGAGTAACTTAACTTCAATGGGAAGAAGTGACATGTACACCCCTTATTTAACGAAGAATGAATTAGATGTTCTAATTTGCAGTTACATGGAAAAAGAATTTCTACTTGCCCTTTGGCCACTCAAGTATCATTTTTTGGGCCAAGAGAATGACTACAAAATCTCCTTTAGCTTCCTTCTCCTGAGGAAAGAAGCCATAAACAATAATGAATTGCTTATTCTAGTATTCTACCATAATTCCCTTGTGCTCTCGCAACAGAATGTGGAAATAGAGTAAGAACTCAGACAGTTCAACTTGCATGTAAAAGGAGCACTAAACAATACCCAAAACATAAGGAAGATGAAAAATGAAAGTTGGACAACATAATGGGAGGAAAACAAATACCTGCGCAAGAAAAGCAAAATAAAAAAAGAAATAGAGATTGAATGGAGGCTTCATGCCTTATTATAGAGTACTAGAATTGTATAGGTATGAAAGGAATTCTATAGAGGTAGAAAGAGTGTAGTCTCCCACTTACGTAGGGAAGTACAACATATCCAGTGAGGTTTTGTAATGGAATTACAAGAAACAATAGATAGTAACATAAGGAAGGAATACTCACCTTCATTAATTGGTCCCTATTGACATTTTCCTCTCAGATTTCCTTCTTAATCTCTCTTACATCATAGAAGAAATCTTTTCTGTTTCTATTATTTTCTCTTTCTTTTTGTTTCTTCTTTACCTCTTACCATTGGTATTGATGTGTTTATTAGCTTTTCAATTGTCCTAGTTCAGTTCCCTTTTTGGATTTCTTTTGTTTCTTTTAACATTTTCTTTGTGTATTCTTAATGAGCGGGTACCTTCTTGCAGGAAGCAGTATTTGACATGAAATTACCAAGAAGAAGTCTGTTAGCAACATTCACATGTAATGCTTGTGGTGCTCGATCTCAAAGACTGATAAACAGATTAGCATATGAAAGAGGGACTGTGTTTATACAGGTACATAGAATTGAGCGTCTGGTCATGCTGTTAAAGCCTTTGATAATTGCAAGCAAAACTAATTTCTTATGAGATAGCAAAGTCAAAATAATCTCTTTTAATTATATATGTTCACCAAGATATTTTAGGCTAGAAGTGTTAGATGGATGATTTAACCATTGAAGGTATTAATGTGTAATCTTCTTAGTAGCACTTGTATTATACGGTGCTGTCATATGTTCTCCTCAATTTAAACTATTTTTCCGAAAAACATTTGGCTAAACATATAAGTTTTCTGGTAGTGGTTGCCATATCTGAGCCATTCAATTGTGGGGGACATATGGGATCTTTTATCCCTACCTTAATGCATGTACAAAAAAAAAAATTGCTCTTGCGCTTTTGTTCATAAATGGGGTAGCCAACCCTTTGGACTGTTGGAACTTTCGTAAGTAGTATGAGGGATTCTAATATCGACTATTCTTAACATGTATGATTCAGAGTTTAACAACTATAGTTCTGGATTAGATATTTGGCATCTTGTTTGCATGAATACTTCTATTACCTTACTGAAATCTAATATTAAAATTTTTCATCTTTTGAGTCTTTGGTATTTACGTCAAATAATGGTGTGACATAGCTGTCTTATTTGCCTCTGTTTTCTTTAAATTTTCTTTATTATTATAGAATATTTAAATCGACTGGGTATAGAGTGTCAACTGAAGATTCTCATTTCAGTGTTCAGGCTGCTCTCAGTATCACAAATTAGTTGACAATCTTGGACTTGTGGTTGAGTACAACTTCAAGGACGAAATTAGTATGGATCCAGATGCTGATCAAGATTGATTGAAGCTTATGTTTACCTTTAGGCTCTAGCAAGAGAGTAATAGTATTGACAGTGCAATTTTGTAGGTGAAAGAAAATCAATTACATTCAATGTTAATGTCTGGATGAAAAGAATATCAATGAGATAACAACAATGACAATCATATTCCACATTATTTTTCCTCTAAACACATAAATAGTTCCCATCTCATTTCAAAAAAAATCTTTCTGGTAATGAAACATATAGCTTTTCGTGTAATATCTGTGGGAATCTCAGATTATGATGGCCAAAAGAATAGTCATCGCCAAACCAGCATTCGTCCACATTCTAGATGCGCTTCCTTGCAGTAAAAAGGTTGCTCCATTCTGCATTCAAGCGAGAGAGAGTAAGTGATTTTATCATATTAGAGCTGTTCCTGTCTATGTACTACGTTATTTTCGAAAAATTACAGTTACCAGATGGGCAAAAACAATGGAAACGTTACCAAATTCAGAGTAGGGGATGGCGCTGGTGTCACATCCACAGAATCTTGGACGGTTGGTGGTGCTGGCGGGCTTGGCACAGTTGGTGCAGGTGCTGGCGCGTGATGGTGCTTATGCTTGTGCTTCTTTCTTTTGTGCTTGCCATGAGCTGGTGCTGGTGCTGGTGCTAACTCTGGTGCTGCTACTGGTGATACCACAGCTGGTGGAGGAGTGACTGGTGTCGGTGCTGATACTGGTGACGCCTTAGGTGGAGAGACTGGTGGTGGTACAGGTGCTGGTGATGGTGGCGTTTGTGCTGGAGCTATCTGAGGTGGAGAAGCAACTGGAGCGGGTGGTGGTTGTGATGGACTTGAGACGGGTGGAATTGGTGGTGGGGTTGTTGGAGCAGAGATGGGGGCAACTTTAGGCGGAGGTACTATTGGAGGTGGTGCTGAAGTTGCTGGTGGCTGTGATGGTGCAACAGGCGTAGTGGAAGGCGGGGGTGCTGCTGCAACGGGGGTGGTAGTAGGTGGAGGCGTTGTGGTTGGTGTAGATGGTGATGCAGCTGGTGCTTGTGCATTAGCCATCACAAGCCAAATGCAAAAACTTGAAAGGTAAACCAACTTAGAAGAAGCCATTTTGTGCAGGATTTTGATTGTCAAGAGCTCTCTACTTATATACATCAACAATACTATTTTAACTTCTAAATAAGAAAAAGAGTTTGGTAGAAATGTTTCTAGGGTAACTTAGTTTTATGTGAATGCTACAGCATGTCTAATCATTTGTCAAAATTGGCACCAAAATATTGTGCTTAATGTCCTTTATGTTTCTTCATCACAAGATTTATAATCCATAGAAAATATAGTATTGGTCATCAATTGCTATCAACTACCATCTCAAGCATCAAAAAGACCATTGTAGGTCATTTTTTTAGTTAGCCTATTATTTTCAATCTCTACATTGTTATAAATGATCCAATTTATGTAGTAAATAAACTTGGGATCTTCTCGTAGTTCATTTAAGTCAACAATAACAATATATCCGGTGTAATCCCACAGGTAGGGGTATGGGGAGGGTGGAGCGTACACAAACCTTATCTTTATCTCATAGAGAGATAGAGGGGGGTTGTTTTCGAGTTCATTCTAGTGAGATTTACTTCATTGCAAAGAAACACAGTACAAGAATCTGTAGCTTAGTTGATTGACTATTTGAACTTCCACCCTGTAATCTTACTCCGTAAAAAATAAACAAAAAAATACAGTACAAGAAGTTGAGTAGTAGAAATTTTCTTCCCTTTTTTTAGCAAATTTTATTCTTCCAGGAAAAGCAAAGGAAAGTATGATAATACCAAATGTCATAATGGTGATCAATTTTGTATTCTTTTTTTGTGGGGGAAATGATCTATGGCATGTTTATTACTTGGCAATGCAGCAAAGGCAAAGTGGTTAGATATTTTAATAATGCTTATTTTACCAGAATTATTGTTAATCATTTATTAATCTGTGGTGTTAATACACATGGCAAATTGAAACTAAGTAAACAAATGAAAATACAATTTTATTATATTTTTTTAGGGGGTGGGGGTATTATGGTACTAGAGTTAAGGTTAACTAATATCACCAAACTTTCTTGATTTTGATTTGACACTTAAGCTATGCCTTGGTACCTAGTCCCAATCCAAAAATAATAATCTGCCAAACAGGTTGCTGTCTTTCTTTCATGTCATTCAACTATAAATGTGGCAATTTCAAAACTATTAAGCTAGCTCTTTCAATGAACCTTTTCAGATTATCACAAGGATTTGAAATTAATCAATAAAAATAAGCCATAAGACTTTCATTTCAAAACACAATTGATAATCATTTATTAGTAACTTGGTAGGTGAGGAGATATCTATTTCACTTCCCTTTTCCAAACTGCTTTTGAGATACTTTACTTGTGCCGGGATTTATCAAAAACAACCTCTCTACCTTTACGAGGAATCATTTAGTAAAAGTTGACATGTGAAAATAAGTCATAAAATAATGCACCAAGCAGTACAAAGTTAGTTGTAACTGACTCTAATCTTGAAATGACAATAACTTTGCTGATTAATTCAGATGTTTAAAGGACATAAGCTGATGACAAAATCATGAACTTGAATACCACAAAAAAGAGCGTTTTATCAAATACAATTTTGCAGAACAAAAAATCACAGGCAGAACATGATATGAAACGCGTCGTGAATCTTGCTGAGAAATTTAGGATGGTGGTGTCTTGAAATGGGAAGACATGAAGGTGGTGGTGGTGGAGAATCAGACTCCTTTTCCTTTTCCTTCTTCTTCCTTCTTAGTTGAAAGAACTGCTGCATAGCATCTGCACAGTCCGATGCCAGCACTCCACGTCGGATTGTTATGTTTGGGTGGAAAGGATGAACTGGAGCAGGAGGCTTATTTGTTGGTTCCAAGCTCTTTTCTCCATCTCCATCAGGGAAAAGCCTGAAACATTATGAATAACAAACCCTTTATCTCAAAAACCAAAAGTAGTTTCTTCTGGAGCAAACTACACTGGTGTATGGAGAAGTTTTCGTAAGCGATGTCATTATTTGAAGAAATGAACAAATGAAAAGACTACTATAATGACAAGCAGTGTCATTTTTATATTTATATCCACTATTTTAGTTTTTAAAATATCAACGAAAGTGGTGTCATGTGACATCACTCGAGGCAAGGTGTACCGCCCCAGGTGAGCTATGACTAATAACATACATATCGAGCAAAGGTAGCAAGATAGGAGATCCAATTTGTGATCACATAGAGATATCAATGTTTAACCTTGCTTGATGCAAGGGAAGCAGCAGAAAAATAAGAATAATTAACAATGCACGGAGAAACATACAGGAGAGGAATCACAATAGGTACTTATGTTAGGAGTCGAAGCACTTGTGTATCTAGAGGAAGATAAATTTAGTAGCTACAAGAGTGATATTTTGCTGACGATTTAGAACAATCAATAAAAGGCATCAGCGTCATGGACAGGTATGCAAAAAAGTAATCTTCAAGCACAAATTGCAAGCAGCATGAATCAAACGGAGAGGTGTTAATCTTCACTCTTCAGCAAGCTATGGAACTTGAGAATAAGATAAAAAAGATTCAACAAGGCACACCACGTTGTTAAGACCAAATTATCTGATTTACATTCTCATCTACAGCATAACATTCAGAATCTGCTATTTATCCTTTGTATTGAACAGAAACCTACATAATTCATGAATCAAAAGATTCAGCAACAATGATTTAAGATGAACAGATACGAAAGCATCACTATACTACATGTGGATCAGTTTTTAAGTTCACCAACAGAGCCCTTAGAAAGGACAAAATAACTAGCAGACCCGTGTGCTCCAGAAAAAGCCCGTTCGGATTAGCTGATAGTAAAATCATTATTGTAATGATTCCGAAAAGCTGTAAAATGGCTAAATTACTGTAGATGCTAGACCATGAAACTGGAAAACTGTTGCAGCATGTGACAGCATAGGAAACAGTAAATATTCATCATATCTAAAGCAAACTATGGTCCTGCCATAAAATAAAGGCAAAAAACTTGTTTAATTTGAGCCCTTGACTAATATATAATGTGAAATCCTAAGCTTAAGAAATATGAATATCCTAAAGACTTGTAATTTGTGAAAGTTCAAAAAAGTTAACTTGTGCAACAACAAGAGATTTCTCGTAGGATATTATCTCAAGTACGCATCGGTTTACTGAAAGATTCCACCTTTCTAACTTTGGTGGGTCTAATAAGATTTGTTTACTGTAGTGAGTTTCAAAGGAAAAGGCTCCTATGGTGTACTGCTAGTTCCAAACAGGAATCAATTTCAAAGGTTTTTATATTAAAACCTAAGAACTACGTGTTCCATTTCTTACTTTTCGAAGACCTACCAGAGTAGATGATAAATCACTTACCGGCGACGGTTTAAGCAATCAAATGAATAAATACGTATGATCTTTCTTACCTAATCCAGCTGCCATCAGCCCCCAGGAGCTTATTTGGTGCACCCCATACAACAGTATCAACTCTAGCTTGAAGTATTGCTCCAGCACACATAGGACATGGCTCAAGTGTTACATAAAGTGTGGTATCCTGTACGGAAAAAAGAATCAGAAGTTATACCAAAAGAAGAGATCCACAACCTTGCTGGAATAGCATTACATTTATTGATCAAAGAAAAGTATGATGTTCAGGAAAAGAATATCCAACTGTAGCACATTTTCTCCTTTTCTGAGTTACTTCATTTACCGGAGGCATATTCGTACTAAGGTGTCAATTAAATCATGTACTGCATCATAACACAAAGAAGCCAAAGCATGCAAAGAAGAAAAGACAAAATAGTAATATGGTAACCTTAAGTTGAAATCTACTTATCATATTTAACTCATACTTTCCCCATGTACATCGCATTTGACAAGCATTATTAATTATTGAATATCTGGCAAATATAACATAGTAAAGAAGTGTTTGATCTATAGCATACAGGAGAAAGAAAGTGGTGTTAAGGATAGTAGAGGTCGCTTCCAAATTAGGTAATTGGCTACTAAATCATAGCTGAAAGCATTAATCTATTTTTAGTTTCATAGACGAGTACAGAAAATTTTGGTAGTGCTTCTTCCTACTTTCCTACCTATAACAGTGCATGTTATGTGACATATGATATTCCATATAATAGAATTACCCCACGCTGTGTAAAATTCACACTGTGCTAGTGCTAATTGAAGTTTCAAGTACAGTAGCCATAAAAATTTGGAGGTATCTTCACTTAATCTTTAAGAGAGTACAAAAGTGTAAAGAATTACCGAAAGTCTCCATGTCCGAAGTGTGCTTGAAGCCTCACGTATGCACAGCATTTCTGCATGGGCAGTAGAGTCACGCAGTTCTTCTACACTGAAACATGCATCTTTATTTGTAAACCAAAGTCTATGGAGGAGGAAAAAAAAGAAACAGGAAAAAGCATAAGCTACCGTGACTTACAGGTTGTATCCACGAGCAACTATTCTTCCATCATGAACCAGCACTGCCCCAACAGGTACTTCCCAATTGTCAGCAGCCTTTTTGGCTTCCATTAGTGCTTCCCTCATAAACATTTCATCAATTTTCCGCTGATCGCTTTCAAGCTTGAATGCGTCTTCCCACTCATCAAACCTGTCTTTTTCGAATTGATGGGACCTCTGAAACTTTCCGTGTCTCATTTCAGCATCTTTAACCTTAGACCCTGACACCTCACCAGAGACGGTGGAAACTGCTTGCCCTTTGCTACTGCTGGATGGAACAGCTTGTCCAATTTCTGCTATTTCTTCTACAACAGGTGATGTTCTCATCGGAATTGAAGAAATTGGAAGCCCCCCTTCTGGGACAATTGCACCATAGATACCTTGCAAGTCTTTCCCAGTAGTTTCGTCAGCAGAAGGCAATTGAATAGTTTTGGATGGTGAACTGCTCTGTAAAACGATTGGCGAAGATGATGTTTCCACCAATGCGTGCTTCATATGTTCCCTTGTACTTGATGAGCTGGATGCTTCTCCAGGACTATGAGAGCGAACCATTTTCTGCCGATTCCAGTCCAAAGATGCAGATTCTTGGTTCGACCTTCTGATGTTTTTTGCATTCTCACTATTATTATCTTCTGCACCAGAAAACCACGTTTCGCTACTTGTGGATTGATTAGATGAGCTCCTTCGACCAGATTTAGAGGTCAAAGTATGGCGATCAGAACGAGACCATCGCAAATGAACAATATCTCCAATAATATTCCACAAGGACCTACCACTTCTCTTGACAATAGCTGTTTTGTCTTTGTCTGTATCCTCTGATATTTGTATCTCAGGAGGCTCCTGGACAGAGGGCTCAGTTACGTCCCACATTTCATCTGAAGGTCCCTTAGACCTTGAAACCAAAGAGGATTGCCTTGATTCATGCTCATTTGATTGAGAATCACCACGAACACGTAGGCCAACAACTTTTTGAGTATGCTGCTCTCCCTCGTTAATTAACTTTGTCTCAGACGTCTTAATCTCCTTCAGAATCTCAGTGTTTGAAATCTCATGCCTAACCTTCTCTACAAATTCGCCAACATAATGTGTCGAGGATTTCTGCAATCGATCAGCTGAACCAAGTGCATCCTCATGGGATGTGAAATTTGAAGACGAACCAAGAACCTCATCCCTTCTGGCTTCACCGTGTGTTTTGTGCTGAGGTTGTGGAGGCCTATCTGAGGTAAGTTCGTGCTGTAGTGAAAAACCTCTTTCAATGCCTGAATCAGAAACTGCTTGAGTTGAAAACCCAGTCTTTGACTCCATAATTGATGAGCGTCCTGATAATACTTGGGAAGATGCTTTCGCCTCTCTTTTGTTTGCCTGTGTTACTTCAACACTGCTAGTGTCACTAGAATGAGTAGTTGACGTACTCGACGCACCTAGTAGAGTTTTTTTCTCATGTGATTCCATCACTGATTTTGTGTTTCTTGCGTCACTTATTCTGGCTTGGGAGGAGTGCTCTTTGAATTCTACTGATGACTTGTTGAGAAGGTTTGTATAATCTTCCTGGTTTTTCATCCTTGTCTCTGATTTCCTATGTGAAACATGAGTTCTTGTTTCATCAGCTTTAATTAGTCGTTCAGCTTTTTCTCTCGACTCAACTAACTCAGTGATCTGACTAGATTGGTGGTGCTCATTTGAGACCTTCTTCCTGAGTTCAGTATCAGAGACTCCCTGAATTGCTGACTCCATCCTAATGTCATTTTTCTGGATATTAGACTCTTGATTGAACCTACGAGATCTTCTCCTATATTCATCTTCCCTTATGATGCTCCCGATTTTTTTACTATATTCTTCTCTAGCTTGCTGAATTTGAATCAGAGCCTCATTGGAGGTTTCTTCCGTTTCATGATAAGATTTTCTTGTGCTATAATCAGTTTTAGATTTAACGCCATGACTCTCAGATGTATCAACAAATTGTTTATACTTTATATTTGTATTAGATTGTCCTGCTTGCTCATGTTGTCCAGTTGTTTTCCCCTCAAACTTTGTAATAGAGGCTGATTCTTGTTTTGTGTCATCATATTTTGTGGAGGAACCAGCAACCTGTTCAGAACTACTTCCATGAATCTGAGATATCCTCGAATGCCTCTGCATTGATTCCTTTCTTGATGCAATCTCCTCAACTGATATGTCAGTAAGCCTCTTCTCCGACTTCTTTCTCCAGTCACCAGTCGAACTATACAATCCCACTGCAGAATCGTCCTTCCGTGAAACAACCCCTTGTTTAGCAGTGTAATTCCGATCTCTTTCCTCCAATGCAACACCTTTACTCCTCAAATCTCCTTCATGCTTCCTTGATGATTCTTCTTCAAAGTGCTCATCCTCAATCTGCAGTTCACTGTCAAAATCAAGGTCACCTGTTGAAGAAGCAGAATAGTATGAAGAACAGCTAGAACCATTTTTCCTCAGTCTCTGCCTGTGGTCCTCCCTTCTTGAAAAACTTTCCCTCCCTTCTTCTCTTGTTCTTTCGTTGTGACTCGTCCTCAACAAGGAAGCTCTTTCTTCCTCCGTGTGCCTTGTTCCTCGGTTCTCCCTCCTAACCAATGCTTCCTTCTCTTCTTCTCTTGCTCGATCTTTATGACTCTCTCTCAACAAGGAAGCTCTTTCTTCCTCCGTATGCCTTGTTCCTCGATTCTCTCTCATAAAACTCTCTTCTTCTCTTGCTCTATCTCTCTGACTCTCCCTCAATAAAGAAGCTCTTTCGTCCTCCTTATGGTTTGTCCTTCGCCTCTCTCTCCTTAACAATGATGGCCTCTCTTCTTCCCATCTCTTCTCCTCCTTCCTCGACGGAATCACTTCATATTCATACTTATACTTCGACGTACTCCCTATAGCACCCGATTCATCCCTTTTCTTCTTACCAACATAATTACTCACACCCCCATTTTTCCTTTTCTCCGCATCTATCCTCTTAGACGACCTTCCATTCCTCTCTCTCACACCAAACAACTCCTCATCCACATCCTCAGTCAACAAGCTAAGCATAACCTCAGCCTCATCAAACTCCGAAACACCACTTCCTTCACTACTTTCCTCAAACACCAAACACCTATATCTCCCCTTCCCCCATTTCCCCCCTCTTCTACTAACACCATTTCCTTTCAAAGAACAAACTTTTTCATAACTACACTCCCTATCAACATCATAAACTGGAAATCTTGAATAATATCTATCTAAACCACCCAAGATCAGTTTTTTACATTGAATTAAAGTAGATTGTCTCAACCCATATAAGGAATTAGGGCAAATAGGCACTCTGTACAACATAGAAGCATTTGAAGAACAAGAACAACATGATGGAGATGATAATGAGGAAGAATAAGCTAATGGGTATCTACCAAATCTATCATTAGAGCAATATGAATGATCATAATATGAAAATGAAGATGACCCTTTACACTTTAGTGTAAGAGTTGAACTTACACAAGTGTTATACATGGCTAAAGAGGAAAAAAGATTGTACCTTTGAGGGAAAAATCTCTTCTTTTTCAAGATTCTGTAGAATTATTTGGAGAAAATCCAACTGGGAATAGTGTTGGATCAGATTGGAGAAGAGAGAGATGAGGAATTTTTGTTACCAGAAAAAAAAATTAGAATTACGAGTTTTTTCTTTTGGGGAGGGGTTTTGAGGGGTGGGGGTGCGGGGATAAGTTATTGGTAATTTTTGAGTACTCGTGATATATGACTCGATATATTTAGGTGTTAATTAAGTAAATTGTATATTTTTTGTTGTTGTACGTAGAAAATATGTTAGATTTGAGTATTTTATAGAACTATGAAAAAAGTAGTTTGGTGTATTAAGTTCTCGTTATGTACGGGGTTGCCGGGTTGGAAGGGTTGGGATCATAAATGTATATTGTATGTAGTTTTAATTTTTACCTTACATCTTTGTTAAGTGGTTGTTTTCACAGCTCAATATAACTATCTTATGGTTACATGGCAATAATGTTGTCAGTTACGTTGAGGCTCCCTTCAAAGTATTTATAGAAGTATATCATCATCAAATATGACGTAACAGTTTAGATGTAACATAACGCATTTTGAGTAATCAAATGATGAAATGGTTAATAATTATGGTAAATTTATACATTTTTCACAAGCAAAAGATATATTTCGGTCATGTCTTTAAAAAGTAGCCATCTTTATCGAATTTCAAATTTCATAGGTGAAACTCCAGGAAATTATCTTTAAATTTTTCTTGTGGAATTTAATTTAAACTCAATATAAAATTGCAAAAAGGGTGAAAGATGTTAATTTTTTTAATTTTACCTCTTGAAATTCTTGTGTAGTGTGTAACCAAAATGAATGGGCTGTTATTAAGGTTTGATGCAATTAACCCAATAAATTGGGCTTCTGTTCAATAGGCTCTGGGCCCATTTTTCAGGTTTGTGGATTTATTTTTTATTGGCCCAAGATATTGGAAACGTGAAAAATTAAGCAATTTATAAAGAAAAAATTATCTAAATACACAACTTAATTTACTAAAAATTATCGCTTCACAAAAAAAAAGAGACGTGACATATAAAAAATAAAACCTTTAACTCAAAAAGCATGTGAATCTGAGCAACAACACTATTTTATAAGAATATTTTTTTACAAGTTTCTAAAGATTCGAATTCATCTACCTAATAAAAATTTAAATATATGATATATTACTAATTACTTTATCCACCACTATTTATGTGATATACACAATTAAACTAATACTTAAAACCTTAACCCCATATGTAGTCAAATAAGGTGATATATAACAAGTCAAAAGGGGCACCGCGACATTAACATACACCTTAGTTTTAGTTTGTTGAAAAAAGATATTATGATTACGTAGATGTCAGTTTGATGCACGAAGCATTTCGTGTTCATGCAGTAAATGGCAGTCATTCCGTGTTCAACTGAGATCAGAATAGGCTGCACCTCAAGAATTGTGATGTGGACAATTTACCTTAATGCAAGCATTAGTGACTGATTTCATAGCTCGAACATGTATCCTATAAGTCACACAGAGACAACTTTACCGTAACACTAATCAGAGGCTCCACTTCCTTTTGGATTATGTAGATGATTTCATACTTTTGGGAAAACATGTCAAGAGAAATATATATAAAAAAAAAACAATGTTTGCACAAAAAAAGAAACTTTGATTTTGTTAACTTTTTGTGTCATGTCACAAGTTCTCTTAAAATGTTTCGATTACTTTCACTGTTCTTTTTTAAAATGGATGACACAGTCACATTTTCTGATTTTTATGTAATAAAAGTAAGAATTTCTATTATAAAGTATATGCTTTTCATATTCTTTTTCAATAATATTGTACCACAAGGTGTCCTTATTTCTCACGAGGATAAACGTTATGTTGAATTATGGACTTCAAGTTTTTGTCCATCATGTTATAACTTCTTGCAAAAACGATTGAGATTCTCCGCCCTTTAATCAGAAACTTTGATTCAATTTTGAAAATGAACGACATTTCAGTTGAAAGCGTTTTATACTTTTAGTAGACCTACCCGCGATTTAGTTAATCAAGCCATTTAGATTCGAATATTGAATGGTTAAATTGGAACGAAAAAAGAAACTACATAGAATTTTTGATAAATTATTCTTTATTTAAAATATAATATCCAACTTTTGACAATTTATTATGGTTGACTTTTCTATTCAGAGATTTGACCCAATAATTAACTTCATTTCTAGACTTCCATTTTGAAAATTCAAACATGATCATGTGAACTCAAATCAAATTCTTTCTAGTTTATAATGAAGACTACAACTTGAAATTTCATAATTAGTATTAAATTGAGTTGAAAAGCAGCAAAGTCAATGTACAATTTCATATATAACATGCAATTTTGATTAGTATGCAATAATTCACGTAATGAGACAACCATATATATATATAGTTGCCAGTTGCCACATTAGCTATGAGTCCGACAAAATTCAATAATTTTGATTTAAATTGTATCTTTATAATAAAAATATGTTTAATATATATAAATAATCATCAAAATCTAATAAATTATTTGTATTGAAATCTAAAACCGTTAAACTTAAATTTTAGATCTATCTTTATTGCTTTTATGTCTTCTAGAGTAGATTTTGTTATATAACTTCTATAATGCAAAAATGCTTGACTAATATATAGCTCAAATTTCTTTTTCTTTTATTTTTAATTTTTTTAATTTTTTTTATTGTAAACTGTATATGATAATATCATAATAAGATGAAATTTCACATTAACTTTGCATGAGAAGAACTAGACCAAGTCAAACTTAAAACTTGAGCAAAGAATTATTCAAATTAAAGTATATTTTATTTTCAACAAACTTTAAACTAACTGAAAATGAAAGGAATAAAATAAATACTTTAATATTTTGATCAACAGTCAACTCACCAAAAAAATATAAAAAAATAAAGAGTGTGAGTTCTAGATCTTGTATGAGACGTAACCAGCAAACAATTTGTAAAAGCATACCTTAATTAGAACTTGCCAAGAAAAATAAGAGTTGATTATATATATAAGGATACTGAAAATTTCAAAGTCTATATATGTACTTGGAGGGTGAATTCATATTTTTAAGTTTATCGATTCAAGATTCTACGACAGGATAATGATTGTGTTTCGAAATAGATAATTCATTCATATACATTAAGTGAATTTTTTTAACATGATATATAAGAAGTTTAGTTGAATCCGTAACTTATAATGTAGACTACTGGTTAATTTATGCAAATGTTTCTTTCTATGCCATTGCCTCTATTTTAAGAACTTGATCAAATATAGTCATTGAGACTGATAATACATTAGATTATCGATTGTTTCACATAAATAATGAATGATAAATAAAATGGATTTTACTTTCAATTAGCTATGTTGCTTGTATTCTTTAAAAATATTGATGGATACATGTGAATCCTCCAAATGTAGTTTGTTTTTTGATAAATTCGATACAAATAAAATAATATTTTAAGAGAATTCGAGTAATATAACCAATTAGTATGTGATAAAACAAAGTTTGAAGTACAACAACTAGTATAATTTGACAGATAAAGTTAAGCCCATTTTTAGCATGACTAATCTTTTGTTTAATTTTTTTAAGAAAATCATCATTTGTATTTCATTGTCAATACATATAATAATATATGATGATTGAAATGGTTAACCAAAAAAATAAAAGTTTGACAAGTAAACGTTTTTTAAGTGCTGACGATCATAGTGGGACAAATTAATATTAACATATATTGCTAAAAGAAAAGCCATCATTTGTGGCGTAACGCATCAACAACTCACAAACATGGACCTACATCACCACTATTCCATAACTAGGGGTGTGCAAAAACCGATTTAACCAATAAACTGAACAAAAAAAAACACTATTAATTTATTGATATTGGGTTATTGGGCTAACGATTTTTAACGGTTTTGCAAAAAAAATTATTGGGTTATTGGTTCGATTTCTGGTTTTATGATTTTTGTTAATGGTTAAACCGATAACCCAATAAGACTATACTAAATTTACTAGTCTTATTGTTAATGCTTAAACGATTGTTACTTTCACACTTTTTCCTTTGAATGTGTCTAGTGTCTAAACTTGCCAGAAAAATGATTGTTACTTTTATGATTATTACTTTAAAGCCAGATGCTGGAAAAATCAAATGGTTTATATGAAAATTTTCTTATCATGTATATAATATATATGAGTATTTTCTTATTGGTTAAACCGAAAATCGAACCGTTAAGTACCATAAACCGATTTACCAAAAACCTATAAGAAATATGCTATTGGTTTGGTTATCGGTTTGACGTATTTACAAACCAAAAACCGATAAACCGAACCAATAACACATAAAATCGAACCGAACCGAACCGACCGATGCGCACCCCTATGACCATAACCGTCGAACATTTCGGTGGAGTGTTAAATACTGCTTCATATATTTAAATGAAATTTTTTGAGTTTGAATCTTGAATATGAAATCGCCTTTCGATATAAGTGGGACTCTCCTCATTCCCCTCACTAATCCAAACTAATGGAATCCTTAAACGGATATAGAACTGGATGAGAAATTTTAAAAAAAAAAACAATTGTCCCCGTAAAATACTTGTATTTATATATTAAATATAAATTGATGATTTTAACGGTAAGATCAGTTATATGTTAAAGTGAAAATATATATTTTTGTATCATGATTAAGTGATAAACACTAACTTGTATTTATTAATTCGACGTAAATATGGAGTGAAGTGTTTTCTCAAAGAATCTTCCATGTGTGAATTAACTCTTGACTTTATTTCCAAATTCTACTACATGACCATAGGTTTATTTCTAACGTAGTGAGTTTAATTTCCAAATTCTACTACTTGTCTTTATTACAATTTACAAAAAATAAAACTAATACTAGTCTTTAACTTAATAAACTATATATTCACGAATTAATATATTACACGAATATCGATAAGACTTTCTAGATTATATGCGTGTAATGTGGCTTTTATTTAATTTATTGAGTTCAAATCTTCCACAATATTATTATTACTTTTTTTTAAAAAAAATAGGAAAACGAAAAAGGATCAAATTTGAAAAATAAAAAGAGTACTAGTTCAAAAATATTAGAACAAAAATATAATTACTAACTATTAATAATTAATATTGATTCTGAAGTTTGTGATGGGATGGTATGAGATCTTTTTAGGTTTAGGATTTTTTTCATTCTTTAATCAAAAATAAATTCTATAATACATAAATTCAGATTTAATCGGCTTTAATTAATATAAATATTAGACACCGAGTGAAAAATTTTAAAAAATCGTTATAAGTATGGTAAAAGAGTTTAATCAAAGGGAGGCGAGTGCTTTGAATCATGACAAATTCAAATGTTTACTTTGGTTATTTTGGACCATTGCAATAAAATAATAAACTTTATCTCCTTTTTGTTTTTTAATTTATTTCTTTTTTACTTTTATATTGCTCAATAATGATATCAGTAAGTAAAATATATTTTTCCTTCAATTATTTAATCTAATATTTTATTTTATTAACTATATATACAACAGCTAGTCATTGTTGTCTGGCCAAAGATTCTATCGATATGTTCTATAATGCAAACAACCACATTAGTCGTGATTTTAATATATTATAATGTCATCAAACTTTACAAATATGTTATTTTAATTTATCGGGGACGGATCTACCATATATGATAAAAATTTAGTAGAATTCGATTAATCTTAATTCAAATTTAATATTATTTTTAAATATATAAATTAAAATCCTAAATCTGTCTTTCGATCACTATCAAAATACCACCATTGGAATTAGCACAACTATGACAGTACATATGCCAAGTTGGATTAGGTTTGTTTTGCTCGCCACGTATAAGAATATAATATAAAAATTAAATATATATTTTATTTGTTAGTTGTTTTAATTTGTTTCACGACTAATAAGAAAAATAATAAGTATAAAGTAATCATTTATTAAATTGCTCTTATTTATTAGATGTTTTTTTTTACAATCAAACATCATTTAAATAAAATAGTATTTTTAAAATAAAGATATAATCGAAAATAATTATTCATTATTGTCTTAAAATTTTAAAATGATAATAATTAAAATGAAGTATATATTAAAATGTTCTTAAACAATATATTATGATCTTCATATACTAAATAGTTTTCATATAAAATGAAAAGTTTAATATTAAAGAGTTTTCATATAAAGAGCGTCATTTAAAAGGCATCATAGGAATATATTTTCTAGAATAAGTCTAGAAAAATCAGAAACAAATATAGTTAATTAATATAATTAATAGTTTGTAGAGTCAAGGAGTATCAATTAATAAAGAAGGTTGAAGTCGTCTATATTAGGGAACATTTTATTTTTTAATATGATATTTTATTTTTTTTTTGTATCTTAGTACTGATATCGAACACTGAATAGAAAATATGGAGGAAAAAAAAGTACCAATTACTGGTGGGGCCGATATTGTGTGCAAAAGTGGTTACACGTTGAAATATAAGAAATTATTTTTAGTCACCAACAAATCATATCTATTTTTTAATTTCTTCGTATAAAAGATATCAATTTAAATTATATAATTTTCAATCTAAAAGTGGTCTTCGAGTTTAGTCACAATTGATAAAGACGTTAATTGTTTTCTGGATTGATTAGTGATTACTTCACTAATATTAAAAGGGATTATTCCGTTAATAGTTTTTTGGTCCCTTAATTAGTTATTGATAAAAAAAATTATTTTTAATCCCTATGGTATCATACCAATTACATTAAACTTTCAATTAATTAAATTATACGCTTTTGATTTCTTTGTCTGTGAATTAATATAACTATCAATTTAAAAGTTGTTTCTTGACTTAATATTTACCAATAAATTTAAATTTCTATAAATACAACAATACATACCTACTCTAATTCCATAAATAAGGAAAAAAAAAATATACATAAATTTTACCTCTATATCTTTTGGGGATAGATAGTAGTGGCGGAGTCAGAATTATATTATCACTAAGAGGGTGCAAAATATGAAGAAACAAACACACGAAGAAGTCAAAGGAAATTCAACATTTAGTATGTATATACATAAAAGTTAATTTTAACCATATATAAACAATGTAGTCTTCGGCTGAAGAAGATTTAAATGAATTCCGTCAGTCCTACTTGACTGCGCAACTAATAGAGAGATTATTTTTGATAAGACTCTTCATATTAGTGTCATTTTCGTGTAAGTTCAATTGTGCCCACTAATTAATTTCTCTGTAATTTATAGTAAGAAATAAGAATGATCACGAAGTTTAACTTTCATGCATTTAATTAAAGAAGTTTTAATTAATTAATTCATCTTAGTGCAATTAATATTAAACTGCATGCACTTTCTAAAATTTGGTACAATTTGACAACACATTAAATGAGTACATACAAGTTTCTTTAATTACCATATAAGTATGTTAGGCACGACGTTTACAAAGTATATTTTCAATAACTTTAGTGCCATTTATCATTTTATTTTGAGAGAAAAAATTTTGTGAACTAGGCACAAATTATTAGTTTCATTCTCGAATTATTAACAACTTTAAAAACATCTTTACTTGACTAACTAAACTTAGATACACCCCTGATATGCCACATGACATAGCAAGTGGTCTCAAACTCTTGTAGGAGCATGATGCTCTTAATAAAAAGCCGAGAGAAGTATTGAAACACCCCTAAATTTGACGAGAATTTAGAGGTGTATTTCACTCATGTTGCAGGATCGGAGGTGTATTTAAGTTTAGTTAGTCAAGTAAATGAGTGTTTTTAAGACAGTCGATAGTTTGGAGATGAAACTAATAATTTACATCGAATTTAGGGTGTTTTTAATACTTATCTTTTTTTTTTTGGATTTATCAAAGAATTAAAATTAATTAATAGGAAACTCTAATTAGAATATATACAATAAAAGTGTCCTCTCGTCTTGTATGGCTTTGATACTAATGAAAAATTTCACTGTCCACAATACTTATATTGATTACTATTTTTTGAAAAATGTACAATAAAATTTAAAATGGACAAATAAAAGGAAACGAATACAGATTCAGATATAATGATTTTGTGGTTGTAAGACAATCATATTAATGAGACACGACTTTTGGCTAATTGTTGGCACTAATTAATTATCTAATTACGTGATAAAAAGTTACAAATTAAATCTACAAGAATTATTACACAACACATAGTTTCTTACCTAGCCTAGTTGTAGCCACTATCCAATATAATAGTGTAGGTTTGACATTCAATCAATTAAATCATGTAAATTGGGTGTAATTCCACATAATAATATTAACGTGAGTTTAAATTCTACGTATTGACATCGTGTAATTTTTCACACCATTTGATAGGTTAGTATATAATTGTAATAAGTAACTTTTGACAATTATCATAATCTTGTATATAATAATAATAAATATAGAGCAACAACATATTGTAATCAATTTACATTGCACAAATAATATTAAAATTATTTTCTAGTATTGTAAATGTATAAAACTTAAATTACATAGAAAACGTGACACAATAATTAAAAGCATTATTTTATTTTGTTTTTTAAAATAAAAATCACTAAAAATTGTACGTAGTCATGTGATGAATATATCTCTTTATTTTTTATCAGATGATTCGATTGAAGCTTTAGATTCTTTTTTTAATAGGAAGTATTTTCCATTAATGAATTTTACACTATGTAAATTTATATCAATCAAGTCTCAATACGAAATATATCATATACCACAAACAAACAAAAAGTTAAAAGTGAAAAAGTTTGCCATTTTCTTTTATATCTTTGTCGATCTTAATCTATAGTACTTTTAATTTTGTGAGTGATGTGGCCAAAGCAAATATCATTTTCTTTAAAGCTTAATATTACCACTAGTAATATGCCACATATATACCAATAATTTATAGATACTTTTCTTCCTTACAAAAGAAAAAAAACATCAATTTAAAGAAAGGGTTGGACAACAATTTCAAAGGGAAATTAAAGTTTACAAGATAATATGTGACCACATCGATCAAAATCAGGATTTTTTGTTACTTTCTGATTTCATTTGCTTCGATTATCGTTTTATTTGTTGTTGATATTCTATATAACTTTTTAATTATTGTATTTGATATGCTTTTTTGAGTTGAGGGTGTATCAAAAACAACATATAAGATAGGAATTAGGTTGCACGCACACCCAGTAATAACAAAGCCAACACCACATCTTCAAACCTCACTTATGAAATTAGACGAGAAAATGTATTGTCATATGGATTAGTATTGCCATCACATCATGAAAGTCAAACTAAATGTTAAGAGTGAAGAAAAATAAGTCACAAAATTTGGCTGTAAAAGGTAAACATCTACCTAAAACTTGATGACTTGATTAGCCAAAAGTCAAAAAATATAGGACTAAGGGAATTAACAATATAGCCCCTCAAACTTAGATATGTTTTATTTTGGTCCTTGTGATTTTGGTTAATTAAACACATTCAACATTCAAGTAATTGAATATGTAAACTTTTAATCCCTCTAGTTGCGAATCTTCATAAATTTAGCGAATTATTAAATGTCAAATCATTTATATATAAAAATAATCTAAATATTGCATACGGAAAAAGGTCATATTTGCCCCTATATTCTTAGAAAAGGGTCATATTTATCCTTCGTTATACTTTTTTGATATATTTGCCCTTACCATCCAACTTTGAGGCCATATTTACCCTTCATCCGTTAAATCTCCATATTCCCACATAAATTACCTATGTCTACATGGATTTTATTTCCTCCTAAATATATCTAAAACATTATTTAAATTTTAATTGCCCACAATTTTGTTAAACTTCCATTGATTAATTTGGAAGTTTGGAGAGGAATACTAGAGAACATAGAAGTTTAGAGATGGTAATATGTTTCGTCTCTCCACCACCAAATAGGTCCGATCATCCCAAAAAAATAAATCTTAAATCACTGTTAATTCGCCAGAACTTCACCACTACCGAAAAAGCTGAAACACCATCCTTGAACAATCAAATCAGATCCACCAAATAAATATATTTCTGAACAACATTAAATAATCTAGATATATAGAAGTTTTCTAGTAGTTGCGTCGAATTTAGTCTCATATCATCCCCGTTTCTCCATCAATAACCACCGTGTAACAATCTTGTAGCCACCAGAAACCAACTTGAATCCTCCATCTCCATTGTTGAACTTAACCTCATCCTCTCCACCGTTTGAAACAATCGAAAAAACAGAGCACGTGTAGATTGTTTGTAAAAATTCTACCTATTTTTTAATCAAATCGAGATTAAAGATGAAAGTTGGATGTACTTAACAAAAAATTATTGGATTAAATGTTAAAAATTGTATTAGTTCTTAATCTTATTGGTGTATGATGTGAAAAAGGATATATATAATTTTCTATGTTTGTTGTATAAAACGCCCATGGAGAAAAAATAAGCAGAGGAATCAAAGTTGGATTTATTTTGGTCAGTGGAAAGGATTTAATCGTGTGGGCTGAGTTAAAACAATTTAAATAATGTTTAGATTTAATTAGGAGAAAATGAATTCCACGTAGGTGCCACATAGGTAAATTTATGTGGGAATAAGGAGATTTAATGAAGGGTAAATATGGCCTCAAAGTTGGATAGCGAGGGCAAATATATTAAAAAAGTGTAACGAAGGATAAATATGACCCTTTTCTAAAAGTACAAGGACAAATATGACCCTTTTCCGTTTTACATATAAAGGGAGCAATAACCCGCATTTTAATTAGTTAAAAATTAAATATACTAGTTACTAAATATTATAATAATGATCTTTTTAGAATTCATCATTAATCGAGGGTTTTATAATACAATTATCCCTAACTTAATTATCTATAATTTATAGTCAAACATGGTAAACGGACGTCTAATGAGATATGTGTTATCCTACCCTACATATGGAAATATAATTAACAACTATATGCATTAATCTCTATCTTCTTATTTTTTCCCTCAATGGTATTCGATATTTGCATTGAAACCCGATTATTTCGAGTTCGTATTACATAGAATCTCATTCAAAAAAAACACTTTCTATTAAAAAAATCATGCTTAAAACTCAAATTCAAAACCTCTAAATTAAGAAAGATAACCTCATCCACTGACCACATTCTTTGGTGGCCATTAATGTTTCTTCTAGATGCATTGATGGTTATAATTTATTTATAAATTAGTGGATTTATATATACAGGCAATTTTAATTCCTCGAGCCAAGATATATAGAAAGGACATATTGATTGTGTCTCTCAAGTCTCAACTATAGAAAGGAATTGTTTGGTAAGGAAGAAAATATTTATTTAAAAGTAGTTTTATCTATCTCTTTTATTTGTGTACTTATTATTTATCCTATGTAAATTTATAATAATATGTTAAAATTATTTGTATATAATCTAGACAAATAGTATGAGTGATAGCGATAAAAAAGTAGGATGTGGCGTGGTGAACATGACAGGGCCCGAACTATGGAAATGAGAATAAAGATGAAATGTGTTGAAAGTTGATGATAAATATGACATTAACTAAAACAATCAACAAAATCCTTATAAAAGAATACATAAAGTGAATCTAAGATTAAAAATTTGTGCGTTCTGAATTTGAAATTTATGAATTTTAAAAATAAATACTTAACATAATATTTTCTAAGCGACACATATTTTAACCTAATCGATTTAGCTAACAAGATATTTATCTAGGATAAAATAAAAGGAGCATCACAAATTTATTTTTAAATTTATATTTTTTGACAAGATATATAAATAAATTTATATAAACTACTATTCAAACTAAAAGGGTTCAATTGATCAATTTTCACGTTTAATTTCTTTCACGTTTATGGCGGCCTGTAGTTTATGTTATTATTATTATAATTGAGATATGCAAAAAATGAATTCTCCACATTCATGATGAGTTGATTTCTGTCCTATATTTTATCCAATCACTTCATCTATACATTGAACCTTATCTTGCATATATAGTTGCAGGAACGGAGTTAAGTAGGAGCAAGGAGGTTTAGAATTCGACAAAAAAAATAAAAAAATAATAATAATAAAAAATACATATATATATTTGAAATTAAATCATCTCAATTTATTCATGTGTTTATTTTTTATATTTGAAATTTATGTGAAAATTTTGACTCCGTCATCACCATATAACTATATTAGTTATAGAACTTGCATTCATGAGAATGACATGAGGTGGTTGGGCATGAAGTTTACCATTTTCCATCTTCTCTCTTTAATGCCTTTTTGAAGACATTAATTCAAATAGTGTTTATCGGTCATTTTTATGTCTTGCCTTTTTAAAATAAATAAATATTATTGTCAAATTTTAAATTTTATCGGTAAAATTTAATGATAATATCCTAAATTTTACAATCATGACTATTTTAAAATTACTTGAGCTAACTAAAAAGCGATTGTTTGTAAAGTTTACTCAGAAAACTAAACAAATAAAAGTTAATAGAAAAAGGCTTAACTCATGCTGTGCAATTATTTAACTTCTCATCATACTCGAAAATCTTGAAATTATAATACTTACTTTTTTTCTACTTCTTTGATTCAAACAGATTTTACAATGCGTGAATTCAGTTTCAGACTCCAAACAAATATCGAACATGAAATATTAAATTGAAAACCAATATGTGTGTGTGTCAAAATAGTACAAAATGTTTCTTGATGGTAACGCGTTGAGAAAAATATAAGTCAATTTACGATTTATAAACTTACAACATTTCCATGCCTTTTAACACAAAATAAAATCATCAAGAAAAGTAAGTATATTATTATAATGTGTATATACTAAGAATTAGTATTAAATTGAACCAATGAATGAACATTCTTTTTGACCAATAAAAATCGTTAATATCAGAAATAGAAAGAGACAAAATGGAAATAACACATGTAACAAACTAGTTGAAAGATGAATATTCCATCAAATATTAATTAAAATAGAAGTTTCTACTAAATAAGACTTTTTTTCAACAAATTCTTTTTTTTTCTTCCATAATTTTCTTTTTAATTGTTAAACAAGAAAACCTAAAATTTCCCATAAAAATTAAAATGAGATTTTAATTTTTAATAGATCAATTTACTACCATAAAAAATTTCATAGAAGCTTCTATGAAATTAGACTTTTTTACTACTTTTCCACCACTAGTTAAAACTGTTTTTTTTTCTTAAAAATCTGTTCTTTTTATTCAGACTTTCTTCCAATAAAATCAATCTCAATAAGATTATAAATTAAAGTCTCTCACATATATATGATTATTTATCTATTTTATTTATTAATTTATTATTTAAAAACTTTAAATATCATTTATGCATGTGAGCTTACGTAAGAGCTGATGTTAAGAGATTAGTATTAAGATTAGTTTTTTTAAACCATTTTTGACTATTTATTAGTCACACGTTGCAGTCTCAGCAACATGTTGGCATATTTTTTGGCCTTTTGATACGGTAATTTGTCTATCTTTCTCTCTTGTATTTTTTTTAATTTATGAAATTAAAATTAAAATTACTGTTAGTGTATTAGTTTTTTTTTTTTTTTTTTTTTTTTAATTTGGTCATCTGAGAATCAAAAAATATATAGAAAAAAAATTGTTCATTTTTTTCTTTTGTCTTTACCCTCTCTAAACCAAAAAAAACATGTGAAAAACACAGAGGAAGACCAAACAAACACAAAGACAATGGAATTTTTTTACTAAATTCTTGCAAAAATGATTCTTTTTTCTTTTTCCCAGCGTGAATTCTTGAAAAGATGAAAACTTTACTGGAAAATTACTATTTTCTTTAATGGGGTTTTTTTTTTTTTTGGTGTAAAGTTTTAATTTTATTTTTTTCAAGAATCCATTTGCGCGTGTAGAATCAAAATATTTGTCAAGTCAATGTATATGAAAGAGGAAATGTAAGAGAAAGAGAGAGATTCCAAGTCAATATTCAAAGGTTTTGTGCTAAATTGGAGAAAAATCAAATATTAGAACAATTAATTATTTTTCTTTTTTCCCAAATTGAGTTTTTTATTGTCTATACTGTACACCCTTTTGTGTAAATTGTACAATAAGTTTGTGTATGTTATATATATATAGAGAGAGAGATGTAGCAGCTGGCATACTCTCTCTTTCTCTTCTTCATTAAATTTATTTTACTTTGATTCTTTGATTTGTTCAAGCTGAAGTTGAGGAATACTGGGACATATTTTGCATTAACTGCTGATAAAGATTAGAACTTTGCAGCTAAATCTTGTGGTCAAGACTTGTTTTTTGAGTTTTTTTGTCAATCTTGGAACACCCCACCTACTATTTCCTCTAGTTTTTGGCCTATATTTGGGTTAGTTACCCAATTTCTTTGTGTTGGTTCATCTTTTCTCTCTGGGGGTTTGGAGATTTTAGTTGGGGTTCAATTATTGGAAAGTAATTTGTCATAAAGTTCTGATCTTTGGTGTTTCTGGGCATTTTCAGAAGGTGATTCTTGGAAAAAAAAACTGCATTATCCCATTGGGAGTTAGTTTTTTTGTGTACTATAGTGGATTAGTTTCTTGTGTTGGTTGTCTGGGATTTTGGAAACTTTAGCTGGGGTTCAATTATTGGAAAGTAATTTATCATAAAGTTCTGATCTTTGGTGTTTCTGGGCATTTTTCAGAAGGTGATTCTTGGAAAAAACTGCATTATCCCATTGGGTGTTTGTTTTTTCCTATACTGAGTAGTTGGTTTCTGGTATTGGAATGAGGACAGGGAGAAGGAAGAGGCTACATTTTAGCAATTTTTACTCATTTAGATGTGGGAAAGCATCAGTTTTGAGTGATGATCATTCACAAATTGGAGGGCCTGGATTTTCCAGAGTGGTGTTTTGCAATGAACCAGATAGTTTTGAGTCTGGAATTAAGGAATATGCTGGGAATTATGTCAGCACAACAAAATATACTGCTGCAACTTTCTTGCCAAAGTCCTTGTTTGAGCAGTTTAGAAGAGTAGCTAACTTCTACTTTCTTGTTACTGGTATCTTGGCATTTACACCGTTGGCTCCTTACACTGCTTTAAGTGCCATTCTTCCTCTTGTACTTGTTATTGGAGCTACTATGGTCAAAGAGGGTATTGAAGATTGGCGTAGAAAACAACAGGTATTCACTTCTTTTTCCATTTTAATATTTAAACTAAAGCAGATCTTACTGGTAAAAAGAGTTTTTTCCAAAAACTATGGTCTTCTTATCTTGATTTTTTTTTTTTGATGTTGTTGTGGCTGCATAAAATCAGTGATATAATGATTTTGTTACTGGATTATGTCTGTCAATAATTTGAGGGGTTCTTGAGATCCAACTGATCTAAAATGTGAAATTTCTGTTTGTGTATATGTTAGCTTTTGGAGGTTCTCCCAGGATACCAAAGGTACCATTTTGAATTGAAAGTAATATTCCCTAAAATAGTCTGATTTTCAATCTTTTTTCAATTTGGGACCAGCTTCATTCTTTCCCAATTGATCTGGTTTTCTCATGTATCGTACAGATTCTCTTTTTATATATAGATTGATGGAAGTAGTTTATACATTTACTTCTGCTTCTTGTCACTGTGCTGCCCAGCGTGCATACAGTTTGTCATCCGTCTTCTCATTTTCTCCTTTTCAGGATGTTGAGGTGAACAGTAGGAAGGTTAAAGTACACCAGGGAGATGGAGTTTTTAATCTTACTGAATGGCAACATTTGAAAGTTGGTGATATTGTTAAGGTGAAGAAGGATCAATTCTTTCCGGCAGACCTTCTTTTGCTTTCATCTTGTTTTGATGATGCGATTTGCTATGTTGAGACCATGAACCTTGATGGAGAGACTAATTTGAAGCTTAAACAGGCATTGGAGGTTACTTCATCCTTGCATGAAGATGCAAACTTTAAAGACTTTAAAGCTTTAGTTAAATGTGAAGATCCTAATGCTAATTTGTATACTTTTGTTGGAAGTATGGAATACGAAGAACAACAGAATCCTCTTTCTCCACAGCAATTACTCCTCAGAGACTCTAAATTGCGCAACACAGAATATATATATGGGGCTGTTATCTTTACTGGTCATGACACAAAGGTCATGCAGAATGCAACAGAACCCCCTTCTAAAAGAAGCAAAATTGAGAGGAAGATGGATAGAATCATTTACTTCTTATTTGCAGTTCTATTCACAATTGCTTTTGTTGGATCAATATACTTTGGAATTGTGACTGAAAAGGATCTAGATGACGGACATAACAGGTGGTATCTACAACCTGAAGATTCAGACATTTTCTTTGATCCCAGAAGAGCTCCTGCTGCTGCCATGTTCCATTTTCTGACTGCTGTGATGTTGTATAGCTACTTGATTCCTATCTCCTTATATGTGTCAATTGAAATTGTTAAAGTTCTTCAGAGTATCTTCATTAATAAGGATATTAATATGTACTATGAAGAAACTGATAAACCAGCACATGCCCGCACCTCAAATCTTACCGAGGAACTCGGCCAGGTTGACACAATACTTTCTGATAAAACTGGCACACTGACTTGCAATTCCATGGAGTTTGTCAAGTGCTCCGTGGCTGGTACTGCTTATGGACGTGGTATTACAGAAGTTGAAAAGGCCATGGCTAAGAGAAATGGATCTCCACTGATGGCAAAAAATAAGGATCGTGGTGAGGATGGTGTTGTTACTCCTAGGAAATCCACCGTTAAAGGTTTCAATTTTGAAGACGAAAGAATCATGAATGCGAGTTGGCTTTTTGAGCCTCATTCAGATGTAATACAGAAGTTCTTCCGTTTGTTAGCAGTCTGTCATACAGTCATACCAGAAGTAGATGAAGTTACAGGCAAGGTTTCATATGAAGCTGAGTCTCCAGATGAAGCAGCCTTTGTGATTGCTGCTAGAGAAGTTGGTTTTGAATTCTTTAAAAGGACACAAACAAATGTGTCGGTGCATGAATTGGATCTGGAATCTGGCAAGAGAATTGAGAGGTTAGTTAATTTGCAACATTTTTCTTCAGTATATGTTTTCAGCATTTTTAGTTTTCTGAAAGAATAGTATCTCCTATATTTGGCTGGCTCTTGCTCAAGTGTATCATTATTGATCATCCATAAAGACTAGTGGGTAGACAATGCAGCCTAGGTACCAGTGACATTTCTTGCTTCTTTTCAAAAAGATGTTTAATCTCTATGAAAACTTCAGACAATGAATGCCAATTTTAATTTACCAATATTTTATGCAGTGCTATAAACATAGGCACTTTTTTGTTAAGAGTAATCTTAGAGATCTTTGTATGCAGGTCATACAAGATTTTGAACGTTTTGGAGTTTAATAGTACAAGAAAAAGGATGTCTGTCATAGTAAAGGATGAGGACGGAAAGATCTTGTTACTCTCCAAAGGTGCTGACAGTATCATGTTTGAAAGACTCGGAAAGAGTGGAAGAAGGTTTGAACAAGAAACAAGGGAACATGTGAATGAGTATGCTGATGCAGGTTTGAGGACCTTGATACTGGCTTATCGTGAGCTCAGTGAAGAAGAATACAATACTTTCAATGAGAAATTTCTAGAGGCCAAGAATTCAGTCAGTGAAGACCGTGAATCAATCATTGATGCAGTAACAGATAAGATAGAAAAAGACTTGATTCTTCTTGGTGCTACTGCTGTAGAGGACAAACTTCAACCAGGGGTAAGTTTTATGAACTCCGAGAACTGTTTCCAAGCATTGTTGATCGATTAAACGTCATTTGGATGTGTATTGATCTTTCTGTTTCTATTCATGCTAGGTTCCTGATTGCATTGACAAACTTGCTCAAGCAGGCATAAAGATTTGGGTTTTGACCGGGGATAAGATGGAAACAGCCATTAATATCGGGTATAGTAATTGATTATGAGTTTTTATCGTTTTTATTTGATACACGCTTTGCATGTCCAAACACATTCTGACCAAAATGTCTCCTGCAGATATGCGTGTAGTTTGCTTAGACAAGGAATGAAGCAAATTATCATAACACTGGAAAGCCCTGATATTATAGCTGTAGAGAAAGCCGGAGAAAAGAATGCAATTGCCAGGGTAAATACATCTCATGTTCAATGTGTCACATCAATTTCCATATCTGCAAAGCTTGAGTCATTTTGAAATGGAACAAAAAAATTCTGCCATTCCTTATAAGAAGTTAACCTATGGTTATGTTCCGTTTTGTCTCGACAATGAGCTTTTTGAAGCTGAAAATAGCTCACTGTTTTTGCGAATGATTGATGACATTACTCTTACACTCTCTCTGTGCACCCATGAGTTTAACATGCATGTTCACTCTAAACAATTCAATATCCATGAACTAAATCAATAAAGAACCACATAAGAATGAAAAAGAGAAAAGTAAGAGCAATTCCTCCTATAATCTCGTTGAGAACCTTCTTTGCTTGCATTGCTTGTTGAAGTAGCAGCAATAGGTACATAATCAAATATGTGAAAATGATTCTTTAAATTTTGAAGTTTCAATATTCATGAAGTTGTATTTGATTTTTTTTTAAAATTACAGGCTTCAAAGGGAAGTGTTTCACGGCAAATTACTGAAGGAAAGGCTCTACTTACTGCTTCAAGCACAGAGGCATTTGCTTTAATCATTGATGGGAAATCTCTTACATATGCCCTAGACGATGAAGTGAAAGATATGTTTTTAGACCTTGCAATCAAATGTGCCTCTGTTATATGCTGTCGTTCATCACCAAAACAGAAAGCACTAGTAAGTTGAAAATTGATTTCACAATCCAGACTCTATGTTTTGTAGTCTACTCTGGTGCTTTAATTTGACTCTTTCTTGGAATATATAGGTAACAAGACTTGTCAAAAACGGTACTGGAAAGATAACATTGGCAGTTGGAGATGGAGCTAATGATGTAGGAATGCTTCAAGAAGCTGATATTGGAGTTGGAATCAGTGGCGTCGAAGGAATGCAGGTTCAAGAGCTTATACTTAATTCTCTTTCCTCCATGTAGCAACATTGATGATTTTCTTATTTATGCTTTTCCTCCACCTAAATGTTCTTTTCATAACTTTTTCTTGTTTTTACTCATTAGGCTGTTATGTCAAGTGATGTTGCAATTGCTCAGTTCCGATTTTTGGAGCGCTTGCTTTTAGTGCATGGTCATTGGTGTTATAGAAGGATCTCTACGATGGTAATCTATTTTCCGCTAATTTTCTCTTTTAAATTTGTTGTCTCATCATTTGTTAGATGAGATAAAAATGTGTTTAAAGAATAAATCCACTGTCTTGTGGAACTGTTTCAAAACAAAAAGATATTATTATTGGAGCAGTTTAATAACTGGCTTTTATATTTGTTTCCCTGCAGATATGCTACTTCTTCTACAAAAACATCTTATTTGGTGTCACTGTGTTCTTATATGAGGCATATACATCATTTTCTGGACAACCAGCATACAATGAATGGTTTCTGTCAACTTACAATGTCTTCTTCACATCACTCCCGGTGATTGCTTTGGGAGTTTTTGATCAAGATGTATCTGCCAGATTGTGTCTTAAGGTATGTTACACTTGATGCAGTATTCGTTTTCGCTTAATATATATGTGCTTATTACTGTAACAACAACAGACCCAGTGTAATTCCACGAGTGGGGTTTGGGGAAGGTAGGATGTACACAGACCTTACCCCTACCTTTGTGGGGTAGAACCTAGAGAGGCGTTTTCCGATAGACCCTCGTCTCAAAACAAATGTAATCAAAGCATGATAGAAAGAAAAACCAGCAACAAAGTAGCAAGGAATATAGCAAGATAAACAAAACAAACGATAGTGAAAATTAGGAGAATAAGATACTACAAATATATACTATATCGCTCGGCTACCTATTACCCTTCTACTCTTACGCTCTGCCTCCAAATCTTCCTATTTAGGGTCATGTCCTCAGTAAGTTGAAAATGTGTCGTGTCATGTCCAATCACCTCCCCCTAGTTTTCTCAGGCCTACCTCTACCTCTCCTAAAACCTACCATACTAACCTCTCACACGGTCAAAAACTTGTTACTATTATCAGCTGTTTTTGTATCTGTTATAGCTTCTTGGACATGACATGGAATTAAGTACTTTTTCTTAGTTTCTAATTTTCTTTTGGTATTATGTGGCAGTTCCCTTTGCTGTACCAAGAAGGTATCCAGAATCTCCTTTTCAGATGGCGTCGTATAATTGGCTGGATGATCAATGGCGTTTGCAGCGCGGTGATAATCTTCTTCTTCTGCATAACAGCACTAGATCCTCAAGCCTTTAAAAAAGACGGTAAAGTTGCTGAATTTGCGGTTGTTGGAGCAACCATGTACACAAGTGTTGTTTGGGTTGCCAACTGCCAGATGGCTCTTGCTATCAGTTATTTTACCTTAATCCAGCATATAGTCGTCTGGGGTGGAATTGCTCTCTGGTACATCTTCCTTCTGATTTATGGAACCATGTCTACAACATTTTCCACTACCGCATACAGAATCTTCGTGGAAGCTTTAGCCCCATCCCCATTCTACTGGATCATGACGATATTGACAGTCATTTCAGCTCTAATTCCATACTTTGCATACAATGCTATTCAAACGCGGTTCTTCCCAATGTACCACGGTATGATTCAATGGATAAGATTCGAGGGAAGGGCTGATGACCCAGAGTTCTGCCATGTGGTAAGACAGAGGTCAATAAGGCCCACAACAGTAGGTTTCACTGCTCGTTCATTGGCTAGAAGGAATCCTTTGGAAGACAAGAAAGAGCACAACAGTAGCCACAGATAACACCTGAATAGGTATTCTCAGCAACGACAACTTTTGGACCTCCAAAAAAACCACTGTCAAGCAGGAACTTGCTCATTGTACATGTTTTTCGAGCTGGTCCTGTACACGACTACAGATATTGAAGCCACAACGTCGAGGTCCAATTGGTGCAAAGCTATACTACTAGTATACTATGTCTTAAATGAGCAAAGACGTCTCATGAGTTTGTAAATTTTGTCAACTGGTAATATATTTGTAATTCTTTCATTCTATATCTTGTAAAATTGTTAAAAGTTTTTGTTGTTGAATACCAGAAGCAGAATAGCAGATAAGCTACTTTTTTCTAATAAGAAAGAGGAGTGGATTTGTTTTGAGTTATAAGACCCAATATTCTCTTTTCATTATCATGTGTACATTTGTTTTGGTTTTTGCAATGAAGAATGAGCATTTCTAGTTTATAAGGACATTTTGCATCTTTTGGCAGATGTCCTTTTTCAATACATATTAATTAGTAGATAAAAAAGATAGTCTGGTGCACTAAGCTCCTACTAAATGAGCGGGGTCCGAGATTTGTCATGGAGAAGAAACACGAAAGTCAGACGAAGATGACATGACAAAACATTCTTATATATGCCCGAAAACCAAGTCAAACATACACGAGAGACTATCATAGGCGAATTCAGGATTTAAAATAGCTAAGTTTGGAGTGAGGGTGTACTATTATGGTATTTCTTTTCACATTTACACAAATTGGTTGCTTTTCTGTAATAAGCATTGATTGGTAACCTTGAATAAATAGTAAGTAACCTTCAATAACATGTTAAATCGTTCGATGGTTTAAATTCTTTTTACACTCGTTATCAGTGTATCTAACTTAAATCCGTTAGAATAAGCAGTATCCCAAGAACTCTAACAGATATGAGATTTAGATAAAAGGGCATATGATAGTGTCATTGCAAGTTGAAAGATCCAAAAACTTGTATCAAATGAGTGTGAAAAACATCATAATCAACTGTTTGTTTATGTATACATGTTGTGATTCTCTCTGTCTGTAACACATCCTCTTCATCCCCACCCCAAAAGCTTCCAAAAGCAAATTCACCCTTTTGAGAAAACTCCTCTAAAACCTTTTCAACTTCTTCCATACAACACAAACTCTCAAGTTGAACCCTCAAAGATCCTCCATGATCTTTCAAGATTTCATCTTCATGTCTGTTGATCTCCATCTCCATAATATTTTTCTTGTTCCGTCTTCGATATCTCAGTTTCTTTATACATTCTTTTGTTTTCTTTAACAACTTGCATGGAAGGTTAAGCAAGAACAAGATGATGATTTGGAGGATCAAGCATTGGCAGCAGCAACATATGACTATGCAATCGGCCGCATAAATGTTCTTGTCTTCCATTTTTTGTGCAAGATTGAAGGAGAGAAAGGGTGATGGTAATGAAGAAGGTTATGAATAGAAGTCATTTCTTGTCAAGGAATAGGTTGCTTTGTCTTTATAGAAGAGTATATTGATGTTTGAAGCATTGAAATTTTTAAATATTGCCTCCAAAGCTAAAGAAAAATGGAACTGATAGCTTAAAACAAAATGTTTAAGGAAGCATAAGCTGTCCTGTACTAGTGACTTGTATTTTACATGATCATGGATAGCTAGGTGCAGAACTTTGCCTATGTGAACTTGCTCATATTGTCGGTCTCAAGCTAGGGGATAAAGGAGAAAGATAGCGTTAAACGAGTCAATTTGTGATGTATCCTCACACGTGACACAATATTGGACTGTCACGTGCTTAAATGAAGCGATATGGACAGTGATGATTCATATAACCGACTACAACTTGCTTAGGATTAAAACATAGTTTGTTTGTTTGCTTATGGATAACTAGCAGAAGGTTTCACTCAACATGCTTGATTATTGAGGTCTCTGTCTCTGACTTTTTTGCACTTGCCTTCCAAAGGAAGACAAGATCTTCTCAATCTTGCTTTTCTTTATTCCTTGTGTCAATGGATGTAAAGACTTTACAAGCAAAACTTAAAACTTAGACTTTCTATTTACATTCTTTTACCACGAACCAGCTTGCACACACCTCGACTATTCCACCAGGTGCATACATTCTCTTTTAAGCAAATATTTCCAAATTAATGGATGCTGCCAAAGAAATGTGATCACATGCACAAAAAGGAAGGGGAAAATAGAGAACATTTTCGTTAATCCATGAACATGATCTATACATCTTGATCGGAAGAGAATCAAGAGAAAAAGAAAGAATCGGAATTGTTGATTCATTGGTGTAGAAATCTTCTGATGAATACTAAGCTTCCTCTCACAAAAGCTTTATCCTCAAGGAACTACATGTTCCCATCAAAGTCTACATATTTCCACCATTTGTGAAGAACAAAGAAGTTGAATAGACCTTTGAAAGAACAAAAATATTGGAGATAATAAAAAAATTCATGTTACTTACAGGAAAAATTGCTACTAAAAAAGCATGGCCTATATGTAAGCAGACAAAAAGGAAGCTACTTACAAAACATAACCAAAATCACCTCGGAGAGGCAAACGCATACCTCTCAAAGTAGGTGCTTTTGATCTATGAACAGATGAATATACACTTGCTTTAACAAGACCTTTAGCTGTGTACTATACTCTATCTTCAGCTGACTCTCCACTATGTTGTGTACCTTGACTAAAAAAATCGGAACTAAAATCTGGACTACCAAATGCCATCCTTCGAAACAATCTTATTTCTGCAGATTGTTCTGCAGAGTTATATATTGTACTTTCGCCAACTTTCATCCCATTGGTTAGATCAGACACAGACATGTTATCAAAAGCTCTCATGATCTGCAAAGAATAAGAATGATCGGAATGTCAAGTCCCTTCGTGACAAGTCTTACCGGTGCTTCAGGCGTAAGATTTTAGTAAAATGAAGAATCAGTTACCTGTCCCATCCCTGGTCTCTTTGCTGCTGAGTGGCGCACACAAGCTGCAGCTGCCTCAATCAGTTGAAACATCTCAGGGATAGCATAATTCCTCTCGAGGCGTGGATCTGCCAGCTGATCAAATTCCAATTTCTCAAGGGCATGAGAAAGCAATGGTCGAGCCTGGAAGAGAAAAAAAGATCAAGTTGCAGCATGTCTGACCAAGTTTTACATCGATACGATTTCAAAACAATGTTAGGCTGATTCAATGTGAGTTGTCATGATAAGTAATAGAATTTAGTTCTACTCGAAAGAATAAACATTCTCAGGAACCAAATGGAAATAGAAATAACTTTTAGTAGAAGCCTTTCTGCTCAGGTAATCAGAGAATGAATCATTTTCCGTATAAGAAACGGTTATAATATGGACTCAAATGAACCCTTACAAGACGGAAACTTCCCGAAAATGAAACACCAAATTTGTGCAATTAGTACACAATTTTCTTTCACCCACTCAGTCATGCAAGCTGCAAATGAGTTGGAATAGAGTTGAAACACTTAATATCCTACAACATCAAATCTATCTCCATCCTTTCCTTGATTTCTCCTATTTAACTAAAGGATATAAGAAAATGCGATGAACATAGGATGCCAACGATTATCTTTAATTAATGTCCTGAAAATAAATCATCACAATTCCCTAGGTGTGTCCACTTCCAATTATCCTCTGAACTTTATCAATCTTACAAACAAAAACAAGGACAAGCTCACTACCATTTGTAAGAAGAGCAACTCTGATCCATTGAATTGGCAGATGAGTAGAAGGCATCTATATGATATGGTAGGTCAAACAATAAACGAATCCTGTTGCAAATACTCTATTCCTAAAGTCAAAAAGGACAAACACACTTTCCAGAGGCTAATGTTTTGGTAGTTTCTCATGCTAAGGTTTCCAGGATAGAGGTCTGAATTTCTTTTAAAACAACTTATAGCTAAGAAACCTCCCAGCATACTGATGTGCTAGAACAAAGAAAGCTAAAAGAAAGGAACTTTCGAAGAGGTGAGAATAGACGCCTGCTGTAGAGTAGCAGTGTAGCACCAATGGTGGTTTCTTCAAACCTCATCGACCAAGTTTTTGTGCAGTGTGGAAATGACAGGACGAATCAGTAAATCCTAAACGTAGAGCTTGTCCTAGTAAAATGGACTAAACACAGTACTTGTACTCTGCCCATGCATATATGTTAACTTGTACGTGAGACAAATAACCAGTGCATAATTATCACACAATGTGGAGAGTGGCTGATGAAAGAGACCACATGCCGCTTTGGACTCGGAGAAAGAAGAGATTGGTTTGACTATAAACATACCCATTCAACCAGACTCTCGTCCCCTAAAGGCTGAGATGTATCAACAGGCTTCCGTCCAGTAATTAACTCCAGAAGCACAACCCCAAAAGAATATATATCGGATTTTTCAGTCAGCTTGCCACTTGATGCATATTCAGGAGCCATGTATCTGAAACGATTCAAGGTATTAATATACACATAAAGAGGAGGAATATAATTCATTTTTTCCTATATTCCACTTAGTGTTTAAGTTGGTGATGGAACATACCCAAATGTTCCCACAACACGTGTTGTAACATGAGTTTTTGCATCCTGAGCTAATTTAGCTAATCCAAAATCAGAAACCTGTGAAAAATAAATAGAATTATAAGTCAGTTTGCGAATCAAAGAATGCCACTAATGGAGTTTGAGTATGTCGACATACCCGAGCCTCAAAGTTAATATCCAAAAGAATGTTTGATGACTTAATGTCTCTGTGGATAATACGAGGATGGCCTGTCATCACCAGGAAAGATGAGTGAAACAAAAGAAGAGTGATAATTAGAATCAGTGTACCACGTTGATATTATAGGCAACAAGAACAAGGAGGTCGTATAATTACAGATCACACCAATATCATTTCCCCTGCTCTAGTTTTCTTCTCTCTTCTATTTCTTCTTTTAACAGTATAATTATAAGCATTTGCTACTGATTAATAGTTTAATAGATTCAGTTTCATCAAAATGAGAAACTTCTGTCACTTCGTCACAAGGAAAATGCCAACAACAAAGGTCCTGTGACTTTCGGTTAAGCTGATATATTTATATACATCTTCTCTCTCTCCCCCCCCCTCCCATTGTTTCTTTTACTATTTGTTCTCATTAGGCAAATAGGACGAGAAAGTTGATAGTGGAGTATCTTATATACTTGTTCAATGTATTCTTTTTTGTAAGTATTGTTCAATGTTTTTTGTAATTGATGCAGAAAGAGAAGGGTTCATTAAAAAAAATTTAACAGTGATAATCAGGTACATATTATCTGATGGTGCAATTTTCTCAGTTCTTTAGTCATATTTTATTCACCCAGAGAAGAAACAAAGTGCAGATAATCAATCATAACTATAAGAATTAAAGAAGTGAAGAAAGTTACAATCTTCATGCAGATAAGCTATTCCACGAGCAGCACCAACAGCAATCTTAACACGTGTTGTCCAATCCATAACAGGCCTTCCTTCGGCTGTAAATTGCAAGTATCAACATCTAGTTTTAATGACAAAATGCCAACAATGAGTTCTTATTAAAAAAAAAAAGATTTGTATTTACCATGAAGATGGAAGTAAAGGGTGTTATTTGGGACATATTCATAAACAAGCAGCCTTCTATTTTCAGAAATGCAATAACCTACAAGGGAAACCAAATGGCGATGGTGTACTCGACTAATGATTTCAACTTCAGCTCTGAATTCCCGGTCCCCTTGGCTCCCACCAATATCTAGTTGCTTTACTGCTACATCCCTCCCATCTGGTAGACATCCTTTGTATACAGAACCAAATCCACCCGCCCCCAACAAATTCTCAGCCGAGAAGTCACCAGTAGCCTTAACTAGTTCTTCATAGGTAAACCATATCTTTGGATTTCCAAATCCACCAGATCCTCCAGGAGAATTTAGGAATTTGTTGCCAGTTCCATTTCTGGTATCAGGTGTTGATTCCTGTATCTTCAATAAGACGGAATCTGTACACAATTTGAGCATCTTCTCAGATTGCATTAAATTTATGAACCACAAATATTACATTGATGTTGCTTCAAAAAGATCTGAAACATATACTGACATGCTAATGAATAATATACTAGTTTCTGAAAAGTTACCAGAATTTGGGGTGGAGCCCGAAGGGGTTGGCATGACATTCTCGCCACTGGGACGAAAAGCCTTTTTCTTTCGCTTCCATACGCACCAACCCACTAATCCAACAATACTAAGCAATAAAACAGCAACAATGACGCCAATCGCAACTGTACCTCCAGTTCCTAGGCCGCTACTACTGGAACTGTTTGAGCTACCTGCTGCATCGTCACTGGAGCTATTGGTAGTGGTTCCACCTGAAGGAACTGATGATGAAGGAGGCATATTTTTAGGAGGTTCCAAGGATGGTGTAGGAGGTGAACCTTGTGGTGGCGTAAATGCTGGAGATGGACGTGAATTTGTAGGAGGGTCAGAGGCTGGGGTAGGAGGTGAGCCTTTTGGTGGCACAGACGCTGGTGATGGAGGTGAATTCACGGGTGGTGAAGGGGGTGAACCTTTCGGAGGTTCAGGAGATTGTGGTGGTGGAGTAGGATCCGGATTCTGTGCAGGTGGCGGAGGTGAAAAAGGTGGAGAATCAACTTTGGGAGGTGGTGAAGGTGAACTTGGAGGAGTAGTTGGTTGTGGTGGAGGTGAGGTAGGAGGAGGATCATCTTTTGGAGGCGGTGGAGGTGAACTTGTAGGAACAGTTGGTTGTGGGGGAGGTGATACAGGTGGAGGCTCAACTTCTGGAGGTGGTGATGAACTAACTGGTGGGCTAGGTGTAGTTGGAGGAGAACTAGCAGGGGGAGGAGAAGATTGAGGTGGTGGTGAACTGGAAGGCGGAGGAGAAGATATAGGTGGCGGTGAACTAGCAGGTGGGATAGGTGGAGGACTAACAGTTGGAGGAGCGGATTCTGTGGGTGGGGAAGCCATTGAAGGAGGCGATGTCACGTTACTTGGAGGAGGCGATTGTGGCAGTGTTGGTGAGGCCGGGGGAGGAGAAGATTGCGGGGGTAATGTTGGAGGAAGAGAAGACACAGGTGGTACTGTCGCATTAGGCTGAGATGCAGGGACCGGAGAAGAAAGCTGAGGAGGTGGACTCAAGACAACTGGTGGAACAGGAAATGGTGCAAGACTTGGAGGTGGAGAAACTACTACTGACATTTCACCACCACCAAAAACTTGCTAAATTTACACCATTTTTCCGATAGTAAACTCTCCAAACATCAATCAAAATTAGCAGTATTTCAAGAATTCTACCCAACAGAGAGCACAACTTGCTCTAACTGAATTTCCCCAAAAGAGGTACCACAAACATCCAATAAATTGCTAAAATTGGTATCCCAGAATATCTGAATTCGTAAACCAATTCACTCCCAAGTGAGACGAAGCAATCAATTCCTTTCCAAGCTAAACACCTGGTCATTTCAGACAAAAACAACAAAAGATTCAAGCTTTCCGCAAATTCAACTCAGTAAAATCGTCGAACAACGAAACAACAAAAAAGTTCAATCTTTCAAGAAACTCATTCAGAATTCACCAATCACTGTAAAATAAAAAAGAAAAAGGTATCCAAAATGCAATGTATTGCTTCTTCCTATATTAAAATCAGTATCCCGGAAGATTAAAATCCATAGACCAATTCACTCCCAAGTAAGATAAAGCACTTTAGTTCCTCTCCAAGCTACAAACCAACGGATATCAGGAAAAAAAAACAATACAAGATTCAAGCTTTCCACAAATTCAATTTGTAAACTCGTCGAATAACAGAACAACAAAAAGATTCAATCTTTCAAGAAACCCATTCAGAATTCACCAACCACTATAATCCAAAATGCATTGAATTGCTTCTTCCTATGTTAAATACTTAGGAATTTCAAAAAAAAAAAAAAGATTCAAGCTTTCCACAAATTCAACTCAGTAAAAACTCACCGAATAACAAAACAACAAAAAGGTTCAATCTTTCAAGAAACTCATTCAGAATTCACCAACCACTATAAAGTAAAATACGAAAAAGTAATCCAAAATGCAATGAATTGCTTCTTCCTATGTTTAAATTAGTATCCCGGAAGATCAAAATTCATAAACCAATTCACTCCCAAGAGAGAAAAAGCAATTCACTACCTCTCCAAGCTAAACAGCTAGGAATTTCAGGAAAAAAAACAACAACAATTTGAAGCTTCCCACAAATTCAACTCAGTAAAAACTCATCGAATAACAAAACAACAAAAAGGTTCAATCTTTCAAGAAACTCATTCAGAATTCACCAACCACTATAAAGTTAAAAACAAAAAAGTAATCTAAAATGCAATGAATTGCTTCTTCCTATGTTAAAATCAGTATTCCCGAAGATCAAAATCCGTAAACCAATTCACTCCCAAGTAAGGTAAAGCAATTCACTACCTCTCCAAGCTAAACACTTAGGAATTTCAGAAAAACAACAAGAAAAGATTCAAGCTTTCCACAAATTCAACTCAGTAAAAACTCATCGAATAACAAAACAACACAAAAATTCGATCTTTCAAGAAATTCATTGAGAAATCACCAACCACTATAAACTAAAAACGAAAAAGTAATCCAAAATGCAATGAATTGCTTCTTCCTATGTTAAGAAAATCAGTATCCCCGAAGATCAAAATCCGTAAACCAATTCACTCCAAAGTAAGATAAAGCAATTCACTACCTCTCCAAGCTAAACACCAAGGAATTTCAGAAAAAAAAAACACACACACACAAAAGATTCAAGCTTTCCACAAATTCAACTCAGTAAACTTGTTGGACAACAAAACAAACAAAAAGGCTCAAGCTTTCCACAAATTCAACTCAGTAAACTTGTAGGACAACAAAACAAACCAAAAAGGCTCAATCTTTGTCACCCATACAGAATTCACCAAAAACTGAGGGAAAAAAAAGAAGCCAAATTAGCATAACTCCATTACACACATTCCCAAGTCCTTATGATAATCAAATCAAGAAACTGAAATCACTGATAACCGTTATAGCAGAAACAGAAACATACCCAAATCACCAAATGTAGAATCCTAAGATCACCTCATACATAGAAAATCACAAAAACCCCAGATACCCAAATCAAGAAAAGAAGCAAAAAAAAATGCCCAAAATCCCAATGTTATTTTCACATCTAAAAAATTCAATCTTTCGAACCAAAACCCCATAAATCCAATTATAATTTATAAAGATATCAGCCAATCAGATAAACCAAAGATTGTTAAAAATTCAATCTTTTTCCATGTAACTGGCAAATGATCAAATGTAAGAATCAAGAATCAATCTTAAAACAAAAAATCAAAATAGAAAGAAAGCCTATACTTATATGGGGTCTGCAGAATCCAATCTTTCTAGTGCACCAACAGTGAAAGCTATGAACTTTTTTTAAAAAATAAATAAAAAAAATTAAGAAGACAAATGTATATATTTGTTACATATATATATTATGTAGGGAATATGATGATTTTTTCTATATTGTCATAAAAGTCATTATTTTCATGATTATTAAATTAATTTGCTTTGCTTTGCTTTCTAAAACGTCAACATCAAATGCATAATATAATAAATAAATTCTAAAGCTAAGATTGCGCAACGTTGCATCTATTGCATAAAGAGTCAGCGCCTATAAATCAAGCTTTTTCACAAGCCTACATTTGTTCGTAGCTATCTCGATTATTTCATCAAATATTTGTTATCTTCTACCAACATATGTTAAACAAATTGTTATACTAATATTTTACTTATTACGATAACATTTAAATTGATTTGTGCACACCCTTCTATCAACATGCATACGTATGACTAAATTTATCTGTTTTTTTTTTTTATGAAGGTGATGTTTGGACCAAATTGTTTCGACTATGTTTCATTAGTTATTTGGCCTCCACCAGGGGAGAGGTTATTAGATAGGATATGATGTAGTTTCACTTTTACTGAGTATATGCTCTTAGTTAGAAGGGTGTGGAGGGTACGAATTATGATAGAAGGTTAGTAGTTAGTAGTGTGTTGTCTTATTGTTCGTTCATATTAGTAGTCATAGTATTGCTCTTGTTGTTTCTTGTCCTTCGATTTCTGTTACTATATGTTAATTTCTTGTACCTCAATTATCGCAATTTTTGTTATGTTACTCTCTTTTGTTATTAGATGTTTTTTGTACCTCAATTGTTGAACTGCTTTTTCTTGAATCGAGGGACTATTGAAAATAAGTTATTTACCATTGAGGTAGAAATGTAAGATCTACGTACACTTCACCCTCTCTAAACTCCACTTTATGAAATTATACTTAATATATTATATTATTATTATTTGTAGATTGTATAATCTTTTGAATAGATTTTCTACTTTATAGTCTAACTAAATAGAATTATTTATCATATTCCTTTTTTACCCCCACTTTAAAATAATCAATAATTAATTTTCACTTTTTACTTAAACTCTAAACCTTTAATTAGGATGATAGAACATATACTTTACTAACTAAATAAATACATTTTCACTTTGTGTTTAATATTTTCATGCTTCGATTAGTTTGACACGCTGAGTAAATAAAAATAATTAATTTCTTATAATATATTTGTACAAGTTATAATTGATAAAAACTTTTACATAATAAACAAAAAAAAAATCAATTTTTTTTTTTTATTCTATGAACCTTAAATTAAACTTGTTTTTGAAAATCTTGCCAACTATATGACTTATCTTGAGATCAACTCTCATCGTTTACCAAGTCAAAATAAATAAATAAAAAAGAAAATCCCCATTTTGACCTTTTCAACGTATGAATGTTGATGAGCTGAACACATTAATCAATAAGACAAAATAATATGAGTACATTACAAAATAATCTTCCAGAATTACTAAATCAAGAAAAACACCGACACCAAATTAACAAATACTTTATTTAATTAAAATAATTTCATACAAGTAATCAAAGTTTTCAAAATATTTTTAATATTTGATTGATGATATGTCAAAATAGATTAGTTCGACAAAACACTTCATGTTCATATAGGGTCTGATGAAAAATTGCAATTTATAAAAGTATGATGTAGAATATTAGTATCTACTTTCACAATTAAATTCGTAATCTATAAATCGTCACATGTAAAGGCACATGATGATTACAATTATTAATATTAGGTTCCACTATGTTCATATTATTCAAGAATATTAATAATCAAACACTAATTTGTCAAAACCTTCTTCTTTTTTTTGTTTTTTTTTTCTGCTTTAATCAGTATGATCCTACATCAATTATTAACTGATGATTCGATAAAACTATTACTTGGTTATAATTAAAATAATTACTAATTAATGATAATCACATGTGCTTACATTTTTAAGGCTGCTTTGTAAAATTTAGTAATTGACAGTCAAATGCTAGTTGTAATTGAAAAAGAAGAAAGAAAAAAATAATTTAAATAGTTTCCACTAAAATGTAGTTAATAAATATATAGATTGCAAATATAAAGTAATATTGACCAAGCATCCAAATGTATAACTTTTCCCCACACACAAAAAAACACACTCATATATATTATCAGAAATCTTATTGATGTAATAAATATTTAGATCATGCGTAATAATTTTTTCCAAATTTTGAATCAGAAGTTTCTGATAAAAAATACTTTATCATATATATATATATATTCAATTGAAACAAATTATAATTAATTTGAGTGTCTAGATAAAATATGCTAGAAAGTCTGAAAGGTTATCAATGTATTAAGTCGAAAGGAAAATATGAGAAAACTATTGGAACAAAATAATTATAAATGATAGAAAAATACAAAGTATCAATTAATTTTTTTTAATTATTTTTGTTGCTAAAATATGAGAAAAAATAAAATTGAACCAATAAGTGGACCTTCTTTTTAAAAAAATATAATTTGAAAATGAAAAAGGCATGAAAGCTGCCTTTACTTTACTTCCATATACAAATAAAGCAAAATATAAATTCTCTAGTTGGTTGATATTGAATTATTCTATTTAATTAATTTGACTTTGACTGGATTTTGTCTTTATTATTCATCAAAAAATCAACTTTTTTATAAAAAATATATATAAACGCGTTATTTTAAATTTTAGTTTTTGTTAACATCTATGGCGTTTTTTATTCCATTTTCCTAAATGACAAATCCTCATGGGATTTCTCAAAATCTAATTAGTAAATAATTAAATACATAGTAACAGTGACATTAATTTTATAATTTATTTTATAATTAAAGTTAAACTTATTACAAATTGTGTTTATTTATTTATAAAAAATAAATCACTTTTCTTCTATATGTGGTTGTGCACGTACATGACGGTCAAAGTCCAACTTTTATATGCACAAAGTACCATCCTAATTAGTATTTTAATCATACCTTGATTAAGCTGAACATGTCATATTCATCATGTTAAACTTTTATAAACATTTTTGCTTAGTACTAAACCTTAAAAGTAACGTTGTAAGTCAAAAAATCTATTATGTTTAACCAACGATTTACAAGCAAAAACTACCCTTTTCTTCTTGTAATTACCACCATTGTGCGTCTGCAATAATGGAGTAATACGACTCACGAGTCTGGAAAGGATAGGATGTATGTAGACCTTATCTTACCTTTGTGGGGTAAAGAAGTTATTTTCGATAAACCATCAGCTCACAAAATGCAAGTTATGTGGTATATATGAAGAACTAAAATTAATGGTCATTTTTTCTATACATTAAAAATCATTTCCGCTTCGTGATATATATGAAGGACTAAAATAGTCCAACCTTTTTACATTTAGGACTATTTTGATCATTTTCTTGAGTTCAGACCGAACTCAATAATTTCAATTCAAACTTTATATTAATATTAAAATATTTATTAAATTTATATAAAAATTAAATTACTAACACCTGATATCATTATTTCGAAACTTAGCCACTAATTTTCAAAAGGTATGGAGATCATGTATTTTTGTTAGTGGTTGGGTTGGTGGAACAAAAGATGGGTCTAATTACATGCAGACAATCGTACGTTTTGCCCACTTTCTTTTTACGCACTTTGTAAGGACTACATTTTTTCTCCAATTTCTTCAAATCTTTTATTCCCAATTTGGCATACAACGAAACGGCAAATTCAGAATTTAAACGTTTTCGAGGATTCTAATAGAAAAAAATCTATTCATAAAGTTATTCGATCTTAAATCAGTAAGTTCTGATAAAGTTGTTCAATTCATGATGGTTCTGTTGTTGACATAGAAAATTGAGTTATTTTAGTACACAAATGTATATATATATATACGTATGTTATGACATGTACACAATGTCAACTTTTGTATTATTATTATTTTTTTGGAAGACATAAAATAAAATAGATTGAACATAATTTGGATATAATAAATAAATAAAAAGAAGTGATGATTTTTCTATATTCTAGAACTTTTAAGTTGTGGTAATAAAATAGTCTGAAAATTTGGTTTATGGTCCCACTTTGAGAGTCACTAAGAATTAAAGTTGATTTTCCAAAGTTCAATTATTCCTCTTGACTTTTTATTTGTTCAAAAATTCAAATAAATTAATGTTGTCCATATCTTTGCTTACATTTGCAAAATTCTAGTTAGATAATTTTGAAATTATGTGATACTTCAAGGCCTACTATAGACCATTGCTCTAATGTTCTCCAATAGGAAAATTTCATAATTAAGTAGCGTTACTAGGGTTTATTTTTGCAAAATATAGCAAAATTTAATTTTTAGATATATCGATACGTATATATGTGTAATATGTGGGTCGAGATCGCTAGTTCAGATAATTTTTCCATCTTTCAAATTCTATCTTGGGCTGGGCAAATAAAAAAATGGATCCATGGGATGCACAAAAACTCAACTTCTCTGTCCCAAACTCATATATCAACATTTTCTGTATGGGGGATTGGGGGTGTAACAAATAGAGTCGTTTAGTTGGTGACAAGTTATACGGAGATTCACAATCCCTGTAATTATAACTCTGGAATAATTTGTTCACCAACCAAACGACACCGTTCAAGCAAGAGAATCATCATATATTCTTCAAGTATTTTCCCATTTTCAACTTTTTTCTCTCCAACTTGAAGTCACAAATGAGTACATATAACTCTACACAAGACAGTAGAATGTATCATGTCAAAAGCTGCTGAATTTTTAGAAAACAAATGTGAAGATGTCATCATGTCAAGACTACCAACAAAGAACTTACTCGTACTTTACTGAGTGCACGTAGCACGGAAAGTATATCTCCCTAGAGTACATCTCCTACCTAAATTTTACTTCGAGTTCAGCTAAACCGGAGCTTAGCTGAACAAAAAGCAAGTGCATTGTTACTCTGATTACGTTAACACAATATGCTCTCTCTCGTTCCATGCTATTTGAAGACGGGAGGCACTAAGATGGTATAAATGCAAAATATCAATGAGGGATCAGTTTTGAGTCAGATCCCCAGTCTGGAGTTTCTCCTCAAATGGATTTCAGCTGCCCAGCTTTTTCCTATTTCGGTTTGAAATTTGCCTGCATGTAGATATATACAGATCGTCGATATATGACTTGTAATGAGCAAGACCGAAAAAAGAGCATGGAAATTAAAAGGATCAATGACCTGCAGTTGAAAGGAAAAACTCATCCAGCACCTTTCCATGTTCTGTCAAAAACAAAGTACCAACGGAAGTTACAGAGAGAACGTAGTATCAACCCGTTTATAGATTTGAGTTCATAGGATGATAGATACATATATATGTAACCGAGAAATCACAAGGCTAAGTGGGTAAGATTTGGAACTCAGCGAATAATAGGCTCGCCCTCCTACCCTTTCTCACTTAAATACCAGGCTTTTGTTCGTGGTAGTTTTGAACTTGTGATGTGTGCCTAACCCACTTAACACGTGTTGCACTCTTATCACTAGACCAAATTCACAGAGGCATAATAGATAAGATTATATAAGATACTCTTTGCTTGTAGACAGCAGACACCATGTTTTGACAAAATGTTAAGATCTAACCATCTAATCTACATATTTACTTCAAAAAGAGAATTCTTCCTGAGATCTTAGTCCACCAAGAACAACCTTACAACTAAAATTTATGCCGGATAGGCAGAGAACTTCGCCTAAGGAAGTTAGCACCATACACCAACTGATGACATGCAGATACCTCAAAATTTCATAACAAAACTGCAGACAAACTAAGCATTTTCAGCTGGCACTCTATGTAAGTATTCCAACTCTCAAGAGGTGCAAAAAAAGTGGCACTCAGACTGATTAATGAGCTCCAAGAACATTTTATACCAGATGATTACTAGCTATGGTCCAGAGTCACCAGACGTAGAACAGATTGAAGAAACAACTTCAGAAAATTAGTATACTGCACTAGTTCCACCTTTGATACTAAAATCACCTTTCAAAGTAGTGAGAGGCACAAACTAGAAAAATATATTCAGTAAAAGTAGTAGGTTTTGATTCTGTAACTTAAATATTTTGGAGAATAGTAATTCACCTGATTCATATTCCAATGCCTGCAGAATCATTTCAACCTGGAGAAGATCGGAAAAAACGTGAAATCTATCAGATGTTATATGATTTAAGGACCTAGTAGAGTCATAAGAGCCAACGTGGTACTCATTAAATTAGAGACTCAAAACTTACAGGAGAGGTGACAGCATATAAGCGGTAAGTGAATGTAATTTACCATCACTACAGGTAAAGATGCAAGAATGGGATTTATAGTGGAATTTGAAATCAAGATAAGCACATCCACCAATCTCTTAAAGCAAGAGATAGCAACACGAGGAGGTTACAAAACTAAGTCTAAAGGAACAATACCATCTTTTTCCAGATTCCAATAAGCAAGACAAAATTATTACGAGCATAGTTGCAGTGTTTCCAGCTATTTCCAATGGGAGTATATGCAGTAATTTTAAAGAAGACAGGGATGAAAGAACCAGTAATTGAGAAAAACTTGTGGAGCAATACATTAACAAATCACTCAAAGTTCCAAAATGAACTATGAACTGACAAAATTAGACCAGGAAAAGAAGTAGTACACTCAAGATGTGAAGCTTCTCGTAATTTTACTAAGTATTGTAAGGAAGTTAGTAATTCATACCTTGTCAAAATCTTTTACAAGATTGGCTTCCAGTGAAGCATTGTTTTCGTACTCTTGCCACAGTTCTTTAATCTCTTCAGCTGGAAATATTATAAAAACGTGATATTACATTGTCATGTTAAAAGAAACTCCTTTACTAGAGTTTTTGACTGCTTTGGAGAGAAAAAATAAGGTATGATATCAAAAATAAAGTAATACCTCTCATCCCTCCACCAAGAACTTCACACATTTCAGTCAAAGCAGCTTGCTCAAGTCTGCTTTTTTCAGCCTTAGGTACACCATCAGATGGAGTTATATCTCCGACAATTGCTATAAAAGTTCAAAATTACTATCAAATGCAAAAACCTCAAATTTATAGAAAATGAGGTGAAAATCTCAGTCCTAGTTCAACCTAAGGAAAAAGAAGATGGAATGAACATGTAGAAGAAGAAAACACCAAAGTGAAACTGATGAAGGCGGTAAACCTAATTTTTACAGCAGAAAATACTATGGATATAAGAAGTTTGGTAATATACATAAGTGGCTTAGTAACTGCGGTGTACCAACAGTATTTTCTTTACTTAGATAAACTCATAATCTTAGAGCTTGATGCTTCTTAGATCATTGGAAAGGAGGATGGCAGATTAACTAATAACCAAACAGTAAACACCACAAGGTGCACAGCCAATCAAATTTAGAAAAAAGGAAAAGATGAGCCAACAGGTATACATTTTTCTAGTTCAGTCATACATAATTTTTTCTTTTGATAAGGTGAATACATTTACTAATGTAGGAGAAATCCCCGTATACAAGTAGTATACTAAAAGGTATGAAAGATCTACGCCAAAATATGGTTCTCTATAAAAGTCATCCAATCATCTATACAAGAAAGCACCTCATGGATTCACCAAAAAGAAACTAACAGACACGCAGCTACTCCTCAGATGTACAAAGAAATCTCTGTATGCAAGTATATACTAAAGAGGAGAGATCTAAGCCAAAATATGGTTCTCCATAAAAGTCATCCTATCATATATACAAACAAGAACCTCATGTGATCACCAAATAAGAAACTGAAGACACGAGGCTACTCCTCACGAGTACAAAATCTTTCTAAACCCCCTTAAACACTCTCCTATTTGTTTCCTCCATAACACCTTGGATGGTTTCATTTTCTCTTTCTTCTTCCTTCTCTTTTTTTGTTTGCTTGGTGTGTGTAATTGCCTCTTTCCACAGATCCCTGAAAACACTATATGCCTGCTCATCATTCCTTCCTTTTTTTTCGGGATACTTCTGCAGTAGCAATTTTTTTCACCATTTTATGTTGAAATAAGTCGTACAAAAGGGTAGTCGCAGCAAATAATTTAGCCTTCAAGTTGAAAATAAAAACACTGATATATCAGAAAGATAATTTCGAATTTGGAGGCAATACCTTCTGCAATATCATGAACAATGGCCATCTTGATACACCTGTTACATAAATAGAGAAGCACTATGATTACCTTCTACTGATAACAGTCTGATAAATATAAACATAATTTTTTAATTTATGGGATGAAGTGAACAGATGAACATAAGTGTCACGAAAGTAACATTACAGAAAGAGCATCGAGATCATGTTTGCATGAACAAACTTCAGGTTTCTAAGTATGAACTACAACCCACACTCAAGAAATGTTCATCAAAAGTACACCAAGTTCTACAACCAAGCGAATTATATGTTCAGTATGCAGCTCTGATCATTCATATATTAATCAAACACCAGCTCAATTCAATTTGTCTAGATGAGAAAGCAACTCAAAGAAAAACCTAAAGAAACCCCATCATAAAAGGTGAAATACATTTTAGATGCTACCACCCTGAGTAGACACGCTGGATCACACCATTCAGATCTCATACAATTTCAGCATGATTCCTCAGTAATTAAAATTGGTTTATGTACAGCAGAACAATCTATGTGCACCACCAAATAATAATTACTCAGAAAATTAATTAAGGGGTATGGTAATCCTGGAAAATAGGCCTAAACTGCATTATTGAAGTTACTGCCTCCTGAATTTTTAAGAAGAGCATAGCAATATCTTCAAGGACTGACACTTGAATCCATTTTATGGGATGCAAGGACGAACTAGTTGTGAACTAAATAATTTTTCACAGTTAGTTATGCAGAAACCAGGCAATGATATTATGTATGCTTTATATCACAAATCAAATAAAGTGCCAAGATTTCCTTTATGTGCTTTACATGAAGCTTAATAAACTATTGAAGATGATATTTCCTGTATTAATCAAAAGCAGCATTCTAACCATTAACAAATTGATAATTAACATAAATAACATATTCCATCATAAGTTCAAGACGATTGTAACCTCAATATTCAACAATAGAAGCCACTCCAAGGAAAGGCAAAAAAACACAGGGTTACCTCACAAGCACTACAAATGGAAGAACAAAATGGGAACACTCCCTGATTTATGTTACAAAATTGTTTCTACAAATGGATTTGCAAGAGAAATCAGATATAAATTCATGAGAGATATCATTAATCCACAAGTGCAATTTCTCATCACCTGTAAATGCTTGGAATAGTGTTAGTATGTTATTTTTTTATCAGCTAAAGTAAAACTTCATTAAAACTGCATCCACTAGATCTTTTTAACATGTTCACTAACAATTTTTTGCCCCACATTTAGGGAAGGAATTAAGGCAGATGTTTTCCTGTGGAAGCAATAATTGGGTACTGATCCTCTTCCCTTGCATTACAAGAAAACAGTGATAGTCACATCAGCTCTTGGCTGAGGATGGAGAAGTTTGAAGCAATGATAAGCAACTGTTTTAAACCTCTTTTTTCCCCTCCATTTCACTAGCAACATAGGAGAAGAAACAATGAATGTGTACAAACTTAGATCAAAATCTTGAAACGAAATAGCAAGAGCATTATCAGCTATATCAACTCCAACCTTTCCCTGTTAACGCCAGGAAGGTCACCAACAATCAGAGCCATCAAGGACATACGATACATATGATCAGCAATAGATTCAGCACCTTTTATTGCATGATTTACCCATCCCTTCCGCTTTGTGGTCTACAAAACAAGTAGAGGCATGAGGGGATACAACTAGCCGAATTAAATACAGAGCGCAGAGAGTAAACAAATGCAAAAAGGGAATAAAAGATTAATAATTCATCAAGATAGCACTGTAGGGTAAAGAGGTTAATTAAGAAAGAAATGCCAGCAAAAGAAATGGAGGGCACTGTTTCTTGATCCTAATACCACATTATAAAAAGAACGAAAACCTTGAGTGTGAAGGGGAACTCAGATTGCCTAGAAAAAGATTCAATAAGTAAACCTATTTTCGAGGGTAACGGGGCACAATTTTCCACTTGCTTAACAAGTCTTTCTTTGCAAAGAGCAAAATCATCAAAGTTAACTCATTATCATTGTTTGTTAAACATTGCACCAAGGAAGTCTCTCTTTTTGCTTGAGGTCTGGATATATACATCAATGTCTACATAATTTAGAGAATCAGATGGCATTAGGACGAGAAGACCGCTGGGAATAAACATTTTCTTAGATGGAACAAGATATTCCATCAACAGCTTAAGTCTTTCCAAACTGCCCTTTCGGCTAAGCTGAAGTTTGTGGATTCCAATTTTGAAAGGTCACTGCCCTTGCACAAAAGAGTTGAAGGTTTGAGAATGCCAAAATGAGCAACAAGTTATAGACTCTACCTTATAGATCAAGAAAGCTAATAAATGGATTACTTATATTAACTGCATTATTTGAAACAATGCAAAGTGACCTTTACTTCTTAAGCTTATTGTAACATATCTATCTAAGTTCAAAGCCTAAACTCAACATTTAGAAAAGGGAACAATCTATTACTGTCCCCAGGGATTTGGTAAGCAGTAAGAGAGTGATTTTGTCGGGGTTAGGCACATGTGACGAGTTCGAACTTTGCCATGGACAAAAGTTTGGTGACTAAGTGGAGAAGGATAAAGAGGCAGGCCCATTACCCATAGAGTTTCGAAACATGCACCAGCTGGCCCTCGAGGATTTCTCGGTTATCAGAAAAAAATGGAGAAGGAACTCTCTGTTTGATTTTAGTTTCTATCTGGAAAAGCCTTGACTAGGCATATGCACATTCTTTAATCTATCAAACTACAAACTTCAAATATATACAAGCCGAAATAGCAAATTCCCCAATTCCACTTCAATCCTCAATTACAAACTCAAAACTCTCTACTTTTCCCTGCAATGTGCTCCATAAACTCATGAACTTAGTCAATCACCATTAACGCATACCACACTCTCATCCACTACATCATACTCTGCTACGGCAGTTTGTCCGTGGACGATTTCAACAATGAGCCCACCTCAACCTACAACTATCAATATGTCCTCACATTTTCAAATATATAAAAGATCACAACTTTATCACATACCCTCATTTTATATTAGTTTTTCCTACAAAGAATCATAGTAAAAACAGTTTTTCTTTGACTACAACATATTTTGATCTATACAGGTTAAAGCTGCATATAATAGACCCTTGTGTCCCGTCCCTCCCGGAGCTTAGTGCACCAAGCTGACCTTTTTAATGCTCAAACCTCAAACCAAGTCAACACACAAAAGTTCCAATACCCAAAAAGTAAAACTGAAAACACATAAAAATCTCTCCTTTTTGAAAAATCACATGCATGGAAACATTACCTTAAGACTATGACACAAAGTGAGGAAATCAATGGCATTGGAAGGAGAAGATGAAGCTCCATCACTGTCATTCTTTGATGACCCGGACCCGGAATTCGAGATACTCGGATCCAAATTCACAGAACCCGGAATGGGTTTCTTAGAACAAGCAAAAACAAGCTTTCTACCTTGAAAATCAACCAAAAAAGAAACCTTTTTTAAAGAAATCTGATGAAAAGAGAAAGAAGAGTAATGGGTTGATGATGAAGATGAAAGGAAAAGGGAATTTGGGTTTGCTTTAGCTGCCATCATTGTTGCTAAACAAAGATTCTTGAATTTTGGGGAAAAAAATGTTTGATTTCTTTCGATCTTGTTGATGTTTTCTTTTCTTTTTTTCAGTGTTGGGGAAAAGCAAAGAGAAAAAATGGGCCCTTTGTTTCGCGGGTCACCTTGGAATCCGACTAATTTAAATTCGCATTACGTAGGATCTCATTTGAATCGATTAATTTAGATTTGTATTACGTAGGACCTCATTTGAACCAACTAATTTTGATTCGTGTGGATAGAGCCTCAGGATAGCTGCATAGCGCTTTTTGTCAAAGATTTAAGCTCAAATCCAAAATATTTTGACTAATTAATTTGAGGTCAAATCCGAAATCTTTGACTAATTAAAATTCACATCCGCTAGAGCCTCATATTCGAGGGGTATGTGATCTTTTGAATAACGTTTTCTGTCAAAGATTTAAGCTTGAGTGCTTTTTGTCAAAAATTTAAGTTCAAACTCAAAATCTTTGATTATTTCAAATTCACATAAGCTAGAGCTCATTTGAGGAATATCACTTTCTATTAAAGATTTAAACTCGAATACGGAACCTCTAATTAGGAGCGTGCCTATCTTAATGTACTATATTCTTCAATTGGTGGTCTTTTTTATTGTTTGGGCTTATATTTTCAAGTTTTGCACGGATTGATGTTTCAATTAAATAAAAAAAAATAACAGAAATCCTACAAGAAAAAGGAATGGAACTTAGTATTAATTATTTGCTTTAATTTAACCAAGTTCTTGTATAAATAGGAACCAAAACATACCTATAAAAATATTTATTGTGTAGCCGTAATATTACTACATCTCTAACGACCCTTTTGTCTCATGGAAAAGGAGAAAACAATTACTCAAACAAAATCTTCAATATCCCAAGATATTATTTATGAAATATTTTCTCATCTTCCTGATAAATCTTTTACACGTTTTAAATGTGTTTCGAAATTTTGTAACTCTCTTGTATCATTCAAAGTTCTTGCATGGACATATCCTCAAAAAAAGTTTTACACCATAAAGCATTTCAGACGAATTCAATTTAATCAGGCCTGAGGAGAGAATCGATGAAAAAGGCTCCGCTCATCTTATTAAGGAATTAAATAGCTTCCCTTATCACAAAATTGACTATATTGAAGGTTTGTTCTGCTTATGGAATTCAAGTCAGTCGTTGCCTCCTATTATTTTCAATCCCAGTACAAGAAAAGTAACATATCTTCCGCGTCAAAATCTTGCGGAGGATGAAATCCATGAGTATCATATTATATTGGGTTATGATCCCGAAAAAAAAATGCATAAAATTCTATTGATGACATATCCTCATAACTATTTAATGTCATCATCAAGATATTGGATTTTCACTTTAGGAACAAGTGAATCGTGGCGGGAAATAAAACTAACCAATTTATTTGTGACACCACCCTTGAAAGGAATTTGTATCGATGGAGTTATTTATTTTTTTGTTTACCACAATAGAGGAAGATATTTTAAGATGGCAGCGATTAATTTGAGAGCGGAGAATTTCAGAATTATCTCGTTGTGGAATAAATATGGACGCTATTATGTCGCAAACATGTTTGATTATATTCACTTAATAGAAGTGAAGGGAAAACTAGCCATCGTTGATGTTAAAGAAGGAAAAGCGAGAAAGATAATTTTGAGGATTTTACAAAATTATGAAACTGAAGAATGGATGGATCATATTATTGTCTTTCCTCAATTATTAAGTCGAGATATAGCAAAAGAGAACATATATTATTTGAGGAATTACGTTTATAGTAATACTCTTAATGGTGAAATCGTATTAATGAACTCCTTGATCAAGCCAAATTGGATATTCTTTTATAATTTTAGGAAGAATAGTTGGAGAGAAATTGAAGTTTTGGGGTTTGAAGAAAAGGTTAATATTTTTGGTATATGTAGTTATATAGAAAGCCTCTTACCATTAGGATATATTTGATTATTGTGAGCTTTTTTTTGTTAATTTTAATTTTTGTTCTATTGCTTATTTAATAAAATTTTATGGGTCAAAATATTTTATCTATGCGAATATAATTTGTTTTGCATAAATTTAGATATTCAAAAATTATATGAAAAAAATATTAGTATAAATTATTATTTCTTTCTATATTAATATGATAAAAAAAATACATCTTAAAATAATGATCAAAATTTATACAATTTAATTTTCGCAAAGTGAAGCATTACAAATATTTCGAAAAGGATCAAATATATGACTATTGAATTTCACGAAACACTTATAATGTTAAAAGATGTCGGAAAAATAATTAAAACTTTAAGCTCCGTTAATAAATAAAATAAATTATTAATAATTAATAATAATAAAGTCCTAGAAGGAGAGAAAGAGTTGAATTTAATTAGTTTAATTTACTCTATTGTTATTATAATTAAATCACGTTCTTATCGAAAAAGGTTTGCCAATAATTAAAACACATTTATATAAAGTATAGCCGTATAACAAGTCTAGTAAATAAATAAAACTCTTATGGCCAAGAATCTGAAGATTACTGCTCAAAAAACACCATCAATACCTCAAGATATTATTCATGAAATATTTTCTCGTCTTCCTGTTAAGTCTTTTAACACATTTTAAATGTGTTTCTAGATTTTGTAACTCCCTTATATAATTCAAATTCCTCGCATGGACATGTCCTCAAAGAAAGCTTTACGCCTTTAGGAAAAGTTTCCGATTCCAGCCTTGAAATGTTCCCCGCATAATGAATCTGAATTAATCGAGTCGGGAGTGATGAGTGCTCATCTTATTAAGGAATTAAGTGGCATCACCTATCACATGCTTGACTATATTGAAGGTTTGTTCTGCTTTTGGAATCCAAGTGAGCTACCCCCTATTATTTTTAATCCGAGTATATGTAGAGATACTCTAAATGGTGAAATTGTATTGATAAATCCTGGATAAAGCCAAATAGGATGTTCTTTTATGATTTGAAGAAGAATAATTGGAGAGAAATCGAAGTGTTGGGGCTTGAAGAAAAGGAAAATATTTTTTATATATGTAGTTATTAGAGACCCTTTTATTTCATTTCAGGATGATCTTTAATTTTTAATGATTTTTATTTTCTGCTTTGTTGCTCATTTAATAAAAAAAATTATGGACCAAAATACCTTTTTATCTAGCCAGACCTAATTAGCTTTCCATAAGCTTAGAGAACTTTTCCCTAGCTCGAAATAATAAGTTATGTTGCATTTGTTGTGCGATTTTTTTCAAAATATGATTTCCATATAAAAGAATGTCATCCTTTTTGTGTTCACGATTGGTGAAGATCTCATTATCTTCGATGGATAATCTAACAACAACAACAACAATATATTCAATATAATCATACAAATGAAATTTGAGAAATAATCGTCTTAGCGATTAATTAAATAATTATAGCAAGAACGTAAATGATTAATTATCTATTGTAGCAAAAAGATTGCTCGAATTAAGTAATTAACGATGGAATATTATTACATATACGAGTTTTTCTTATTGGCTCAAAAGATACGATATTATATTTATAACGACATATGGAGGCATACAAGTAGAGATTAAAGATACGATATTTTACATCTGTAAGTATGTTCCATATATCACTAGTCATGACAAACCATGCTATAGGTGTAACACTTTTTGTTTATTTATTTTCACTTTTTCAAGTATGAAAATAATTTCTTCTAGAATGTTCGTGAACACGTTTTGAACTTGAGACCTTCACTAAGTAAATTCCAAGTCAAGCTACTTACTAATTAAACTACGGAAAATAAGTAAGAAAATCACTTATTTTTAGTATTCAATAATATTTTTGTCTTACATTAATGAAGACTAATTAGCCGTTAACTAGCCGTTGAAGTGATATCTATATAAGATATTACTTGAAGACTTGAAGAATACATAATTCTTCTAGAAAAATTTCATTTCTCCTATGATCTTTTCTTGTACACTGGATTTTCTTGTTTGAGTTTCGATAATTTTTGTTCCAGTTTATAACTAGCAGTTTCTGTTCTCAGTTAAGAGAAAGTAAAGGTATATATAATATATGTCATTGTTCATTAATATCTTTAATATTGAAATCATTTAAATATTAGTTTAACATGTGAACTATTTCAGGTAACAAATGTTCTCCCCAATGGAGAATAAAACGAGCGAGAGTGGTTCAAGAAAATATTCAATTCCCGAAGAGATTATGTGTGATATATTTTCTAGGCTTCCTGTTGATTCTTTAATGCGTTTTAAGTGTCTTTCTAAATTTTATAATTCACTTGTATCTGATCCATCTTTTATAGATATTCATCAAAGCCACTCTATATTTCGTCCTCATAAGATAAAAATACTAGCACATTCAAAAGATGAAAATATCTTTTACACTATAGAACAACAGGCGAAACATAAAAAACCCATTGTTATTGAGGAGTTTGATGGTACTATATGCCATAATTTTCACTATGTTAATGGTTTATTTTGCTTATGGAGTACAAAAGAGCTTCCCCCTGCTATTTATAATCCTATTACAGGAATAGCAAAATATCTTCCTTCCCCAAGTTTCATCAATGATGACCTTACTCATAATTACTATTCATTTGGTTTTGAACCAAATGAAAAAAAGTTCAAAATTTTGATGAGTAGTGATCCTCAAATTAACGGCTCAAGGCATTGGGTTTTAACTCTTGGCTCAAGCGAATCATGGAGAGAGATTAAATGTGCACCTTGTTCGTTACTTCAATTAACAGGTGGAGAAATTTGCATCAAAGGAGTTATCTATTTTGTAGGGATTCACAATAAAAGACGATGCATAGTGGCATTTAACATTAGGATGGATAATTTTAGAATTATCTCATTGTGGGACGTATTTAATTTTTTTATGCCAAGAGAATTTTATCATGACTTAGTAGAAGTGGAAGGAAAATTAGCAATCATTGATCGTTCAAGATGTTATATGAGAGAGATGGATTTGATGGTTTTACAGAGTTGTGAAACTGAAGAATGGGTGAAGCATATCATTACATTTTCCGATGCACTTTGTTCTAGCTTGAAGACTTTGGATTTCTTTTGTAGCAGTACACCTGATGGTGAGATTGTGTGTATCTTTGACCGGCGAAATTTGATTATCTTTTATGATTTGAAGAAGAAGAGTTGGAGGGAAATTAAAATCACGGAGCTTGCAGACAAATTGGAGATCGTTGGTATCTATAGTCAGGCAAATAATCTTTTACCGTGTATTTATTGTTAGTTTTGAAATTTATTATTTTATTTTTCGGTATTAATTCTTATGTAAGACATCTTTGTCTCTTGTTATTTATCTATATTTAATATTCCTATTGTTAGAGACTTCTTTTTACTTTTTTTCCGCCAAGTAATTGAATTTCAATTCTTGATTAAAAAAAAAGGGAAATAATTAAATTCTTATAATATTACCTATTTATATTTTGAATGAGCTTTAAATTAGAATTTTCACCCTTTTACAAATTCGTATTACAACAACAACAACAACAACAATAATAATAATAATAATAATAATAATAATAATAATAATAAAATGCATAATGCATAAACATGCCCTTTAACATGGCCTTAACAGTCATCTATACTTGTAGACACCCGCGTCCTATGTGACATAATACACGTAGGACGCCACATATGACACATATGTCCTCTTAGTTCATTCAATCAACAATACAAAAAATTAATTGAAAACAAACTTTGATCCATATATCATCATATGCATTTCAATTTTTTAAGTAATTAATACTCAAATTCGATAGTATAAAAAATATTTGAACATTATTTCAAATTTTTTTTTAAAAAATATGTAGAACATGTTTTAAAAATGAAAAAGAAAATGAGAAGTTGAAAAATCATTAATCTTTAAATGTGAAAATGCAATAATTAATTTAAGAGAAATAAGTATTTCTAAAAATGAACTGATGGTATAGCTTTGTTGTCCACTATCAGTGAATAGTAGTTAATCTCTTATCTATTATGCCTAAAAAAATAATCTTTTAGAGATTAGACATGTATTATAACACGGTTAGTAAAAGACAAACTTTTTATTAAGAAAACAAAAATTTAGGAGTAATTATTTTTCAGGAAGACTATTGAAAAGGAAAATGGAAATAAGAAGATAAAAGAGTAGTCATGTTGAAATAAAATCTGAAAAGCCTTCGGATATAATAACTGATTATATTCTCTTGACTTCCTGTCAAGTCTTTATTTCGTTTGATGTGCATTTCTAAATTTTATAATTCTCTTGTAATAGACATTCATCAAAACCGCTTTATTTCGTTTCATTTGCAACTACACATGATTCCCTAGCTAGATGCAAGTCTCATCGCGATCAATTTATTAGAAAGAATTCAAAGGACGATAATTAAATAACTTAGTTCTTAATTTTTTGTACAATCTTCATGCTACTATTTGGAACTAGAGGTTGAGGGATTGTTGGTGGTGGTAATGAACCTTGAATGGAGCAAAAACTCCAATGTGTTAAAGGGAAAAGTGAACTAAAAGGGAAAATCTTAGACCAACAACTATCATATATGTCTAATACAGCTTTGCAACATTGAGGTCCGATTAATCGAAGTTTAATACTTAAAAAAGATGTTATGATCTATTCAACGCATCCATGAACATTCAACACTGATGCTAAACATTTAGAGATATCCGAAAAAAGACCGTCCCCCGAACCTTGCAAAAGGCCTCCTCCTCCTCTTCCAGGTAATTATGAGACGCTTGGAGAAACCTAAATGGATATGCACAAGAAAATAAGTGCGTATGCATAAATAGAAGTCATTTTTCTTACGGATATATAAGTTGGTTACAATTGTATTTGGAATTGAGAGGATTTGAAATTTGATGAAGATTTGGAAGGAGGATTTCATATTTATAGTGTAGGATGTAACGTTAATGTATGATGCAACCTTTTAATTTTTAAATGTCTTTAATATGAGGACTTTATTGTACGTTTTAATAGTTGTAATCAATTATCTTTTCAAGTTTTAACATGACTACGTTGAGAAATTTTCATAAACAACCCAATTTTCAGGTCTAAAGCTAAATTATACCAGAAACATAGAAGCAAAACATAATATTCTGGAGGAAGTAACACAAATTAAATTTCTAAACTATTAGTAGTAATAATAATAATAATAAAAAATTACTTGCTAATTGGAAGATTACTAGGTTGTAATGAACACTAAACTGTCTTTGTATTCGAATGACAAATAGGGACTAGTGACCTTGGATAACAACAGAGCCAATGCAATCCCATAAGTAGGGTCTGGGGAGAGTAGGATGCACGTAAACCTTATCCTTACCTTTGTGGGATTAAACGGTTGTTTCTGATAGACCCTCGACTCAAAAGAAAAGAAGAATCCAAAGCACGAATATAAGAAAATAAGACAGCAAAAAACAGGATACAAAGATAGCAATCTGGATCAAACACTGAAATGAAGATGACCAAAGTTTTCTAACCTTTCACAAATATAGGTGAATTCAAAATTTCCAGTAAGCATTCATAGCAAGAAACAAGTATCACCTCTCATCCTGCTTCTTCTTTAAGACACTAATGGCAACAAAAATGTTCAGAATTCGACAAGAACCCAAAGGTAACTCCGATAAGCATTTCATAGCAAGAAACAAGTATCGAGAGTCCTGTAGAGATTACATAAGTCACCTCTCGTACTGCTTTTTTCTTTATATATCAAAGCCTAGTGTTCAAGAAAAATCACCAACTAAGTAAAGCACTACTTCAAAACTCAGGACATAATCAAAACATCACTACAAATTGAAACACCTAATTAACTTTACCCAAAAGTTCATGTACAAAATGGACAAGGTATGCTTATGCATCCATAAAACAGTAACAGTTGTTAGGTCTTAAGCTAAGTTATACGAAACATAGAACCAAAACATAATATCCTGGAGGAAGTAAGACAAATTAAATATCTAAAACTATCTCAGCCTTTGAATAAGCATTTGAGATTTGAAAACTTTCCCCCATGATAGTCTTGAGTGAGTAAAAACTTGGAATGTATCTAGTCGCTGCATAGCCACCATCGTAAACCTTGACCTTCCTAAACTTCTTCTCTTTTGGGTTGTAAGAAAGTAGTTCTGTGTGACGTCTGCTTTGCATCAAGATTTCTCCATCTTTCCAGAATATGATTGGTATTAAATCAGAAATACAGATATCACGCGGAATAGAATTAGTCAAAATGCAATCTTTAGTCCAAGAATCAGCTATTCCATCCTCTTTCATCCATCATATATCAACATGCTGAGAAGAGCAACTATCAGTCAAACACAGACAATTCCCCAACTCCGCTAGCCTCAAGCCCAACGAAGGAGTTTTCAAACCAGGTGGAACTGGCACGGGCTTCACTTCTTCCGTCACAAGATTAAAGGAGTGAATGCTAGCACTTGTTTTAATATCATCATCATCCTTCAGCCAATAAAGAACACCATTGACATTCACATTACCAAATCTACCACATAACGGATAAGCAGCCTCCCCCACATTTCTCCATTTCTCATCAACTCCAAGATTACAAACCTCCAATTCAGAGACTTCAGGACGACCCCGAAACTTTCTAATCACTGATCTCAATACCTTATACTGTCCAGAACCTTCACTATAGCACAAGGTATAAGCAACACGACGAACCCTTTTCTCCCATTCAGGCAATTTAACCTTAAAATACTCACCCAAAAGAGGATTGCTAATATAAATCGAATAGTTTTCTTCATACCTATCACCACTCCACAAACAAATCAACCCATTACATGAACCAATCAATGTCAACTTTTTCCTATCAAAACTATAACCAAATCGATCTTTATGTCTAGGGGATGTGAAACTCAGGACTCAACATAACAGGTCTGTTTCGCGAGCGGGAATAGTAATCATAATCTGCTTTAAGTTCAAGAACTGAAGCAATAGAGTCATCATTCGAAAGCAAAATGCAGGGGAAATTACATGATCTTGTTTGATACATCTTAACAAATAAAGGGTCGGAAGTTAAAAGATTATACCAGCGTTTACAAACATTCTTACATCGAAAAATAGGCTTGATTGTCAATCTTGAAAGAATTTCCACCATAATCTCCCTCGAAAAATCCATAATGGTGACTTCATACGCCCTTTTTCGCTTGCAATCACATTTCACATATACATATTCCTTAACAATTTTGGTTTTTTTTTATTCTTGAAACTTAACATTGGGTTTGAAACAGTGACAGGAACATCAAAAAGTTCCATTTTTTCTGTCTTACTCATTACAGTGAAATGAACAGGAAAATGACTGCTTATAAGGATATATGGCGGGAGTTTAAACTAATATTTCCGCTATGTTCTGTATCCGACTAATTTAGATTGACGCATTGTGAGACCCATTTTTCGGGACGATGCTTATAATAAGATTTAAGTTATATACAATGGTGATTTTAATAAAATTTTGTAAATCGTCATTTAATTTAATATGTTATAACATGTTATAAGTCATACAAAGCGGAACTAGTCTTTCAATTATGAGTTTAGTCGAATCAAGTTTGTATAAATTATTAATATTAAAAAAATTAGAATCACAAATTCATAAATTTTAACCCTGTCTCTAATTACTTGGACTATAATATTATTTTGTTGTAAATAATGTTTCATTTTTTTTCTTTCTAAAATACTTTTGTCATACTATCTTTTGTATTTTGTCAATTCCTTTTCCGAATTGCTTTTGTATTGTTTTTCCTCGAGCTAAGAAACTATCGAAAACAAACTATTTATCTCCGAGATAAAGATAAAATCTCCAAAATGACCAAATCAGACATATCAATACCGTACCATGCCCACCCCTATCTGGTACACTTTGTTTTGTACTTTTATTTTTATTTTTTTGGTTTCCATCCAATGTTCGATATCCACATTGAAGTTCAAATAAATCCGGATTCGTGCCGGAAAGCCCCACATTAAGGCGATTCTGTACCATGGAGACTCGATTATGAGACCTCTAATTAAGGACGAAGGAGTTTAAAAGTGAATGAAAAGCCACTAAGGCAAGGAAAAAAAACCGCTGGAATGCCTGAACCCGGTCTATCAAGAAAATGAATAGCAATAATCTGAACCGGGCAAAACCCTAAGGAGACCTATAAAACACCTTAACATTACAAAACACAAATTCCCTCCAATTTGCCAAACACAGAGACTGACAGAGTGACACCCATTTAGCTAAAGCCTTCAAAGCAGCTGAATTCTGTGTTTTTTTTTTTGTTTGGTGGGTAAAACTTCAAAAATGGATCAAGATGAACAATGGCTTATCAACTGCTTGAATGCTACGCTTGATCCAAATCAACAAGTTCGTTCTTTTGCTGAAACTTCTCTTCAACAAGCTACCCTTCAACCAGGTAATCTGGAGTGATCATAAATTAGTTGGTGTCAGCTGTATGGATACTTGATTTGTTCAGTTGGGTTTTATTCCATTGATGGGTCTGTGCATCCATGCTAAAGATTGGGTGGGTGGGTTAATTTTTGTGTTTGAGTTGTTTGGGAGGTGCTTAAAGTTCTCTTATTTATGTAAAGTTTGGATCTTGGAGTAGTTTAGTGAGTTTCAATTTTACTGTAGCTGGTTAGTGTGCAGTTTACCTTCCTCAAACCCCACTTGTGGGATTACAGTGAGTATGTTGTTGTATTTGCTTGGAAGATGCTTAAAGGTTTTGAATTTATGTAAAGTTTGGATCTTGGAGTAGTTTAGTGAGTTTCAGTTTTACTGTAGCTGTTCTGTGTGCACTCTACCTGCCTCAAACCTATATGGAGTATGTTGTTGTTTTAGTTGCTTGGAAGATGCTTAAAGGTCTCTTTTTTATGTAAAGTTTGGATCTTGGAGTAGTTTAGTGAGTTTCAATTTTACTGTAGCTGCTCTGTGTGCACTCTACCTGCCTCAGACCTCACTTGTGGGATTACAATGAGTATGTTGTTGTTGTAGTTGCTTGGAAAAGGTTTCTAATTTATGTAAAGCTTGGATCTTGGTGTCGTTTAGTGAGTTTCAATTTCATTGTATGTGATATTAATAGAATGATCATAAATTAGCTGGCATTGATGTGTTGGTGCATTCATGCTAAAAAAAAACGTGTGTGGGTTATTTTTTCTGTTTGAGTTGTTTGGAAGATGCTTAAAGTTCTCTTATTTATGTAAGTTTGGATCTTGGAGTAGTTTAGTGAGCTTCAGTTTGGACGTTTTGGGGAGAGTGTGTTGGTTGAAATGGTGTCAAAGTACAACATTTTGACTTCAAATTTTGAAACTAACTGCCCCACAGGCTTTGGTATAGTGGTAAGAGCATCAAGATTGGTGTGTGCATAAGTTGCATGTGTTCGAGCTGTTGCAGACAAAAGCTTTGTATTTAAGTGGAAAAGGATAGAGCAGCGGACCTATTATATACTGAGTTTTGAACTGTGTGCTACTGGCTGTTGGGCTTTTGTGTTTATCAAAAAAGAAAAAGAAAGCTTAGAAGCTAACTGTTCATATCAAAGATTTGAGATACTCTTTTGTGGTGCAAAGGAAACTATGTAGATGAAACTGAAACATTACTAGAGTTTCTACAGTCCTTGTAAGATGAACAAGGACATACTTTTGTTTTTTTGAATTATAAATTGGCTTCCATTACTGTCTTTGTGCATATGATTAGTACACTGTAACCTTTCTAAAAAAGATTGAGGTTCAGGCCTTCAGGGAGTTCAAAGAAAGAGCAATAAGAATGTGTTGGTTTGCTGGTTATTGTAATGTGGGGAAGTTGGTCAAAAATTTTGTTTGTATGCTATATAATTGTTGCAATCCAGTGTGACCATAATTTTGTAACCTCACGTAATATCATTTTTCTATTTACAACTTGGATGATTGTTCTTAACTTTCTTAATAGCATATTCATATCTCCAAGTAAGGCAAAAAAAGATAAAGAGAAATCATCGAAGCACTAAGTATTGTTGATCTATAAACATGTAATTCAACCCATGAAGTCTTGACTACTGACATAAGTTACAGGTCTAGAACTATGCTTTCTGCTATGTTTGTGAATTCTGGTGATCTATAAACATGGCTGGCTTTAGATATTCCAGGACTCTTCATGAATTTATTCATGTTATTTGAAAAATTTCTATAGATAGGATAAACTTTAACCTTTGTTAATTTTGTCTTCTCCTGAAGGTTTTGGAAGCTCATTGTGTAGAATTGCGGCAAAGAGAGAGCTACCTTTGGGATTACGTCAGATATCCTGTTATGTATATATATATATATATGTATATATTTCTCTGTGTGTATGTACACACACACAGACACACATATATAAATGTATATATTAGCTTCTTTCCTTTCAAGTTGTACCAATGTGATAATCCATGATGACTAGGCTTTTGTGCGCCATTTTTTTGTTGATTGCTTTTTGCTTCCTTTTGGCCTTGTAAGCTTAACTTGCTTTTTACCTAGCTGCTGTTATTCTAAAACAGTTTATAAAGAAGCATTGGCAGGACGATGAGGAGGGTTTTGAGCATCCTGTTGTTTCAAGTGATGAAAAGGTCGCTTGTCCTGTTTCCCTTATTCTTTGGATCTGTTTCAGCTCCTTATTTTTTTTACCATTGTCTTATTACTTCTTTGAAATGCAAAATTTTAAGACATTTTGCAATCTTTTAACATGTGGCTTTAACTTAGTATTAGTGCTATTAACTTTTTCCTCTTTAAAAGTCTAATTTTTTGGTCATTTTGTGCTGTTAAATGTTGAATAGTCAATACTAGAACAACTGATTAGTTGGTTATCATTTGGCTAACTAGATTATTGTGATATGTTCTCTAAGTTTTGTTTAGAGGTAGCATGAACTTTCTTCAAGAAGATGCTGTTATTTTAACAGACAAAGGCCTCTAGCATTTGCAATGGAGGCTTCCTTAGAAATTTTGTGGTTTTGATATCAATGGCTTTCTCTGCTATTTTTTTATTGTATGTTAAAGTTTAAACAATTTTTTGCTATTTTTTTTTATGGGAAGTTCGGGGTTTAGAATAAGAAGTATAGAGCAGTAAAAACAGCAATTTCCGTTATTTTGCACCGATTATACCCCCTTCTGATGTTGGAAGGAATAATAGTTGGGGAGGGCATAGAAGTTTTTTCTCTGACTGCACCCCCTTCTGATTCTTGTAGGGAATAATAATCGAGAGGCAACTGTAGGTTTCTTAGGAATCCTTCAGGTTAATTGACCTACATAAATTTGCTTTTAATTCATTCTGAAAGGCATATATAAATGCGCAATGTGGTTTTAACCTTTAAAAAAACTTGGCTTTTGTAACTGCTATTTTTAGTAGAAAGATAAAGATTGGCTGGATTAACCTTCATGACCATACAGTTTTCTTTTGTAGAACTAGAGGAATTGTGGTGATCAACATAATAACAACTTACAGTTGGTAACTGAAAAGATCAGATTTTAGATAGATATAAGATATAACAGTAGGATATGTATACCTTCTCATCTTGTTTATAAGTTATAGATTCAAAAAGGAAGAAACCTATAGCAAATTGAGCAAGAGAGAAGGCTCCTGCTTGAACCTAATCTTTTTGTACCATATTGATAATCAGGATAGCAATAAATCAAGCTTCCTTCACGCAGCACCTACTCTATGAGGATCTAGATCCTATAGGTGTTTAGGGAAGCTCTGTTGTTTCACTTTCTCTATACAGATCCGTGGTGTGATTCTGTATGTTTGTCAGGTAGCTATACGTGACCTGCTGTTGCCATTGCTCGATGATCCTCATAGAAAGATCTGCACAGCCATAGGTATGGCTGTGGCATCTATTGCCCATTACGATTGGCCAGAAGACTGGCCTGATCTTTTACCATCACTAATGAAGTGTATCACTGACCAAACAAACATGAATGCTGGTGAGTCATTTGTTTCACCTTATCATGCAGTTAACAGATTGGAATAAACTTGTTTTTGTCTTCTGAATTGTCATGCAACTTATTGGTTGGCATCCTTCTTTTGCTGACTGCTTAAAACTGAGAATTTAGAAGTCTGATGTTTAAATTGTGCAGTTCATGGAGCTTTGAGGTGCTTTGCTCTTGTATCAGCGGATTTGGACGATAATATGGTTCCAAAACTTGTCCCTGTTTTGTTTCCTTGCTTGCACACAATTGTTTCATCACCTCAGGTTAATTTTGTTTACTGTGCCTTTCTTTGAATTTGCGGAAGTAGATATCTTAAATGTCTGCAAATGGTAGTAGTTAGTAATTTCTTTTTCGTTCTTTTACTTCTTGTGTCACCCAGAAAGTATTGCTCTTCATATTCCTCTCTTTTTATGCAGATTTATGAGAAACCTTTGCGCATGAAGGCTCTTTCAATAGTCTATGCTTGCACCTCAATGCTAGGGGCTATGAGCGGTGTGTATAAGGTATTTTCATTCTGTAAGAAAAAACTTGAAGTTTACAACAATGTGTAATTATATCATCATTGTTTATTTTCTGTGTTAAGACGGAGACAAGTGCAATGATGTCACCTATGCTTCAATCTTGGATCAACCAATTCTCTTCTATTCTAGAGCATCCAGTGCAATCGGAAGACCCTGATGATTGGAGCATCCGGATGGAGGTCGATTTTCTTTGTTTTTGTCAAAAATATATGCTGCCGTATCTTAACTTTTTGTGTCACAGATTATAACTTCCCCTTGATACGTTTAGGTTATAAAGTGCTTGAATCAGTTCCTCCAGAACTTCCCTAGCCTTATGGAAAGTCAATTTGGGGGTCAGTATCCTCATCTATTCTCCAGGACTAGATTACTCTTTAATGTTATATGTTAAAGTGACATGTCCATGCATAGATGATAAAATATTGTGACATTTCTGGCTTGTTTTGTTATCCTACTTCGTTTCAGTTTTTATGGGGCCATTGTGGCAGACATTTGTATCATCTCTAGGAGTATATACACGATCATCAATTGAAGGAATTGAAGATCCTTATGATGGGAGATATGATTCTGATGGTGCAGAGCAAAGTCTTGAATCATTCATCATCCAGGTAAAAGAGACCATGCTGTTGTAATCTAATAATCACTAAACAAAGCTTTTTTAAAAAAAAAAAATGATTTCCTCCTTCAGTAAAAACAAAAGTTTCAGATGTTCGGACTTTTGGATTTCAGGCGCTACCTATATCTGTTGCAACATTTGAAATTGCTAATGTTATGTTCTTTAACTATGTAAACCTGGAACTTCTTTCTCCTCTTTCATATGAAAGCAGAATCGTATTTAAAATTTAATCTTCAAATTATTAGATCTGAATTTTGTGGATCTCAGGTATAATGTGGACATTGACTGAACTGGCGATTCTCATCTTTGTGTGTTCTTTTGTCTTAGCTTTGTCTATATGAGTGATACATTTTCTGTTGTGGTCTCGCAGTTGTTTGAGTTTCTATTGACTATTTTGGGCATCCCCAAATTTGTAAAGGTATGTTGCATAGCTTCTTTTAGTTATATGCACCTTTTTATTTATAATGGTTGATGATGGTTTAGAGTTCGAGATATCATTGTAGGTAGTCGGGAACAATGTAAAGGAGTTGGTTTACTACACTATTGCCTTTATGCAGACAACAGAACAGCAGGTAATGAGTAGTTTCTTTTTCAATTGGTTTGAGATTCAAAAGCTGCGATTGTGTAGATCTGGTTTATTATGGCATAAAAGAATGAGAAATCACTCATTTTTGGTTATCTCAGCATGCTAAAAAACACATAATCATTAGTCAAACCTCTGATAAAAGATCCTTGGCCTTAACAAATTAGTTGAATAACCATTTACTGAGTGTACCTTAATTTTAAACATACTAAGATTTGTAGCATTTATTTGTCATAGAAGTAGAAGTACTTCCTATGGGCTTTGTGCCCCATTTGCTTCTAATTTCCAAACTGGGGAAGGTGACGGAGATTGTGTGTCACTAACCCAGAATCGTGTGGTCATGGTACCTGTGCATCTTAGTATATTTCTTTTGTAATCCTCTTGGTATCTTGTATGTTGACTTAAAGATGCAATTTCCTTGTTTTACTGGCAATTTAAAACCTGGGTTTGTCTACCTTAATTATGGAAAACTATTTAACAGCTATGCCTCTCTACCTTCTCAAGGTAGGGGGTAAGGCTGCACACACACTGCCCTCCCCGACCACACTTATGGGATTACATTGGTATGTTGTTTTTTAACAACTATTAGAGGGAAAAGAGTATTGTTATGAGTTCACCAGCAGATCATGTCCCCATGGATATCTAAGAGAGGGGATGATAAACAGAGGACTGAGATGCTTGTCTTTCCACAGAGTGAGTTAGGGAAGTCGTCAGTTTGTCAAAGTGATTATTTTATTCAAGTTACACCAAAACATTAAAGATTGTAAACATCCAACTGAACCGACTGTAGCGCTTCTGTTCTGTTTCAAAATATCTATATTTCTTCCTCTCCAGGTAGTGGTAATGTTCTTCAGTATGTTTGGGTTAATCCACTTCACCTTCTGAGAGATTAAGGAACAGGCTTCGTGTAGATATATATTAAGTTCATTATATATGGGCAGCTTATTTCAGTTGCTGATTATTAGTATCAAGGTTCTGTGTCTACTATCATTTCTGCAGTATTTTTATTTTTATTATCTCTCCTCTCTATGGAATTGAGGTACCAATTCCTTTGTTTGCTACTTGATCACAACTTCACTTGCTTTTATACGTCTTATATAATTGTAATTACAAAAAGTAGTTGTCGTATGCCTTTGTGTTTATCTTGTCTTTTGATTCGGATCCCAGGTTAATGCTTGGTCTGTTGATGCCAATCAATTTGTTGCTGATGAGGATGATAATACTTACAGTTGTCGTGCTTCTGGTAAGCTGTTTCTAGGTGCTAACTTTCCCTCTTTTCCCATAAACCCCTGACGTCTCTCTATTTCTCTCTCTCAGTTAACAGACAATCAGTCAGTGGATAGAAATTATTAGTTATTTCATATTTAGGATCATTAACATAGTATTGCAGCAAGGGTTCCTGTCATCAGACTTGTGAGATTTTAGTTAGAAGGTTTAGTGCTTCCGTTAATGTGTTTGTGGTGGTAATTGCGTTAATTTTTATCCAAACATATCTTTTGCTTTCACCTTAGATGGTCTTTCTTGCCATCAAATTGTTGTACACTCTGTCGAAGGTACACAGTGTCATCACTTCACAGCTTCATGCAAAACATATTTTTTCTGATAAGGTAGGTTAATAGGTTAAAGCTTCACGCAAAGCATAGTTAACCACAAGAATGTACAAGCACTAATTTACTGACTAATATGACAATATTTTAAGTTGTTGAGGGTTGACTTGTTCTACTACCAAATTTGTTCTAGTGATGTAAAGCAGGTCAGTTTCACTTTATTTGGGCCTTTACTTCTGAGGAGTTCTCTGATTTCAATATGGACTGTTTTAGTGGTCTGTTAAAAAACTTAAGCTCATGATAACAAATAAAATAAAATAAAAGATCTTTTGTTTTCTCAGATTTGGGCGTCTTTATTGATGGCTGTGCTGTGCTTTCTTTCTTATTGATTTTATCTGTACTGTCAACTTGATTGTTGAGTTTCAGAACTCTGCATGCCAACTCTTGGCATGATATATCTATGCTGTCGGATAGCTCTATTCTGTACTTCCTTTGATATGAAACTGTCATTCCAGGTGCTCTTTTGTTGGAAGAAGTCATTAGTTCTTGTGGTACACAGGGAATTCATGCTATCATTGACTCTGCAAAGACGCGATTTAGGGAGTCTCAGCAAGAAAAAGCATCTGGTGCTTCAGGCTGGTGGAGAGTAAGTGGAAAAGATATACTCCACCTGCTTCAATTTGTTTGTCTAGTTTTGACTTGGCATGGAGTTTAAAAACTTGTGGTCTTAAACTAAAGATACATAGAATGTACCAAAATACCCTTTAATCTTGTGGTCTTAAACATGCCATGTGGAGCGTTGGAACTAAAGAGTTGCCAAAAAGGGAAAAAGACGTTCTTTTTGAAGCAGACTAAAAAGGCAAGTAAGGCAAACAAATTGAAACAAAGGGAGCAGTAGCACTATGTTTTGACAGCTTTGATGCTAATTAGCTTATTCAATCGTTTTCTCAATGCTCTATGCTATACATGGACTTTGGTATGGGTATTACTTATTAGATATGTGAATGCATCTAGCATGAGTAGGCTCAACTTCCAGCCTGAATTTTGGAAGATCTATGATAAGTAACTATAGGGAAATGAAGAGTCTAGTTAAGGACTAATATGGTAGAAAAACACTTTGACAAGCAATGTAGGATCATCAAGGTTTGTGACTCTGCTAAAGTTTATTAACCTTTTGTTAAACTGTGAATAATATTCTAACTTGCTTGGGTATCTACTTGTAGTCTGGTTTTGCATCATGATCTACGTTTAATTTCAACATATTGTCATAATATTTTTATATAATGAATGAGAAGTTTGATGTCTTATAATCTGTTGGTTGATCTTGTTTATAAAATCAAATGATTTCATTTACTGTATGCCAATGAGGTCTAGAAGTATATTTAAAATCTGAGTGTATGGGGGTTTCTTCTATCAAACCTATACAACTGTTACAAAATGGAAGTTTTCTTCACCAAATCAGACGGTGATTATTTTACTCTCCCCTTATCCTGCCTAATACAAACATCTCCTGCTACTCTCATTGAGTAATATCTAGAAAAGACATGGTGGTGTTGTCTCCCATATTCTTTTCCTTTTGTTTCGTATTCTCTGTACCCTGCAGCACATGGTTGCAACATTGTCCTCGGGGGTACCTAACTAATTTGAGAACAAGGGTCCCATAATAGCAAGAGATAATCTCTATCCTCCTCCCCACTCTCCTTACTCATCAATAGCACCATCTCACCACAATCCTTCTTTATTCCCTAAGATTGTCGGCAGTAATAATTGCATTCCATACTACTAAACCAATTTAGTTGTGTTTTATGAGTAATACTCTTGCACCATGCCCCCTGATAACTCTTAATTTTGGCAGATGAGGGAGGCAACACTTTTCGCTTTGGCTTCAGTGTCTGAACAGTTACTTGAAGCTGAGGTTCGTGTTACTTCCAATACTTTTAAATGGTGATTTTCTGACTTTATGCTCATTAACTTATAAAATAAAAGAGCATTCCTGGTAGATTCTTTTTTGTGTAAATTGTAGTAATTACTTATTTAGTTTTACTTTCCTCTCAGGCCCCTGAAATCACTAAAGTCAGTTTAGGAGATAGCTTAGAACAAATTCTTTCGGAAGATATGTCAACAGGTAAATCCGGTTTTGTAGATCGAATTGGATTTTAGGTTATGTGGTATGGAGATACATGCGTGAGGTTCACTATATTGGATATAGTATTGACGCACACTAAGGTAGATGTTGAGATATCTCTAATAAATTAGTGCTCTTGTGGATTTTGCAGGGGTGAATGAATATCCCTTCTTATATGCCCGTATATTCTCTTCCATTGCTAAGTTCTCCTCCATGGTAATTGTCTTTGTAATTCCCATCAAAACAAGTGAGACTTTATCTTTCGTTTTACTATGCAACTATATGGCTCACAATTAATTGTTGCTTGCTCAGGTCAGCCAGGGTCTAATTGAGCACTTCCTATATGCAGCCATCAAAGCACTTGGCATGGATATGTAAGAACCTAATTTAGGACTTAGTTCTACTATCAAAGAAAAATAAAGACCTCAGTTATTGATGATGATTAACTACAACAGGCCTCCACCTGTAAAAGTAGGGGCATGTAGAGCACTTTCTCAACTTTTACCTGATACAAATAAAGAGATTCTTCGTCCTCATTTCTTGGATATATTTTCATCACTCACCGATCTTCTTAAGCATGTAAGTAACTATGAAAGCAAACTCCTCCTTATTGTCTTTTTTTCCTCTGTGGTTGTTGAAGCTAAGGTTGACTGCCTGCTCCCCAGGCTTCTGACGAGACTATGCATCTAGTGCTTGAAACACTACAGGAGGCTGTAAAAGCAGGTAATTATTAGAAGAATATAAACTGAGTATAAGTTCAACTTAGCATGCAGTTCCGCTTTGGAGTTTCAAAGCTTTTGAGTGGGGTATCTCTTAAAATTTTCCCAGTGCCCTATGTTTGAAGTTTCTAATGTATTTTACCTATGTAGGCCCTGATTTAGTGGTGTCCATTGAGCCAGTTCTCTCTCCCATTATACTCAATATGTGGGCTTCGAATGTTGCTGATCCTTTTGTCAGCATTGATGCTCTTGAGGTTCTTGAGGTAGCAATTGAAAGGCTATTCTTTGATTACAGAAATTTAATTTAGCAATGTTATAGGACTTCACCAAAAAAATGAATCATGTTCTTGTATACATGTATGATGTATATATGTTGTAATATATATCTATTGGCTATTCTCTGAATCCTAAAATTTATGTGATGAAGAATCCAACCTCTAGATCCGCACCTGTATTGGGTACCCAAACCCGTAGCTAGTTGGCTGTACCTGAGCAACATAGTTAACAAGTGTAAGCAAGTCAACCTATCGTGCAACGTGATGCCAAAACCAGGAGAACTTTGACTAACTGCTTTGGCAAAAATCAGTTCTGTCTTTGAACCTACCTCCTTTCCTTTGGTTCAGGTTAATGAGCGGTACATATTTGTGGTTTTTAGTAAATGGATATTCGTAATTAGCATTTATAGATATTTGTGTGTTCGTTATAGATGTATTTGTGTATATATATGTAATGTTCTCGTTTTCAGATGAATTCTCACTTTTCATGCATTTGTCTCATTGAATTTATAGATTTCTTCTCCGTGACATAGCTTGCTTAAGGACTTCAATTATATTATCTTCTGTTACAATGTAAATTGACCTCCAATTGCCCTTTTGCTTGCAGGCAATAAAAAATGCTCCCGGTTGTATACACCCAGTGGTTTCTCGAGTTTTACCTTATATTGGGCCCATTCTAAATAATGTATGCTCTGAATTTTATGTCTTATTAAGGTGTTTTTTTAGGAATACGATTATCTTTTTTGAAGAAAGGTTGTATTAGTTATCGTGCCTGATAGAAGTTTCCGTCATCTGTCAGCCACAACAACAGCCAGAGGGTTTAGTTGCTGCTTCACTAGATCTCGGGACAATGTTGCTGAAGGTTGTGTTCTACGTAAAATATAAGGATCTTTATTGATACCATCCTTACGTAACTTTCATATTTCCTGTCTGACTGGAAGATAACCTGTTATAAAGTTATCTAATGTTACGATTATGTGTTTATTTCAGAGTGCCCCAACTGACATTGTTAAGGCGGTGTATGAAGTCTCTTTTGATCCTGTTGTTCGTATAGTCCTTCAAAGTGATGATCATAGTGAAATGCAGGTTATATATGTGAACTCTGTTTCTACTTGGAAATTGCTCCTAACTTATGCTTCTGTTAGTATTGCTTGGTATGATGGCAAGCTAGAAGTAACATATTGATGTTGGTTTGAGTCCAGAACGCAACACAGTGCTTAGCTGCTCTTATATCTGTGGGGAAAGAAGAATTGCTTGGTTGGGGTGGTGATACTGCGTTTGCAATGAGAAGTTTGCTTGATGTGGCTTCAAGGTTGGGTTGTCATTCTTCCTTTTTCTTGAGCCCCTATTGAATCTTTTGAATTTCAAGTTATCTGGTTATCATGCTTCATTTTGTAATATGGGGCTGTAGAGCTCAAAGATCACTTACCATCATCTATTTCTGCTCGATGAATCTCTTTGATCTTCCTCTTTAACATGGTGTACATATGTCATATCAAGATACATACCAACATAAGTTGATTAAACTTTTTAGGACTATGCTACTTTGCTGTTATAATGGACTGCCGAAAGAAAATATAAGAAAGGAGAAAAAAGATTAGAAGGTGAAAACTGTAATCTTGTAGATTGCTTTAGTACTTCAAAAGTATATGTTTAAAAGAATGGGAGGTTCATGCTTTTCATATGTTTGCTCTTTCGTCAGTATTTCCTCTCATTTTTTTAATTTTTCTTTTTGGTTCCTGGGTGGGCATGGAGGGAGGTGTACAAGCTGATGGTAAGACAACCACATATTGAGCTTGTCCTGTGATTATGTTGAGGGTTGCAGGATTGTAGACATCTTCTATACTGCTTGAATGGTTTATTGTTGACAATTACTGTTTGCAGGCTTCTGGACCCCGATCTAGAAAGTTCTGGAGCACTCTTTGTTGGGAGCTATATCCTGCAACTTATTCTGCATCTCCCTTCACAAATGGCCCAACATATCAGAGACCTGGTTGCTGCTCTTTTGAGGCGCATGCAATCTTGTAAACTTTCTGGGTTAAGAAGCTCTTTGTTGGTTATATTTGCCAGATTGGTATGGTTTCCTCATCCTTATTTGAGGATCTGTCTTTGCATTTTTGGCTGGTAACTGCTGCTTATGTGTTAGTCTCGTTTCAGTCGCACAATGAACTAAATTTGTATATAAATGCCACTTTTTGGCAGTAGATGTTAAAAGGAAATAATGAGTAGGCTCTAACATAGATTTGTGGACTACACATACCACACATAAAGATTCTTTTTCGTAGTTAGCTTTTAATTCAAAATACTTTAGGAGGCTTAAGGATCAGAACCAAAACAAAATTGTAATTTCTTTTCAATTTTTTTCCTAGAAACTGAAATTTTGGTAGTCGTTTGCCACAGCACATTTTCTGATAGCACTCACATATTACAATGTTTCCATCCTTGCTTTGCTTTTAAATAAGTGATTTGATAGACAAGTTGTAAAAGATCTTTCCTTCACAGATAAACTAGTATCTGCAAGTTTTTCAGTGAATGAATTTGGGAATCTTGGTGTTTTAACTGCTTATTCTCGTTTGTACTTGATGCTTTTCTATAGCAATGTGGAGATGCTGTAATGATCTAGAGGTGTATCTTTCTATGTAGGTCCACATGAGTGCACCTCATGCTGAACATTTTATTGAGTTATTGGTCTCAATCCCAGCAGAAGGTCATCCTAACTCCTTTGCTTACTTAATGGTTGAGTGGACAAAGCTGCAAGGCAAGTACACAGGCTTACTGGTCCTTCAGTGGCATTATTTAGGAACATGCAACTGCATCGTTTGAGCATATTATTGATCATTTCTTCTATTTGCTTCATCTCTCTTGTAGCTTGCTTAAGAGGTTGTGTGTCTTATGAGCTACACCATGACAGCTGATTGTATATTTTACTGTACTAATAAACGTGCTTATATTCAGGGGAAATTCAGGGGGCCTACCAAATCAAAGTTACCACTACAGCTTTGGCGTTACTTTTATCTACAAAGCATGCTGAATTGGGGAAACTGAATGTTCAAGGCTATCTAATTCAGGTTGGTTGTATTTTGTTCTTGATTCTGTTAGAAGCAGAGTCCACCAAAGACTCAAATCCATTTTGTGGTATTTTGAAGTCCACTGCAGGAATAACTACACGCTCAAAAGCTAAAACAGCTCCAGATCAATGGACGATGATGCCTCTTCCTGCCAAGGTATTGTTACTGCTGCTATGGACATTTTCTGAAATTAACGCCTACATGTGTATTTTTCTTCGTATGTTCGTGCCACACTTCACATGAATATATGCCGAGTACTCGTCAGGCATGACACAATCTTTGTTTTATAGGACTTCTAGTTCTTCAGTTGACATCACTTCCTCATCTATTAATATGATAAATTGATTTATTTTACCTCAGTCTGCATTTCATCTGTGTTTCAGCAATTGGTTTCCGATATTTTCTATGTATTCTTTTATTTTGGTGTGTTTTTAGGTAGATATGTAATCTAACTTTACTGAGTAGTTGAATCATTAGGTTTTCTAACAGAACTTGTGTTTATGGACATGATAGATACTTGCTTTATTAGCAGACGCCTTGATCGAAATTCAAGAGCAAGTTTTAGTTGGCGGGGACGAGGTAATTGTAGTCCATAAAGCACTGTATAAATACAAGCACATAAGATCCTAAATCTTGCACAAATTCCTTCTTCCAGGATAGCGATTGGGAGGAAGTTCAAGAAGCAGACGTTGAGACGGATGAAGCTTTAATTCTATCAAGCTGTGCCATACCCCGTGGTAGACCATCCCATGATTACCTTGACGCGATGGCAAAAGCCTTCGACGAGGTTTGTCAATGCTTCTCGTCTTTCTCTTTCTCATCTGTCATCCCATCAAATTAATCACCTCTTAATCCATAATACGTTTTGCAGGACCAGGATGACGGTGACGATGATGACCTTCTTAGTGGTGCCGACCCCCTTAATGAGGTATTTGTTCAGACAAGATACATCATATCTTGAATCCTATCGTTCCATTCGTACGTATAAACTGACAATCCAATTCAACCACATCTTCTTCAGATAAATCTAGTGAATTATCTAGTAGATTTTCTCAAGAAATTCTCTCATAGTGAAGGAGCAATTTTCAGTCATCTTTTACAGGTCTGTTCAAGTGACTCGATGTAACGTATTTATACGAGATATCTTATTTCGAACCCCTAGTTATTGTTTTAACATCCGATGTTTGCAGAGTTTGACGAAATCTCAACACGATGCTATTCAAATGGTGTTGAAGCAATGAGGATTCTTTTGTTGTACAAATTTGAGTACAAAGTTCATTGTGAAAGTATCTGGTTTTGGCCTAAAATGGTTCACTTTTCCCCATCCATTTTGGTTCTTGGTGAGTGACTATGAGTTTGTTTGTAAAGCGAAATTTTGATTATTTTCTTTCGATTAAAATGCGTGTAATTTAACATAACGACTTATATTTGTTTTGAGGCAATCGTAAATTTACATGATGTGAGTCGATTCTTTTATTGGTAATTTGATTATGTTATGATTTGGAGATTTGATTATGTTCAAAATTGATTCATTATAATTAATATTCGATTATGAGAAACATATATATCAAACATCGTTGTGACCGATGTTTAGGAGCTAGTGCACTCAAGTAAGCAACGAGAATAGCATACTCAGTGTAATTTCACAGATTGAGTTTAGAGAGCGTAGAATATCTTGTACGTAATGCCTACTTTGTGGAGATAAGTTGATTGTTTATGAAAAATCTCCGGTTCAAGTAATGTGGATCAAAGATGACATTAAATAATGTTAGTCAAATAATGTGTTAACTGAAGTAAGAGAAACAAGTTTTAGATTAATTTAAAATTTAATTTTAGATATTTGAAAAGTAAATAAAAGGTATTTTACAAAAATTGACAATATTTACATCAATACGGTTAAAAAAATAAGTACATAAAATTTTAATTATTTAATTTTCGATAAGTGAAATATGAAAAGTATTTAAAAGAGCAACTTTCACATATAGCAAACACAAAATTCATATTTGTATGCTATAACAAAGTTTGCATAATTGCGCTCCATAGCAAACATAAATATGCATATTTCGCTATACATATACAAAAGAAAGCAGTTGTATAATCTGTTTTGGTATACATATACAAAAACATCAATTGTATAAAGTGAGAGAGGCGAGTGAGCGAGCGAGATCTGTGAGAGTGGCGAGCGAGATTTCGGAAAGGGGAGAGAGGGGAATGAAAATATATGTATATATACAATTTTCACGCATTTTATACATTTGCGTTTTTGTATAAAGTGAGAGAGGCGAGTGAGAGCGAGATCTGGGAGAGGGGAGAGAGGGGAGTGAAAATATATGTATATATACAATTTTCTCTCGCTTTATACAAACACAAATGCATTTTATACAATTTGTGTTTTTTGTATAAAGTGAGAGAGGCGAGATCTGGGAGAGTGGCGAGCGAGATCTGGGAGAGGGGAGAGAGGGGAACGAAAATATATTTATATATACAATTTTCTCTCGCTTTATACAAACACAAACACACTTTATACACTTGCGTTTGTATAAAAAATGAGAGAGGCGAGGGAGAGAACGAGTGTGGCGAGCGAATTCACCAGGAGAGAGGTAAAATGGCAACAATTTGTTATGAGGTACAATTAAGTCAAACTATATTTATAGCATTTAATTTGAATTAATAATTTGATATTATATACAATTTTCCCTATTTAAAATGAAGGAATTATGATTTTTATGAAAATAACACCTTGCATATTACTTATTTCTTTTGAATATATATATGTGAAAGTGATACAATATAATGACTACCACTCATCTAAAGTCTAAACCTCATAATCAAAATGTACTATATAATTTAATTGACATAATTGCAGAACAATTTTGTTCCACATATTTTTTCTCTCTCCAAACGTTGCGTGATCTGTTCAAATATTTGCTCGTCGTTTAGGTTCACTAAAATATCTTTTCATTTGTAATCATTTTCAATATTCTTCACGAGATACATATGGCAAGAAAGAAGTAAAGATAATGAATGGTTCTTATAATTTTGTATTAATATGACAATTTTAGAAATTTTGACTTCAAATTTCAGATCTATTTATCAATAAAATGAAAGGCAGTTAACATAATTAAAAGTATATATACATGATGAAAATGTGATTTTTGATGTTAGCAATGATAACCACTCGTCTAATTAATTCCATAATCAAAATATATAATAAAAATGTACTATATTCTTATATAATGTTGTTGATATGATTGTAGAGTAATTTCATTTCACACATTCGTTGCTCTCTCCAAATTTTAACAACATTTCATGACCCGTTCAAATATTAACTCATTATAGTCACTTTTAATGTTCTTCATATTGCATAAAATAAAGATATTTTTTTGTAAAATTTTAAAATGTACAATTCTCCTAATTTTATATAATATGATAGTTTTAGAAATTTTGATTTTAGTCTCAATACAATTCATCAACTATCACGAAAGGCGGTTAACACAATTAAAGATATACATGATAAAATCACGATTTTTGATATTTGTAATTAGTTGTTAGAATGACAATCACTCGTCTAAATTAAATTTAATAATCAAACTGTCATATGTACTTGTATGGTCTAGTTGACATGATTGCAAAGCAATTTTGTTTCACATATTTTTCTCTCTAAATCTAAACTAGATAGCGCGATTCATCCACATATTTACTCATTATAATCACTTCAAATGTTCTTCACGAAATACATATGGCAAGAAAAAAAATAGAAGTATTTTTATTTTTGTTAAAATTTTAAGTTATATCATTCTCATAATTTGTTATTATATGATAGTTTTAGAAATTTTGATTTCAAGATATACCTAACATGATTTTCTTTAAAGAAGATATTCAATCTCCATAAAATGAAAGGGTGGATTCAATTCACACATATTACTAATAAATATAAAAAAATTCAACTTACTATTCACTTTTTTCGCATATTCATATGTTGGTAATCTTTTAAATGAATTGATAATATAAAATTCGTTTAAATTTGAATTTTGGGTGCATGACTAATACGTCCCAAAAGAAAACTCTTTGACGTGGATTGGATTTTATTCAATGTTTCTGGACACATTTCCTTAAATAGTGAAACAATAAGAAAGCCCAACTAAATTTGTCGATCATTATCCTCCACAAGATCTAATCTCCAATGTCAAATGTTTATATTAAAGTTTCGACTAAAATTCGTACTACATTATCAAATAAGAAAGTGTTACCTACAAGATCTTTTTCCCTACAACTCTTTTTGGTGCACCTTTTTCTTTCTTCCAGTGTATACAATTATATAATAAATATATAATCACAGTTAATATATTGATCGAACAAAAATACAATATGATAAATATTATTATATTTCGTATTACAAGTACACTTTGAGAGTTAATTAGGAGGTACTTGTAAACTTTATCTTATGAGTATTCGAATTATAATAATTTCAATTAATAAGAAATGAAAAACATTTTGAATCAAATTAAAACTTCCTAGCTGACTATAGTGACTCTACTATTCTAAATCCTTTTTTTCTTCTTCAAATTGGAGTGTTTGTATTTATTTTATTATATTACCTGAAAATGGAATTTTAAAAAAAGAATTCTCTTTGACTCACTTAAAGCAAGTGAAATTTTTATTAAAACAACTACCTTGAAACAAAAAAACTAAACAAAAAATAAATATTTATATAATATTGAAATTTTCCATACTTGACTATTAATTAAAAAAAAACTTCTTCATATTTGGTGGCTGAGAAAAAAAAATTGGCATTGAATTAGTACATCATGTAACTCTATTTTCCATTTTTTTACAAGTTCTTCCTGGAAAATTCCTCTAAGTTTATTTAATTAGACATGGTCTTTTTAATAAATCTTTTCAACATGTTGTTTGGTTATACATTGGAATAATTTTTTTAAATCAATTTTTCAAGTGAATTATTTTTCCACTTAGAGAATTTCTAAATTTCCAAGTGAAATACATGTCCAAAAATGATTTTAAATTTCAAATACTCATTCGGTCCATATTTATGTAATGGTGTTTCACTTTTAAGGGTGTTTAAAATCGAATGATAATCAATAATCCAAATCGTAAAAGTGTTATTGAATTATTAATATCGAGTTATCGAATAATGATGGGAAGTGATTGAGAATCTTATTAAAAAAATAGTCTATCGATTTGAAAAAAAGGATTATCTAATATATATTAGATAAACAGATAATTCGATCATTAATTTAGTCGATGAATAACCGTTAAGTCAAACCAAACCAACTGATATAATAGTAATATTGCAGTTACACATGACCATGATGAGACCATGTATTGTTGATTTAAAGTTTCGATGGAAAAGAAAGTTGAATTAGAAGAAAAAAAACAATAATTAACATTTGATTCAACATATGTAATTTCAGTCTGCTGAAATGACAATTAACTTTGATTAATTAAGAGGAATTTGTAGATGTTATTTTATCGAAAAAATTAAGAGCTTAGATAATTAAATTTCTTTTTCATTTAGTTCCTTTTACAAAAGAATCGAGTTATTTTTATGGTATTTTTAGTCTAGTTTGAATTTAAGAATTATATAGTGATATTTGAAAAAAAATAGGATTTTTTTTTTTAGAAACACGTTTTAGTAATCACTAAATAACTTCTATGGCTAATATTGCTTCTTGAGATTTGCATCATTAATGCACAATTATTCATGATATTTAAATACATTTGTCCTCTTTTAATTCAAGCTTCCAAAGAAAAATTCAACCAACGTTTACAATGTTTATATATATATAAATTAAATCTAAAATTAGTGAATTTAGAATGGCCATGACATCTTATAGTCTTAATATTATTAAAATATCTAATTTAAGTGTGCAAGTTACAAATCAATTCAAGTTCATAAGAAGGAGGTTAACAAATGTATGTGTTTAATATTAGTACAAAGTAAATTATCTAGGGTTTCAATGAATTGAGTGGTCAAGTTTTGATCAGAATAAACTTATCTATTTTTATATCATTTATCTATTTTGAAATCATTACTATTATAATATATAGTATTAAAATAGGTTTTAATTTAAATTAATCTAGAAGTTTCCTTAAGCAATCACATTGAATACTGAGCCATGATAGAGCATTGAAAAACAAAAAAAACTTCAGAATGGTCACTTCCCTCGTTGAAGATAAAAAGTACATCAAACCAGTGTCGTAGCCGACATCCTTCCTCGGAAAATTACGTTGTATATATACGTCAAATTCTACATTTAAAAGATATATATTTAAAGTTAGATACTCTTGACAAAAGCTATGCCTTTGGCGCAGTGGTAATGTGTCCATTTGAATGAACGAGTTTTAGCTTCGAACTTCAAATATCACAATATTTTCTTATTTTATTTTGACAGCCACACACTATTATTTTTAAACATCTTTAATAAAATTTCTGACCCCACCACTGATGTCTAACTCATATGAATTTTTACCATGAGCAAAATAAACCAATTTGAATTGACAGTATAACAAAAACTAAGGTACATCAAATAAACCAACCCTTAATTATGATGTCACATGAATTGAAAGATATTGTTGAACATTCTTTGTCATATCAAGTATATAGGTTAAAAATATAAAATATTTATATTTTTTCTGTGATGCACTTTATAACAAGACACATAATTCTATAAATAAGGAATAACTTATAATTAAACTTGAGATCCAAATCAAATTAGAGATATTTATGTGGCTTTATAGATTATTTCATTAGGATTAAAATGATTCTTTTTTAAAATATGGAAATATATTAATTTTTGGAAAAATCTAAAGAAGAAGTAGTACATCATATCATTTGAGATAGAGAAATCTATATATTAAATCTTGAATATTTTTGTGAAATTTCTAAGTTAGGTACCGATTCTTCATAGAAATAAAAAGAGAAAGAAGAAGAAAAAAATATGGAAATTATCCTTAGTGCATCTGTAGAAAACAGTAGTACTATCATGACCTTACGTTTTCTTCCACTTGTTATGACCTTAGAAGGGGCCTGACCTTTTTTTCGTACCAATTCTTATTTATGGTATCCAAACATTGGGGGTCTAGCCTAAGGATTGCAACTTCAAGTTGCGCTATATATGTCCAAACCTACATTACACACTACGTACTATGAATAGCGATATATAGTAATCTTCAGAAATGACTCTTTTGACCTTTTGACTTCTATATAATTATGCTATAAGTAAGAAATCAATTAGAAAGACCAATAATTAGTTGTAATTACTAAGTGATTCAAAAGGGATACAAATACATGCATATATATATATATATATATATATCTACAAATCTAGGGATCTTTTTCTTCATCATCATCAAGCCTAACATGCCATTATTTACAAAATAAAAGTAAAATAATGGCCATGATACATCCTAATAAGTAAGTAATTAACTAACAACTATATATTATTCATTTTCATTCCACCTATGTTATTGATACTCTTCAAAAGCGCCATCAGATGCATGCTGATCTTGTAATTTTAGGAAGAATCAAACAACCATGCAATTAATTTTTTTTTTCATTTATCGTAGCCACCACTGACAACGATCCCTTGACCTAGTCCCCTCCACGAAATCAAACAACACAACCTCTTGATGTAAATTCACAAGTAGACGAGGTTGTTTGAGATGGTTTCTACATAACGGACACGTCATACGTCCCATACCTAACCACCTATCAAGACAAACCCTATGAAAAGATGATCACATCTCAATTCTCTAACTTCTTCACCTTCTTCAATCTTGCACAAACACACTGAACATTCTACTGAATCCGAATTAGAAGACCCCGGTTCGGGTTCATAATGCATAACTTCAAGCTCATGATCATGATTTTGTGAAGAAATTGTATAAAGGTTATAAGGATGAGTAAAAGATTGGAGGATAAGAATATTCCAAGCCCATTTCAATTGAGTAACTATAAAAACAACGTAGTTTAGTACTATAGTTATCGATGATCGATGAAACATTTTTAGGGTTTTTTTCAAAATATAAATAGAAACTAGAAAAATAGGAAAATAGTGATAGCTGATGATGCTGGTCGCATTTTTTTTATTTTTGTAAAATGTGCAACCTTTGTGATTTTTCAAGAAACTCACAAAAGCTATTTGGTGTATATATGTTTTGGGGAATAAATATGGCTATATATAGAATAAGAGGACTAGTAGAAAATTGGGAAGGCTAAAGAAGAAAGTAAAATTTAATAGTGTTTTTTCTTTTTTTTGGTAATTGGATAGTTATTATACACGTTTTTTTAAGAATAAAAACGATTGAAAATTATATTAAAATGGAATGCTAATAATGTCTGCCGCTGTATAACTTGGATAATAAGAGGGTCCATAATATGTGGCAGGTGGCTTTTACTATAAGATCATTTTTAGAAAATATAGGAATTTTTTTATTATTTAATAAAAGTTAAAAGAGAAAAGACAAGATAGACTATTATTATTATTATTGAATAAAATGGTAAAAAAGTATGTATGGGAGATAGATGTCCAACAAGGGAAACTAAAAGGTACTGTCAAACTTACTATATTATATTATATATAAATATAGTCTGACAAATTTAAAATTTGAAGTTTATTAATTTATACAATGAACTCAAGTTAATATTATATATATAATATATAGTAAGAACTCCATTACAATTATTCTGATGGATTTACTTGTGTATATACCCTATCTATATTAATTTATGTTGCATCATTTATTTTGACATACAAAATTAAAAAAAAAAAATACTTTTGAAATTTGTGATAGTGCTAAAACACTCATTGACCAATATTTGTGTGATTATAATTTATTTTTTATTAAGGTTTAAATGGAAATTTTAAAGTTTAATTATTTTCAAGTATAAAAATATGACATTGTCATTAGGACAAATCATAAATTGAGACGTAGAAAATATTAATTAGTTTATTCTTTTAATCAATAAGTTGATTAAATTGATTAATTAACTTTGATATATTTTTTAATTGAACTCTTGAAATTAAGAAGAAATTAATTATATGAATTTAGGTACTCATGAAGAAGAAGTGACATTAATTAAATGGATATAATTTGCTGTACTTTTTCTTAGACTTTTCTTTAAGGAAAAAATAATGCGTTTTTACTCTTTTTTTTTGGGGGAGGCAATTGTGATTGTCGGTGGGATAAAAATAATAATTTTAAAATATAATATTTTTTATTTGGTAATGTGTAATATTTAGTTTCGAAACTATTTTATTGCGCCTTTTCAATATTAAAAATAGGATAGGTTATCCCATAAGATGGGACAAAATTAAACAGTATAACTATAGTGAGTTCAATTTATGGTTTACTGTAAGGGAAGATGGAAGATAAAATAACTAACGCATGAATTATTATTTAAAAAAAAATTAGAATTAATTATGAACAACCGTCATTATTGGTTCATCACTATATTACTCATAGTTAAGATTCTTTTGATAATCCGATCATGTTTAATAGAATTATCAATGAGTTTTGTTGTTTAGTTATAACATTTGTTTGTCGCTTATTTTTTTTAATTAATAACTAAATCTTGCAGATTTAATCTTTGCATATATTACTACATCCATTAAGTAATGTATTCAATGCATGTATTAATAATGCAGCAAAATAGTTATGCAAAATTTAAACAATTATGTAGTAGTTATTCTATCTTCCGTCCTACATAAATAATGTATAGACTCTGTCATAACTTATACATATAGTTAATTATGTAAAATTTATATCAGTAACCATACAAAATTTTATCTATAGCAATATTATCAAATATGATACTGATTATATTAATTTTAATATATAAATAATTCAATTCCTAACTTACGACTAAACGACTTAATAGTTTATGTCCCTTTCCTTATTATTTTGTAACTCGTTTTTTTTTTTTTTGCTATAATATGGTAAGTATCATGTCAAACTCTTGACATCATATGAGTTTAAAACTTGGGTTGTTAAATTTAATAAATAAAAAATAAAATAAATTTAGAGATCTTTTTCGAGGTTTTGTTTTATAATAACAGTAATTTCTTTGGTAGCCAATAGCCATTAATAATTTTAACTTTTTCTTTTTTAAACTCGTGATTTTATTATTACTTGATATTTTTTTAAAATTTGAATCGCGATCTTATTATCTTCTTGAATTTGCATACAATGAAATAAGATCCAAATATTCTATTGGTTAGAAGGAGTAACATTACATATCAAAATATTGGAAGATGTTGTATATGCCATTAATTATATATCGATATTTGGCAAACATTAGCTCGTACATTTTCTTGGACTTTTTATTGAAAATTATGTGTTTTTACTTTCTTTTTTGGGGCCATCAATTTGAATTGTCATATAAATACAAAATATATTATAGTTTATGTCCTCTCATGATGTAACTTGTCTTCTTTTATCTAAAATTTGGATTCTTTAGTTTTTTTTTTTTTTTTAATTCAGAAAATTGAGATGTATAGAGAAAATAAGTTTAACAAATAACATTTTAGGTTGATTGTCTTTTCCAATATTCTGTGGTATGTCGCTATATAAAAAAATTAATTTTTAACGACAAATAATTAATGATAATAGTTTAATAGTCGTTAATTATATATTTTTAACGACAATTAGCACTTTTTGTAAATGTCTCTAAAGCCTATAGCAACATTGGATCTATAAACAATTAACTAATGTCGATAAAATTTTTAACACTCTTTATTAATGTTTATTATCGCTAAAAGTTATTTTTGTCCTAATGTGATTCATAATTAATAGATCAAAGGTCAAGAAAACTGTCACCAACCAAATTTTATTTAATTTAATTTGCTAGTCCAAGTAGAGAGATCATAAGTGAATTGAATTATTTTATTTCCAAAGAATATAAGTGCTAGAAATTCATATAAGTAAACCTTGTACTGCAAATCCATGCACATGCACAAAGACCTTTTCACCTCCTAGGCCACTAGACATGAATTTGTACTAAAATTTTAGGGTGGGGAAATTAGACTTTATGATATTGAATTATTGAAAAGAGGAGGAAAATACTAGGGATAAAAAAGTCATTTACAAAAAATATAACTTTTTTAAAAATTTATCACTGTATGATAGTCGGATAGTGTGACCTTTATATTAATGATGAATAAAACTATAAAGCTGAGAGGAGCATAAGCTTGAACTACTGTTTTCAATATTTGCTTCACAAAAAATAAGACTCAAGCTAAAACTATACAAGATTTGTACAAATATACATATCCAATGTAATAAACAAAAATCTCCAGCGCTATTATATCTCTATTATAGTAATTCTATACAAAATAACTCTTCCTGTGATTATGTCTTAGGAACTCTATATATATGAGATCAAATATGTATAGATGATCCGACGACGATGATAGGAGCTAAGCATGTGTAAATTGATCCTTTTATTTATTTACTTAGTTCATCTTGATATATATGTTCAAATTGATCAGCCCTCAATATTATGGGTATAAAATTTAAAATTTAATTATGTCAAATAAAAAAAATCGATTTTTTTAAAAGTATAAAATTAAAGGAATATTTTTCTTCCATTGGGTTGCATGATTTTGTAGGCCCTAATTTTCTAGCCACATTTTTTTGTATGGTATATGTCCAGCCACATATTAGTTATTACCGTTAACGTAAATAACTATGTTAGTTTTTTAACGAGAAAATGACATAAATGGTCCCTAAACTATCACAGTAGGTCTAAAATAGTCCTTTAATTATATATTTGACGGATATAGTTCTTTAACTATCCACCCTTTTGTCAAGTTTGGTTTCTATCTACTTTTTATATCCACCGTTAACAAACGCCGTCATTCAGTACTTTCTCTCTTGATTTTCTTTTTCCCTCCTCTTTTCTTCATTGTGAGACCTACAGTCAAGAAAATCCTAGAATCTAGATTTTGGTGAGTTTGGCGCAGTTTCTATGCTAGTTTTTGTGTAGTTTGGTGCTGAGTTTTGGTGGTTGGGTGCTGCTGTCTGTGCAGCAGTTTGGTGCTGTTTTTTGTGCAGTTTTGTGACGTTTTTGGAGCTATGTTTTTGCAGTTTGGTGCTGATTTTTTGGTGGTTTGATGTTGCTGTCTAGTGCTGTGTTATGTATAGTTTGGTGTTGATTTTGCAGTTTTCTGTTGATTGGGTGTTTTGGTGCTGCAATTCGATTGAAGTTTGATAACTGCTATTTTTTTTTTGTAGTTTAAGTTATTTTCTGTACAAAAACTGTTGAAAACAGAGCACTATAGTTCAATTTAGTTACTGATTTTTGAACTTTTATGCAGTTTTATTGATGTAATGACCGATTATTAACATGAAAAAAGAATCATATTTTCTCAATTGTGTTCGTTACTTTGCATTTGCTTTAACTCGCATGAAATAATGATCAATGACATAATTGCAGACAATGAAGAAAAGAATTGAAAAAAAAGGTGAGAAAATAGTGAGATAATAGACAAAGAAAGTGACAAAAAAGAAAGTCAATGGAGAAGAATTGGAAAAAAAGAAAGTGAGGAAACAATGAGATAATGGAGAAAAAGAGGTGGAAAAAAGAAAGGAGACAGAATTCAATCATGTATATTAACGGTGTTTGTTAACACTTTTTATAAAAAGTGATATAGACCAAACTTGATAAAAGGGTGGATAATTAAAGGACTATATTTGTCACGTGTATAGTTAAGAGACCATTTTAAACCTATTGTGATAGTTTAGGGACTATTTATGTCATTTTCTCGTCTTTTAACAATAATGACTTTTTACCTTATTTTTTCATGTCTGATATTTATATTGATTTTAAATAATTTGAATTTTATACCGCATAATTCATATTCATCTAGTCACAATTCTTACAAGTTAAACTTGTATCCTAAAGTAAAGAGGCAAATCCAAAACAAGTTTTGTGAATTAAATTTAAAAAATTCTTTATACATGTAGATTTAAAAAAAAAATGTAGATAGATAAATTAGCACCAATCCTTTTAAGTTTCTTATATTAGGTCCACAAAATGGAAAAAAAAAAAAACTTTGAATTTATCGGATTGGGATTGTGTGGAATTAATTGTCTTTTCCTTTCCCTAATTTAATGTCATAATTTTGTTAAGATCATCATTACTTAAAACAAGTTTCTACAAAGTAATCATTAATTTGAAATGGAAAACAATTTTCTATAGATTATCATATACTATATGTCATCTAAATCCAATATGTCAACACTAATTAGTTTAAATAGTAACCTTGCACAAAATAAATGTTTTACCTTCAATCTCTCCAAAAAAAAAAAAATGATGTTGTAATTGAGAATTAACTTTGCTTCAAAAACACAATTTGAAGTAATGTAAGAAAAATACATTTAAACTATTACTAGATTATAAATTTCATATTTCAATTATTTATTATTATATAAACGTAACAACCTACACTATTTCACTCTCTTTTTATATTAAAATATATCTTGATGTCGAGTTTGTTTCCAATAGTGTGTGTAGGTTAACTTAACATCAAGATGTATTTTAATATAAAGAGAATAATAGGGTAGATAAATAAATATAACAATAGATAATTAAAATATGAAACTCGTAAATAAATAAAAAATATAATTTAAATATATTTTTAACTATTAATTCAAATAATTTTTATTTAACTTTAAGTTCCGCAAATTGCGCACCTAATACTAGAAACTTTATTCTTCTACCTAGTTTCTAATTATATGAAAGTCTTGTACAGTAAAGTTTACATAGGACTTGTAACAAAAGTAGAACTCGTGAAATTTAAAAAAAAAAGACTTTTCACTCTCATTATAAAATTCATTTGATAATTTTGACAAGTCTATTTTGAGGATACAAAGGTTTAGAAATTTCTGGGCATACATATTTAAACATTTTAATTTATTTTGATTATTTCTCGAGTATATCCGATGCTGTTGTATGAGAAAATATCACCTGTGATACGAAGATATACCGAGTAGTCTGTTTATTTAGCTAAGAAAAAAATATTTTTAATTTATAATTGATCACAAAAAAATAACAAACATTTTAATTGAATTAAATTAATATAAATAGGTCATTTTTTAAAAATGGTAATTCACAATGTTATATAAAATAAAACCCATGTGGACGTAGTTGTAATCATATACTTTCAAGTTTCAACAAAAGAACAAGAAGTATAATTTTCATAAGGAAATACTTTTCAACTTTTAAAAAAGAATGATGGGTATATAATAATTAATAAACCATTTTTCCACAATGGATTTGAAAAAAATTATAACTGTCAGAAAAAGATAATTCAACGTAATACCAAAAGCTAGGAGGATTCATTGCACATAGCTAATTAACATTTTGATTTTTGTGTAGTCAATTTATTTCACTATTTAAATTTTATGATTTTAGGAACATAATGTATATATAGCCTCTCAAATATTACACGTACAAATATTAACCAATTAGATAAGTACGCATAAAGGATAAAATGAAAATTTTCATGTTCTTCGTGTCACAATCTAAATTCTAATTCTTTTATTGTGAAAAGAATCTTAAACATAAAGCAAAGTGGATTATTTTCGAATAATCTTAGGAGCTAGTTATTAATTAAAAGAGGTATTTGACTATTTTATCCTTAAATATTTTAAGATATAATCTTTCTTTACTGAATATTTACTCTTTATGTGTTCATTTTAAAAAAATTAAAGATTTCATGCGCAAATTTCCAGTCAAACTTAAATTATTTGATTCTCGAAAAATGAAAAGTGTCACATAAATTGGGACAGAGGAAATAATTAATTTGTTTGTACTATCAATTCAGTTTATTAAATTGTTCCAAATATTTATTAAGACTAGCCATCGAAGATGAAATAAAAATTGCAGGATAATTATTTTAACGAGATTGAAATAATTTTATTAATTATTAAATTGATAAAATCATTAAACTAAATAAAATAGCACATTAAAAAAAACATTTCCCTTAGTTCCATGAACGGTGTGCTTCTATAGTTCTATTTAACTATTACTAAAATAATGAAATAAAATATGAACAAAAAGTATATAAAGTAAAAGTTAATGATTTGTTAAAAATAATTTTTTTATTCAAATTAAATGATAAAAATAGCTATTAAAAATAACATTTCATCCCATGATTAATTTCCAAAAATTAATTGAAAAGTGTGATAAAAATACTATTTTATCAATAAATATTCTGTACGATATTTTGCTGTTCATATAGTAGGATACAAGCAAAATATCATACCAAAAATTTATTGATGAAATAGTGTACTCACATTTACTCCAAAACTATGTAATCATGTTTATTTTGTATATATTTGAGTTAATGGGTAAAAAATCCATCAAAATTCTCTTTTTTTTTAAAGTTCTATTTCTAAATTATTGATTTTGTGAATTTACCTGAATTATTATTTAACGATTAGTGAAAGATACTTATTAATGAGTTTCTCTCCGTGTCTTCCAATTAAAGTAAAAATGAAGTATTTGAAATTCCCTACTAATAAATCTCATTTTTCTATTGGCTTTATTTTATCATAAATATCAATATCAAAATCAAAATTTTTATTAAGAGAAATATTAAGAAGGTGACATTTATTATATATACTATTGGAAATAGCTATCTGATTAGGTTCATCCTTAAAGGAGTGTCAATTAACCTGTCGGCACATCCATTTGTCCTTCCCTAAATCCTATCTATATCCTGTAAATATACTATTATAAGTGTTGAAATCCACAAATAATATATCAACTAGTGTATTAAAAGGCAGGAGCGTGAGGCGGGGCATTTTACTTAGTGTAGGGCGAGGCGTAAGCCTCGAGACGTGGGGAGTAACAGTGGCGGAGTCAGAATTTTCAATAAGGGGGTTCAAAATCTAAAAAAATAGACACACGAAGTAGTCGAAGGAGATTTGACATCTACTATATATACCTAAAAAATAATTTTAACCATGTATAAATTATATAATTTTCTGCCGAAGCGAGTTCGGATGAACCCCCTCATAATACGGTGGCTCTGCCATTGGGGCGTAAGCTTTATGGATCCTTAAATTTTTAATTTACTATATAGTATAATAATATAATAACACAAAATTATACAATACTTTAAAATAATTACAAGCATGATTAAGAAATTAAACTCATAGAAAATAAAACTTCTAACACGATTATACAAATATAAATAATCTAATATCTTAATTTTCTATTAATAAAAGAATCATTATTTCTAAAAGTATTTTTTTTTTATCATACTATACAATTTACCCCCTAAAAAAATAATTAATAAAACTTACTAGTGTTATAATAAAAATATCACTCCATTGTGAATAAAAATAAAATTACTTTCAAATAACTAAATAAAATATGATAATTTTGAGACATATGGCAAAATCATAAAGACCAATGATAAGTGAAAAATAAAATTTCGCTATGTATTTTTACAAGAAATGTTACATTATATATAATCACATTCACAGTGTTACCAAATAGTAAAGATGTGATACTACAAGTTGTTACTTGAGTTACTCTCAATCTTCGTGTCTCTATAGATTAAAAAATTATTAAGTATCATTCACTTATTCAAGAATGATGAGGGTCAACAAATTAACTAAAGATTTTAATACATTATTTGTGTAAGATCTGTTAGACGAGCCTCGAGCGTTGGGCGTTGGGCGTGCTTAAGGCGTACAGTCAGGCGCTTAGGACGTAAGTCTTATAGAACTAAGCCCCACATTTGAGTCACGAAGCGTTTTGCTAAAGCCCCACCCCAGAGCGAGTCCCAACAGAATATATTAAAACATTGATATCAACTAAGGTTTTACTCCAAAATATCCCGACCACCGCTGAAACAACTCATACATATCTATTTTTCACTTGGGAGAAATCCATAAAGTAATCTCTTAAACTAGGTATTTATGGTAAAACTACTATTTATATATATATATATATATATATTTATAAAATATAATTTCGAGTTTATATATACCAGTATATAAAATATGTTATGGTCCACGAATACAACATTGAGTTTGATTTGTCTTTATCAAAATCAAAATTTCCATTAAGCATATTGAAAATATAAAGAAGTGAATATACATAACAGTCAATGAAATTGATGTTTGCTATATATACAGGTGGAAATAGTTATTTGATCAGGTTTGGACCATTCATTTATTTTCCCTTTAAATCCTATCAACATCCTGTGGGTCGTTTGGAGTGAAGGATAATACCAAATAATTTTGAGATTAAATTATAGTATCACTTAATTTGTTGTTTGGTTGGCAAGTTTGAAATAACTTATTCAGGGATTAATAATTAGTACCGGGATAAGTTATCCCTCTCCTTGAATGATATAGTAATTCCGGGATAACTTATCCTGGGATAAAGTAGGTAAATGACAAAAATGTCTTTTTCAACCCTTTTATTACATCACTTTTTACATTCATGAAAGACATTTTTGTAAACAAATAAATTGTACTTAAAATTTATTATTTTGAATACAACAAACCAAACACTCAATAAAAAATGATTTTATCACAACTTATCCCATCATAAATAATCCTATCATAACTTGAATTCAAACCAAACGATAAATAAATATACTATTATAAATGTTGAAATAATGAAATCTACTAATATCATGTCGGCTAGGATATTACTTCAAACACTGACATAACTTATGATTGTTGTAGATACTTTTTCGCCAAGAAAAAATATCATATATTAATCTCTTAAACTAATATTTATGGTAAAACTATTATTTATATATTATACATATAAAATACAATTTCAAGTTAATATATATAACATAAAATATATTATGGTCCACAAATGCAACATTGAGTTTTGACTTGTTTTTAATTACCTAGTACCACATTCTTTTTCCAATTCTCTTTTTATTTTTAGAAGTAAGTTTACATTACACTAGCTAGTTCTATATAAAACAATTTTTTTTTCATAAACAATCGATACAATTGAACCAACTATAACATATATGACTTATCATTTTTTTTCTGTTATCAGTCCATACTTTATATATATATATATAATGAACTTAAACTTGTTGGGTTTCTATTGTTTTTCTTTTTCTAATCCTTTTATTTCACCCTTTTTCAAAATAGTTGTGCTGCTCATCATGTGCTGGTAAAAGAAGATCAAAATTAAATACATAATTTTCAAATGATTTTATAAGTATTTATTTATTTATTTATTCATAACTGATGACTAAGGGACAAAATTCGCTAAAGAGATCATTGAAATAATTGAAGATTGAATTAATTTACTCCACTAAAATTAAAAAAAAATAGTCTTCTTTAAGATTGATGAATTATTTAAACTATTTTAAAAAAAAATGTGAACATGTTTTCTTTGTATAATCACTCAATAACTTTGCTCGACTATCCATGTAACGAACGATCCATCAAAGAGAAAAACACGTTTTCTATCGAAAGTTTTTTCATTCTAAATTTTGGAAATCGATAACAATAGAGAAATTTCATCCATACCACCATATCCTCAGAGATTTTCTTCTGCCATTGCTTTACATATTTGGTACGAATTTCTATATTTTTTGGCGTAGAGCATTGAAAGGACCTTTCCCTAGTACAAGAGGACCGGGAAGTTTTAACATAATAATAATAATAATAAGACTAATCATTCCTTCTTGACAACAAAGATGGCGTCCCATACTTTTATTTTCTAGTTGTAAGTCAAAATCAGTTCACCCATACATTCAAATTTTGTGTACAATTTGTAACATATGTTTAATTTGAAACAATTACTAGTAAATATTTTATTTTATTATAGCATCAACTATACCTTTTAAAAAAACTCTATATAAAGCTAGTGTCCACATTATTCCCTTACATCAAAATCCCAAAACCAAAAATCACCAAAAAAAAAAGAATAAAAATATGAGTCCATCTTCATTAGCCATGTCCTTCTTCATTTTCACTATAATTTTGAGCTACATATTTAAAATAACATTAAAAATGTTTCCACAATCAAAGTTACTAAACTACATAGATTTCATATTTTTACAATTGAAATGGGCATGGAATGTTGTACTTTTTCAATCTTTCTCTTGTTCTCGTAGTAATTACAATTATTTCACTAGTAATTCTGAAGGTGTACTTCATGACCATGAACATAATGAGCTTAGAGTAATGCGTTTTGAGCGCGATAATTTGGAGGAATCATCAGTGGAATGTGCAATATGTTTATGCAAGATTGAAGATGGTGAAGAAGTTAGAGAATTAAATTGTGATCATCTTTTTCATAGGGCTTGTTTGGATAGGTGGATGAATTGTGGACGTATGACATGTCCATTGTGTAGAAATCATCTAATTAAGCCAAACACAATTTACTCAGAGTTTCAACATGAAGTGATCAATTTGAATTTGTTATCGGGATCGAGAGATCGTTGTGAATGGTGGCTAAGGTAAATATTTATCAAAGAGGCGCGAAAAGGGTATAGTTGTAAATAATTGTTGTACACATGAAAGTTTGGTTTTTGTAGTTTTGGGGTTTAGTTTTGGCACTGGTTTTATTTATTTGATTTATTTTTGTGATGAACTCTTTGAAAATTGAGGAAATAATGAATACATATGACTTGATTCAATCATTTCATTTTTAATGAAGAATCTTATTTCAATGTTACGTTATATTTACTCGGAAAAAAGACATAAATTTTAATATAATCATTCTTTATTAACATAGCTCAAATCGAAGACATCTGATTAAACATCACGACACTCCTTGTGGTGCTTTGTCTTCGATGGCATTGGGCGAACATACTTAATTAAGCTCATGTATGGTTTAAGTAAGTATCATGAGGATTTCCCCCCTTTAATCTATGGTATAATTAACTAGAACTAATTAAATAGGTGATCAATGATGAATTTCCCGATATAATACATAATTTAACTCACTATTTTGCTAAAAACATAATTCAAATTCGCGTAATATAAATTTAATTAGACATATTAACCACAATTTAAGTAACTTTCGATTCAACTTCTCCCAATGACTAGTTATGATTATTATTTTTTTGATAAAAGAAATTATAAATTACAATCTTTTTATTTTGTAATGCCCCATTTAACAATTTAACACACGATTTTGCTAAAGAAGAATTTAAGTTCATCTAACAAAGATAAATGTTCTTTTTACTACTATTTGAAAATAGCTTCCTCTATGAACTAAGCTAGTACATAATTTTTTATAATATAAAAATCATAACATGGTTGATATGGTTAATTAATGTAAATGGCGATGATATAAATTAAAAGACTCATTATTCGTTGTACAAATCTTACTTGGTGGGCTACGCTACTAAAATAATTTAACCACTATATAGTGAGCATTATGCATGTGTAAAGTTATCAAATCATAAAGTTTAGTTCACTCAACTTTAATTTCTTATAATAACCGTCAACGGATGAGGTCGCTCCTCTCTTAATAAGAGGTCTCAGGTTCAAGTCCCAGATTTAAGTCTTGAACTCTTGGGTTTGGAAAAATTTGATAGGGAGTGCTTCCCTCTGAATGGGGCCATACACGGAGCAAACCCAAAATAATCGAGTTCTAATGCAGGTACCAGAAACCAAATGAAAAACCAAAAAAATAAAACTTTTTTCATAATAATTGATATTCCGGACATATGTATTAATCTGTCAGACTAATTCAACTTCAACATCATAAATATAAATTAATTCATCATCAAATAAATACCAATTTTTTATGAGACATTTATTAACGATTTTCTAATAGTGATTTAATAAGAAAGTACTCTCTACGACGATTTTCTTCATTTCAAGGGTTCAAAACTAAAACATCTAATAAAGGTGAAGAAATTACATTCACTATCATTCACTATGCAACTCACTCACTTTCTTGCTCAAACTAAAATATACAGTAATACAAAGTGGTTAGTTTCGATTTTGTTTTTTTTTTTATAGTTGCTACACTTCCTTTTTAAAATTTTTTAATCCAATTGCTAGTACAATTTTGTTGACCTATTTCTGACAGTTGAAGTATGGCACAACAATTTTTTTAAAAATAAATAAAAGGCTACTACACACACAATACAAGAAAATACAAGAAAAACATTAGAAATGTTATATGGTATTTAAATGTTCATACCACTAAGGTCCAATTTATATATTCACAATACAATATGATTGGTACATATGTACAATCATATAAAATTAAATAATATTATGAATGATCAATTTGCCAAAAGAGAATTCAAATTCATCTAACCTAAATTTATTAATTAACATCTTATGCTAAAATTCTTTGGCGGTTGATGATGAATTAAAATAAGTGCTACTATTAAACAAATAGCGTGCTATATGGACTAAGATATAGTTTTATATTTTATAATATAAACATCATGATATTGTTGCTTTTTGTCTAGCTATGTAGACTATGCTATCAAAAATTATTTAGTGATGGTTAACCTAGTTTTATATCATAATGAGTTCACTTAGCTTTCTCATTTTCTTTTATAACCATTTGATATATAGACTTCAAGTATTAAATTAACGAGTTGGATTGAATTTGACAGATTAAAATAGGCTTAGTTAATAAATAAACACTCATTAAAACGCTAAAATGTTACTTTCCTTCTTAAAAAATATTACGACAATTGTTTTCGTTGATCAATTTAGACTACATACTAATTCATCCGACCATTGAAAATGAGCTGCATTTGCCACACCAACTTGAAATCAATCTACTAACAAATGAATTTATATATTGAAATAATTACGGGTTGAAATCATTTTGTTATATAATTTATAAAAGTATGTACAAAATATATATGTAGTGTATATTTTACATACTTACATATCAATACACAACATATACATTGCTAAAATATTTCGATATGTTGATAAACTAGCTAGTTGGTCAAAGGGTATATATTAGTGACTTTCCATCGATCTCTATTCACGTCTTTACTTGAATTACTCTCATTGCAAAGCTTAAATTTGAAACCTTGATAAAAAAAATTATACAAAAATGAATAAAATTTATCCTACCACACTCCTTATTGTTCCTTCTTTCAATATTTTACTGATCAAATTTACTAGGACACTTTCATTGACCTATTTCATACACTAAAGAGTCTACAGACACCATAGAAGAAAATATCACAAATAATATATATAATTCATGAGCATGAATTCTTCAGACACAACTTTTAGCAAACTATATAAAGCTAAGTGTGTATATTATTCATTCTAAAGTATTATTTTGAGCTACATATTTAATTGAAGAAAAATGAGTCCATCTTCACTAGCCATATCCATATTCATTCTAAGTATTATTTTGAGCTACATATTTAAAACAACATTACAAATGTTTGCACAATCAAAATTACTAAACTACATAGATTTCATATTTTGTCAATTGAAATGGGCATGTAATGTACGTTGTCCTCTTTCAACCATTCTCTCATTCTTGTAATAATTACAATTATTTAACTAGTAATTCTGAAGGTGCACCTCATCAGTGGAACGTGCAATATCTTTGTGCAAGATTGAAGATGGTGAAGAAGTAAGAGAATTAATTAATTGCTAATAACTTCAATTAATAGTGAACACTTTACGTATTCCTATGTTCTTATTGATTTCTAGTGTTAGCCTTTTTACTTATTCTTTAAAAAAATATAATTAATAGAAGTTATTTGATTAATTTAGACTGACTTCATTCACTTTTATTCTCCACTATTCTAAAAATATTATGTATACATTCTCTATTTTTATTTTTTGTCTGGATTGCTTTACAATGTGTGATATATAAATGGGGTACCCCAATGCATTCATGTTTTTCCTATAGTGGCGGATCCATAATTTTATCAAAGAGTGTCAAAATATAAAGTAATAGAATCGCGTAGAAGTCAAGGAATGTTAATATGTAATCTATATACATAAAAAATATTTTTTATTCTAGCTCCACACAGTGTAGTTTTTCGACGAAAGGGTGTCAGTCGACACTCCAAATACATGTGAATCACTCTAGATACATACAAATACATGTATCTAGTGTGATCCGCATATATTTGAGATACACACAAATCTTGCTCGCCTCCCTCCCTAATCTCGCTCGCCTCTCTCCCTATTTTTGTGTATCTGATAGCAAAAATGCATGTATTAAGATACTTAGAAAACTCTTAATTAGTGATAAGATATGTAATATTTTGAAAGTATAGGTAATAATAGTATAATATATGATAGTAAAGTTTGTCTATGTGGTTTTTCCTTTCTAATATTACTATGAAATATCAAAATCAATAATGAGATTTAAATCTCCTCTCCAAGTAATACTGATAAATAAAATATAAATTTCTCAATAAAGTGAAATGATCAAATCTACTCATATATCAATTTTTTCCCCTTAGTTTGCAAAGAGTTATAAATCATCAGTACTGAAATAAATTGAATAAATCAAATGTGGCGGAGCCGACTTCAAAAACCATGCATAGCCAGCTTCCCATGTAAATTTACAATTTTACCCTCTCTGCGACGTTTTTTTTAGTTGTAAATTTACCTTAACCACCATTCACAACGATCTCTCGATCTACCTGATAACAAATTCAAATGGATAACTTCATGTTGAAGCTCTGAGTATATTGTGTTTGGCTTCATTAGATGATTTCTACACAATGGACATGTCATACGTCCACAATTCATCCATCTATCCAAACAAGCCCTATGAAAAAAATGATCACAATTTAATTCTCTAACTTCTTCACCATCTTCAATCTTGCACAAACATATTGCACAATCCACTGATGAATCCTCCAAATTATCATGCTCGAAATGCGTTACTCTAAGCTCATTATTATTACGATGATAATGAGGTACATCTTTAGAACTAATAGTGAAATCGTAATTACTACAAGAATGAGAGAAGGATTGAAAGAGGACAACATACCATGCCCATTTCAATTGACAAAATATGAAATCTATGTAGTTTAGTAATTTTGATTGTGGAAACATTTGTAATATTATTTTAAATATGTAGCTCAAAATAATAGTGAAAATGAAAAAAGACATAGCTAATGAAGATGGACTCATTTTTATTTATTTTCTTTGTAATTGTTGAAATCTTGAGGGAACATATTAATTTTGCAGACTTGGTTTTGGAATATATATAGTTGTGGCTAAGTGAGAAACAGTTGGTATTAAATTAAAGAAAGTATATATTATAATTAATTGTTTCCAACAGTGAGCATGTTATTATGTGTACACAAATTTTGACTATATATAGTATTATCTAGTAAGCTAGCAGATTTGACTTATTTTTGAGTCAAGATTAAACAGTTATATAATTATGTGGTGCATGCACTAACTTTTATTTATTTGATATTAATACTAATTAATATTATTTTCTTCGATTTTATATGAACCTAATTTCTTTTTTGTCTGCGTTAAAAAAAAGAAAGAATTATTTTTAAATGTGGTTACTCATTTCTTAATGAGAAGTTATAGACAAGTGGCAGATATAATGACATTACGAATTTCATAAATCTTATAAACACACAAAATGTCACTATACCATATTTAAAATCACGAGTTTCGAATTATCTTCTCCATTGAAAAATTATATTAAATAATTATAATTAAAATTTTATGTATATATAATAAATATACGTTAAAACCTCTTTTTATCATCTTCAAATATTTACTTTATCATATTTTAAATGGGTCGAGAAAAAGAAAAGGAAACAAAGAAGAAGCTGCGACTAAAGGTAAATGGATCAAGACAAGTCAAATACAGTAGTCTCTTTAGGACTAAAAAGACTTTTAAATTCTCACTTTTTTGTTTGAAAATTTTAAAGGTAGTTTAGTCGTTTTGACTAAAAGAATAACTTATTAATTTTTTTTTAATCAAATACATTAATAATCGATAACAATTATTTTTAGGCATAATATATAAATGTGCATTTTAACTTGTTCTCATTTTACATTTATACCCTCCAATTTTTGGGTGTGCACAAGTAAACACACGAGTCCTATATGACATAATACACATAGTATACCACATAGAACGCAAATTGTTATGTAGGATGTCACATAGGATGTGTGTGTCTATTTGTTCAATTTTATCCAAATTTAAATGTCCACTTGTGCACACTCAAAGTTGAAGGACATAAATATAAAATGAAGTCAAATTAAAAGTCATATTTATGTATTAATCTAAACATGTAATTACTTAATTTATTATTCTATCAATTCAAAATAATGTCCAAACACTTGTTGATACTCGAAATCGATTGCACGACTTTAATCAAGTTCAATATAATAATATTTTAAAGTAAATTTAGATATTATAATTTTTTATATATAGTATTTAATAATGTTTAACTAATTAAGTTTGCGTATGAATATAGACGACGAAGACAGATTTCATTACAATTTTTTTATGAATAGAATGAGTACTACTGCCTATGTACAGTGAATATTATAGAAACGAGTACTAAGTAATTAAAAAGTATAATTTATAAACGTGCATTTAATTTGACTTTAGTTGATATTTATGCCCTTCAACTTTGGGTATACACAAGTAGACATTTTGACTTATATAAAATTGAACAAGTAGATACACACGTTCTACAGAGACCAATTAATTCGCGACAATGCATGGCACCACTAGCAGCAAACCAGGAAAAGTAGAGTCTTTATAGCACATGAGTTGTGTAATTGGTGTTGAGTGTCCTGGAAATGTGACTTTACCTGTAGACAAGAATCAGTTGGTTCAAAATGAGTGTGAAAACCGACACTCGAACTTGGACTCAGATGGCAAGTAAGCACTTCAACTTTGAGTATGCATATCTAGACACCTCAACTCGTCTCCACTCTGTCAGTTGAACACTCCAACTTACAAAATGATCATCTACAGACTACATATATAGATAGCAGTTTTGCTTCTTATACAAAGAAAAATGAATGAGTGAAACATATGAGCGGAATGAACATACCAGCAAAGATCAAAGAGATGATCTTGTAGCCCAATCTGGAGGTTGTATGGTAACTGTGAACGCATCATTTGCCATTTCTTCATGTTGCGTTGTTTGAATTTCCAGGGCTGAATTAGCAACGGACGATCCACATCTATTTACTTCAATGCTTTTTATAGACACAGCTTCACCAAAATGAGAAGGGATTTCCTCAAGCCGCTCACATTTGGTTAAACTCAAATATTCAAGCTCAGGAAAAGCATCGTCTGAGATGGACCATTGTGAAAAGTTGATATTGTCCAATTTCAAGTACTTGAGTTTAGGGAACTCCGCATCTTTCACTTCCCATCGATCCCCTTCAAAGGCTCGGAAAAGTAACTTTAGAATCTCCAAGTTAGGCAATTCTCCGATTATAGAAATTTCAGACCAGGGAAGACGAAACTTGGACAGAGTCAATTCCTTTAGTTTTGAGGGGAAATTGAACTCGTGTGGAAGTTTAGATGGATAACTGTTGGAAACTAGCTTGACTGATTCAAGATGACTTAGAAACTCTAATCGCGGAAAAAGAACACACCTTCCCTTCAATTTCTCCGAATAACTAAAAGTCTCCAAAAATATACAACTCAACTTTCTCAAATTTGGCATCTTTGCCAAAATTGTCTCAGCATCTTTACCATAAGAGAGACGTGGAGTCGAAAATGTTTCCAAATCATTTAACTGAGAGTTAGCAAGTGATTCATCTATGTTCTCATGCAAAGTAAATGAAGCACGACGTTTTACAAGTATATGCCTCAATTTGATCATCCTCAGAAGAGAACGAGGTAATATCACCTCTCCTCCTAATCCTCTTACCACAAAAGTTTCTAGATTCCAAAGCTTAGCTATAAAAGAAGGAATTGAATTCGCATCAGTTTGAACAGCTAAGTACCTCAAATGAATAAGACTCTGTATTTCACTGGGAAAAGTACCACCAACGTTGAACGATTCCAAATCCAACACTTTAACAAGTTTGAAGCTTTCAAATATGAACGAGATATCACGTGGCCATAACAGGTTATCCGGATCTACAACTTTGAATTGTAAAGACCGGACATTTGAGTGACATGGACGCCACAAATCAATCTCATCCTGGTAAGAATGGATGAACAACCGGTAGTCCTCAGGCTTTTCAGGAAGCACATCCACTCCCCTGAATAAATAAATACATGACAATGAGAGTTGGTATAAGCATAACAAAATAACAAGTGCGGTCTGGGGGAGGGTAGAATGTACGCAGACCTTACCACTACCTCGTGGAGGTAGAGAGGTTGTTTCCGAAGGACCCTTGGCAGTTGGTATAAGCATAATAAAATGACATCAATATAATTTTCTGTACCTATTGATTTGGTTAAGGAAATTTTCTTGCTTGGACTTTTCCAAGCAGAAATTGTGCAAGAGATCATGAATACGACACCTTTTCACCTTGCTATTCGGTCTCCTCTCCATGGCCATTACTATATTTCTACTAATAAGATCTTCAAAAAAGTAATGTGTGACATCTTCTCTGTTTTTTTCCTTCTTCTCTTGTACAAATCCTTCAGCTTGCCACAACCGAAACAATTTGGAGACATGAATATCCTTGCCCTTTAAAAATCCTCCAAAGTAGAGAAAACAAGGCTTCAGATGGTGTGGTAAATTTTTATAACTGAATTCAATCAAAGACATGCTCTCTTCCAAGCTACCACCGTTACGTGAACCTAGACTTTCCTCTACTTTTTTCCACGAATCTTCGTTCTTCTTTTCCTCTTTCAGAACACCAGCAACTAACACAATGAAGAGAGGCAACCCTCCACAACTTTTTGCTATTCGAAATCCCACATCTACAAGTTCAGGTGGACAGCTATCCCCTTGAAACACCTCTTCCTGTAATAATATCCAACTCTCATCATCTCTGAACAAACGAAGATGATGGGGATTGCTTTCACATTTAGCATAATTGGCAATGTCAGTAAGACGAGTTGTTAGGATAATTCTACTCCCACTATGAGCATCTTTAAAGCACATATATAAACAGTCCCATGCTGTTTTATCCCACAGATCATCAATGAGAATTAAGAATCTCTTGGTTAACAAAACTTGACGCAGCTCATTAGCTAATTCACCGTCTTCTTTTTCAGTGCGATCAGCAGGCTGAAGAACATAATTCAAGATGGTAAGCAGCAATTCCTTCCATGAATATACTTGAGTCACACGACACTTAGCGTGAACATCAAAGTGAGGGGTAGCTATGAGATCATTGTAAATCTTCTCTGCAAGAGTGGTCTTCCCGATCCCAGCCATACCAACTATCGAGATAACATCCAGATGAGGAGATCTTCTAAGTATCTGCTCCTTTATTTTGTCCATTGCCTCCTGAAAACCCTCCATTTCTTCATTTATTCTTGGAGTATTACCTGATAAAGATGGTCCAAGACTCACAGAGGTATTTACAACTTTATGCACCGTCACGTCCATCTTCTTTCTTCCACAAGTCTCACTAACAACATGATTTTCAAGCTTAATGTTATCAACAACTTCAGAAATCCAAAGAACTTTGTACCAGAGTGGATGAGAACTGGACAAGCACGAGTCGATGACATACTCTGCCTTGTATGCCATTTCAGCAACACTTGTTATTATAATACCATAAACTTCATCATGCTCATCTAAGTTTTCCGCAAAATGATTCATCAATGATTTGAGACACAATAAGCTCTCCTTGACTGATTCAATCTGTTGCTTTAAATCGATAACCGAATCAATCTTAGAACGCAACAACTCCTCCAATTTTCCCAAGAAACAACTGAAAAATCCTAATCCATCTGTCTTGGGGAAACTACAACCTAATGAATGTGGAACTTTAAGACAGATCATTTTGACCTCTGCCTCAATATGCTTGAGCAGTTGCTTGAAATCAGAGAGATATAACATGTAATACCAGGTGGGTTTATAACCCTTGACATGGAAGAGACATACATAATTTATATCTTGAACACGTCTCACAAGGTCTTTGAGTTCTTGATGCATATCACGGTACTGTATGATATCTGCAATAAAAGATCTCAAGTACTCTGATTTTTCTTTGACTACTAGGATCTGATTCTTCAGAAAAGAGATTGAACAATCATCATAGTTCAACAGCCTGTCTTGGCAGTTCGATAAAAAATTGATAAGACCTTCTCCACCGGTCATGTTGCAAGGTGATGCATCCAGAAGTTGAAAGAATACTTTTCTGAACTCTACCTTGACAGTCTCAATCTCTTGTAGCAGATCAGATAATGGAATCCTCATTTGCTGAGTGCTGGACCCGTCCACGGAACTCCCATAACAAGAACCACTGATCTGTCCTAACTTGTGGGAAGTCACTTCAGTATGCATTAAGAGATCATGCAATTCGTTAAGCTCTGTGTGTTGTGTGAGAACATCCATGAGAAAAGCTCTAAGGAAAATAAGCTCTTCATGAACACTTTCAATCTGATCCAGAATTTCAGCTTCCAAAGTGGCTTTCTGCTGTTGTAGAATCATCAAGCTTCCTTCAGACTTGATAAGATCGAAAGCAATCGTCAAAAACTGAATAATAAGATTGACCTTCCTACTTTTGTTGCTATCCACAGCCTCCTTATAAATTGAACAGATAGAAGATTCAGCTTCAATTGAAAGAGTTCCAAATCTAGTCAAGAAATCATTCTGCTTCACGCATTCATTGATCTGAACTGGAGGATCAACAAGACACGTTACAAGGAGCAACAACCCATAGTAATACTTTTTAACCTCATTTGCAACAGTAAACATCGAATAACTTTCATCTTTCAGTAGCACATTGCCAAGAATATATTCATGAAACCCCATCAAAACCTCATCAACCTTGGGGATATGTGAAGATTGTGTCTTTGAGGATTTTAGCATGCTGAAATAAGAATCAATGACATCAAAGTCAATTGGAAGAAAATTCAGAAGATCTATCGTAGGATGATCCAGTGTCGATGATGATGAAATGTTGGGACACATCTGTCTAATCACTGCCTTAATAAACTTGAATTTAAGAAGCAATTTAATATGCAAGTGATTAATTTCCCTGGCCATGTCTTCTTGCTTCGAGTCACGAGAAAGAGATTTAATGACTGACCATGCCTGGTTAGTCACAGACTGATTAAGGGTCAAAAAATCAGTTATCTTAGTTTGCTCTTTGCACTGCTCCAATGAATCCATGAGAAAAGTTCCCAAGAGTATCAGCTCTTCTCGAACACAGTCAATCAGATATTTCAGAGGAGCCACTATGGTGGCTTCACCGTTTAGTAGCTGAATCAGATTGATTTCTACCTTGACATGATTAAACTTCAGTTGCAACAGAAAGAGCTCATGGTCTATTTCAGTATTCGTCATGCCATCATAGCAAGATGAGTAGATCACAATTGCTGCCTCATTGATCAGAGCTTCGATATGTGACTGAATAGAACTAAATTCTTCAAGTGAAGTGCCTTTAAATGCTATGTCACAGAGGAATCTAGAAAGGTGAGTAGATCTTTTTTGGAGCCAAGGAATTTGATCATCGAAAGTATTTTTCAATCTGGCATCATGACTTAGCAGCTCTTTCAGATCCTCTTTGAGAGCATCAACTAAATAACGCATAGATTTTGCATCCATTGAAGTCTCTGATCGTGATGACTTTGACTCTATCAATAGGTTCAGATAAATCTGTCTCAGTTCAGGCACGTTCATTGGACTTATCCTTTCCAGCAGTTTAGAGAACTCATGGTCCAGCACGTGAGACTGGTCGTCATCCTTCTCCATATTGTAGGCCAACTCTAAGAACCATAGGTGAAGTGCAGCATAAACTACATCTTCAGCACAGGTGAAGAGATCCTTTATACTCTCATGCTCAATGCACCACTTTGCAGTAAATCTCAAGAAGAGACTTAGGTATCCTAGCTTCTTTAGAAGCACATACGCGGGAGAGGCATCATCACGCTCCGGATCAAATGTAATCAGTATAGTAGCAAAACAATCAAGCAAAGCTACAACAGACTCCACCATCTCCAAAGTAATTAGCAGGCTAGATGACCTTGATGGCTTTGAAGTTTTGACTCGCTCAGCAATATTCTCCAGTCGAATTATCTTCAGCACCTTTGGTATCTTTCTGATGGCGTCATCACTTGTCTCGCCTTGTTCATTCACCGGAGAACCATTCTCAAAAAGGACACCAAGGGCTTCCACAAATAGGGCCTTAAGTTGTGTAGATATCCCGTTCTCAGGGTGAGCATCCTGGAGGAGCGCGAGAGACAAAGATACTTGAAATAGTTTCCCCACAGCATTGTCCAATTGATTATTCGTCAAACTATCAAACAGCTCACGATTCACAAGTTTTAGGACAGTCATCACATAGCAACACTCCTTAGCCATCTGCTTTCCACCTTTTCAGTTTTCTCTAATTGTTGGATTCCTAATAAAGCCTGCAAGTAGTAAATATCCAATATCTTCATCAGGTAGCTTGACACGAACATATTTCGTGCATATTAAGAAGATTCAATCATAACCAGTCTTTGCTTATATGCAAATAAGCACATACCAGGGGCGAGTTCACGTGAATCCATTAGCTTTTGCCTATACCTTATATATCTATTAAAATTTTTATCAAATACCTACAAATATTTGATTCAGAATCCAGTTATTCATGCAAATTATCTTAATGGAGATTTATACTTATGCTTGTGGTATTTTAACTTCTAATCTTCTTCTAAAACCCCTCCTTTAGGTTCCAGTATCTATACTCAAAATCATGTATTTAACCAAAAAAAAAAAAATCCTAATTTTCAATCATCTTCTTTCACAACGGATGCTCTTAAATAACATCTTTTGCTTACATACAGAACACAAAAAATGTAAACAAGAAATCCACTAATTTTCCTTTGTATCGAATACACAGTTAATCTAAATAAAAACAAATAAAACTTACTTCGGTATTGGCTGGGAAGGAGAAGAAAGAGGTATGTTTTCACCAATTTAACACAGATTACTTAAAATCACAGAGAAAAAAATTCACACTTCAGATCATAAGAAGGAGACTGATGAAGAAAGTAAATAGTTTTATTCTTTTTTCATTTCAATGTGAAAGATATAATAAACAATTATGGAGAAGGTACACTCACTAATTGATTAGTATTATCTCAAATAATGGTCCTTTATTATTTTTCAATTGCACTTCTTTTCATGTGAAAGACAAAAGACAAAAAAAGTTACTGTTAAACAAATGGTACAAGCTGAAGTATATACTAATACTAGATATGGGACCCCGTGCCAGTACGGGGCCCAATATATGTTACTGTTTCTGTTTTAATTTATGTGGTACATATGAAATTTGAAATTAATCAACTTTTTAGTATGTTTTTATATATTTTAAGTTGCTAATTATTTTTATTTAGAGTATGTTTTACATAAATATATTATAAATCACAATAATCAACAAGTTAATATAAAAAAAAACTTATAAACAATTCATTGACTTTTGAAATTTCATTTGTATCACATAAATAAGGACAAATCGAGTAATATATATGAAAATTACATAAAACGTACTATAACTCACAATAATTAGCAACTTAAAATATATATATCTATATTTTTCCCAATTTATGCGGTATAGATAAAATTTTGAAAGTTAACAAAAACTTTTTATATGTTTTGAAATATTTTAAGCTATTAATTATTATGATTTATAATACTTTTTACATAAAAAATTTATTTATATAAAGTATAAAAGAAAAAAATTAGAAAAAGAAAACATAAATGCCAGCAGGAGTTCAATCTATGTTAATTTCTATGTTTTAATTATTGTAATACCGATTGAATTTGGAGCGCCAACTAAATTTTTTTAAAGGATTTTTTTATAAATTTTAAGTTGTTAATTATTATAATTTATAATATTTTTATTAATTTTAAACCAATATATGTTTTTCTCTGTCTCAATTACATGAGACATATGAAATTCGGAGAGTCAACTAAAATTTTAAAATATGTTAAGTTGTTAATTATTATACCTTATAGTACTATTACGTGATTTTCAAATAAAATATGTAATTTTTTTATTTCAATTTATATGTCATTGATATAATTAGTTATATGATTTAAAAAAAATAAAGCGGTTAATTATTACAATTTATGATACTTTTTATATATTTTTTAAATGATATATATATATATATCTTTATGATATTGATATTAGTAAATAAATTAAATTTTATTATTTTAAATTTATGATTTCAATGGTCAGCCTATGTCACATTATAAAATGTTCCAAAGTAGATATCAGATTTACAAAATGTCGATGCCAGCTAAAGTAATAAAATAACATCTAAGGGCATGAACCTATATATGTATATATAAAGCTGAATATTGACAATTTGATGTGGCATCTCTCTATGACCGGTATTTCTATTCATCTTTTTTTTTCCTTTTTTTGACATTTTATCTTTGTTTTGTATTTTTATTTTTATTTTAAAAAAAATATTTATGTCATACCCGATTAATTATGCCCTTTATAACATCCATTACACTAATATAGATTTAAGTAAATGAAAATGGAAGATGAAAAGATAAAAACTATTCATTTTTTATAACTGTTTATAATTATTTAGCCTATAAAATAAAAAAAAAATAGTTGAGCATTTGTAACAAATAAGAACAAATTTTTTCACTTTGGCTCTTCTTCTTCTGACGATAATGATCAATATATGGTATCAACTTATGTCGCTAAGATGTCCATCAAATTTCTAGGTAATGTGACTTTTTTAACAAAAGAGAAAGAGAGAATATCTCATGATTCTTGTGAAGACATTGATGTAAAGAAAGAGATTATGTAACAAAAAATTCTTTTCAAAATAAAAGACTTTTTGAAAAAATGTTTACTCCTCCTACAAGGAGAGAAAATTCATTGTGGTTGAGAAATTTATAAGAAGACTGATTAGTGTTTCAAAGGGTAAGAAAAATTATTTGGAGAAAAAATCATTCTATTTATGGAATTCGTATCATATTAGGAGGAGAACAAACAAAAATTTGTTTTGTGATTTGAAAAGAGAGAAAATTAGATATTATTTCTTTCAACCTCATTATTCTTCTAATTTCTTTCTTCTTTTATTTTGTCTTGATTTTTGTATCTTTAATTAAAGTTTTTTTTTCTTATTTATCTTTAATTAAAGTTTATATATATTTTCTTAAAAAAGAATTTAAAAAGATGATCATATTTAGTTCCTTTCCTCATCAATGCTATTAATCTCATAATTAGTGTTATTTATATTATTTTCTTAATTACTTTTTTTTCTTTCATTTAATTATTTATTTGAAGAAATTAGTTATTATAACTTTATAAGAATTACACATGTATTTTTACATAATTGATTTGTTATTTTTAAATTTTTTGGATCATTCTTCATCTTAAAGTTTCTATCTATATGTAATAATAAAGCTAAAATAGAAAATGTGGGATGACACCTTCTTAGCAATAGATATTTATTTGTTCTTATCAATGTTTCTAACATTGTTATTTTTTCCTTAAAATAATTGTTGCCTCGATTTTTAGTTTTAGTTTTATTTTTTTAGCATTTTCTAATTTTAAAAGACTGAAAAATTTATATTGAAAATTTACAAAATATAAAAAATGATTTATTTAACTCCTATCATCATCAATATTATTATTAATTTGTTTTACTTCTTTTCTTAATCTTCATTTCATCATTAATGTAATTTATATCATTTTCTTAGATATATATATATATATATATATATATATATTTGTGACATTTCTTAGAAGTTAGGATTACTATTTATTTAATTTTAAAATTTTTTGAATTCTTTTGTCATACTAAATACAACATGTTTTATTATAATTACATTTAATATATTAATCAATATGTTGTACGAATGAAAGAAAATTATCATTTCACAAAAACAAAGGTTAAAATATAATTTATTATGATTAAGGAAAGATAAAATTATTATTCCAATATCCATAACCATATATAATACATTAAAAATTAATTGAAAAGTTGTAAATGGAAAAGGAATCACCATTTAAGGAATCATTATTTTTAAATTTTTGGATAATTTCTTCTTCTAAAAGTTTCTATCCATACGTAACAATAAAGTTAAAATAGAAAATGTAGTGACACCATTCTTACTAATAGATAGTTATTTATTTTTATCAATTTTTTTTGACAATTTTGGTTATATTTTTCTTTAAAATAATTATTGCCTCGATTTTTTTTTTAACATTTATTTTTAATTTTAAAAGATTGGAAATTTTATGTTAAAAATTTTAATAATAGAAAAAATGATTTATTTAACTTTTATCATCATCAATAGTATTAATTTTTTTGACGTTTTTTCTTAATCTTCATCTCATCATTAATGTTATTTATATAATTTTCTTAAATCACTTATTTTTTCTTTTTTAACTCTTTTATATATATAACGTTGGATATGTAAATGATGATGTGACATTTCTTAGAAGCTAAGATTACTATTTATCTAATTTCTCCAATTTTTGAGTTCTTTTGTCATACTAAATACAATATGTTTTATTATAATTACATTCAATATAGTAAACAATATGTTCTAGGAATTAAAACAAAATTATCATTTCAGAAAAATAAAAGTTAAATTATAATTTTATTATGATTAAGAAAAGATAAAGATATTATTTCAATATCCCATAACCACATTCAATACATTAGAAATTAATTGGATATAACTGTAAATGAAAAATGAATCACGATTTAAGGAAAATAAATGTTTGCAATACCATAATAATTAAGGAGAGAGTAAGATATTATTTTAATAGCCTAATTCGGAACTTTTAATCTACTACTCAATTAAAAATAAAATGCATTTAATAACATTAAAAAGTTATTAGTTTAGTATTTTTTCTCATTGTACTAATTCAATTCAATCAAACTTAATTTTAAAGATAAAATAACAGCTTCATTTTAATTGTTATCAATATATTTCAAAAAATTATCGTGAAAAGACTTTTCTTGCACCTTATTTTAATTTTCATATACTATTATTATTTTTTCTGTCATTTTTCAATGATTTTTTATTTCGATTTAAAATTTAATGTTTATTCTTAAAACTCTGATGGTACAAATTAAGGTGGAGTAGAATATAATAAATGATGATTCTTCTACTAAATAAGAAGATATAACGAAATTGAAAGGGTGAAGGATTTTTTTTAAAAATGGATAGGAAATTCTATTAAGGTATTATTACGTCATTATTCAATATATTTTTAATATAAATTTCATTTGTTGATGCATTTGTTTAGTACTCCCTCTGTCCCTAATTACTTGTCTATTTTGACAAATCAAGAAAGAATATTTTTTTACCTATTATACCCTCAATTAAATGACTAATTACTTTGAAAAATGCAGAACTTTTCATCTACTTCATAATTAATAGGGGTAAAATGATAAACTCACTATGTCATTAATTGATTTCTTAATAAATGTGTCAATTTAAAAGTGGACAAGTAATTAGGGACAGAGGGAGTATTACAATGTTATTTGACATTATGAGATATTTCTTAGACATCTAAGGAGAATGGTAGACCGAAATATATATTATATATTAAAGGATCAACTTCATGCAATGGAAGAATTTGTTATTAGCAAATATATTTTAACTTATTTGATAAAAAATATATTCTTCCTCATTTAATAGATGTAAAATTTGTGAAGCTTTATTTTTTTTCACAATCTTCATATTATTAAAACAAATAATAATATTACGATTAAACAACAGAGTAAATATAAAATTAATCAAAAATATTTAATTTAAATGATCGCGCGAAGTGCGGCCAAGTTCTCTAATTTAAAACAAAAAAGTAAAATTTAAATGGGTCTACTATAGAATTCCTAGAAATCCAACTTGAAAAATTATGTTAAAAATGGAAAATAAAAAGTGAAATAAATTTAATTGAGAGTTATCCTTCGTCTGTCCCATTTTATGTGAGACTTTTTATTTCTCGAGAATCAAATAGTTTAAGTTTGACCATAAATTTGCGTATGATATCTTCAAGTTTTTTTTACAAATTTGGAGAAATTAGATAAATAGTAATCTTAGCTTCTAAGAAATGTCACATCATCATTTACATATCCAACTTTTATATATATAAAAGAGTTAAAAAAGAAAAAATAAGTGATTTAAGAAAATTATATAAATAACATTAATGATGAGATGAAGATTAAGAAAAAACGTCAAATAAATTAGTAGTATTGATGATGATAAAAGTTAAATAAATTATTTTTTCTATTATTTAAATTTTTAACATAAAATTTCCAATCTTTTAAAATTAAAAATAAATGTTAAAAATAAAAATAAAAATGGAGGCAATAATTATTTTATTAAAGAAAAATATGTGTAGAAAAAGTAGAAGTAGATGAAGTTACTTTAGTTCATCTTTTTGGTGGGCCTCAATGTACAATTTCTATAGCTTTTAGTCCAACTCTTTAGTGCAATGTTGGTCCTCCAAACTCCCATTTCTAAATAAGAGATGTAATGTAATATATATATTTTAAACAATATTTTCAATTTTTAGTTTTATTTTTTCATCCCTACCTTGATCCCCCGACCCACGCACCCACCCTATCAGCCCCCCACCCCCCAAAAAAGAATTTAAGTATATTTTTAAAAAATATTTTCAACTTTAAATTTTTATTTTTCACCCCCGCCAGCCCCCCCACCCCATAAAAAATTTAAGTTTGATTTTAAAAAATATTTTCAATTTCAAAAATTATTTTCTACTCTAGTAAAACAAAAAAATATTTCTCAAAAATATTTTTTATTCATAAATCAAACACTAAAAGTTTTTTCCGCAAAATATTTTCTACTCACCAATTAAACATGAAAAAATAAGTAAAAAATCTACTTGTTTTCCAGGAAAATATTTTATGGAAACATTTTCCTTCCTACCAAACACACCCATAGTTTTATTCTTTTTTCATTTCAATGTGAAAGATATAATAAACAATTATGGAGAAGGTACACTCACTAATTGATTAGTATTATCTCATTTCCTCAAATAATGGTCCTTTATTATTTTTCAATTGCACTTCTTTTCATTTCATGTGAAAGACAAAAAAAGTTACTGTTAAACAAATGGTACAAGCTGAATTAGAATATATATATATATTTCAGTAATGTAAACAAAGGTAGAATGAATTGTACAAAGTATAACCAATGTAAGGCTTTATACAGAATGAATCAAAATTTTCAGGACTAAAAAAAAAACAACTTAACAGTCTCCTTGATCATATCCCTATAGCATCAAGAAGGCGCGAATGTTCTGACACAGAAACCAATGAATTCGCGACAATAGCACCACTAGCAGCAACTGCAGGAACTCCAATGCCAGGAAAAGTAGAGTCTCCACAGCACATAAGTTGTGGAATTGGTGTTGAGTGTCCAGGAAATGTGCCTTTACCTGCAGATTGGTTTAGAATGAGCGTGATCTTATAGTTTGAGTAAAAAATAATGAGTTCAGTTGAACACGCTATTTTACCTGCTAATATAGCTGGCCCATAGGTCCCTCTGTTTCTTCTAAGAAATCTTTGATGTGTTAATGGAGTTCCCACTAATTTCACCTCACACTTCTCGCGATTAAACCCTGGCCCAAGTGCTTTCTCTACAGCCTTCCACATTACCTGTCATGTAACCGGAAAATCAGCTGAAAAGGGACCTCAATATGAATACAATTTTGCAGCTAACTAGAACGGAAAGTACAACTAGTTCTTGATTGCAAAGATACATATAGACGGAAAATGAACATGTGATAAAAGATATCTAGAATAGTGGAGGATGCAGTATTTAGTCATCGAGTTCATTTGAGCTCAGTATTTTCAACGAGGAGCATACATTTACGTGTAAAAGTCCACTAAAATTGCAATAAATTATAGTTTTAAACCCGTATGTTAAAAGTGTAACGGGTTCAATTCTAAGAATCTTAAAGGTTGAACCCATAGTGTTTAAATCTTGGATCCGCCTCTGATCTAGAACATAAATCAGCTAGGCACGATGGCTTGAGCATTGTGACTAAGCTTCTGATTCAAGATGGAAAATGCAACATCTAACAACATGTTAGCTAACATCATACTAACGTGACATGATAAAGCAAGTTGATCAGCCATACTATCATCACAAAACTATGTAAACAACGAAAGCTGGACCGTTCTTTGTCACCCCAATTTGTGGGACTATACTGGGTGTGTTGTTGTTGTTGGACCACTGTTTGTCATTAATAGATAAGAAATTATAAGAGTACCTCAGATCTTTCAGCCTTGAGGTTTTTGTACTCATTGCTTCGGCGATCAAGACCTTCCCAAATTTCAAATGGCTCAGTTCCAGGGGTATAAGCATGCAACACATGCTTTCCAGGTGGAGCAAGATCTGGACTAAGCACACTCGGGACAGATATCAGCACAATGTTCTGATCAGCATCAACCCCTCGGTCCCAATCATTAACTACTATATGATGGATTCCCAGGTCATCAGATATACCCTATAGATCCATTACAATGACAATTAAAGTAAGCAATCAGTCCACGAAAGCTATTACAATGCATCGTTGTGCTGTGCCTTACCTCTGCATCAAAACCCAAATGCAGATGCATGAATGATTCACACTGTTGGGTCGTTTCAATCCCGTCCTGATATGACTTCGGGACAGCTTCTGGAGGCAATAAACTCAGTGTATCCCACATAGATGCATTACTGACTACCGCCTTCCTAGCACGGACAAACTGCAACATCACGAAGAGAAAGTGCAACCTTAATAGAAAATGTCATGTATCATTTCACAATGCAACATACTTTTAATCTACTCACTTGGCCACCTCTTAGTTTGACTCCAACAGCTCGACCCTTTTCAACAACTATGTTTTCTACGTGACTCTTGAGAGAAATCCGTCCACCAAACTTTTGTAATCCTCGAACAAGAGCATCAACGATTGCTCCACTTCCATGAAGTGGATATTCTAAAGAACAACCTGGCTTATACCATTCTGAGAGCATGTACACCTATGAAGCATCAACTATGATATTAATGAAGTTGTATGAATTCATTGTGAGAATAATGATACTTGCTCCAATAAGTTAAGTTAAATGTAAGAACGTTAAACATAAAATCGAGTACAACACTCGTGAAACCATGAAGATGAGACTAATTAATACCAGATTTATGTAGAATATATCTATAAGGATATATGTTACCATTTCTGCTGAGAGTATGCCGTTAGTTTTGACCCCGGCAAGCAAGAAAGCTAGGAGATTCAGCCAATTACGTATAAAAGGGTCTTTTATCCCCAAAGAATCAATGATTTCTGAAAAGGGTCTGAGAAGCTTGGTAGCACCAAGGGCTCCTTGAGGTCCCATTTGAGCAAAAGATTTTAAGAGAGAAGGTGCATATCTAGCAGCAGCAGTCGAAAGAACGCCCAAGTCCCCTCGGATAGATAGTGGAGGAAGAGCCATTGCAGCTGCTGAGATTGGAAGTATTGCGTCCTGTAAAAACAACACTCTATGCAAATGAGTAAAGAGCTCTTACAAAAGTTCGAGAGCAAGGGACTATCAAGAGAAACATCTCTGGGTATTATAACAATCAATAACGTAAGAAACGACAACATGTATGAGAAGTATGCAATACTCACAAGAAGTTTCCTCCACTCTCTCGCTGAATCTGGTCCTGCATACTTCTCTAGATCCTGAATTATGAGAGAGATTATCACGAAGAATGTTATAAGGAAATGTAACCATTCAGTTAAAAGATAAAATGGTTTCATTAGGATACGATCACATAAATAAAAAGGAAGTCTTACAGTCCTCTACTGTAAGCATCGTACACTAGCTCAACATCCTAACATTTTAGATGTTACAACATGAAGCTTGCAAATACTGAAAACACACAGGAAAAATTTCGATGATGTCTATGAAAGATGTTCACAAAAGCAAACAGGAGGTCAGACCTTAAAAAACTCTGTTGGGCCAATGCGTGACAGGAATTCACCTTCAGGTAAATATACCATCCACGAGTCATAATTCACACAGGGAATCGATTCACCTAATGCATCAAGAACCTGAGAAACATATCAATAAGTCAAGTTATTTGCTAACAAGAAACCACACTAAATGTATACTAAATTACAGTAAAAATTTGTTAACATCTCATACACTTATTTCATGTGTAGTAACTTAAGAACATTGATGCGACAAAGAAAATGCTAGTATTCAAAGCCCTTAATTCGAGTTCTATCCACATTAGACGAATACTACATTTGGAAGGAAGGTCTAGGATAGACGAGGGAAGAAGAAAACTTATATATATACTAGTATATTTCGATTCATTTGCATTCTGAACAAACAAAGCCAAATTATAAACATATACGAGTATAACCTGTGCTAATGGATTAGCCTGAGGACCTCTTGATTGAAAACCGGAGAACAATGATGGACCAGAGTCAAATTTGTATCCTTTAATATCAAAAGAGTGAGCTGCACCTCCAGCTACATCATGGCTTTCGAGTACTAAAACATCTTGGCCATACCTAGCAAGAAGTCCAGCACAACATAGTCCACCTATACCGCTCCCAATAACAACGATATCTGCTTCTGGCTTGCCTGCACATTATTCTGCAGTCAAATAAACATGTTCCTGTAGTGAGAGAACTTATCCGCATTAAGAATCTACACAGGCAAGATCCTTAGAAAGACGGTATTTTCCTTCAATGGAACATCAATTTACACCTTGAGGCAAGTGGATACATCACGAGTTATCAAGTCTTCCAAATAACAATCTGTTATACACTAAGCATAAAGACAACAATTTCAATACGTTATAAATTATGAACTTACAACAACGAGACATATCGTGCATATACTCGTTCCTTTTTTCAGGAAACAGTACTCCGTTTGCGTCATGTAATTTGATTGAACACAGAATTCAACAAGGTAATGTGACTTGCAAAAGAGTCAGCTATAAGAAACTATCAAAACATTTTGGAATGTCCACACTTACTGAGTGTTACTACATGTAACTACATTCTCCCCATCCAAATTCACTTGGCACTTTTGGCTTGTTGAGTGTTACTTCTACATATTTTCGAAATCTACGCCAAATTTACTATAAGTTGCAATTTTTCTTATATCAAAGTTTTAAAAAATAATGCAAAGATGATAGTCAATATATATTTAATTTGATTCTCGCCTTCTCCGGTAAATCAAAAATTGAGAAATATCTTGGCATTGTGTATTGAGTAAAATTGGCTAGACCAAAGAGACAAAACGCGGATAGGAATATTAGCTGACATCACTGTTGACATCCATGTTTTAGTAAGGAATAGTGGATTGGGTTATGAATTATGACATTTGATCCACTCAGTGGTGGACCCAAGATTTTCACGAAGTGGGTTCAAGATATAAAAAATAAAACTAAAATGTGGCAATAGGGATTCGAACTCGAGTTGGCTGGAAAAATTGAACCCTTTTCTCTACTTAGCCAAGGGTCACATTTGTGTTAGTGAGGTCAAAAGTTAATATATACATATAAAATTTTAAAAACTAATTAAATATACATATATATTCGGTGTTTTATTTCAACGAAGTGGGTTCATATGAACCCACTTGAACCACTGTAGGTCCGCCCCTGGACCCACTCCAATTAAGTCAAAGTAACCAATAATCCTTTCATTCATTAACTCAATTATTTTTACCCATCCATTTGACACCCCTAACAATAAATATTTAATGTTCCACATGTGGGTCCGGAGTCCTGAGAAGGTAGACAGTTTATTTCCAATAAAACCAACCACATTCACAAGGTCCCAATCTTTCTTGTAAAACATACATACATATCATAACAACAATTATAATAAACCATAGCGGTACCTGGAACGGGTTGCTTGGAGGCAAGAGTAGCAGAGGTAGAAACTGTGCGTTTTCGATTCGATGAGCTGAAATTGAAAAGTGGAGAAAATGGAAGAAATCTCAACGCCATTGAATTTGAAGTTTTGCAACTAATTTGGCTAACCATAAATTGTATACTATTATACTTCTATAGCTAAGTTTGTTGATAGTTGAATTTCCACGTTCTAAGTTTCTGCACCACAAATTTATATTGTATCTCACATAACTTATATAAGTTGTGTGAGGCTACTCAATAGTTTGACAAGTGGAAGGTGGGTCCATTCCTTATTTTTTTTTAAGAGTATATCAAAAATAGTCCCTTAAGTATGTATTAAACAACTTTGGTCGTTTAAGTTTGTCAAAAGTTAATATTTTTATTTTCCGACGTATTTAACAATTTTACGGTAATAGTGCAAAAAGAGATTTAAACATAAACATCAAGAAAATCCCATTAAGAATTAAAATTAGTTTTTGTGAATTCGAAGCAGGTAACAGGTCTGGTAAGATTTGTATCACAGAAATTTATTGAAAATATAACTAAATAAATTATAAAAAATATAAGATTGGGTGCGTATTTTGGTGTGAAGTCAGATCGTACTAAAGACAGCGATTTATTTTGAAAAATGATAGATTTCCAAATTTCATTCTTTAACAAATTACTTATCATTTAAATGAAAACAATCATACAATTTAATTAATATTGTACTAAAAGCAAAAAAAAAAAAAAAAAAGAAACTCCTAGGTGCAAATCTCATCGCCACCTGTTTTATTGAAAAGAATTTAAAGGACGATAATTGAACAACTTAGTTCTTAATTTTGCGTACGATCTTCATGTCGCTATTTGGAAATAGAGTTTGAGGGGTTGTTGGTGGCAATGAACCTTGGATGGGGCAAAAACTTTTAAGTGTCAAAGGTAAAAGTGCACCAAAAGGAAGAATTTTAGGCCAACAACTATCATGAATGTCTAGTACAGCTTTACAACATTGAGGCCCGATTAATCGAAGTCGAATAGTTAAGAATGATGTTATAATCTCTTCAACACATCCAGGAACATTGAACACTGATGCTAAGCATTTGGAAATATCCGGAAAAAGACCATTATCGAGCTGACCTCCTAAACCTGGTAAAAGACCTTCTCCTCCGAGTAACTGTGAGACGCTTGGAGAAACCTCAATCGATATGCATAAGAAAATAAGTGCATACGCATAGACAGAAGTCATTTTTCTTATCGAATATATAAGTTGGTAAGATATTTTGGAATTTGATGAAAATTTGGAAAGGAGGACATGCCATATTTATATGGTAAGATATTTGGTTACTTTTCCCCCCCTTTAAATTAAACGTCTTTAATATGGGAACTTTATTGTACATTTTAATAGTTGTAATTAATTTTCGTTTTAAGTTTTAATGCCTTTAAAGAGAGTACCATTAATCTATACGATATTTACTAAGTGACAATATTTGTTATATTTAGTATTTTCGTTCATAAACAGTAAGCATAAGGATTATATTAAACTGAATGTGTTAAATTTTTGTTAGGGGTTATTACATATTGTTTCATAATAATATATCGTATTGTATTGTATTATTTTAATGAATATAATGTTTGGATAGATTGTATCGTTCTCCATCGTTATATAATATCACACATTCATAATACAAGGTAGGGTAAAAGAAAAAATAGAATTATTAAATAATAAGTAAAGACAAAATGAGAAGAAAATATTAAGGTAACGACAGATCACATCAAATCGGTCCTCACAAAAAAATGAATTTTTTTATCGTTACCTAACAATGGATTTAAATCATACAATATAGTAAAATTTAAGTAATAAACAAAACAAAATACCTAGATAAATATTTTATATTATATTTTCATGTTTCTGTTTCATTCATATTATACCAAATAAATATTTTATATAGACAAACATCTTTAATCATTTTGAACAAAATAAAATCCTCGATAACAATTAAAATTATAGACTTCCAATCTGGGTAATTTCTGTTACATGATTCATAGAATAAATAAATACATACTAATAAATAAAAATATTATTTATCCTTCAACCCGAACAACATAAACATATATTATTAATAATCATAGGTACTTCCAAACTAGGTGAAAAATAAAAATTCAATCACTAAATTAAACCTTGCATCAATCACAAAATAAGATTTAGAGTCTAAGTTTTTTAGACCTTCGATTAATATAACCTTTTGACTAGTCTAATCGGTGTTGCAGGATCATCTGACGGACTCTCAGCCCTATTAGGGCCACTAGGAACCAAACGATATGAAGACCCTAGCCCTCGTTGACCATCATTCAATTTCCTTGATGCCTTCAATTTATATAACTTTTTGCCTAGCTTAATAGGCGCTGGAGGGTAATCTGACGGACTCTCAGCCCTATTAGGGCCACTAGGAACCAAACGGTATGAAGACCCTGACCTTTGTTGAACATCATTCAACTTTCTTGAAATCTTGTGAATAGCTAAAAAAGGTTGAAATATTTTTTCACTTTTTGCTAATAAACTCTCATGTGGTCGAATAGCTTGAACCATTTTTTCATTACTAGGAACAAAGAGAGCAATAAGAATGAAGAAGATTAAGTGAAAGAAATTCATTTTTGATTGTTTTTTCTTCGATGAATGGTTCTTAAATAATAATTATTGTAAATGTGAACTTAATAAAGTTTATATGGTATATATGGAAAAAATCTTTGAAGATTAACTTACTATAAATTCATAAATTTTATCTACAAATTCATCATGGAGATTTGAAAAGATTTTGCAGTACAAAATTAATTTTTTCCTAATTAATAAATGCAGTATTATGCTCCACATATGTAGAATTTTTAAAAAAATACCAAATTATGTTAATCTAGTTATAAATTTGGGTTTATTGTTTAATTTCACTTTTAAAAACTTTGAATATTTATCTTAATCATAAGAATTGCAAGATTCAATGCATTCAATCGAGTGTAAAATATTTTACACACAATTTAACAGATTTGATTTCTTCATTTCTGTTATTTTCTAGAGTTGGGGATCTATCATAAAGCCTACCGGACTAAGCATTAGAAAATAAGACCAAAAAGGTGAAAGTAATTTTTCCCCTTTTAACATCACCTTACAAATCAAATTCTACCTCCAATGTTATTTTGTTTCCATTTTTATATTATTAAAATTATTATTTATTTCCCCCATAAACAACTTTTATATGATGCAAATATGAATTAGTCTAAACCCAATGCGAACTCATGGAATATATATATATATATATAAGTTGTAACATATTCAGTTCAATATAATTCTTGTTTTCTTTAATTTAGAGGATGTGCTACTATAATAAACATTGATATTAATGCTAAAAAACATTAAAACTTGAAAAGATAATTGATTACAATTTTACTACTATTAAAATGTATACAATAAAGTCTTCATATTAATGACATTTAAAGAAATTAAAAGGTCCACCATACATTAACATTACATCCTACAATATATAAATATGAAATCTTCCTTCCAAATTTTCATCAAATTCCAAATCCTCTAAACATGACTTATGTCTATGCTTATGCACTAATTTTCTTGTGTATATCGATCCAGGTTTCTCCGAGCGTCTCACAATTACTAGGAGGAGGAGGTCTTTTACCAGGTTTAGGTGGTCAGGTCGATAATGGTCTTTTTCCGGATATCTCCACATGCTTAGCATCAGTGTTAAACGTTCCTGGATGTGTTGAGGAGATTATAACATCTTTCCTAACTATTCGACTTCGATTAATTGGTCCTCAATGTTGCAAAGCTGTATTAGACATTCATGATAGTTGTTGGCCTAAGATTTTCCCTTTTGGTTCACTTTTCCCTTTAACACTTCGAAGTTTTTGCCCCATTCAAGGTCCATTACCACCAACATCCCCTCAACCTCTAGTTCCAAAAAATGGCGTAAAAATTGTACACGAAATTAAGAACTAGGTTTGTTCAATTATCGTCCTTGGAATTCTTTCTGGTCTAATAAATGAGTGGCGATGAAATTTGCACCTAGGAGTTTTTCTGTTTTTAGTATAATGTTAAACTGTGTGATCGTTTTTCGTTTTGTGTTACATATATATTGCACATGTTGTAACACTTGTTAGTACAAGTGCTTTATTCAAATTAAATAACAATAATTATAGGTACACAATTAATATGTACAATTTTGGTTGTTGTGTAAAAAAATAAAATACTTCAATGAACTTATTTCATTCAAATCAATTTTGAAAACAAATAAGACGTAATTAGTATTAGATAAGTAACAACCCTTATAATAAGGCCTATTCTGATTCATTAGTCTCCTAATCAAAATCTAATTCCTCAAACACACGGTTGTCTATCTAGGTTATTATATATGCATTTAATATATTTATCGTTTTCTGTGACGACATACATCAAGAATTTGAATGATAAACCAACTCAAAAAATAAAATATGATTATTATGATAAATGTACTCGAAATTAAATAGGTGTTGATTATTTTTTGAATGTTTATGAAACTCTATGTCCTAATAGATTTGGGATAGGAATATATTGTTCTTTTAGGATTGGGAGAACCTTTTTCTTATAGGTTTGGGATTATTCGGGATCTATACATGTAGTTGGGATTCTAAATCATTGTACCTTTTTTTTTCTTTCATAGAAAACTTTCTTTGCTTTTGCTTGGAGGATTAAGCCTACCCGAACATCGTCAACCTTTTTGTTCATAGGAAGTGACAGTCATGGACCCTCGAGGCTCTAATCTTTTAAAGGGAGATTGCAAAGGAAGAATAATCTCTCATGTCACCATGATCATGGACCTTTCATGTGAGATTATGTTGGACATTCTTTCGAGATTACCAATCAAGTCCATTTTTTGTTGTAAGACGGTTTGTAAACTGTGGTATAATCTTTTAACTTCGGACTCATTATTTTCTAACATGTATCACAAAAGATCATCATCTAATTTTCCTTGCCTTTTGCTTTCAATTGGTTACCCTGTCCAGTTTCTTGTGGAACTCAAACCAGATGATCCTTACCCCCTAAAGAGCACCACTGCGTTGAGCCCTAAGTTTCATCTCCCTTTACCCGACATGAGATTAATTGGTTCATGTAATGGGTTCGTTTGTTTGTTGAAAGGTTGCATATATGACTTAGACCATTCGGTTTACATTAACAATCCTCTTTTGGGTGAGTATTTCAAGGTTAAATTGCCTAAACGGAAGAAAAGAATTTGTGTTGCTTATGCATTCTGCTTTAGTGAAGTCTCTAGGCAGTATAAAGTATTGAGATCAGTAGTTAGTAATTTTGATAGACATCCACAAGTATCAGGATTGGAGGTTTATACTCTTGGAGTTGATAAAAAATGGAGATATGTGGGTGACGCTCCACAACCTCTATCCATAACATTTAGTAAGGCTAACGTCAATGGTGTTGTTCATTGGATGAGTTCGGGAAAAAATGACAGCATTTACTCCTTTAACAGCTGGACAGAAGAGGTGAAGTCCTTGTTAGCTCCGCGTGGTCTGAAAACTCCATCCTACAAATTGGTGCTAGTAGAGTTGGGGAATTGTCTATGTTTGTGTAATCCTAATGATAGTGAGTATGTTGATATATGGTGGATGAAAGAGTATGGAATAGCTGAATCTTGGACTAAAACTCACATTTTGAAGGATACTATTCAACCAAATACCCGTTGGGATAGATTTATACCAATCTCAACTTGGAAAGATGGAGAAATATTGATGCAAAGGTATAGTGGCACACAAGTAGTTTCTTACAACCCAAAAGAAAAGAAGTTTACGAAGGTTAAAGTGTACCCTGGACATGTAGCGGCTAGCTACATCCCAAGTTTTTACTCACTCAAGACTGTCATTGGAGAAAGTTCTCAAGTCTCGTATGTTTATCGGAGATTGACATAGTTTAGATATTTAATTAGTCTTATTTCCTCCTGGATATTATGTTTTTCTTCTATGTTTCTCATGTAATCTAGCTTAAGACCAGTCGACTTTTAATGTTTAATGGATGCTTTTGAGTTCTGGTAGTACAACTCTGCCTCTATAAGTAGAGCATACCGTGTTCATTTTAACGTTTCTAGTCTATTTGCAATGTGAAGTCTCCAAAGTTGCATTCCTTACGTTCAATTTGCTCTGCACTTGTTACCAGACTAGCCAACTTAGGTGCCCATTTTGATTTATATAGCTTACTCGAGATTGGCACTGTCTAAATCACGGAATTAGTCTAAACCAAATCATATTTGCCAACTCATGTAAGACTATTTCCCACATCAAGGATGCTGCTGCTGTTGGGGTCATGTGTATGGTGCAATTTTTGGCGAGGCTAATGTCAGTGGTGCTCTTCATTCGATGGATCCCAAAGAAAATGACAGAATTTACTCCTTCGATATTGAGACAGAAAAGATCAAGTCCCTGCCAGCTCCATCGGGTCTGGAAACTCCATCCTCGTGTTTGAGGCTAGCAGAGTAGGGGAATTGTCTCTGTTTGACTGATCATATCGACAAACAACACGTGTGGATGAAAGAGTATGGGATTACAGAATCTTTGACTAAAGACAGCATTTTGGTGGATCTATTCCGCCTGGTATGGATAACTATAATTTTGAATTGTTAATAATTTGGAAAGATGGAAAAATCTTGATTCAAAGTCGCACAAAGCTAGCTTCGTACAACCCAAAAAAGAAGAAGCTCAGGGTGGTTAATGTTTACCGTGATGTTACTGCAGTGACTAGATACATCCCAAGCTTTTACTCGCTCAAGACTATCATGGGGGACGACTTTCAACTCAGAAATGTTTATCCAAATAGTGAGATAAACATTTCTGAGTTGAAAGTCGTCCCCCATGATAGTCTTGAGTGAGTAAAAGCTTGGAATGTATATAATCGCTGTAGTCACCATAAACATTAACCAACCTGAAACTCTTCATTTTTGGGTTGTACGAAGCTAGTTTTGTGCGACCATGAATTAAGATTTCTCCATCTTTCCACATAAGTATCGGTTGAAAATTAAAGTCAACCATACCACGCGGAATAGAATCCACCAAAATTCTATCTTTAGTCCAAGATTCAGAAACCCCATACTCTTTCATCCACCAGATATTAATATTAGTGGACAATTTGCTGTAATAAACCTAATTACCTCTCAGTAAAATTTTATTGTATCACACTTGCTCTTTTTGTTCTCCATTGGAGAAAGTGTTGTTACGTGAAGTAGTTCCATGTTAATCTCTTCAGGTATTGAATACTTGAACGATTCCAATACTAAACACATTAATGGACAATAACATATGGAGTATCTAGAAGTTTTAGAAAATATATGTACTTTCTTTGGTGTGGAAACAAAAACTGCTAGCTAGAAATTGGGAATAGATACAATAGAATCTCAAGAAAGATAAAGGAATTATATATTCTTTGAGTCTCCAATGTAATACCTTATATATATATAGGTTCACTCCAACGGCTAGCTAACGGCTAGTTAGAATTTCATTAATTACTAAATACTTAGTCGGTGTAAGAAAAAATATTAGGAATTTTTTTTTAATATTAGCTAACGGCTAGTTAAATTTCAATAATTACTTTCAATTAATGACTCTGTGTGGTTACTTGTGGAACTCAAAGTAGCCTCTATAGTCATTTTAGAGGATCACACTATATAAAAAAGTTCAGTCAATCCAAGACATAAACCCTATAAACTAACTCCTTTTTTGTTCAAACGAAGTGACAACCATGGATGCCCAAAGCTCTAAGCTTTTCAACGGAGATTGCGAAGGAAGTAGAATCTCCCATGTCACGAGGATTATGGACCTTCAAATAGTGATTATGGTCAACATTCTTTCACGCTTGCCAATCAAGTCATTTTCCGTTGTAAGATTGTTTGTGAACGCTGGTATCATCTTTTAACTTCAAACCCTTTATTTGGTAAAATGCATTACAAAAGATCATCTTATTTTCCCAGCATTTTTCTTTCGATAAATGACTCAGTTCGGTTACTTGTGGAACTCAAAGATGATGTTACTCACCCCCTAAACAGAGCCATTATGTTGAGCCCTAGGTTTCACCTCCCTTCCCCCACTTTATATAAATAAAACTTGAGATTAATTAGTTCATGTAATGGGTTCATTTGTTTATTTAATGGTTGGAGGAATACCGTAGAGCATTCAGTTTACATTAGCAATCCTCTTTTGGGTGAATATTTTGAGGTTAAATTGCCCGAATGGGAGAAAATAATTCAGCGCGTTGCATATGCATTCTGCTTTAGTGAAACCTCTGGACAGTATAAAGTATTGAGATCAGTAGTTAGTAAGCTTGAGGGACGTCCACATGTATAAGAGTTGGAGGTTTATACTTTTGGAGTTGATGAGAAATGGAGAAATGTGGGCGAGGTTCCAGAACCTCTATGCAGATCATTTTGTTCATTGGATGAATTCAGAAAAAAATGACAACATTTACTCCTTTAACAGTTGGACAGAAGAGGTGAAGTCCGTGTTAGCTCCGCGTGGTCTGGAAACTTTATCCTCCTGCTTGACACTAGTAGAGTTGGGGAATTGTCTATGTTTGTGTGATACTAACGATAGTGAATATGTTGATGTATGGTGGATGAAAGAGTATGGAATAGGTGAATCTTGGACTAAAGATCACATTTTGAAGGATACTATTCAACCAGATATCAGTTGTGATAGATTTATACCAATCTCAATTTGGAAAGATGGAGAAATATTTATGCAAAGGGATCGTGGCACACACGTAGTTTCTTACAACCCAAAAGAAAAGAAGTTTACGAAGGTTCAAGAGTACCTTGGACTTTCAGCGGCTAGCTACATCCCAAGTTTTTACTCACTCAAGACTGTCATTGGGGAAAGTTTACAAGTCTCATATGGTTATCCGAAGATGAAAATAGTTTAAATATTTAATTTGTCTTACTTCCTCCTGGATATTATGTTTTGCTTCTATGTGTAATCTAGCTTAAGACCTGTCAACTTTTACGATTCTATGAATGCTTTTGAGTTATGGTATGTCAACTTTTACTGTTTAATGGATGCTTTTGAGTTATTGTAGTACAATTCTGTCTCTATAAGCAGAGCATATACATATTCTTAATTAATTAATACATACTTTCACTTAATAATAAATCACTTAGCTCCTTTTTTGTTCATTGAAATCAGAAGGAAGAGACAACCATGGACCTTCCAAATGTGATTATGATGGAAATACTATCAAGATTGCCAATCAAGCCTGTTTTCTGATGTAAGACTTGTGGGGTTCCAGCCCCCATTTTTGTTAAAGTCTTAAGTTGGTACCACTACATACCAACTAATTCTTATCAAGATAACTACATAGTTGCAAAGTTTGAAACTTTGGTATTTTTATGATGTCATTGGTGACATAATTAGGAGTAGATTTCTCCTATAAATAGAGAGCCCTTTGCTCATTTGTGAAACACACCAAGTTAGAGAGAAAACACCATTTTGAGATCAAAGTGAGGTATTCCATAGACTATACAAGAAAAGTAGTATGTGAAGAAAAATAGAGTGTGACCGATATTTTAGTAAGGTGAAAATCAAAAGAGTGTTATTCCTTTTGAGTGTGTAGTAGTCACTTTGAGTATTGTATTCGTGACTACAGTGTAAAATTCCTTACTATAGTAATATCAGTTGCTCCTCTTGGTCCGTGGTTTTTCCCTTATTTAGAAGGGTTTCCACGTAAAATTCTTGGTGCCATTATTTTCCCTTCTTATTTCCATTACTTTTACCATATATATTTTTGTGCTTGTCCGCATTTTCCCAACAAACTGGTATCAGAGCCAAGGTTTTATCTGAGTATGCTCTGTGGTTGCAGCACAGTCTGAACTTCCACATCATAAAAGAATTACTTTGGTTTGCAATATCTATATTTTTTGGGGATAAACAATGAAAGACAACACAAGTAGAATGGTTACTTTAAATAGTGTTAATTATGCCATTTGGAAGGGAAAAATGGAAGATCTGCTTTATGTCAAGAATTTTTATCAACCAGTCTTTACCACTGTAAAGCCTGATAATAAAATAGATAAAGAGTGGAATCTGTTGCACAGACAGGTTTGTGGATTCATTAGGCAATGGGTTGACGATAATGTGTTGAACCATATTTCTGGAGAGACACATGCTCGAACCCTATGGGAGCATCTTGAAAGTTTGTATACTCGGAAAACTGGCAACAATAAAATGTTCTTGATAAAGCAGATGCTGAGTTTAAAGTATCATGATGGTTCTCCGATGACAGACCATCTGAATAATTTTCAGGGGATCATGAACCAATTATCTGCTATGGGCATCAAATTTGATGAAGAAATTCAAGGCTTGCTTCTACTTGGTTCCCTACCAGACACTTGGGAAACATTTAGAACTTCATTGTCAAATTCTGCTCCGGATGGTGTTATCTCAATGGATTCCGCCAAGAGTAGTGTCTTGAATGAAGAGATGAGAAGAAAATCTTAAGGTTTTTCTTCATTGGATGTCCTGGTAACTAGCTCCAGAGGGAGAAACAAAACTCGTGGTTCTCAAAATAGAGAACAAAATAGGAGCAAATCCAGAGGCAGACTTAAGGATATTGAGTGCTATCATTGTGGCATGAAAAGGAACACAAAGAAGTTCTGCAGGAAGTTGAAGAGAGAGAACAAAAACAAAGAGGAAACTAAAGAAGATGGCAATGAAAATTGCCTAGCCACCGTCACCACCGAAGATCTTGTTACTGTCCTTGATGCGGATATGATAAATATTGCTTGTGATGAGTTAAGCTGGGTTGTGGACACTGGTGCCGCATCTCACGTGACTTCAAAGAAGGATTTTTTCTCTTCCTATACTCCTGGTGATTTTGGAACCTTGAGTATGGGTAATGAGACTGTTTCTAGGGTGGTTGGTATTGGTACAATTTGTTTGAAAACTAGTGTTGGAACTAAACTAGTTTTGAACAATGTGAAACATGCCCCTGATGTTCGTCTACACCTGATTTCTGTTGGTGTTTTGGATGATGAAGGATATGTTAGTACCAACGGTGATGGAAAATGGAAACTCATTAAGGGTTCCTTGGTTATGGCTCGTGGTAACAAACGTCGTGGTCTATACTGAACTACGGCTTCTGCTTGTGTTGATATGGTGAATTTGGTTGAAAGCGATAGCTCTTCAACGTTATGGCACAAGAGGCTTAGCCACATCAGTGAGAAAAGACTTAATGTTCTAGCCAAGAAGAAATTATTGTCAAATTTCAAAAGTGCTAAATTAGAAAAGTGTGAGCACTGCTTGGCTGGTAAACAAAATAGAGTTTCCTTTAAGTTCTACCCCCCTTCAAGAAAGACTGAGTTGCTTGAATTGGTGCACTCTGATTTATGCGGTCCAATGAAGACAAAGACATTGGGTCGTGCATTCTACTTTGTCACTTTTATTGACGACTGCTCGAGAAAACTTTGGGTCTATGTTTTGAAGACTAAAGACCAAGTGTTAGGTGTCTTCAAGCAGTTTCAGACTTCAGTAGAAAGAGAAACTGGAAAGAAATTGAAATGTATTCGTACTGATAATGGTGGTGAATATTGTGGACTATTTGATGAATACTGCAAGCATCAAGGCATTAGACACCAGAAGACTCCTCCGAAGACTCCTCAGCTAAATGGTTTGGCTGAGAGGATGAATAGGACCTTGATGGAAATAGTTAGATGTTTGCTTTCTGAAGCAAAATTGCCGAGCTCATTTTGGGGTGAGGCTTTATTGACCGCTGCATATGTTATTAATCTATCTCCTGCTGTTGCTTTGCAAAGTGATGTACCAAATAGTGTTTGGTATGAAAAGGATGTTTCCTATGACCATTTGAGAGTCTTTGGTTGCAAAGCTTTTGTACATGTGCCGAAAGATGAGAAGTCAAACTTAGATGCCAAGACAAGGCAGTGCATCTTTGTTGGATATGGTCTTAATGAATTTGGTTACAGGCTATATGATCCAATTGAGAAGAAACTTGTGAGAAGCTGTAATAATATTTTCATGGAGAATCAAACAATTGAAGATATTGACAAAGCGGAGAAGCTAGAATCTTCAAGTTTTGATGCTATAATTCATCTAGAAGAAGTTCCTCACACAAGTATGCATGATGTTGTTGGGTTTGATGATCACGGTGACACCCATAACCATGTATCGAATCAACATGTTGATGTTGATAATAACAATGATATTGTTATTGATGATCCTCCTACTCATGAAGTTGTGGACGAATCAAATATTCCGTTCAGGAGGTCCACAAGGCAGCGGGTTCCTTCCTCTCGTTATTTACCCAATGAGTATGTATTACTCACTGATAGGGGAGAACCTGAATGTTATGAGGAGGCCATAGAAGATGAGCACAAGGATCAATGGATTGAAGCCATGCAAGATGAGATGAAGTCTCTGCATGAGAACTACATTTATGAGTTGGTAAAATTGCCCAAGGGCATGAGATCTTTGAAGAACAAGTGGGTGTTCAAAGTTAAAGTTGAAGAACACAACTTGAAGCCAAGGTACAAAGCTAGATTGGTTGTTAAGGGATTTGGTCAAAGGAATGGTATTGACTTTGACGAGATATTTTCTCCTCTTGTGAAAATGTCCTCGATTCGTACTGTTCTGGGTTTGGCTGCTAGTCTAAATTTAGAGATTAAGCAGATGGATGTGAAGACGACTTTCCTTCACGGTGACCTAAGAGAAGAAATTTATATGGAACAACCTGAGGGCTTCAAAGTAGAAGGTAAAGAAAATTTTGTGTGCAAACTCAAAAAGAGTCTTTATGGCTTAAAGTAAGCTCCTAGACAGTGGTACAAAAAGTTTGAATCTGTTATGGAGGAGCAAGGGTATAAGAAGACTTCTTCAGATCATTGTGTATTTGTACAAAAAATTTCTGACAATGATTTTATCATCCTCTTGTTGTATGTGGATGATATGTTGATTGTAGGCAAGAATACTTCCAAGATTGACGAGTTGAAGAAAGAGTTGTGTAAGTCTTTTGCTATGAAAGACTTGGGTCATGCCAAGCAAATTTTGGGCATGATAATTACTCGTCTCAGAGATGAAAGGCAGATTTATTTGTCATAGAAGAAGTACATTGAACGTGTACTAGAGCGCTTCAATATGAAAAATGTTAAGCCTGTTAGTACACCTCTTGCTGATCATATGAAGTTGAGCAAGAAAATGTGTCCTACAGTTAGGGAGGAAAAAGAAAGCATGGCCAAAGTTCCATATTCCTCCGTCGTCAGAAGTCTAATGTATGCAATGGTATGTACTAGACCTGATATTTCTCACGCAGTTGGTGTTGTTAGCAGATTTCTCGACAATCCGGGAAAAGAGCATTGGGAAGCTATGAAGTGGATACTCAGGTATCTTAGAGGGAGCTCAGATGAATGCTTGTGTTTTGGAGCATCAGATCCAACCTTGAAGGGCTATACAGATGCTGATATGGCAGGTGACCTTGATAACAGAAAATCCACTACTGGATATTTGTTTACTTTTTGAGGGGGAGCTATATCATGGCAATCGAAGTTGCAGAAGTGTGTTGCACTATCTACAACTGAAGCTGAGTATATTGCGGCTACTGAAGCCGGCAAGGAGATAATATGGCTCAAGCGATTTCTTCAAGAGCTTGGTTTGCATCAGATAAAGTATATTGTCTATTGTGACAACCAGAGTGCAATAGACTTGAGCAAGAACTCCATGTACCATGCAAGAACAAAATACATCGACGTCAGATATCATTGGATTCGTGAGGAAGTGGAGAGTGAATCATTTCACGTCAAAAAGATCCACACAAGTGAAAATCCTGTAGATATGCTGACCAAGATGATACCGAAAGACAAGTTCGAGTTATGCAAAGAACTTGGGGGTATGAGCTCTCTCTAAAGAAAATGAAGATACCTCCTTCCAGTGAATGGGACTGGAGGGGGAGATTTGCGGGGTTCTAGCCCCCATTTTTGTTAAAGTCTTAAGTTGGTACAACTACATACCAACTAATTCTTATCAAGATAACTACATAGTTGCAAAGTTTGAAACTTTGGTATTTTTATGATGTCATTGGTGACATAATTAGGAGTAGATTTCTCCTATAAATAGAGAGTCTTTTGCTCATTTGTGAAACACACCAAGTTAGAGAGAAAACACCATTTTGAGATCAAAGTGAGGTATTCCATAGACTATACAAGAAAAGTAGTATGTGAAGAAAAATAGAGTGTGACCGATATTTTAGTAAGGTGAAAATCAAAAGAGTGTTATTCCTTTTGAGTGTGTAGTAGTCACTTTGAGTATTGTATTCGTGACTACAGTGTAAAATTCCTTACTATAGTAATATCAGTTGCTCCTCTTGGTCTGTGGTTTTTCCCTTATTTAGAAGGGTTTCCACGTAAAATTCTTGGTGCCATTATTTTCCCTTCTTATTTCCATTACTTTTACCATAAATATTTTTGTGCTTGTCCGCATTTTCCCAACAAGACTGTTTGCAAACTCTGGTATAATCTTTTAACTTCCGACCCTTTATTTGTTACGGTGTATGATACAAGATCATCTCATTTTTCCTACATTATGGTTTTGGATGGTTATTCCAACCCTTGGCTTCTAGAACTCAAAGCATTATTATTCTTGCCCCAGTAACAGAATCATTGAGTTGAGGCCTAATTTGCACCTCCCTCCGGTGGAATCGACAATGTATATATGTAATTGGTTCACATAACGGGTTCATTTGTTTGTTGAATGGTAATTTAGTACTTTACATTAACAATCCTCTTTTCGGTGAATATTTCAAAATTAAATCGCCCCAATGGGATTGAAGGAAAGTGTTGAGGAATTGTCTGTGTTTGACTGATTATATGTATGAAAGAGTATGGGATTGCTGAATCTTGGACTAAAGCTATGGTTGAAATAATTACAAGGATAGATCATGTCGTATTTAGAAACACACTTGAGTCGAATGAGAGACTTAGTTGGAACCTATATTAGTATTTTGAATACCATGTCATCTATGAAACGATGCACCACGATTACTTTGTGTATGTCAAAACAAGACAAGGAAAATATTAAATTAATTTTGAAAAAAATTTCACCATTGATATGTTAATCCTGAAAACAAATAAGATATAATTAGTACTACTCCCTCTGTCCCTTTTTAGTTGTCCACTTTAGAAATGACACACAGATTAAGGCAACAATGGCAAGCACAGTGAAGTTACAATTTTACCCTTATGACAATCTTTCACTTCAAAATTACAACCACTTCTTTGAATTCAAGTGAAATAAATTGGAGGGAAACAACATACACTTTTACAATTTTCAAGAAGTGTAAATAAGGGTATAATAGGAAAAAATTTGTTGTCCTTTCTTGATTTGTCAAAATGGACAACTAAATAGGGACAACTAAAAAAGGAAATATGGACAACTAAATAGGGACGGAGGGAGTATTAAATAAGGAATAATAATTAATAGCCCTTATAATAAGGCGTATAAGTCTCCTAATCAAAATCTAATTCCTCAAACACACGGTACTCACTTAATAATAATTGCTTTATATTGTATCGTATTATATTGTTTTAATAAATAAAATAGGTATTCCTAACAGATTTTGAAAAGGAAAATATTGTGCTTTTAGGATTGGGATCGATTATAGGGATGTACTTGGGGATTTTGAAAGCATGGTACACTTTTATTTTCTTTGAGAAAATTCTCTCTGTTTTAGCTTGGGGGATTAGGATTAGTCGAACCTCGATTTGTTCAAAGAAAGTGACAGTCATGGACCCCGGAAGCTCTATGATTTTAAAGAGACATTGCAAAGAAAGAATCTCTCATGTCACCACGATTATGGACCTTTCGAGGGATATTATGTCGGAAATTCTTTCGAGATTATCAATCAAGTCGATTTTTTGTTGTAAGATGGTTTGTAAATTGTGGTATAATCTTTTAACTTCAGAACCATTATTTTTTAACATGTATCACAAAAGATCATCATCTAATTTTCCAAGCCTTTTGCTTACTGTTAATGACTCTGTCTATTTTCTTGTGGAACTCAAAGCAGATGATTCTCAACCCCTAAAGAGAAACATTGTGTTGAGCCCTATGTTTCATCTTCCTTCACCCAACTTGCGATTAATTGGTTCATGTAATGGGTTTGTTTGTTTGTTGAATGGTCATGTTGGAACTAATCATTTGGTTTACATTAGCAATCCTATTTTGGGTGAGTATTACAAGGTTAAAATGCCTGAACGGGAGGAAAGAATCCGTGTTGCTTATGCATTTTGCTTTAGTGGAGCCTCTCGACAGTATAAAGTATTGAGATCAGTACTTAAATTTTTTGAAGGACATCCACAAGTATCAGAATTCGAGGTTTATACTATTGGAGTTGATGAAAAATGGAGTATGTGGGCAAGGCTCCAGAACCACTATGCAAATCATCATTTAGTAACGCTAACGTCAATGGTGTTGTTCATTGGATGAATACGGATAAAAATGACAGGATTTACTCGTTTAACAGTTGGACAGAAAAGGTGAAGACCCTGTTAGCTCCGCGTGGTCTGAAAACTTCATCCTACGACTTGACGCTAGTGGAGTTGGGGAATTGTCTATGTTTGTGTGATACTAACCATAGTCAGTATGTTGATATATGGTGGATGGAAGAGTATGGAATAGCTGAATCTTGGACTAAAGATCGCATTTTGAAGGATACTATTCAACCAAATATCCGTTGTGATAGATTTATACCAATCTCAACTTGGAAAGATGGAGAAATATTGATGCAAAGGGATCGTGCCACACAAGTAGTTTCTTACAACCCAAAAGAAAAGAAGTTTACGAAGGTTAAAGTGTACCTTGGATTTGCAGCGTCTAGGTACATCCCAAGTTTTTACTCACTCAAGACTGTCATTGGGGAAAGTTTACAAGTCTCACACACTCATCCGAAGATTGAGTTAGTTTAGATATTTAATTTATCTTATTTCTTCCTGGATATTATGTTTTTCTTCTATGTTTCTCGTGTAATCTAGCTTAAGACCTGCCAACTTTTAATGTTTTATGGATGCTTTTAATATATGTCAGATTTGCATTCCTTTTGTTCAATTCACTATGCACTTGTCTGAATAGAACGAACTAAGGAACAAAGTGTTGGCCTTATGGCTTTGTTTTAACATCTCGTACGCATCTGCAGAAACAACAGTTTGCTTGTCTTCTTTTTATGAACAAGTAAATGCTTATCTGCAAAAAAAAAAAAACCATTCAGAAACGTTATAGTGAATGATAGATATGGCATTCTACAAAGATCGAACGGATACATCTCGTCATCTAATGAACATATGTGTCCTACATAGATCGGATTACATCTTGAACATTCAACAAACAAATGAACCAATTATTTACACTTTTGGTTTTTTACCACAATTATTAATACTCGATTCCAATGGAGGGAGGTGAAACTTAGGCCTCAACACAATCAGTCTGTTTAGCGAGGACGAAAAATTATTAATACTCGATGCTGATTCAGTGTGTTGCTTATGCATTCTGCTTTAGTGAAGTCTCTAGGCAGTATAAAGTATTGAGATCAGTAGTTAGTAATTTTGATAGACATCCACAAGTATCAGAATTGGAGGTTTATACTCTTGGAGTTGATGAAAAATGGAGATATGTGGGTGAGGCTCCACAACCTCTATCCATAACATTTAGTAAGGCTAACGTCAATGGTGTTGTTCATTGGATGAATTCGGGAAAAAATGACAGCATTTACTCCTTTAACAGTTGGACAGAAGAGGTGAAGTCCCTGTTAGCTCCGCGTGGTCTGAAAACTCCATCCTACAAATTGGTGCTAGTAGAGTTGGGGAATTGTCTATGTTTGTGTAATCCTAACGATAGTGATTACGTTGATATATGGTGGATGAGAGAGTATGGAATAGCTGAATCTTGGAGTAAAACTCGCATTTTGAAGGATACTATTCAACCTGATATCAGTTGGGATAGATTTATACCAATCTCAACTTGGAAAGATGGAGAAATATTGATGCAAAGGGATAGTGGCACACAAGTAGTTTCTTACAACCCAAAAGAAAAGAGGTTTACGAAGGTTAAAGTGTACCTTGGACTTGCAGCGACTAGCTACATCCCAAGTTTTTACTCAATCAAGACTGTCATTGGAGAAAGTTCTCAAGTCTCATACACTTTTCCGAAGATTGACATAGTTTAGATATTTAATTAGTCTTATTTCCTCCTGGATATTATGTTTTTCTCTATGTTTCTCGTGTAATTCAGCTATAGACCTGTCAACTTTTAATGTGTAATGAATGTTTTTGAGTTATGATAGTACAACTCTGCCTCTATAAGCAGAGCATACCTTGTCCCATTTTAACGTTTCTTGCAATGTGAAGTCTTTAAAGCTATATTCCTTTTGTTTCAATTCATTCTGCACTTGTATGAATAGAACGGACTAAGGAACAAAATGAGAACAGAGAAAACATGGATGAGCTCGAGCACAAGATGTCTTCCTGCAATTTTGTAACATAAGCTATACTTCATAAGCGTAAGCTATTTTCGTCATATATGGGCATTCTATAACTATATAAAAGAGATCAATAAATGCATAGAAGCAGCAATAAAACACTACTCTACCTTTCTATGCTGTCAAGTGCAGCAGTGATCCTGAACTTGTTATCAAACTAGCCAACTTAATTAGGTGCTAGCCTACTCGAGATTGACACTGTCTTAAGTCACGGAATCTCATCAACACGCTGCTTCTGTTAGGGTCTATCTCAACAATATATTGAATTTTGGAATTTTATCTGTTAAAGACTGAAAAATAGGAAGACATAAAGAGAAAAAAGGTAAATATTACCTCCAATAGTATAATTCAGGAAGACATTAAGAGAAAAAAAGGTAAGTATTACCTCCAATAGTATAATTCAGGAAGACATAAAGAGAAAAAAAGTAAATACTACCCCTAACAATATAATTTAGGAAGACATAAAGAGAAAAAAGGTAAATATTACCTCCAACAGTATAATTTAGGAAGACATAAAGAGAAAAAAAGTAAATATTACCTCCAACAATATAATTCAGGAAGACATAAAGAGAAAAAAAAGTAAATATTACCCCCAACAGTATAATTCAGAAAGACATAAAGAGAAAAAAGGTAAATATTACTTCCAACAGTATAATTCAGGAAGACATAAAGAGAAAAAAAGATAAATATTACCTCCAATAGTATAATTCAGAAAGACATAAAGAGAAAAAAAAAAAAGTAAATATTACCTCCAACAGTATAATTCAAGAAGACATAAAGAGAAAAAAAAGGTAAATATTACCTCCAACAAGACATAAAGAGAAAAAAAGTAAATATTACCTCCAACAGTATAATTCAGGAAGACATAAAGAGAAAAGGGTAAGTATTACCTTCAACAATATAATTCAAGAAGACATAAAGAGAGAAAAGGTAAGTATTACCTCCAATAGTATAATTCAGGAAGATATATAGAGAGAAAAGGTAAGTATTACCTCCACCAATATAATTCAAGAAGTCATAAAGAGAAAAAAGGTAAATATTATCTCCAACAGTATAATTCAGGAAGACATAAAGAGAAAGAAAGGTAAATCTTACCTCCAATAGTATAATTCAGGAAGACATAAAGAGAAAAGGGTAAGTATTACCTTTAACAGTATAATTCAAGAAGACATAAAGTGAGAAAAGGTAAGTATTACCTCCAACAGTATAATTCAGGAAGACATAGAGAGAGAAAAGGTAAGTATTACCTCCAACAATATAATTCAAGAAGACATAAAGAGAAAAAAAAAGTAATTATTACATCCAACAGTATAATTCAGGAAGACATAAAGAGAAAAAAGGTAAATATTAATTCAGGAAGACATAAAGAGAAAAAAAGGTAAATATTACCTCCAACAGTATAATTCAGGGAGACATAAAGAGAAAAAAAGTAAATATTACCTCCAATAGTATAATTCAGGAAGACATAAAGAGAAAAAAAAAAAGGTAAATATTACTTCCAACAGTATAATTCAGGAAGACATAAAGAGAAAAAAAGTAAATATTACCTCCAATTGTATAATTCAAGAAGACATAAAGAGAAAAAAGGTTCAATTATGGGAACCTTGTTAATTAAAATTCAAAATTTAAAATTTGGAGCGCACTATATATATGAAAGTCCACCCCACCCAAACCCTCAAAATTTGGGAAATTTTTCTTTTTGTTCAAAGTAAGTGCAGCCATGGACATCAAAATCTCTAAGGGTAAAGAAAAAATAATCTGTCAAGTCACGAGGATGAGGATTATGGATCTTCCATTGGTGATTATGATTGATATTCTTTCACGATTGCCAATCAAGTCCATTTTTTGATGTAAATGTGTTTGTAAAGTTTGGTATAATATTTTATATCCAGACCCTTTATTTGTTTCAATGTATGAAAAAACATCCCTTAAATTCCCCTGCATTTTGCTTTCGGAAGGTATAGGCGAACATTCTCTTCTAGAACTCAAAGAAGGTTATCATTATTATTATGGCCGCTCTACAAGACCCATTCCGTTGATCCCTAAGTTTCACTACCCTCCAGGGAGAGTGTCTTTAGTTGGTTCGTGTAATGGATTCATTTGTTTGTTGAATGATTCGATGTATATTGAGAAACATTCAGTTTACATTAGTAATCCTCTTTTGGGTGAGTATTTCGAAGTTAAATTGCCTGAAAGGGAGATAAGTGTTAATCAAGTTACTTATGGATTTTGCTTTAGCGAAGTCTCTAGAGAATATAAAGTATTGACATTAGTAGTTAGAGAGCATATTCACGTATCAGAATTGAAGATTTATACTCTTGGAGTTGGTGAGAAATGGAGGAATGTGAGTGAAATTTCGTGTCCTACAAGGTATAAATTTGGCCAGGTTATTGTCAATGGTGCTCTTCATTGGATGTATCACGAAGAAAATGACAAAATTTACTCCTTTGATATTGAGACAGAAAAGATCAAGTCTCTACCAGCTCCGCCTGGTCTGGGAACTCCACCATGGATCTTGAAGCTAGCAGAGGTGGGAAATTATATGTGTTTGACTGATGATAAAAACAGATGGTCCGCTAATATTGATATCTGGTGGATGAGAGAGTATGGGGCTGCTGAATCTTGGACTAAAGATACCATTATGGTGAATTCTCTTCCGCGGGATTTTAATAGGTTTAATATAAACCCAATATTAATTTGGAAAGATGGAGAAATCTTGATACAAATTTCAGATGCCTAGCTTCATACAGACCCGAGTCGAAGAGATTCATCCGGGTTAAAGTTTACGGTGATGTCAGTGCAGCGACTAGATACATCCCAAGCTTTTACTCACTCAAGACTATCATGGGCGAAAACTTTCAAGTCACAAATGTTTATCCAAAGCCTAAAATACTTTAGAATATTTGTTTTATCTTATTTCCTCTGCAATATATATTATCCTTATTTAGAAGTGAGAGTTGGAAAGGACCAACACTGCATTAATACTCTTGTACAACATGCATACAATTTTGTACATTAACTTTTGACTGCATTAATTAGTTGTACAACGTGCAAAAAGAAATGTACATTAATAGAAGGACTAACACCAAGGACTAACATTGCAATTATTATTATTACTCATTACCTAGAAGGACTAACATTGCAATTATTATTATTACTCATTACTACTTATTAGAATTATTATTATTACTCATTTGACTCCTTATTATAGTTGACACTTTAAAGCACGAACACGCACTACCATGTTGTACACAAAGCATTTCAAATTGTACTATAAAATTAATTGTGCCTCATTAATTGTACACGTGCCTTTCTACATATACAACAACCCACATGAAGAATTAATTTTCTGACAATTTTGGTTATATTTTTCTTTAAAATAATTATTGCCTCGATTTTTATTTTTATTTTTAACATTTATTTTTTATTTTAAAAGATTGGAAATTTTATGTTAAAAATTTAAATAATAGAAAAAAGGATTTATTTAACTTTTATCATCATCAATACTACTAATTTATTTGACGTTTTTTCTTAATCTTCATCTCATCATTAATGTTATTTATATAATTTTCTTAAATCACTTATTTTTTCTTTTTTAACTCTTTTATATTTTATTTTACTCTTATTTAGAAATGGGAGTTTGGAGGACCACATTGCACTAAAGAGTTGGACTAAAAGCTATAGAAATTGTACATTGAGGCCCACCAAAAAGGAAAGGACCAACACTGCATTAATACTCTTGTACAACATGCATACAATTTTGTACATTAACTTTTGACTGCATTAATTAGTTGTACAACGTGCAAAAAGAATTGTACATTAATAGAAGGACTAACACCAAGGACTAACATTGCAATTATTATTATTATTCATTACCTAGAAGGACTAACATTGCAATTATTATTATTACTCATTACTCCTTATTAGAATTATTATTATTACTCATTTGGCTCCTTATTAGAGTTGACACTTTAAAGCACGAACACGGCACTACCATGTTGTACACAAAACATTTCAAATTGTACTATAAAATTAATTGTGCCTCATTAATTGTACACGTGCCTTTCAACATATACAACAACCCACATGAAGAATTAAATTTCTGACAATTTTGGTTATATTTTCCTTTAAAATAATTATTGCCTCGATTTTTATTTTTATTTTTAACATTTATTTTTTATTTTAAAAGATTGGAAATTTTATGTTAAAAATTTAAATAATAGAAAAAAAGATTTATTTAACTTTTATCATCATCAATACTACTAATTTATTTGACGTTTTTTCTTAATCTTCATCTCATCATTAATGTTATTTATATAATTTTCTTAAATCACTTATTTTTTCTTTTTTAGCTCTTTTATATTTTATTTTACTCTTATTTAGAAATGGGAGTTTGGAGGACCAACATTGCACTAAAGAGTTGGACTAAAAGCTATAGAAATTGTACATTGAGGCCCACCAAAAATATCAACTAAAGTAACTTCATCTACTTCTACTTTTTCTACACATATTTTTCTTTAATAAAATAATTATTGCCTCCATTTTTATTTTAATTTTTAACATTTATTTTTAATTTTAAAACATTGGAAATTTTATGTTAAAAATTTAAATAATAGAAAAAATGATTTATTTAACTTTTATCATCATCAATACTACTAATTTATTTGACGTTTTTTCTTAATCTTCATCTCATCATTAATGTTATTTATATAATTTTCTTAAATCACTTATTTTTTCTTTTTTAACTCTTTTATATATATAAAAGTTGGATATGTAAATGATGATGTCACATTTCTTAGAAGATAAGATTACTATTTATCTAATTTCTCCAAATTTAAAAAAAAAAATGAAGATATCATACGCAAATTTATGGTTAAATTTAAACTATTTGATTCTCGAGAAATAAAAAGTCTCACATAAAATGGGACAGACGAAGGATAACTCTCAATTAAATTTATTTCACTTTTTATTTTCCATTTTTAACATAATTTTTCAAGTTGGATTTCTAGGAATTCTATAGTAGACCCATTTAAATTTTACTTTTTTGTTTTAAATTAGAGAACTTGGCCGCACTTCGCGTGATCATTTAAATTAAATATTTTTGATGAATTTTATATTTAATTTGTTGTTTAATCGTAATATTAATATTTGTCTTAATAATATGAAGATTGTGAAAAAAAATAAAGCTTCACAAATTTTGCATCTATTAAATGAGGAAGAATATATTTTTTATCAAATAAGTTAAAATATATTTGCTAATAACAAATTCTTCCATTGCATGAAGTTCATCCTTTAATATATAATATATGTTTCGGTCTACCATTCTCCTTAAATGTCTAAGAAATATCTCATAATGTCAAATAACACTGTAGTACTCCCTCTGTCCCTAATTACTTGTCCACTTTTAAATTTACACATTTATTAAGAAATCAATTAATGACATAGTGAGTTTATCATTTTACCCCTATTAATTATGAAGTAGATGAAAAGTTCTGCAATTTTCAAAGTAATTAGTCATTTAATTGAGGGTATAATAGGTAAAAAAATATTCTTTCTTGATTTGTCAAAATGGACAAGTAATTAGAGACAATTATAAAAGGAAAAGTAAACAAGTAATTAGGGACAGAGGGAGTACTAAACAAATGCATCAACAAATGAAATTTATATTAAAAATATATTGAATAATGACGTAATGATACCTTAATAGAATTTCCTATCCATTTAAAAAAAAAAACCTTCACCCTTTCAATTTCGTTATATCTTCTTATTTAGTAGAAGAATCATCATTTATTATATTCTACTCCACCTTAATTTGTACCATCAGAGTTTTAAGAATAAACATTAAATTTTAAATCGAAATAAAAATTCATTGAAAAATGACAGAAAAAATAATAATGGTATATGAAAATTAAAATAAGGTGCAAGAAAAGCCTTTTCACGATAATTTTTTGAAATATATTGACAACAATTAAAATGAAGCTATTATTTTATCTTTAAAATTAAGTTTTATTGAATTGAATTAGTACAATGAGAAAAAATATTAAACTAATAACTTTTTCATGTTATTAAATGCATTTTATTTTTAATTGAGTAGTAGATTAAAAGTTCCGAATTAGGATATTAAAATAATATCTTACTCTCTCCTTAATTATTATGGTATTACAAACATTTATTTTCCTTAAATCGTATTCATTTTCCATTTACAATTATATCCAATTAATTTCTAATGTATTGAATGTGGTTATGGGATATTGAAATAATATCTTTATTTTTCCTTAATCATAATAAAATTATAATTTAACATTTATTTTTCTGAAATGATAATTTTGTTTTAATTCCTAGAACATGTTGTTTACTATATTGAATGTAATTATAATAAAACATATTGTATTTAGTATGACAAAAGAACTCAAAAATTGGAGAAATTAGATAAATAGTAATCTTAACTTCTAAGAAATGTCACATCATCATTTACATATCCAACTTTATATATATAAAAGAGTTAAAAAAGAAAAAATAAGTGATTAAACAAAATTATATAAATAACATTAATGATGAGATGAAGATTAAGAAAAAACGTCAAAAAAATTAGTAGTATTGATGATGATAAAAGTTAAATAAATCATTTTTTCTATTATTAAAATTTTTAACATAAAATTTCCAATCTTTTAAAATTAAAATAAATGTTAAAAAAAAATCGAGGCAATAATTATTTTAAAGAAAAATATAACCAAAATTGTCAAAAAAAATTAATAAAAATAAATAACTATCTATTAGTAAGAATGGTGTCACTACATTTTCTATTTTAACTTTATTGTTACGTATGGATAGAAACTTTTACAAGAAGAAATGATCCAAAAATTTAAAAATAATGATTCCTTAAATGGTGATTCCTTTTCCATTTACAGCTTTTCAATTAATTTTTAATGTATTATATATGGTTATGGATATTGGAATAATAATTTTATCTTTCCTTAATCATAATAAATTATATTTTAACCTTTGTTTTTGTGAAATGATAATTTTCTTTTCATTCGTACAACATATTGATTAATATATTAAATGTAATTATAATAAAACATGTTGTATTTAGTATGACAAAAGAATTCAAAAATTTAAAAATTAAATAAATAGTAATCCTAACTTCTAAGAAATGTCACAAATATATATATATATATATCTAAGAAAATGATATAAATTACATTAATGATGAAATGAAGATTAAGAAAAGAAGTAAAACAAATTAATAATAATATTGATGATGATAGGAGTTAAATAAATCATTTTTTATATTTTGTAAATTTTCAATATAAATTTTTCAGTCTTTTAAAATTAGAAAATGCTAAAAAAATAAAACTAAAACTAAAAATCGAGGCAACAATTATTTTAAGGAAAAAATAACAAAAAATGTCAGAAACATTGATCAGAATAAATAAGTATCTATTGCTAAGAAGGTGTCACCCCACATTTTCTATTTTAGCTTTATTATTACATATAGATAGAAACTTTAAGATGAAGAATGATCCAAAAATTTTAAAAATAACAAATCAATTATGTAAAAATACATGTGTAATTCTTATAAAGTTATAATAACTAATTTCTTCAAATAAATAATTAAATGAAAGAAAAAAAAGTAATTAAGAAAATAATATAAATAACACTAATTATGAGATTAATAGCATTGATGAGGAAAGGAACTAAATATGATCATCTTTTTAAATTCTTTTTTAAGAAAATATATATAAACTTTAATTAAAGATAAATAAGAAAAAAAAATTTAATTAAAGATACAAAAAATCAAGACAAAATAAAAGAAGAAAGAAATTAGAAGAATAATGAGGTTGAAAGAAATAATATCTAATTTTCTCTCTTTTCAAATCACAAAATAAATTTTTGCTTGTTCTCCTCCTCCTAATTTGATACGAATTCCATAAATAGAATGATTTTTTCTCCAAATAATTTTTCTTACCCTTTAAAACACTAATAGGCTTCTTATAAATTTCTCAACCACAATGAATTTTCTCTCCTTGTAGGAGGAATAAACATTTTTTCAAAAAGTCTTTTATTTTGAAAAGAATTTTTGTTACATAATCTCTTTCTTTACATCAATGTCTTCACAAGAATCATGAGATATTCTCTCTTTCTCTTTTGTTAAAAAAGTCACATGACCTAGAAATTTGATGGACATCTTAGCGACAAAAGTTGATACCATATATTGATCATTATCGTCAGAAGAAGAAGAGCCAAAGTGAAGAAATTTGTTCTTATTTGTTACAAATGCTCAACTATTTTTTTTTATAGGCTAAATAATTATAAACAGTTATAAAAAATGAATAGTTTTTATCTTTTCATCTTCCATTTTCATTTACTTAAATCTATATTAGTGTAATGGATGTTATAAAGGGCATAATTAATTGGGTATGACATAAATACTTTTTTTTAAAATACAAATAAAAAATACAAAACAAAGATAAAATGTCAAAAAAAGGAAAAAAAAGATGAATAGAAATACTGGTCATAGAGAGATGCCACATCAAATTGTCAATATTCAGCTTTATATATAAATATATAAGTTCATGCCCTTAGATGTTATTTTATTACTTTAGCTGGCATCGACATTTTTGTAAATCTGATATCTACTTTGGAACATTTTATAATGTGGCATAGGCTGACAATTGAGATCATAAATTTAAAATAATAAAATCTAATTTATTATAATACTAATATCAATATCATAAAGATATATATATATATATACATCATTTAAAAAATATATAAAAAGTATTATAAATTGTAATAATTAACCGCTTTTTAAAAAAAAAATCATATAACTAATTTGATTTACACTCCAAAATTCATAGGTGTCACATAATTTACACATTAATTCTTCATTACTTAATATACATAATTATATCAATGACATATAAATTGAAATTAAAAAATACATATTTTATTTGAAAATCACGTAATAGTACTATAAGGTATAATAATTAACAACTTAACATATTTTAAAATTTTAGTTGACTCTCCGAATTCCATGTCTCATGTAATTGAGACAGAGAAAAACATATATTGGTTTAAAATTAATAAAAATATTATAAATTATAATAATTAACAACTTAAAATTTATTAAAAAAATCCTTTAAAATTTTTTAGTTGGCTTTCCAAATTCAATCGGTATTACAATAATTAAAACATAGAAATTAACATAGATTGGACTCCTGCTGACATTTATGTTTCCTTTTTCTAAATTTTTTCTTTTATACTTTATATAAATAATTTTTTTATGTAAAAAGTATTATAAATCATAATAATTAATAGCTTAAAATATTTCAAAACATATAAAAAGTTTTTGTTAACTTTCAAAATTTCATCTATACCACATAAATTGGGAGATATATAGATATTTTAAGTTGCTAATTTTTGTGAGTTATAGTACGTTTTATGTATTTTTCATATATATTACTCGGTCCTGATTTATGTGATACAAATGAAATTTCAAAAGTTAATGAATTTTTTATAAGTTTTTTTTATATTAACTTGTTAATTATTGTGATTTCTAATATATTTACGTAAAACATACTTTAAATACAAATAATTAGCAACTTAAAATATATAAAAACATACTAAAAAATTGATTAACTTCAAATTTCATATGTACCACATAAATTAAAACAGAAACAGTAACATATATTGGGCCCCGTGCTGGCACGGGGTCCCATATCTAGTATATATATATATGATGTTTTGTTTAGGCTTCAGATATTAACTTTTACTATTTTGTGGATGCTTTTGAATTCTGGTGTATATATTAGTGTCCATTTTAACGTTTAAGTTGTTTGCATTGCAAAGTCAACAAAGCTGCATTTCTTATATTCATTTTATATATCACACATCAACAATTTGAATGATAAACCTACAACAAAAGTAGGATACAAGGTAAAACTTCTATAAAACGGTAGGGTAAAAAATAAAATCAGATTGTTAAATAATAAGTAAAGACAAAATGAAAAAAGAAAGAAAAAAATAAAAACAAAATGAGATGAAAAATATTAAAGTACCGATGTAATCACACCAAATCCATCGTTAACACAAAATGAGATATTTCATCATTACCTAATGATGAATTTAAACATAAGGTATAGTTAATTTGAGTAACGATCAAAACAAACATGATATTTAAACTAAATCCATGTAATACACTCAACTCTTTTAGAAAAAGTCGCTTTTTTTCCGAGACATTTCCGCAACTCCTTATCACTATTTCACATTCTATAAAATTTAGTATCAATCTCCTTACTTTATAAGGTAAGAGAAAGTATCTCAAAAATTTCTATGGTAAAATATTAATGACATCTGATTCAAATGGCCAAATAAGGTAGATGTTCAAAGAAGTCAATTATTTTTGTTTTGACTTCGAGAAGTCATCCAAAAGGATAATAATGGAAAGTAGCATTTAATTTTTGTCCTTAAATATTTTTTCTAGAAGTCATCCAACTGTATCTAGTCAACGTGTATAGTCATTTTGGCTTGAAATAAAATTTTCAAAATCTTGGAGCCCAGTATATATATGGAAAGTAGCATTTAATAGCCAGTAAATGGAAAGTATATATATGGAAAGTAGCAACCAAAACCTACCTTTAATAGCCAGTAAATGGAAAGTATATATATGGAAAGTAGCAACCAAAACCTACCTTTAATAGCCAGTAAAAACATACTTTCATCTGCAACTTAAATAAGCATTAGCAACAACTGCATATGCCCCTGATATTGACATTTAGCGGCGATTGTTCTTTCCACGAAAACCAACTATTAGTGGCGACTATTATATGTATTAGCAGCAACTAATTTTGCCACTATAACATTCTTTTAATGGCGACTATTATAGGTATTAGCAACGGCTAATTTTACCACTAAAACATTCTTTTAGTGGCAACTATTATAGGTCTTAGCAGCGGCTAATTTAACCACTAAAACATTTTTTAGTCGCGACTATTATACCTATTAGCAGCGACTAATTTTGCCATTAAAACATTCTTTTAGTGGCGACTTTTATGAGTATTAGCGGCAATTTTTTTGCCACTAAAGCATTCTTTTAGTGGCGACTATTGTATGTATTAACAGCGACCAATTATGCCACTAAAACAATCTTTAGTGGCGACTAATATAGGTATTAGCAGCGACTAATTTTGCCGCTAAAGCGTTCTTTAGTGCTGACTATTATGAGTATTAGCGACGATTATTCTTGCTACTAAAACAAATTATTAGTGGATTATATGTATTAGCAGCAACTAAATAGTGACTTTTCCGTAAGATTATGACTTGTAAAAAGAGTAAAATAAATAAGAATCCTGATTTGCAAGGGCGCCGCATATATATAGGCGGGTCGGCTGTTGTAAGCAGGCACAATGTTAATGAAGAGCGGCAAGAGTGGTCATAAAATGAACGGGAGAAGCAGTTATTGAAGGCTGAAATACGTTCCTATTGTAGAGGGGAAGGGCAGTATTGGAAATAAATAAATAAATAAAAAGAGAATCCTTACTTCTGGTGGCACCACGTCACCGGGTTGAGGGTTCACTTATATATATATATATCATATATTATTAAAAGTGGGAAGCTCCAAAATGAAAAGTTGAATTACCATTTTATCCCTACACTAAATATAAATTTAATCAAATATCTTAATAAATAATAATATTTTAATTATATAAAGATAACATTAAAAGTCCAGCAACTATAATTTTAAAATATAAAACTTATTAATAATCATATGCATTGAACCGGATAAGCAATAGTGGTTCATCTGCCAGTAATTATTATAGTAGCAAATTTCCTCAATATTAATTAGAATACAACCTTTTCACATTCCAACATTTATTAGTTTGATTGAAGATTCTACATGTTATATTTGTTCATCTATCAATACTTATTATAGCATATTATCTTAATATGTAGTAATTTAGAATACAATGTTTTCTCAACAAAACATTTTCTTGTGTAATTTTTGTTCATTCTTTTTGTTAGTTTTTTTGTACTTGCAATGTATAAATCTCATAACAATGGTTGTACATAGCTGCTGTTTGGAAGTTGGAAAGAACATTGCATCATACTTTAAGTCTTTTCGTCTTCAACAATAAAACTTTTGATTTTCTTTAGTTACCTAACTTAATTGATAATGAATGATCTTATCTATTCCATTAAATTATGCTCAATGATCAACTTATATAAATGAATTCATAAATCAAGAATATGTACAACTCTCTCCATTAGGGGAAGCAGTAGAGGAAATATTTTAAAAAGTAAGTTCATTTTTCAGCTTTGTTATTTTCTGTGAACGTGTTCGTAAAAATATATTTTTCTTGTTTATATAATATTTTATGAGTTTTAAGTTTTATAAATTATCAATGTTTCTTATATTCATGTTTATGAGTTAAAATCAAACTGATGTATTGACATAGAAGTGTTAGAGATTGACTTTTGGTCCTATTAAATGACATGCATTTACCATTAGCTTTGAGTCTTTGCTTAGCTAGAAGTTGTTTGAAACTTTAATTTTTGATACCTTAAATTTGCTGAAGTTGGTAAAAAAGGAGTGGATAAATGAAATAGAATACGTATTCATATATAATATTTTGGTGATATATGTTTATTAATGTTTTCCTAATTATATAATTAAAGTGGATGAATGAAACTACTCTAATCGTTGAAATCAGTAATCAAAACAACAAATGGAATACACATCAAGAACATTACTTATGAAAGAGTATCATGCAATATATCAATACATTAAATGTTGCTCAAAATATAATTCATTATACATTTTACCTATATAGATAAATTTAGTTGTTTAATTTTGTATTTTCAAATAATATTTAATTATCTAATATTATTCAACGAAGAAGTCATTTGAATATATTTTAGCTTGTACTTTTTCACTTTATTCTATTATTCATTACAATGTATTTTTTATATGATTTATTTTGTATGAACTACTTGTATGGAACACACGTGCGAAGAATGTGTCCAGAAGCTAGTATATATATATATATATACTAGCTTCTGGACACATTCTTCGCACGTGTGTTCCATACAAGTAGTTCATACAAAATAAATCATATAAAATATATATATATGATTAACAACTTAACTCTTTTGATCTTGCTTAATATGAGAGAACTTGAATTCAATGCACCTCTCTATTTAATACAAATTACATTATTGTATAAAAGGAATAAGCTTTATGGATACTTTCTATCTCATTAATTAATATATTGAAATTCTCGTGAAATATAAAAATATTAGGTCATTTCTTCCCAAGTGTCCAAACCCTAATTATTGGATCGAGTTACACGATATTTGTGTTGGTTGGACGTAGCACGTACCCCACGAAATTAGTCGATGTATTACATGCAAGTAGGAACGAACACCATAGTTATATCAAGGAGAGTCTATAGGATACATTTTTTACTCACCAACTAAACATTGGAGAAATATTTTCCAAGAAAATATAAGGACACATATTGTCACATCCGACTTTCTTACCTAATGATGAATTTAAACTTATGGTACAGTAAATTTAAATAACAATCAAAATAAATGTGATATTTAAATTAAAATCCAAATAATACACTCTACTCTTTTAGGATAAGTTGCTTTCCTTTCGAAGACCTTTCTGCAACTCCTTATCATTATTTCACTTTCTATAAAACATAGCATCAACGTTCACCGCATATAATTTAAAAACAAAAAAAAAAGTATCAATCTCTTTACTTTATAAGGTAAGAGAAGGTATCTCAAATTTTTCTATGGTAAATTATTAACTTCATCTAAAAAGGTAAAATATTGATGACATCCGATTCAAATGGCTAAATAAGGTAAATGTTCAAAGAAGTCAGTTATTAATTTTTTTGACTTTGAGAAGTCGTCCAAAAGAATAATAATGGAAAGTAGCATTTAATTTTTTTTCCTTAAATATGTTTCTAGAAGTCATCCAACTGTATCTAGTCAACTTCTACAGTCATTTTGGCATGAAATAAAATTTTCAAAATCTTGGAGCCCACTATATATATGAAAGTTCAACCGACCAAACCCCTCAAAACTAGCAAACCATTTTGTTCAAAGGAAGTGACAGTCATGGACGTCAAAAGCTCATCTTGCAAAAGAAGAAGAATCTCTCATGTCCCGAGGATGAGGATTATGGATCTTCCATTGATGATTTTGATTGAAATTCTTTCAAGATTGTCAATTAAGCCCATTTTCCGATGTAAGACTGTGTGTAAGCTTTGGTACAACCTTTTATCTTACGACCCTTTATTTGCTAACATATATCAAACAAGATCCCTCAAATTCCCATGCATTTATCTTTTCGATGGTGTGGGCAAGCCTTCAATTCTAGAACTCAAAGCAGAGTATAATTATTATGCTCGCCATTGTAACAGACCCATTCAATTGACCCCTGAGTTTCACTACCCTCCTGGGAGAGTGTTTTTAGTTGGTTTGTGTAATGGATTCACTTGTTTTGTGAATGGTTCGACAGATATTGAGAAACATTTTGTTTATATTAGTAATCCTCTTTTGGGTGAATATTTCGAAGTTAAATTGCCTGAATGGGAGATTAGTGTTTGGCGTGTTACTTATGGATTTTGCTTTAGCAAAGCGTCTGGAAAGTATAAGGTATTGAGATTTGTAGCTAGAAAGGTTACTAAAGTATCAGAATTGGAGGTTTATACTCTTGGAGTTGGTGAGAAATGGAGAAATGTGGGTGAAATTTCGTGTCCTGTATGGTATGATAAGTTTGACAAGGTTAATATCAATGGTGCTCTTCATTGGATGGATAGCAAAAAAAATGACATCATTTACTCCTTCGATATTGAGACAGAAAAGGTCAAGTCCCTGCCAGCTCCACCGGGACTGGTAACTCCACCCTGGAACTTGAAGCTAGTAGAGTTGGGCAATTATTTATGTTTGACTGATTATTACAACACATCATCCACTAATATTGATATCTGGTGGATGAAAGAGTATGGGGTTTCTGAATCATGGACTAAAGAAATCATTTTGGTGGATTCTATTCCACGTGGTATGGTTCACATTAATTTTGAACCGATACTTATGTGGAAAGATGGAGAAATCTTAATTCAATGTGGCAGAAAGCTAGCTTCGTACAACCCAAAAATGAAGAGTTTCAGGGTGGTTTATGTTTACGGTAAGGTCATTACAGCGATTACATACACTCCAAGCTTTTACTCACTCAAGACTATCATGGGGGACGACTTTCAAGTCACTAATGTTTATCCGAAGACTCAGATAGTTTAGAGTAGTTGTTTTATCTTATTTCCTCCGGGATATGGTGTTTTGCTTTTGTGCTTCTGATATAAAACTTTTACTAGTTTTTGGATGCTTTTGAATTCTGGACAGAGAAATCTTAAAAGCTAATTACTATTTTATATTATGAATATTGATGAAATTGATGGTTTTTGGAATCAGATGGCTTAAGTTTTTCTTCTATGTTGTTAATTGTTAATATTAAGATAACTAGTATATTTACCCATGTGACACACGAATAATATTTAAAACATTTATCATTTCAAATTATGAGTGTGTTTGCACTGGCAAATAAACCAGAACCTGAGCTCCATTAAAAAATTAGACTTTCCATTTTCTTTATAATTGGTAATAACAATTCTTAATTGATATTTGTGTTAATAATTTATACATCATCAACATATAGAACTTAAACTCTTTTTCCTTTTATTTTCTAGTGAACCAACACAACTATGGCATTTACGTTATAAAGGTTATGGGGAAAATTTATATATCATCAGTCAAAGAATCAATCTTTAAATACAAAGAGGATTCTAACAAACAATTTAAATCCAAAAAATTCTCAAATCAAACATAGATGTTAATTATGTCCAACTTTATATAAAGATATTATTTCACTCGTGTTTCATTTTAGACTTCATTAAATATATACCAAGTTACTCTCTTGCCTTTATATAGCCATGGCAATCAGATTTTGTTATGTCTAACTTTATATAAAGACTAGTTTCTGAGCACGCGCTTTGCGCGTGTAACCCCTATGAGTATATTCATTTTTTTTTAAAAATAAACATTATTAAATATCGTGATTTGAGTTCTTTTAAAACAAATGTGTCTAATTGAGGTTTCTTACTTTGTCTCACTATTAACTGTGATACTCCAATTTCATGACCTTCAAGTGAATGCACCGAGATAATCATATGAGAAGTTAATAAAATAAACTCTATTTATAAGTCAAAAAATGAGTTTGTAAAGCAAAAGGGGAAAGATAACAGCTAACCAAATTAAATTTCTCGATAGTGTTAGAAGTTCCTTTTTGTTGATAGAATAGTGTTAGAAGATCAAAAGATTGCATGAGATTAATCTTATTCAAACTGTAGTGCAATATTAATGTTTCATCAATTAAAAGCTTGATAGGAGATTATTTACTTTTTGTATAATTATAATGGATGTGTACAAAATATTATATTAAATTTTTATCCACGGGCACTTTAAACTAATAATTTAATTATAAATATTAAAAATTAATGTGTAAAAAGTCTTATAATTTATAGTTTGAAAATCAGAATATTTATAAACATACTACTATTTTTTATAGAGTTTAATTGTCTCTTCATACATGACTTATCCACCATTAATCTGATGTTATATGTTTCACCTTCTTCTTCTTTTTTTCAACAAAAAAAAATGAGTAAACATTCTATCAAATTCATTCTTAAAGGTGAAAGTTCATATACACGTAAAATTAAAAGTACAAAAAATAAAAAATAAGAAGAAAGAAACACACGAGCAAGACAATTAGGTTTGCTTTGCTCTATAATGAAAACTGAAATAAAAATGAACATAACAAATAGTCTATGTTTGAGCATACAAAAAAAATCTAAAATTAAAGCAAGTTGCTAACAAATCAGCAATTCAACTATATAAAGAGATATAGAAAAGTCTCATTATAATTCTAATTACTACAAACAAGAATAAAACTAATACACCAAGTTTCGATGCTTCAATAACTAAATTCTTGTCTGTTCCATGATTGTATAAGGGAGATCTCACAACTTTCACAACAAATTGTGACATTATGTCACCGATTTAGAGCTCCAACACACAAAAATTGTAGGAGTAGTAAATAAAAGTCTTCCTTGGAAAGGTTAAATTTATAGGACAAGAATTGCAGTAATATGAAAAGTTACATGGAAATTTGAAAGGTCAAATGCTATTAAAATAACTATAAAAAGGATAAAGCATGAAAATTAACTTTAAAAGATACATGTATCTACTTTAATTTCTTATCTTTAAGGAATAATTACTCATTTGTATTTTTTTTATTTGTGTGAGAAATTTAAAAGGTCAAGATTAAGAAATGAGAATAAGAAGATTAAATATATGAAAATTATAAAAGTTAGCTCTTAAGTAAAGATGCATGTGTAAAAAAATTGATGTAATTAATTATTTTCTGGAAAAAAAAGAAGAGAAGACATGCATTTTAGAAAAGGTAACAAAACAAGTATCAGCCAGTTTTGTACGTTGTCATAAATGGATAATTTAGATTATATTAAAAAAATAACTTATTTCATGTTTTAATGCTGAATAATTTAGATTTTAGATTTTATTAGGAAAAACTTATTTCGTGTTTTAATGGTATCATTGTAGTAACTCAACTTTGTAGTGTTATTTTGGAATTTCAACTTTTAACTTTTTTGTTCCCACTTTTAGTACTATATGATATATGATATGATGATATTTCACTCGTGTTTCATTTTAGACTTCGTAAATATATACCAAGTTACTCCCTTGCTTTTATATAGTCCATGGCTATCGGATTTTGTGAACCTTCTCACAAAATCTTGAAGCTCACTATATATATATGAGAGTCCAGCTAACCAAAACCATCAAAACTAGCAAACATTTTTGTTCAAAGGAAATGGCGGTCATGGACATCAAAAAACTCATGTTGCGAAGGAAGAAGAATCTCTCATGCCACAGGGATTATGGATCTTCCATGGGTGATTGTGGTCGATACTCTTTCAAGATTGACAATTAAGCCAATTTTTCTATGTAAGACTGTTTGTAAACTCTGGTATATATATATATATATATGAAATCCTTGATTTAAAGTTTATCCGAAGATTGAAATAGTACTTTAGAGTATTTGTTTTATCTTATTTCCTCTGGGATATATATATTATGTTTTGCTTATGTGCTTTCGATATAAACGTTTGCTATTTTGTGGATCATATTCTATTCTTGCCTTGATTTTAAAGTATTTACTGCTTTTAATTTATGTAACTACTTGTTTTTATGATTAAATTAACAACTTAACTCTTTTGATCTTGTTTAATATGAGAGAACTTGAATTTATTGCACCTCTCTAATTAATACAAATTAGCTTATTGTATAAAAGGAATAAGAGCTTTATGGATACTTCCTATATCATTAATTAATTGAAATTCTTGCGAAATATAAAATATTAGGTCATTTCTTCCCATGTGTCCAAATCTTAATTATTGGATAGAGTTATACGGTATTTTTATAGGTGAGACGTAGCAGGTACCCCATGGCTATAAAATTAGTCGATGTATTACACACAAGTTGAAATGAACACCACGGTTATAATAAAAAGGAGAGCCATGATACATTTTTTACTCACCAACTAAACATCGTAGAAAGGTTTACCAAGAAAATATAAGGACACATTGTTTCTTCACATCCAACTTTATTGTATACAATCAACAATTGTGACATTCTTTTTTTTACGCTTCCTATAAGCTCCCACATTTTTATTCTCCTGATGACTCGAACTCATTATCTTAATGTTAGAGTTGGCGGGTGCAAGACTTACCACCTGAGCAACCCTCTCTTAGTCGTCTGAATGAGATTGAAGAAGAAGATAAAATAATAGAAGGATCCCAAATGGGCCTTTTAACTTTCTTTGTTTTGGGCCACAACATCACAGGCCCAAATTTTATTTTATATTTTCTGCTCATAATTTGTAGCATCAAATAAAAAAACAGATTTTTTATATTTGTGACTGATATTTTCAGTTAATATCTTTTCTTATCCCTCTATTCAGTAGCCTTTAGCTAAAAAAAAAAAAACAGCAAAAAAAAAAAAATGAGTTGTTGTTTGAATCATTTACCTGCAATTACTTTGAAAAATGGTTCAGTAAACAGAATTTCTAAAAGGGTTTCTTGTTCTATGTTGAACACAAGAGCTATGGCTAAAGAATTGTACTTTAATCATGATGGTTCTACAACAAAGAAGCTTTTGGTCATAATGGGTTTTTTTTTCTTTATTTTCTTGAATTTTTGCTAATTTTTTTAATTTAAAGATTTTAACTTGGGTGAAATTTTGTCCAGGCAGGTGTGGATTTGGTGGCAGAGCTGGTTGGTGTAACTTTGGGTCCAAAAGGAAGAAATGTAGTTCTTGGAAATAAGTATGGTCCTCCAAAGATTGTTAATGATGGTGAAACTGTTCTTAAAGAGGTAAGGTACATTACAAGCATTGTTTATGAGTATGCACACGTAGATACCTCAACTCGTCCCATTGTGTCAGTTGAATGCTTCAACTTACCAAATGATTGTCTAGACACCTCCAAAAATTATGTTCCATGTCAGCATCGGGTGTCCATGAGACATAGTGGGGATGAGGGCGAGTTGGATTGTTTAGTTGTCAGTTGAGACAGGTATCTATATGTACACTCTCAAAATTGGAGTGCTTACTTGTCAGGTGAGGCCAAGTATGAGTGTCGATTTATATTGGGAATTTATGTAACTTATGAATATGTAAATGAATAGCTATTACAATGTTATCAAGTTACAAAAAAGCAAAAACACTAGTTGATTTTGTTGGACTAGTGGTGCTTCATGTTCTTACATATGTACCTTAATACACGTTGTTTTCACTACAGATTCAGCTGGACGATCCTCTGGAATATGTCGGAGTAAAGTTGGTTAGAGAAGCCGGTGCCAAGACTAATAATCTTGCTGGCGATGGTTGCACAACATCTATAGTGCTTGCTCGAGGTCTGATTGCTGAAGGTGTCAAGGTTTGAATAGAATGGAATAACATAATCTGCTTTCATATTTCAGTTATATCTGGTGATTACTTAGTATCTCTCTCTAGGTTACTGCAATGGGAGCAAATGTTGTCCAAGTGTCTCGTGGAATTGAGAAAACTGCTAAAGCCCTCATTTCTGAGCTCAAGTTGATGTCCAGAGAGGTATAAGGACTAATTACTTTCCCCTTTTAAATTACTTTCCCTTTGTAAATTAGACGGAGAGACATAAGCGTTTGGTCAAGAATATGCTTAAAACAGCTTTCTTTTGGGGTTGAGTTAGGCCAAAGTACCATATCGTTAACTTATTATGAGGTTGTACCATCTTCAACATGTCTTTTGACATTCATCAAACTTGCAGGTTGAGGATCACGAGTTGGAAGATGTTGCGGCTGTTAGTGCTGGCAATGATTATGCCATCGGGAACATGATCTCGGAAGCTCTTAGGCAGGTCGGAAGAGAAGGAGTTGTCACAATTGAGAAAGGGAACTCTACTAAAACCAATCTAGAAGTTGTCGAAGGAATGCAGTTTGATCGTGGTTATTTGTCACCTTATTTTGTAACTGATCGACGAAAGAGGATTGCGGAGCTTCACGATTGTAAGGTAGAGACTTCTTATGTCAAGCACTAGTGCCTGTTGTATATCAGGTGCTTATAGTGCATTATTTTTTTTATGTTGCAGTTGCTTTTGGTTGATAAAAAAATTTCAAACCCGAAGGAGTTGGTAAAAATTTTGGACAATGCAGTAAAGGAGAAATACCCGGTTTTGATAATCGCAGAGGGCATTGAACAAGACGCTCTGGCTCCAGTGATTAGGAACAAGCTCAGGGGTGTCCTAAAGGTAGCTGCAATAAAAGCTCCATCTTTCGGGGAACGTAAGAGTCATTGCTTAGATGACATCGCTATCTTGACTGGAGGTAGTGATATATGCAAAGCAGAAATTGTTAGTTTCTTATATCTACCACCTCATTTCATTTAGTCTCTCCAGAACCATCAACCATTAACGCAGACGTAATAGTTTTTAAAGAGATGTTATGGCTCAAAGTTTCAGTCTCCTTCATGGTTGAACCAACAGAACTTTATGAATCCTGTCAATATTATTCTTCTCTAAATTTCTACTACAATTCTATGGTATTTTAGAACTTTCAGTGGGCAGCAGACGCAAAAGATTGACAGTTTTTTGCATAAACTGGACTATCCACATACTTAACTCATCATGTCTCTGCAGGAACTGTGATCAGAGATGACATGGGGTTGACTCTTGAAAATGCCCACAAGGACTTGTTGGGCAGTGCTTCAAAGGTGGTGATTACGAAAGACTCTACACTGATAGTTACTGACGGAAATACTCGAACAGCTGTTTCAAAGAGAGTTTCTCAGATACAAAATCTCGTTGAGGTGTGTCATTATGGTTACATCTGATAGATTCACGAGTCTTATGGATGGACTTAGAAGTAGTGTTAGAGCTAAGACATACATAAATATCTCATCAGTTTGCAAATATACAGCTCGATATACAGAAGGCCTGAGCACATTGTGTCATAGAGAGCACCATCTATTCCAAACAGTAAAGTAAACTTGATTAGGGTGAATTCCTCAACGGATATTACACCCATCTTAAATGAACTGATTTCATCCAAATTCACCTTCACAAATACAAATGATTTTCTTTTTTTTCTCTTCTTTTCTGGTGAGTGATTTTCTAGAAACTAGTCACCATATAAAACTTGCAAAACAGATCTTTAGTTGATTGTTTTTGCAGAACACAGAAGAAAAATTCCAAAAGAAAATCTTGAACGAAAGAATTGCAAGATTATCTGGTGGTATTGCCATCATTCAGGTAACAAAAGATCTATCCATCCCGGCATCTTATCAACTTATATTATAAAATGTTTTTGATACCCACGGTATATTTGATTGTATAAGTTGTAGGTGGGAGCACAAACACAGGTTGAGTTGAAAGACAAACAACTAAGGATTGAGGATGCCCTAAATGCAGCACGGGTAATTTACCCCTTCTCCCAGTACTTAAAATCCATGGCTGATTATACATGATCTATTATGATTATATTTTCTGTTTGTGTTTGAAGTATCAGACACAAGCATAGCCACTTGTCATCCCGATTACTTTATATAATAACTTTTAATATCTTAAAACAGCAATCAGCACTTTAAAAACGTAAAATAAATGTTCTTTTATAGAACCTGATAACGTTTAAATTCTGAATTTGCCTCTATGAACACTCTCATCTTTCAAAAGTACCCTTGAAGAAAGGTAAAGTCAGAATCAGACTTTTATGTTGGTCGATGTGAGACACCAAAGCATCCTCAACTCCTTTGTCACAATTAGTACAAATTTAGCATAAATTTTGTGTTATTAGAAATTTTTCAACTGCATATCTATAATTCAAGTTGAAGGCAATGGGTGCGCCAATCTCACTGCCACGTTGTGCATCTGACCCTGACTACACGTAAAGTATTTTGACATGATTTTTTTAAAAGCGCTTAAGGTAAGACGGAATATTGTGTAAAGTCTCATTCCTAGGATTTATTCCACTATTTTTCTTATATCTAATCCTATATTTCTTAAAGTAACCATTACTCAAAGCAGTAAGTTTTTCTACTTCGCCTTGCTCAGGCTGCTACTGAGGAAGGAGTAGTAGTGGGCGGTGGCTGTTGTCTACTGAGACTATCATCAAAGGTGGATGCTATCAAAGAAATGTTGGACAATGAGGATCAGAAGGTTCATAATATAGATGATTCTTATTCAGTTTCATTTCATTAAACTAACTGACTTCTCAGTTTCTTGAACTGCTTGCTTTTCATCACGAGTATTGGATATTCGTGTTTTCTCCAACTGGTGTTGCTTTAGCTTATCTGATCTCTGGACTGACAGTTTCCTCGAATTATTCGCAGATAGGAGCTGATATTTTCAAAAGAGCACTATCCTATCCGGCAAAAACAGATAGCAAAGAATGCTGGTGTAAATGGGAGCATTGTTGTAGAGAAGGTAGCTTTGAATGTTTCGTCATTTTTATGCAGTTTGTTTCAGCCAACTAAGTTATTAAACTCAAAACTGAAAATACGTTATCTGGTGGTTAACTTGAATTTTTAACATAATTGCAGATTTTGTCAGTCGATGACATGAAATATGGATATAATGCTGCAATAGACAGATATGAAGATCTGATGGCTGCCAAAATTTTGGATCCTACAAAGGTAAGATAATCGATATGTTGTCTAATGTGAAGGGAGAGAGTCCTCCACTTTCACCTTCACCAAAAAACTATATCTCGTAGTATGGTTGGAGAAGGAATCAAACATCGCAACTGATACTACAAAACACAACTCTGTTTTCCAACACATATCCCCGGACTCTATTTATCAGTTTATACTAGATGGTTAGCAAGTCTGATTCTGTTAGTGCAACATAAACTTCTTTGAAATCTTACGAAGTTATGTGTGAAACAGGTTGTTAGATGTTGCCTAGAGCATGCAGCAGCAGTTGCCAAGACCTTCCTGATATCAGATGCTGTTGTTATTGACATCCCCAAACCAGTATCTAGACAAATAAGACGACCACCACCACCACCAATGCCAGCTTCAGGTACTCCTCGTCCTACCAACAACAATAATAAGTAAATTGTCTAAAACTCTCTTCATGTCTCTGTATGTGGTCTTATGTCGATTATTTAACTCCCAAAATCCAATGTTTTTATCGTGTAAATGATTTGTAGGTCCAAGGCTCTCTGGTCTATCAGGTCTTAAGGCAACTGGTCTTTAGTTCAGACATGAAGGAGATATAGCTAATTATCTTGCTGGGAGTAAAAGAGGGTACTACTAGCTCATCATAACGATGTGATCTTCTAACAATTTCTGCCATGATTGCTGACGAAAACCTCAACCGTGAAGAAGAAAAAGATTGATCATTTTCACCATCAAGTGACAGATTCGAGTTTCTCATATCTCTAAAAGAACAGATCGGATCATCAGGCTAGGCCTCTCAAGTAACAGATTCGAGTTTCTCATATCTCTAAAAGAACATGTACATACTTGCTAGTTGAAGAACAATTCGATCCTTCTACAGCCAAATCTCAATTTGTGGAAAGCCTTCGATGACTTTCTTATGAAAACATCAATTTTAATTTGGGTATAGACGGTATCTCTTTATTCTTCGTGATATTGACCACATTTTTTATCCCTATTTGCATTTTAGTGGGTTGGTCTGGTATGAGAAGTTATGGGAAAGAGTATCTAATTCGTAAATTTATAATGATCACCGTTTTCTGCATGCTGGATCTTCTACTATTCTATGTTCTTCCCGAAAGTGTGTTAATCCCTCTGTTGTGCGGAGTTGAGTATCTTCTATTCGCTGGGATAAAGCGTTACATGTTAGATGATTTGCTTAAACTCATCGCATTAAAAGGAAATGCATTTTGAACAAATGTATACATACACAATGATCTTCTTATGCCGACAATGTAATTTAACTTGTTACAGCAAGTGTGCCATTTATTCTACGCTATCGACTAATGTTATTAAATAGAAACACTTGCAAATAATTCATACATTGTCAGTAAAACTTAAATTATTTTTCGTTTTATTTCTAATGAACTAATACGACTAGCACATTACTCCATTAAAACAAAATATACAATTAATCACATCACTTATAAATCAATAAAATACAAAAAAAAGAAAAAAAAATTGTCACCTATTTTTTATTCTTTCTCCTAGAATACACCATTCCTCGGATCCCATCCGGATCAACAACAAAACCCAAAGGCCTATAAAACCCGAGAACTCGGGGCTCCGAATAAAGAGCAATATTCGTAATCCCTTTACGTAACAGCTCGTTGACCAATCTCTCCATCACAGCTTTCCCCAATCCAATCCCTTGGAAATTCGGATCCACCACAACATCCCATATAATCGCATTGAATACGCCGTCGCCGGTGGCTCTGGCGAACGCCACCGGCCGTTTTGTTTTCTCGTATTCGATCCATAGAAGTGAATCGGTGTTCTCTAATGCGATTTGGATTTTCTCTGTGTCGCGTCGGGGAAATCCAACGGCAACGAAGACGGAGTTGAGATGGTCGAGGTTGAGATTGGTGATCGTACGGTGGAGATTGAATCCTTTTGTACGGAGAGATTCATCGGAGATTGAGAGGTTTGTGGTGGTGATTGGAATGGGAATGGGTTGGATTTGAGAGAAAACGGTGAGGTTACGGTGGTGGTTGTGGTGGTGGGCGGTGGGTTTGAGGGTGAAGGGGGTGGAGATGGGGTTAAAGAGAAGCATTGTTCATGGTGGAAGGAAGAAGGAGAAAGAGGGGTATAGAGAGCTCAAAGTGATGAGTTTACGTAGATAGGATTTTTGTGTGGTTCTCATGCAACTTTAACTCCGTGAAGTGATACATACTCTTTCATGATGTCGAATTTGAGTCTCGAGAATGAAATACTCTTTCGTTCATCAAATGAAGATGTTGAATTTGAGTCTTGAGAATGAAATCATTTTTTTAGAAAACATGTGCGAATACATATATTTTTTATGAAGATCTTGATCCAATACTTTTTTTATTCGATATTCAGAATTTATACGGAAGTCTAGTTAATTTAATTTTACGCATTGTGAAACTTATTTTTGGGACAACACTTCTAACAAAAGAAAAAAATCACATGCCTAAATATCAAACTCAAAATTTCTAATTAAGAATGAAGAGATTCCGATTATTATTCCGCAACCTATATTGGTGTTTGAGTATTTTATCATCAACCTATTACCTACCCAACCACTAACATGAAGGTTATTTACTCAGACAAGGACTTTTTCCAAATTATATAAGTACTAAAAACTAGATATAGGAACCGATTGTATTTAACAACATTTATTTTATACTTTGTAGAAATTAAAATATGGAAGAATATTCTAGATGAAATGACATATGCTAAATATGATATTCAAGTGATTAATGTATAAATTTGGGATTCCAAATGAGGAAAAATTGATTGGGTTATTGGAATATTACTGTATTTTATTCTTAACTATAATTTCCATGATTTCAATTTCTAAAATTTGCAACCTTAATTTATTTAAGAAATGATTAACTCGGTGTTCGATATTCACATTGGAATCTGATTAAATCTGAAGTCGTGCCGAAAAGTCTCACATTGGAGGTAAGAGACTTGGAACTAAGACCTCTTGATTAAGAATGAAAAAATATTTATCACTTCATCACAACTCTTGTTGGTGAAATATTACTATCTAGTAAATTAGTATTATAAGCTAATCCATAACCGAGATAATGTAACATCGGACGTTTTAACTATAGATAATATTTCATTTTCTACCAAAAAAAAAGTAAGAAAAAAAAATATGAAACCTTGATCAATTTGATAGTATGTGTAAAATTTCTATCAAACAAAATAGTATAAGAATTAAAGAATCGTTCCAATCATGCTTATATTATTTTATGACAGAAAAGTACAAAATTTTATGATATTATTGTCTCGTGACTAATGACTCAAAAAAATATGAGAGATATTTGAAATTCATATAAAATATTCATGATAATATAAATAGTGATAGATATTTAATATTTAATTTATCGATAAAAAATATTTTTAATAAATATAAATTTAATTTAACTTTAATATAAATATCAAACGGCTATAATTTGACTGCAATCCGTAAAATAATTTGACACTCAAAGTCTATTTTCTCGAAATATTCTGTCACTTTTTTTGGTAGGTGAGTTCACACACTTTAGTCCTCTTATTTATTTGAACATCTTACAACAACCCTCAGATCCTAAAGTTTTCATTATTTTTTCTTCAAAAGTATTCTTTGCGACTTCTACGAGGTAATTTTAGCTTTTCTTGATTTTGTTTTCTGTTTAATGTGTTAAAGTTCTGATTTTTATTTTGTGATTTAGTATTTGATTGAAGAAGTTTGCTTTAATTCTTGATTTCTGTTACGGGTTTTGCTCATTGCTTCATTTGGTGTGTCTTGAGGTAGGTGAATCAACACATTAAACTTGTGTCTTTATGCATTTTCTATGTAGTTGAAGATCTTAACAACCCCAGATCATTAGTAGCTTTCTTGGTGTTGTTTTATCTGTTAAAGTTCTGATTTTTATGTTGTGACTTAGTATTTGATTTAAGAAGTTAGCTTTAATTCTTGATATCTGATATGGGTTTTTCTCATTGCTTCATTTGGGGTATCTTGGGGTAGGTGAATCAACACATTAAACTCGTGTCTTTGCATATTTTCTATGTATTTGAAGATCTTAACAACCCCAGATTATTAGTAGCTTTCTTGGTGTTGTTTAATCTGTTAAAGTTCTGATTTTTATGTTGTGATTTAGTATGTGAATGAAGAAGTTGGCTTTAATTCTTGATATCTGATATGGGTTTTTCTCATTGCTTCATTTGGGGTGTCTTGGGGTAGGTGAATCAACACATTAAGCTTGTGTCTTTATGCATTCTATGTATTTGAAGATCTTAACAACCCCAGATCAATAGTAGCTTTATTAGTGTTGTTTAATTTGTTAAAGTTTGATTTTTGTTTTGTGATTTAGTATGTGATTTAAGAAGTTAGCTTTAATTCTTCATATCTGATATGGGTTTTTCTCATTGCTTCATTTGGGATGTCTTGGGGTAGGTGAATCAACACATTAAGCTTGTGTCTTTATGCATTTCTATGTATTTGAAGATCTTAACAACCCAGATCATTAGTAGCTTTATTAGTTTTGTTTCGTTTGTTAAAGTTTTGATTTTTATTTTGTGATGTAGTATTTGATTGAGGAAGTTAGCTTTAATTCTTGATTTCTGATATGGGTTTTTCTCATTGCTTCATTTGGGGTGTCTTGGGGTGGGTAAATTCACACATTAAGCTTGTGTCTTTATGCATTCTTTATGTATTTGAAGATCTTAACAACCCCAGATCATTAGCAGCTTTATTAGTTTTGTTTCATTTGTTAAAGTTTTGATTTTTACTTTGTGATGTAGTAGTATTTGATTGAAGAAGTTAGCTTTAATTCTTGATATCTGATATGGGTTTTTCTCATTGCTTCATTTGGGGGGTCTTGGGGTAGATGAATCAACACATTAAACTTGTGTCTTTACACATTCTCTATGTATTTGAAGATCTTAACAACCCAAGATCATTAGTAGCTTTCTTGGTGTTGTTTAATCTGTTAAAGTTCTGATTTTTATGTTGTGATTTAGTATGTGATTGAAGAAGTTGGCTTTAATTCTTAAATTCTGATATTGGTTTTTCTCGTTGCTTCGTTTGGGTGTCTTTGGTTGAGTAACTTAAAAAAAAAAAAATCTTCAAGATTTATGGTACCTGAGGTTCTGTGTTGTTGGATCACTTAGTTAGGATTCTTAAAGTTTGTTCTTTGTTTTTTCTCTTTTCGGTGTAGCTTTCTTTTTGTGTATTTTGCAAAAAATTTGGAACTTTTTCTTTTTATGTTTCATCCAGATCTGATCTAAGATGTTTTTGTTTCTTTAGTATACAATAGTTGTTTTTTTCTTGGTACTTTCTCGTATTGCTCTGTCATCAGATTCTGTTATTCCTTCCTGCAGTTTGGTAAAGCAATTTGGAAACAGTTTTTCACTTTTGCTTCTGTGGATTGGTTTTTATAAATTGTTTCTGTACCCTTTCAGTTAAGGTATCTGAATAGTCATTTCTCTGTTAATGGTTTGACAGAAAAAATAGTTGAATCTATTTCTAACCATTGATCTTTCTCACTCTTGGTGCATCTTTACAAGACTCCAAATAATCGAATTGTTCCCTTTCATTGAGCAACTTTTGCCAAATTGAAGTCAACTTGTTGTTTAAACTCGTGTCGTGACTGAGGGGAATACAGTAGGAATCATGATTTTTGGTTCTTTCTTTAGCTTAATCCTAGAACTAATAACCCATAGGGAAAGTGATAATGAGAGTGGATGCTGGCAGAAATGTCCTTCAAAAATGTGTTCTAATTATCTGTTCTCGTTGTTGCTATAAGCTATTGCTGCTTGTACCTTTCATGATTTCAGTTTCATTAATTTCCCATCCTCTGGTCATAGGTACACAACATGGCTACCCCGACAAGAATTGGTCTTGCTGGCCTTGCTGTTATGGGCCAAAATCTTGCTCTCAATATTGCTGAGAAAGGATTCCCTATATCTGTTTACAACCGAACCACTTCAAAAGTTGATGAGACTGTTGAACGAGCTAAAAATGAAGGAAATCTTCCTCTCTATGGCTTTCATGACCCAGAGTCATTTGTCCTCTCTATCCAAAAGCCTCGCGTCATAATAATTCTTGTCAAGGCTGGAGCACCAGTTGATCAGACCATCAAAACCCTATCTTCTTACATGGAGAAAGGAGACTGTATCATTGACGGTGGCAATGAATGGTATGAGAACACAGAGAGGAGAGAGAAAGAAATGTCTGAGTTAGGTCTTCGTTATCTTGGGATGGGAGTTTCAGGTGGTGAAGAGGGTGCTCGAAATGGACCGTCACTGATGCCTGGAGGCTCTTTTGAAGCCTACAAGTACATAGAAGATATCTTACTGAAGGTCGCTGCTCAAGTTCCTGATAGTGGACCTTGTGTTACATACATTGGTAAAGGTGGTTCTGGAAATTTTGTTAAGATGGTTCACAATGGAATTGAATATGGTGATATGCAGTTGATTGCAGAGGCTTATGACGTTCTGAAATCTGTTGGGAAGCTCTCTAATGATGAATTGCATCAAGCCTTCTCAGAATGGAACAACGGGGAGCTCCAGAGCTTCTTGATTGAAATTACAGCTGATATATTTGGAATCAAGGATGACAAAGCAGATGGACATTTGGTAGACAAGGTTTTAGACAAGACTGGAATGAAAGGTACTGGTAAATGGACTGTTCAGCAAGCTGCTGAACTGTCAATTGCTGCTCCTACAATAGCCTCGTCCCTAGATTCCAGATTCCTTAGTGGATTGAAGGATGAAAGGGTGCAAGCAGCCAAAGTTTTCAAATCTTGTGGGGTCAGCGACATCCTTGTTGAACAGTCTGTGAATAAGAAACAATTGATTGACGATGTCAGAAAAGCACTCTATGCTTCGAAAATATGTAGCTATGCTCAGGGAATGAATTTGATAAGGGCAAAGAGTGCTGAGAAGGGATGGGACTTGAAACTAGGGGAGCTTGCCAGGATTTGGAAAGGTGGTTGCATTATCCGTGCCATATTTTTGGATCGTATTAAGCAAGCTTATGACAGAAACGCAGATCTCGCTAACCTACTTGTGGATGAAGAGTTTGCAAAGGAGGTAGTTGAACGCCAGTCTGCCTGGCGAAGAGTGGTCTGCCTAGCTATAACCTCGGGTATTAGCACACCTGGCATGTCTTCAAGTCTTGCTTACTTTGACTCGTACAGGAGGGAAAGGCTTCCTGCAAATTTAGTCCAAGCTCAAAGGGATTACTTTGGTGCTCATACTTATGAGAGGACTGATATGCCTGGGTCATTTCATACTGAGTGGTTCAAGATTGCCAAACAGTCGAAGATCTGAGCTCTGCTGTTTACGTTCTTGTCATTGACCTAATTGAATAAAGTGCATGTTGTCACTGCTCGAAATTTTTATATGTTTGTTGTGGAGCCTATTTTGTACCTGTAGGCCTTGGCGGCTTTTCTCTCATATTATGTCTTCCAAGTTATTGGAACCTGTCGTACAATCAGAGAGAGTATTATTTCTTGTTTTAGATAAGCCTCTTAGATCTTCATCAGCCATTACTTTTGCTCTATGGTGATTTGCATTCTCATTTTCCTTGACCATTTAATACATTTATCTTCTTCGTTCACTACATATTGTCTGATTCATTTGAATGATCTGTGCTAGTATATACTGAATAAAAGTATTTGCTAGGATCAACCCTTGGTATGGAAGATCTGGTATTGACCTCTCGATATGGTGCCAAATGCCAAATGTTGAGTACTGGATGCAAGAAGAGTTCTGGATTTTTTTCTGATATTACATCAGATAACATGAACAGGGCAAGTTTCCCCATAATTTAGGGATGATTGGGAACCTACTATGAACTTTTGGACTGATCATTTTAATCTTTTTCTTTATCAAACAAAAAAGTTAAGTTGAGTTGCTTGCTAAGTGAGCAAGTTAGGGTGAGACGCTTTTATCAGTGTGTTTTCTGCAGTTTGAATCAAGCAAATGACTCGAATTCTCTTAACCTTTGTTGGCATGTCCAGTAAGCAATATAAACACCCTTTGCCTATTACTATCATCATGCCAAAGCCTAAAGTTGCTGCATTTTCTAATCAAGTCCATTGGAGGCCCCTATCAGTGTGTTTTCTGAGGTTTAAATCTTTCTAGGAACTAGAGTTCCCTTAACCTTTATCATCAAGTCAAACATTCGCAAGCTTAGACCTTCAAAAAATTAATTTCCTCTCGTATGTATGTTCTTGTCCATCAGTTCCTCTTTCCCATTGATTTTACTTAGACGAAAATGATGGCTATGTAGTGGTATTACAACTCTCTTTTGCCTCTAACTTTGTGGCAGATGTGGAAAATTCTCTCATGAGCAAATTTTCAGTAAGCAGCTGGCCTTACTGAAACTTGTTTGTCAATGCCTATGCATCTTTATTACTGTCATTGTCCAACAGTATCCATGGAGCTTATAGGTTTGTCGTTTTAATTTCCATTACTTTCTACACTGATCTTACTTTTAGACATTCATCTGTTTTGCTAGTTTCTTATATCTGATTGAGTCACTGTAAATTTGATTCTGTCTGAGTTAATTTGCTAACTAATGATATAGACAACTCATTTTTACACCTTCAAATTTTTGCAACATGAAACGTAGCTATCTTAACATCGTCTGTTTGTAGATGGTGCACGTAGCCTGAACTCAAGATGTTAGCAAACTAGTGACAGATGTTTGAATTGTCAATTCTGCATATCTTTTCGTCACATGGCTGGTTGGTTCATCAAAGGTTTTTGCTATATCGACTTGCTACTTCTTGCTTATAGCCTCATTAGAAAGTAAGAAAATGAGATGTCATTTTCACTCTGTTGTGTGAATCCTGAAAATGAGGTTTTGCCTCTATGAGTAAATGCAAGTTTTGAACGTGCACCCCAGGGTGTGGTCTAGCGGTCAATCAAGTAGGGGAGAACTTTGGAGATAGGCCCTGCAGAGACAACAAAGCTAGGTGATTTCCCATCTGCCTAAGTTTTGGTGGCTAGAGTTACTCGATACCTGTGCTGACGGGAGGTAATAGATACACGGAAGAATACTTGAGGTGCACGCAGACTAATTACATTCTTAAAGGACACTAAGCTTTTGAGGTTGCTTCCCTTTCGAACCATTTTGGACTTGAACTCACTCCTTCTCATGTACTCCATCACTTCCTTTTCTTTGATCCTTTTAGACATAATTTACTTTTCTTGCTACATTTACTTTACAGTTCTTCTTATGAGGTAAGTTCTCCTACCAATATGGTTGAAGCAGCTCGAAAACAAGCTTAGAATATCTAAAAACAAGAAACTCAAAAAAACTAACTCTTATTTGAACAAAAATAGAAGTGAAAGATTATAACAAGTTCCTCAATTTCCTGCCTCATAGATTGACTGATTAAAGAGATTTATCGATCGAGAAGAAAGAGATGAAAACTTGACATTTGAAGATATGTGAAAATTTACATCAGGAATGACAGACTCTTAAATCTTGACATTATAGGATATATAATGTATTACATTTGTTGTTCATGTGCTGAATAGGTTTACCTAATCTTATACAGGATCTCTAATAACAAAGGTGAAATATCAGAAATGGGAATCAAAGCAGAAGGATTTACAGTGATTGTGGCGTCTCGGTTTTGTCTCTTAACTCACATGTTTTCCCCTTGTTGTTGATCTGCAATAACCATAACCTTTGCCGCTCTTTGCTTTATGTCCTGAATCTTCTTTTGCTGCTTTTGTATTCTTATCAGACAATTTCTTCTTTGCCTGTTTTTGTTGCTGTAGTTGTTCCTTGCTTGAGAACTTCCTGATATCTTTTTCCACATGCTTTCCATAAATTTGCTCTATGTTTGTGCATAGTACTACTCCTTGATGACTTGGACCAGATGAAGCATCCGAAGTCATGGAATCATCGCTACCACCATCTTCAACATGATCATCACCCTTCATTGGAGTTCCTTCATCATCATCATCTCCTTGATTATACTCACGGTAAGGTGAACCGATATACATTGTCCAACCAGACTCATTGCTGTTGCATTCTTCTGTTCCTCCAGGGTGTTTAGGATACTCCATTACCCTCACTGAAAACTGAAAAACATTCAAAGAAAAAAAGAACTAAAAAGACTAACCTTTACTCATATCCTCCATGCATGTTCACTTGTTATACTTATCTGTCACACCTGATATATCATCAAATTTACTCAGTGTCTTCTTTCTCATAAATAGAGAAGCAAGTTCTGAAATGGCAGTACAAAGAAGAGTGCCCCACACCAGAAATAGCTAAGTAAGTCCCAATGTTCTTGATTAGATAGAAGAGGCCCTATCACAGTACTCTTTAGATATAAGAACTTTTAAATTCATGTGAGATATATGCACTGAATCCAACTGTCTTTTGGCTTCTTATATGAGGTCAAAAACACACTGGCGTATCACTTTTTTACGAGTTTCATATCTGATCTGTACTATTAGGTGTTTCTGTTTCCTTACCTAAACCATCACCAACTATATATCAAAAACACTTCGATGCTGACTAAACCAAGTGTTTGAATACAAACGCCAATTTCAAAACATGTTTTGATAAATAGTTGGTGATAGTTCAGGTAGGAATAAACTCGCAAACAAGTAATACTTCAGATATGTTTTTGACCGTTATTTCATCTTTTGCTATTTATATCATGATTTGCTATATACCATTCAAGAAAAGGGTGAACTTTTTCTCTTATTGTTTATTTCTTTCTTATCTTAATGAGCATTCCCCACTTTATATTCTTGTTTTTGGCTTATTATCTATTGAGATTAGACATAAAATGTCACTTTGCATGTTTTCTAGGTCTATATATAGTGTGGCTTATCTTTTTTTGATAGAATCTTGAAATATTTTTCCTCATTTTTTGGGCTCCATATGGTGTGGGGGTTGTGCTAATTCTTGGAAGTTATTTAAAATAATGGGACAACATTTTCTTAGCTGGGGATTTGATTCAACAGCTTGTTTTCTTCCATCATGTGTTATTTTTTTTTCATCACTTAAGAATTATGGAAATTAAGGCCTCATGTGCAAGAACATTGATGCTTTTAATATTTTTTGGATTGCAATCATATGCATGCATGTGTGTCATCATTTTTTATGTGGAAGTCATTTTTACACATCACCAAAGTTCAGTTCATAATTTTGACGTGAATTATTAGTTTTATCTCCGAATTATTGACAATCTTAAAAACGTTTTTTTACTTTTGATTAACTGAACTTAAATACGGTCCCGATCTTGCAACATGAGTGAAATATACTCCTAATTTCTCGTCAAGTTTAGGGGTGTTTTCAACGCTTTTCCTGGCTTTTTATTAAGAGTCGCATGCTCTTACAAGAGTTTAAAACCACTTGTTACGTCGTGTAGCAGGGAGTGTATCTAAGTTTATTTAGTCAAGTAGAGAGGTGTTTTTGAGTCTGTATCAATAGTTCGGGAATGAAACTAATAATTTGCGTCAAGTTCAGGAGTATTTTCAATATTCTTTTTTTTAAAAAAAATATTGGCTAATTAGGCACTCTCTAAAACAGCTCAAAAGACAGATAATGTGATATTTATAAAGCACTAATTAGTGATCTGGCAGTATAGTGTTCTAACTAAATTTGGTTGGCTTTTAGTTTCATTGGCAAAGGAAGAGTATATAACTAATATTAGAATCAAGTGTTCTAATCTTTAGTTAGTGTGACTTAGTAGTCAATAAGGTGAACTGAGAATCGTGAGGTTTCGAGTTCAAATTCCAGCGAAGATAAAATACTAGACTTCTTTTCATAGAGTTATCCGATATATACTTGTGTTGGTAGGACAAAGGACCATATATTATGTGGAACTAGTTGAGGTGCGTGTAAGCTGATTCATTAGCGAAAGAAGTATACAATTAATTAATATTAGAATAAAGTGTTTTCATAAGGCCTAGTGGCCAATGAAGCAAATTCTAGCAGAAGCAAAGATACGAAATGACTTCTTTCATAGAGTTATTCGGTACTTGTGTGTAGGTAGCTAGGATAGAGCATATATATCCTGTGAAATTAATTGAGATGTGCGTAAGCTGATTCAGGCACGTAATAAAAAAAGTTTATTGATTCTTTTTACAATTCTATTCCTCAATGTGACAGATGAGGTTCATGCATTTTAATCTGGCATTATATATTAGGTTTAATCATTCATTGATTAGTTGAATTATTCTAGATTTTATTGCACTAAATAGAAATATTCCCTATCAGAAGTGACCAACCAATAGAATGGCTATAGAAAGAGCAAAGAGCCATAGCCAGTCTGTTTCTTTAAGTATTTTTTTTTTTTTTGTTCATTTTTTGATATATTAGTGTTGGAATTGAACATGGTAAGATGAAATTAGAACATGGGGAAAGTTATATCTTCTTTTTATTATAATATAAAAATTTAAAATTCCCTTCTTTTTGGTTCTTAGGTGGTGGATGGGAGTGGATGGTTTCATGGTCATTTAGGTGTTTTTTTTCGGTGTTCGGTACTTATTTTAGTGTTTTGACTAATTCAGATTGACGATATGTAAGGTTCATTTAAGGGTAATTAAGTACGATCATACCTTTTTCATTTGGCATGAAAGGTTCATTTAAGAGCAAGTACGATCATATAAATTTTTTTCATTCTTGAAATTGAGATTAAAAATGGAAATAATTAAGGGTTTTAATAAATTATATCCATTTAAAAACTATGTGACAAAGCGAACTAAGTTTCTATATTTACTTGAAATAGTCAAATAGTGGTGGTTTTAAAAAAAATGTACATAATATAACGATAGTTTGTGATTTGTAGTGGATACATGCGGATACATTTATTATGTGTGTGGATATAGTTAGGTAGATATATTGTATATGTGTGGATATACTTATTAAATACGGCAAAGGGCCAAATAAACCCCTCTATTATAGGAAATAGTTTAAATATACCCCTAGTTATATTTTCGGGCTAAATATACCTCTCCCGTTAAATTTTTGGGTTAAATATACCCTTATGACTAACAGAGGACACGTGGATGGCTGAGATTAAATGAACTATTCAATTTAAAATAAATCATATTCGGATATAACCCATCCCGCCCCGCCGCGATAACTTATCCCGCCTCTTGTGCTGCCACATATGGATGGAATTACTGCTAGTAGGTTGCCATTTTCTGGCCAAACTCTTGCTACATTTTTTACCATTTGTTAATATATTTTGAGGTGAAATATTGCTGCGTTAGTTAGTTAGCAGGTTCGACTGAGTAATCCTCTCCACTGGCCTCAGGGTTCCCTTGATACTCCTCATCTGTTTCGGAGTTTTTTGAGACCTTGTCTTGCCAAGAGAAGTCTGGTACGATATGCAATACCATAATTTTGGAGTGTTGTACTTGTTTTTTGTCCAGATTAGTTAGCTTGTTATTTATATTTCATTTTAGGAGTGGTATACTGCTGCGTTGCTGCTATATTATTAAGTTCAGATTTTTGGGCTAATATGTGGCTTCATGTTGATGAAAATAGTTGACGCACCTTAGCTATTAAACAAATGTTGCCAACACAACTATATCGTGTGCAAGTATTACAACAAAGAACTATATGAAAACAAAGTTGTTGAATTTTTGTCTTTCGAATTTGTGGCCGATAAACTTTTAAAGTTTGTGATTGAAAGTTGTTGTAAATCAATCGAGTACTGAAAATTATTTAGGTTATTGTTTCTTTGAGCTGGGATCTTCTCTTGTCTACTACGATTAGGTTGAATTCAATTTTTGGGTTCTTTGAATTCAAAAATAGAGATTAAGAAAAATTGAAGTTCTTCAATAATTTTTTTTCTGACTCATCAATTAAGTAACTGAGATTTTTGAAGTATTATGTGTGTTTGGATGTTGAGAATGATCAAAACTGATTTGAAGAAAACAACTTTGATATTTACTCCATTGTTGAAATTTGAAGTTTTATTGGGGTTGGGCTATAGGTTTTTCTTGTTGTTGGTAGGGACAAAAATTATTTGGGTTTTTCTAATTAATCTCAACCCTTCATGTAATTACCTATTTTGGATATTAATCGAATAAAAATGATCTGGGTTTTTAAAATTGTTGGGACCCACATATTTAACGGATAAAGGGTATATTTGGCACAAAGTATAACGGAAGGAATATATTTGACCCAAAAATATAATGAAGGGTATATATAAACTATTTTCTATAGTACAGGGGTATATTTGACCCTTTTCCGTATTAAATATGCAGATACAATGTATTTCGTTACACCGATATTGTATACGTGTTGATATAGTTATGTGCATTTCATTATTATTATGTGCACAAATATAATTATTTTGCTATGTTTTGAAGCTAAAATAAATGATCCCTTAGAATTTTCCTTCATGTCAACTCCTATTAAAAGGACCTACATTGATTTGAAGATAAATTATATTTGAGATTTATTATTTTGGTATTAATAAAAATAATATCACTGCATAATTTATAATTAAGAAGAAAGAGTTTGTTTTGTTTATAAAAATATCATTTATTTTATTCAATAGAAAAGGATTTGAGAAACCTCATTCATATTTTTATTATTTTATCCCTGAATAATTAATCTTGTAATATTATTTCGTAATCTGACATAGATAATTTATTCCAAATCAATTACTAATTCTTATATAACTTATTTCAGAATTAATAATAAAACCAAGTGTAAAGCAATACTAATTTTATATATATATATATATATATATATTTTTATTTTATTTTATTTTTATTTTTAAAAATAAAAAATAAAAAAAAAATTGTTATAACATTATACTTTTATAATGATAATCTTCTCTAAAATAATTTAAGTTTATAATTAACTCATTATTTTGATTTGATTGAAGGATATATGGGGTATAAGCTTAAACATGACATGTTATTTCAGGACCTAATAGCTCCAATTATTAAATCTGTTTTCTTACATTGGACTAGTCTAATTTGCTTGTTCCATCAAAGGCTGTCAATCAAGAAATTGGATATTTTTAGAAAAAAATTAGTAGTCCATAAGTTTAATTTATTTTATGGTGAAACAATAATTCTACTCCTAAATATATAAATCAATTATATAGCCAAATTAATTACTAATATACTATTAATCATAGTTGTCCATGTTAATCTCAACATGTAGTGTTGCTATTTAATTTATAAGACTTAAAACCTAATTGTACAAATGGATTAATTTATAATTGTTTTTGGTCCACACATCTTTATATAATCATGCAACTGTTGCTACTATGATAAATAACAAATATCTTGTTATAGTATATCCATGCATTAAATATTTTGTAATTATTTTTTCAAATGATGATTAGTTATCTCAACATGCATATAGTGTTGCTATTTAATTTGCAAGCCTAATACCTAATTATATAACTAATTATACAGCCATCCATGCAAATATCGCTCCTATGTAGGCGTGTTTCACGTATCTACCTTATATTATTCAAGCGTCAAATATTCATAATAATAAATTCTTCAAATTACTTGTAGTATCACTAATTTAAAAGTATGAAAACCTAATTATACAAACTAAATAAAGATTGTTTTTTATTTTTTCACGCGTCTTTATAATTGTGTAATATCTAAATCATGATTGCTTTTGTTCTCCACACGTCTTTATAATCATACAATTATCGCTCTTATATATATATATATATATAAACACCAAATAATCCTAATAAATTCTTCAAATTAATTGTTAATAATCTCAACACGTCGTATTACTTGAAAATCTAAAACCTAATTATACACAAACTAATTGATGATCACTTGCTTGAATAAACCTCCATTAATTTATATCATCTCTGATGATTAAGTAGTGAAGTTTCTAAATCTTATGATTTGTTAGTGATTTTCATACAATAAATTTCTGCAACATCCAAATTATTTTTGAACTATATCAATCTTTTATTTTAACGAATAACGTGAACCAATTAGTCAGACTCTAACGGAATTCATTTCCTCAAGACCCCTTTTTTTTGTTAAACATTGGGAAGTCCACTATTTAACTTGGGAAAGTCCAAATAAGCATGGGCCAAGTTTTGAAGGCCCAAATGGTAAAGAAGATCTGCTAGACAACAGCTTTGGGCCCAAATTACTAGCCCAATTAATTTTTATTTAAAGCTTGCACCACTTCGATATTCTGGTCGCGAGCAATCTGTTTTGACACAATCATTTAATTTATACTCGCTTTTAAAAATATTTACTCATATAGCACGTAAAACATGCGGTATTTGAGAAAAAAAATGACTTTTCTAATGAAAGCAAGTTTCATAAATAACATCCCAAGTTCATTATCTTTTCACACGTATTTGATGCCTCCACCCCCACTCTTGAACCCCACTTTGATTCTCACGTCACCCCATTCCACTCACATTGTTTTTTACTAGATTATATATAAATATTTTTGAGAATAATTTTTTTTTTACTTATATACCAATAAGCATTCACTAGAATAAAAATAATTTTTAACAGCAAAAAATATACATATTAACAAAGAACGGTTAAAACATACCATACATTTTTTGGTTAGTTGCATAGTCGTGGGAAGCCACTATAACTATAAGATCATTTTTTTTAAGCACTTATATACCATGATTGCTTAATAATCCTTGATAGCCTTTTATATAACTTTCATATTAATTACAAAATCATCATTATAAAAGAAATAATACTAATACTTATTAAGAAAAAAAAGAAAATACCCAAATTAATAAAAACTTAGAAGAAGCACCATTATTTCATATGGTTTCATATTTCTCATCCAATCTCATACAATGTTCGTTAAATATTTGACGAAGATCGATCCTAACGACTCACTTTGATAAAACAACCCAAAAATATATTTAAGGAATACTTTGAATCTATCCCCAAACATAAGACACCATTTTTGTTATGTTCTTACTAGATTTTGTGACTGCGACATACTTTTATTCTATACATATTTTCTTCTACTACTATTATATAAGTCGTCGCAACATACTCAATTGCTCCTTTGAACCATGTGGAATATTGCATGTTACACGACTCATTAACTTTGAAAGAAGTGATTTTTGTTGGATCGATGGAATCAATCGTACCTACATGTGGACCTAATTAAAGCTATAAAAAGTCTTTGCTATAAATAAATATATAGAAAATATAATATAGTTTAGAAATTCATTATTTTAAGAAAAATAAAATCTGTCATGGACCCACCTAATTCACCACTTGATCCAATATTTTTATTTCGAGTTAAACGAAGCTTCCCAAAGTCGCTGTTGTAAAGAATTGATTTTTTTTCTCAAAGAGTTCAAAAGGATTCATAGATTTAACGTAATTTATTGGTAAAGATTGAATCTTTTTGGGATTCTGAGGAAATGGGTTTGCTTAAAGGGACTTTTCTTGATTGGGAACATGAATCTTACCCATCATATGAAGATTTCGCTGTTCTTCCATTGTTTGCTGTCTTCTTTCCTACTGTCAGATTTTTGCTTGATAGATTTGTTTTTGAGGTAATTTTCTGTTAAATTTCTTTTTTGGGTATGTTTAATTTGTTCTAAGTGATTCAGTCTTGAAATTTCTGATTTTTTGTGGATTTTTTTGGTTGTTTGTAGATGGGGTTTGGCTTATTTTGCTGATTATGGTGTGGATGAATTTGAATGTTAGTTGTATGATCTATATTTTAGTTAACTGGTCTTGTGAGTGTGGTGATTGTTGTAGCTATTCGTTTGAACTGTTAGTTTTAGAAGCAAAACTGATGATATTCATGAGGAATAAGTGTTTTGATTGGTTGAAGATATAGGTCAATCTGTTATGATAGTTGGGTCTAGCTCAACCCTAAAACTAGCTCAAGAGGTGAGGAGAGAGTAGAAACCATCCATCCCATGATTGACCTTGTGGGACTTGGTTGAACATCTGGAGCATGAACAATTTTAATACGGGAGCTCAACATTGTGAATGAGAATTGGGATGTGTGCTGCTCTTATACCATGTGATGAAACTTGGGCCTTATTCAACGCTAAAAGTTAGCTCAAGACGCGAGGAATGCCCAAGTCATATAGAGACTACCCATCCCATAATTGAACGATGTGGAACTTCTTTAACACGATCAATCTTGAAGTAGGAGAAGAACTCACATTCGTAGGTTAATGTTTGCTTAACTGTAGAGTACGTGAGTATACTTTAGTTTCTGTTTTTTGAGGAGATTGAGAAAATGGGTGTGCTTCAAGGAATTTTCTGATAGGGAAAATGAATCTCACATCATTCAAAGATTTTGCCGTTCTTCCATTGTCCGCCCTCTTGTTTCCCACCGTCAGATTTTTGCTTGAAAGATTTGTTTTTGAGATATTTTCAGCTTTGAATTCTGTTCACTTTTTGGCATCTCTTGTTCAATTGGTCAGGAGTGATTCAGTCTTGAAACTTCTGGAAATTTGGGATATTTGTGCATTTTTTCGTTGTTTTTTTATGGTGTTTTGTTAGTTTTTTCTGATTCTGGTGTGGATGAATCTGAGTGACAGTTCTAGGAATCTATGGTAGTCATTGACCTTTTGAGTGAGGTAACTTTTTTTAGCCATTCCTTTTAACTGCTAGTTCTAAAGTCCTCCTACCCAGGGAAATTGTATGTAAGAAATTCAAGCTGATGATATTTCACGAGGATAAGTATTTGGATTGGTTGAAGGTTCTGAAAGCGCATTATATTGGTTAATCAATCTTGAAGTAGGAGAAGAACTCACATTGCTGGGTTAATGTTTGTTTATGTGTAGAGAAGGGGAGTATACTTTGGTTTCTGTTGATGCAAAGTTGTTGAGATGCTTGTTGTGATATTATCAGATTCATGAAGAGTATACACTCTGTAGAGCTTTACATGCTTAATTTCTTGGTAAACTATGTGCAGTAGAGGGAAAACTGTAACTGTGATCGAAATGATTCCGTTTCCCTGTTCCTTTCTAAAAAAAAATAATTCTGATCTAGCAATAAAGCAATTGGCACATACATTCATCACTTAAACAGTGCCATACTTGGACAAAATTTAGCTAAAGGGATGTTAAGATATTAATGCGGTTAAGAAGAAAGTATTAAAGCAAATTATAGATATTGAATATACAATTCACGTACACTAACAACAACAATTACAACTAAACCTCAATTGCTAGCAAGTTGGGGTCTTCTATATGAATTTTTATGGACCATGTTGCTCCTTTTAAGCTCATCTCAGTCCGATATTATACATAATTAAAATACAGAATAAAATTAAAATAGAAAAGATACAATATCTGTAGGAAACAGAAAAGGATTAAAGTGGTTTGCACATAATAAAAAGCTTTTCTGATTCACTAATTGAAAGAGCTATGCTTAAAAGAAGAGGCAGGCTGACATGAAAAATAAAAAGTTGAGGCACGAAGCAGTTGATAAAAATGAGGCAAATTTTCTCTAAAGAGACGTGAACAGTAGTGTTGTTAGAGTTATCAAGTTGAGGCAAACTTAATTATGTAAGGGAAGTCTTATCAAGTTTAAGGCGAACATAATTATGTAAGGATCTGGGTCTTGCTTTGTCCTTTTCTAGTTTCCCTCCTTTCAAGTTTCTAGTCTTCGATGGAACTTCTTTTCTTAAAAATCAAATGTAATGCTGCTCTTAGAACATGTAGAATTTTAAAAAAAAATTCTAGTTTCTACATGAATTGTTCTTCTTAATGATCTCTCTTTCAACATGGAGTCTATGTACATATTGCAGAAAGTGGCCAGAAGGTTAATATTTGGAAAAGGACAAGAAGTGATAGAAAATGAGACTGATGACCGGAGGAGAAGAATACGAAAATTCAAAGAATCAGCATGGAAATGTATATATTTTCTCTCTGCAGAAGTTTTTGCACTTTTGGTGACATACAATGAGCCTTGGTTTACAAATACCAGATACTTTTGGGTAGGGCCTGGTGATCAGGTCTGGCCTGACCAGATGTACAAGTAAGACCTGTTTTATTTTAGTTCCTACTTGGTGTCCTTTGTGTGTAGCTCTTCTGCGTTGCATTACAGAGGGTAGGGGATGAGGATGGACGGTGACTGGTAATGTATTGAGACATAATTGGTAAAGTTCGCAAGCAAGAATAACTGTTTTTTTGTGATTCTTGCAGACAGAAGATACTGGCTTATGGCCTCTTTTTCCATAAATCATAACATTTTCAAAATCTAGATCTGATGATTTTTAATTAAGCTTACATAGTTTTGATTCATAGTCTCTGCATATTTGAGTGACTGTCTTATGTAAATTTAGGTCCAAACTGAAGGGACTTTATATGTATACCGGTGGGTTCTATACATATTCAATATTTGCGCTAATATTTTGGGAGACAAGGCGCTCTGACTTTGGAGTTTCAATGAGTCATCATGTTGCCACTGCGATTCTTATCGTCTTATCCTATAATATCAGGTGTGTTTTTTGTTGAGGTGAGCTTATAGTTTTAAATAAAGGTCATTTTATTTGCTGAGATTTTGCTGGTATATAAGTCCATATTTAGCAAAGGGACAACTTGAGGGTATTCAATTTCTTGAAGCCAGACATGATTGGAGCGGGGGCCTTGTCTGTGTTATTAGTTTAAAATTCTTATTGGAAGCGGATGCATGTAAAAAACAATTCAGCTACTAGAAATTATCCTTCATTTTGTGTAGTGAAGGTATTCTTCTGCTGACAAGGTTGATACTCTTTTGGACAACTCTCTCAATCATGCAAAATTGAATTTTAATTGCATTGTTTCATGTTCAAAAACTTCCTTTTCAGAAGACTTTTATGGTAGAAAAGATTCATGAGATTTTCTAGGACCCTGAGGGATGTGTTACTCTGAAAAATTGAGTTTAATGATGTCATCAATATGTAAAGCTATGAATCGTGCTATCATAAAGGTAAGATATGGGCATGTAACATTATTGGATTTCTGTTTTCATTCTTTTGCAGGTTTGCACGTGTCGGTTCAGTAGTTTTAGCCATTCATGATGCCAGTGATATATTCCTCGAAATCGGAAAGATGTCCAAATACAGTGGTGCTGAAGCTCTTGCTAGCTTTTCGTTTATTCTTTTTGTTTTATCCTGGATTATACTTCGCCTCATATACTACCCATTCTGGGTTCTTTGGAGTACAAGGTGAGTCATAGGTGCTTTAACTTTTCCTATTTACGAAAAAGGTAGTTTCCTGTTTCTTAGTACAACTTTCTTTTTCTTGATTTATCCTTCTTAAATAAATATAGAAGCACCACCTTATCTGGTTTACTTTGCTGTAAGTTACAATTTGTTATGGTTTGTTGATGATGAAGTTCAAACTAACATAATTCTTCAGGCTTTAAATCAACTTTCCCTGCATTGCCTTGATCCAAAAAAATAACTTGATAAAAAATCAGCTCTCCCTGCATTGTTTTGTGCCATATCCTAGACACACTGGTTCCGGGAACTAATTATGCTGTGTGTTAATGCTCAGTTCTTAATTCAGGGGATTCAATATAGTCAACTAGCTCAGTATTGAGGAGTTGCTGATTGATTGATATTAACGTTCAGTTCTCTTTTGAAAACTTCATGTGTTTTTGCAGAAATATGAACTTACTAGTTAATGCTACCCTTTTTGTGAGAAATAGTTGTGTATGTGATTTATGTGAAAGTTCTTTTATTTTTCTGTAAATGCAGTTATGAAGTTCTCCAAACCCTGGATAGGGAGAAGCACAAAGTGGATGGACCAATCTATTACTATATCTTCAATTCTCTTCTATTTTGCTTGCTGGTTCTTCATATATATTGGTGGGTGTTGATGTACCGGATGCTTGTTAAACAAATCCAAGCGAGGGGCCAATTGAGTGACGACGTGCGTTCTGGTAAGTTAAAGAGCCACATGCTTATCTTGAACATCTTGATGTAAATTTTTCACTGCAAATCATTGTTAAAGTGTCCACATAAGCACCCCAAAAAAAAAACTATTTCTCATGCTCCTTCCTCTTGAACTTCCAACCTACCAGCACATCTCTGACAGTTCCTGTCATCATCTATGAACACCGAACAATTTCCACACACACCGTAGTTTGTATGCATCTGACAATGGTCTGCAGACGTTTGATTTCCTCTCCTACTTTTTTGCACATAAAACACCATATGATCTGAACTCTCATTCTTTTCGGCATGGTTTCTGCATAAACTGGCTTCCAATGTTGTTAATCACAATAAAAAAAATACTTGTCCCAATGCCCTAGGCACCCATTAGATGTGTGAGGAAACTCCTATGTTCTCTCATCTTAGAACTCGTTATAGGCAGATTTCACCGTTAAAATGCTGTCCTTTGATCCTTCCTTTTTGCGCTGTTTGTGACTGACTGAGGGATAAGGAATCTTTGAAGTTTTGGCTTGGACCATGACTCCTTAACTCTTGATGAAGCGAGTTTAGCATCTGTAACTAAGAGGAAGGGAATCCATTACTCTAGACGATGTCTGACATCCCAATTCATTCCTGCAGAAATCTAATTGTATTAAAATCCTCCTCTGTAACCTTACCAATTTCAAAAAAAAAAAAAATCCTCCTCTGTAACCTATCTTATCTCCATTCTGACATGAGCCCAGATGATTTCCGAAACTCTAAATAGACCCCTTCCTGCTGACCCATAGACTCCCATAAACGCCAGGCAATTGTGCTACCCACACTCTTAGAAACTATGACAATGGTGATATTTCCTTTTCTTATATCCCTGAATTTGTTTCCAGTACGTTTCTTCATAAAGTTAATTAAATTTTACACAATGTTACAAAGGGATCTCTACTATGTTGGCTTGCTTCATCTTGGGAGGATAAATTATTTATTACTTTTTAGAACACAATTCAAATAGGATTACTTGGTTTTTGTGCATAGTTTCTAGTCTATACGTCTATAGTGCATCTATATATATTACTTTTGTTTTAAATAATGTTTACGGGACTGTAAACAACTATTAGGATTAAAAACATGGAGTTAGATGAATTGGACTTTAAATACTGCTTCCACAAGCTCTGACTGGATGTGGGATTGTAGAATACATGTTTGGGTACTTCCATATCTGCAAAGTATAGAAGTACCCTGAGAGATGTTTAGTCTAGGCTCTGTATTTACCAATCGTCACTGACTTATTTTGCTGCTATTATTCACTCTCTATGGGAGCAAACTGTTTTTTACTATATTGCAATTGTGGTCCTTGATTCTGTTCTACCTCATGCAGATTCTGAAGATGAACATGAAGATTGACCGTGTCTGAACACTTCTACTGCTGCTATGTTCATGTGAAGGTAGTTGATCAATCTTAATTGATTTGGATGCTAAATAGGGAAAAAAAAAGATAAACAAAGGATCACAATAATCAGTTTTGGTGAATCATGTGGTACATGTAAATGCGCAATTCTAATCTGTCAAAGAGGCACATGTGAATATTTATGTTAACGCTATGAAGATCTTGAGGGCATTCCTGCTTTATCTAAACTCAGAATTGCCATCCCTTTCGTTTTAATTGCAAAAAAATGATCATCCATTGCTGTGAAGTTCTACATGTTTGCTTAGTTCTTTGTGAAATAACTCATTGTTGTTATTTTCTTGGCCATTTTCACTTGAGCGCAGGTGACGAGGGAAAATATCTTGACTTGTTATTTATGTTTGTCGTGCTTTTCTTTTGCAGAAAGGAAACAACCAAACGCTCTTATGAACTGAAGCTATATGCTATTAAGTTGATGCTTTAGCTCATCAAAACTTGTGATTAGTTGAGGTAGGTTGAAGGAACTTCATTAATAGAGAAGGAGGCCATTTGATCATTTGTAGTTAATTTAACTCACCCTTTTCTGGTCATTGACACTGCCATAGGAACATTAACATCCTATTTCCTCTTTCTTTTCTGTAATTTTTTGGCACCAACAATGTGCATTATGACTTTGATTTGTAAAATATTAGACTTGAAACCGTTTCGTGCCCAAAGGGAGTTGATGTAAACTTATTCATGAAACTTCTGCAGTAGTTTCTAGTTGCACTTTAAAATCACATTTCATTCTTGCATGGTTTCAAGTTTCAACAGTGACTGCATTTTCCCTTGCCAAAATTGCTTTGGAGTTTGGAGTTTGGAGTTTGGAGTTTGGAATGCTTTCCCTTTCCTTATTTGAGTCGAGGGTCTCTGGAAACAGTCTCTCTACCTTCATAAAGTAGTGGTAAGATCTCGTTCGTGGGATTATATTGGATTTGTTATTGTTGTCAGATTCCATCTACAGTTCAAGTGAAAGATAATGGACAAGTTGTGGGGATGATTGATTAGTGTGGTCATCCTCACATTTGAGCTAACTTCAAAACTTGGAAGCTCACTTACCCTCCCTTCAGTTGACTCGAACATTCAACCTATCGATTAATAATGGGAGGCACTCTAACGCATAAAAAGAAGCATTTTTTTTTTTGCAACAAATCACCCTAACCTACCTAATTCATAATAAGTCTCAACTTACTAACGATCGATTTGATGTGATCTTGACGCATGACATTTTGTAAACTATGTTGTAATACTTGCCCAATTTGAAATTAAATATGTTTTAAACATAATGAACAAGTAAAAATAAACGAGAAAATCCAAAGTTACTCTCTTTTTCTTATCTAATTTGTGTTCTCCTTATACAATTATTTCCAACTTTTAGAAAAGCATGAAAATAAAAGTGAAAATGACATATTCCTATTAAATTTTTTTTTTTTTTATTACAAAAAGTATAAAGTAAAAATAAAAATAAAATTATATCTCACACAATAGTGAATGTTCTGCAAACAACATTTTCTTCAGTCGAGTTGATATCAGTGTGTCCCTTCTCGTCGGAGCTGTAAACTCATCTCCATTTTTTCCGGCGGAATCGATTTGTAAGTTCCTTATTTCCCTCTTCTCTGCCCTAATCGCTTTTTCTAATTGAATTGGGTCTCTAATTTGCAATTCTCATTGTATAAAAAAAGCCTCAATTTTTCAAATTTGTATCGATAATTTTTTCTTTTTCTACAAGGTTATAAATGTTTGCTTGATATCCATGTGATTTTCTGGAAAAAGGGGTAACAGAAATAGAATCTTTCTTTACATTTTGGGATTTTTTTTTTTTCCTGGCGCAGTGAGATCCTAGATTCAGAGGTTAGTGGGTTTCGGAATGATCTAATTATAATTACACTTTTTTTTTTTTTGCATATTTATACGAAGTGTAAGCTGAAAGCACTAGTTCCACCTCTTGACTTGGGGAGAAAGTAAAAAAAATAATAAAAAACTATCATTTGTTGAATGAGAAAGGAGACATTCTGAGAAAGCTTTATGTGAATGGTACTTGTAAATAAGCTTAATGTAGCTGCTTAGAATGTTTATTTGAACATAATTTCTTTGAGACTTATTCTCAAATGGGTGTTTGGTTTGGATGATGATGACCCATTCTTTAGGTTATGTAGTAGTTGTTGTGAATGAATGAATTATCTTTGTTTCCTTGTCAAGAAAGTGCAAGTATTGCGTTTATGCAAACCAGTAATTTCAACTTCTAGCGTTTGAATCAGTTAGCTATGAGACAATAGGAGTTGCTCGGATGGTAAGCACCCTCCACTTCCAATGCTAAGGTTGTGGGTTCGAGTCATCAAGAGAGAAAAAAGGTGGGAACTCCTAGGGAGGGGTAAAAAGAAAGAAAGAAAATCAGTTAGGTGTGCTTGTCCTCAAACTCTAATCACTCCCTTGACATTGGCCTTAATGTTACTATGTGAATTTGATGGTAGTTGATATCTGTAACAATTAAGAATCCTTTTGTATTCCAAGAATACTAGTTATAAGAGAACCCTTATGAATATTACGAAGTAAAGGAGTACTGCACAAATAACAGAAGCAGTTTTGTTTCTCAAAGAAGTAACAGAAGCATTTCTACATTTTCATTTTCTGAAAAGAATAGCAGAAGTTTCCAGTTAAAGATTTCACCCTTACCTTTTCTCTGCTACTAAATAACAAGATGTTTCACACTTTATTGGTCTGACCCTGTTGATTTCTGGGATTCCTCTCTATTGGCTGATTAAAAACGCATTCTTCTCAAAAAAGAAAAAAACTTGGAGAGTTTGTTTTGGTTGTATTAGCTAATGACAACTTTTGGTAATTAAAACATACTATGGATAACATCTCATTTATAGGGCTTCAAAGGAATCTGAGTCTGGGGCTAGCTTTGATGCTTTTTTATTGTATTCAGTAAACTATTCCAGTCAGTGACCATTTCAATGGTGTCTTTTGTAGAGAACTGGAGTGTCTATTCCAGTAGGTTCCCTACTTTTTGCTGTACTTCTTGAATTCGATATTTAATACCACATCTTTTACATATTCAATAACTTTCTTATTCTAACCTGTGACCAATTTGCACCAAATCTGGAAGGTCTCTTGCTTTCCTTTTTCCAATTTTTTTTTCTGCATCTTCTGAATGTTGAAGAATGAATATAAAATTCTGGTTCAAGCTCATAAAAGTTGAGGTTAGTGCTTGAGGAATCTGGAATTAGCTCACGTTAAACTTCTTGATCATATTCTTGGGTTAAGTTGAGCTTGAAAATGAGCTTAAACTCAATTGTTTCTCGGTAAAATAGGGGAAGCTGACCCTTTGGGGTGGCCCAGTGGTTTGGGCTTGGGACTTCCATGTTGGAGGTCTAAGTTCGAAACCCCTTGCCAGCGAAAGCAAGGGATTTGCCTTCTGGGTCGAGCTCGTCGCACCGGGCTTGCCTAGTGCGGGTTACCTCTCCTATGTGGTTTGCGAGCTATTGCATAGGAGCGGGGGTTTTACCCTCTGCGGGTTTCCCTTGTCATAAAAAAAAATAAAAAAAATAGGGGAAGCTGCCAAAACATCTATCATTTCTTTGCTCGCATTGATTGCATTCTTCATGCATATTCCTGTCAAGTTTACACTTGCCATGGAGCTGCTTCTCTCTCTCTCTCTCTTTTTAAAAAAAAATATCATGCTGATTCATCTTTTGGTCTCAAAACTGTTTATTTCTTCTTCTTTTTCTATTTTACTTTTATAATTACTACTCCCTCTGTCCCATTTTATATGACACACTTTGACTTGGCATAGTGTTCAAGAAAAAAAATGACCTTTGAAACTTGTGGTCTAAAACAATCCTTAGATATATGTGTGGTTGTAAATCATTTAAAAGAGAAATTTTAAAGTTAATTTGTTTCTAGTTATAGTAAGGTGACATTCTTTTTGGGATGGACTCAAAAAGAAAGGATGCCAGATAAAATGGAACGGTGGGAGTATTATTTTATGTATCTTTTCTCTATGTTCTCACTTGTTGATTCTTTTTTGAGAAAGGTGTTTCTTTTTTCTTTCAGGAGCACTTTAGAATCATATGCTAGCAAAGGGTACTTGATTTTCTTAACACATTCTTCAAAATTGTTAGGACTTCATGTTGCCAATCGATCTGTTGGGACCCCTCTTGATATTAGGAAGTTGATTGCCACTATTCCTTTTTTATATAAGATGAAAAAATATTCGTAGAGTTTTTCTTCTTGAGTTACATGATCCAGTAGTTATTGTATTCATTAAGCTACTCCCCAGACTAAACCAGTGTTTTTAACAGCCATCGCGTCATCGCTTAAAGTGATGTGGGTGATGCCCTGTGCTTTAGAGAAGTTTGTGCTTCAAAAAATGGTGCACAAACTGATTCCAACGAGTTCTCTTTTTGGAATCTCAACTTTGAGTAGCTGGATTAACATCGACGTGATTATATATTTGATGCTTAAATTAATTGTGTGAATTGCAACTTAATTTTAATTGTACAAAATTCATATTTGTTTGATCATTTCTAATTTTTTTGTAAATTGTGTGCTTTGCTTTAAAGAAGTGTGACCTTCACTTCTCTCTTTTCGCTTCAAGCCCCATGGATTTAATCGCTTTTGAAAGCACTGGATTAGACCATGTGGACCAGCTACCATCCTTTCTGTAAATACAATGATTGCACGTAGTAGTAAGTTGAATAGGGGCATCTTTGTACTTGAAGTGAATCTCTACACCCTGTTCAGTAACCAGGTCTTGATTTCTTTTCCTTCATTTTATCTTTTCTCAAGTTCATATTTTCAATGATGTCGGCGAACGAGATACTAAAGATAGCTAGATACTCTAGGCAGCTCATTTGGAGAGATGTCATTGATCACCTCAAAATTTTGAGATCAACCTGAGTTAGAAGCTACATGATTAGCATTGATTTGATTGTCTTACCAATTTGGTGATCTCCAATTGTTATTGACTTATTGTATTATGGTCTCTATTGTCCGTGCTTTGGTGTTGCAAGCTTTTACATTGACTTATGTCGTAGAACTTTGTGGCAATTACTCTCTAGCTTTATCTGTTCCTACTGGAAGAACCTTGGCTTGATAGTTGAACTTGCTTTATTTGTTGATCTCCAAATTTTGTCTAAAAGGCAATGTTCTTAAGCTCTTTGGCGTGGCGATGTGCTTTGGCAATTGAATTGATTTATAGCCTATCAGTCATAGGAAATGTGTCCATATGTTGCAACGTGTAGAGTGATAGATATTTTGTTGAATATTTTGCAGGTGATAGGTTGACCAAACAGATATGGAAGACATACTAACAGAAATCCCTCCACCTTCAAGGTTCTTTTTGGAAGATCTGAACAACTTTTGTCCTCCATCCCCTCCTCTTCCCTCTCCATTCCTGTTGTTTTCAACTCCTAACCGGGAGAAGTTTTCTCGCCCTTCTCTCCTCATCATTGCCATATCTTCTCCGTCACTACAAGTTTTTCATCATGTGTCTTCCAAAACCCTTGTTGGAACTGTTATCCTTCCTGAGATCCCATTCTCTGGCAATTCAGTTGAACCCTCTCTTAAAGACAAATCATGCAATATATATGCCCTGAATGAAGATGATAACTTGATTATGATTGTGTCTGTTCAATATCCAGTTACTGCAGAGAGATCTCATGCAGTCGCAAAGCTACTGATTGGAGAACAGGTTATCCCGGAAAAGGTCTTAATTTTGGATTCCATCCGAAGTTCTAATTTTAGAGGAAGACTTTCACCCGATGAAGCATTTGCATTTAAGCTGGAATCATCTGCAGAGAGAAAAGCAAAAGCTGATGGCCATCAAGATTCACCACTGGTAAAATGCGCAGACTATCTTCCATCAGGAAGTGTTGTAGATGGCTTGGCAGCAGCTTTATTAAGCCGATGTCAGTTAAAGAAGATAAGGGGAACTCTGTGTGTTTCATGGCCTGAAGTCAGTGTTTCAGTTATATCACTTGTTAAGTCTCTACTGCTCAAGGATGTCCTCTCCCGCGTGAAGCATATTGACATGAAGAAGCTCGAGGAGGAATTTCTAAAATTAAGCCGGAGTAAGGATTTCCTTCTTGAATCTGAACTCTATACATGATATCTCTGGTTTGAATCAAATGGCCCTTCTTCTGATCCCAGTAACGCGTAGATCGTCCAATGTAGTTCGAATAGAACAATATTTTCATCATCTCCTGGATTTTACCAGCTTGACATGGTTTACCATGCCATATCAATTTTATGTTTTACAGCTACTTAGAGTGATTTTATAGGTGTTTATGGACTTACATGGTCAGTGTATGAAACACTATAAATTTAGCTACTTTGAGACAATCTTTTTATTTTTACAAACATTTTGTTTTGGCCAAATAAGCCTTAGTTGTGCATTGTGACCATCACTCATATCACGCTAAAATTTTATCAAGAGAACGGTAAATACTTATTTCCATCGGATATTTATATCAAATTATATAAACTTAATACTGCCTCCGTTTCAAAAAGAGTAACATAGTTTGACTTGGCACAAGTTTAAGAAACTAAAGAAGACTTATAAATCTTGTGGTCCTAAATTAAAGTTATGTCAAATGTACAAAATTGCCCGTTAATCTTGTGGCCTTAAACATGTCATGTGGAAAGTTGAAATTAAAATGTTACCAAAAAAGAAAGAGGTTATTCTTTTTGAAATAGACTAAAATAAAGGAGGTCATTCTTTTTTAAACTGAGGGAGTATAATGAAGTCCCACATGACACATTCTCTACTTAATAAACTATAATCAAATACATCTTTGATCTTGCCATATGGGTGAAATATACCCTAATTTTTTGTCAAGTTTAAGAGTATTTTCAAATACTTTTCTCGATTTTTTATTAAGAATTTCACTCCTACAAAAGTTTGAGAACACTTGCTATGCCATGTGACATATCAAGAATGCATTTAAGATCAGTTAGAAAAGTAGAAGAATGTCATTAAGACTGTCAAACAATTTCGGAACGAAACAAACAATTCAAGCCAAGTTTTCTCAATAAGCCATAAAAACTCGGACTTGTTTCAATTATTTCTTTATTTTGAGAAATAAGATATGTTGCAAATATTTGAGAATAAACATAAAAAATAATCAAATTTCGAACGATTTTTTTTTTTAATATAAACACTTTATCATTTGCGATATCGAAAAAAAAAGGTGTCCAATATGTAAATATCGTAAATGAGAAGGATCAATATATAAGTCAAGTACTCTTTGCAAATTTCACACAAAACAGAGCAGAGAGCAAAACCCTCAAACACAAAGTAAGCAACAATGGAGGGCGTCTCGTACCAGAGATTCCCAAAGATAAAAATCCGTGAAGTTAAAGACGATTTCATGAAATTCGAGCTCCGGGAAACCGACGCCAGTATAGCCAACGCTCTCCGGCGTATAATGATAGCTGAAGTACCTACTATAGCTATAGACCTAGTTGAAATCGAGGTCAATTCCTCTGTTCTCAACGATGAGTTCATTTCTCATCGTTTAGGGCTTGTTCCGCTTACAAGTGAACGAGCGATGAGCATGCGCTTCTCACGTGACTGTGATGCTTGTGATGGTGATGGACAATGTGAGTACTGTTCGGTTGAGTTTTATCTCCGGGTGAAATGTCTTAGTGACCAGACGCTTGATGTTACTAGTAAGGATTTGTTGAGTTCTGACCATACGGTTGTTCCTGTTGATTACTCGGATACTTCCTCCAGTTTCGATAATACTCCTAATAAGTGAGTTTTTCTTTTTGTTTTGGTTGGCTGGATTGAAATATTATTTTTGTTGTCTCAGATGGTTTTATGTATATAAGCTTATTGTTACATATAGACATTGAGCATCTAGGGCTATGATAAATCTGGGAAGTAGTTAGTTCTTTATTGCTTGCCCAACCTAGTCTAAGCTCCCGATTGGCCATAGATTATGAAGTTGAAACTTGAAAAATTGAGTTTTTGAAGTTGTGTTTGGACATGCATTTTACTTGGAAAAAGTTGAAGCTTTGTGAGTGGATGTACCAAAAATCTAAAAACTGGTTCAGAACAATTTTTGGGAACTTGAAATACTTTCGTGCAGATATTTGAGGATGAATTTTCGGAAAACTACTCCCAAAATGTATGGTCAAATGCTAGCTAAGTAGTTTGGGCTTGAGACATTGTTGTTGTCATTGCCTTGAATATGCATATGGGCAGTTTTATGTTTATGAGTGTTAAGCTTAGTCGGGTTACGGTAACTCCTCCAATGATTGTTTTTTGTTTGCCCATCTAGCTGACTTGAACTCGTTTAGGTTTGAGGCCCTATTGTTGTTATCTTTTGAAAAGGTACAATTTGTACATATATCAAAAATCAGCATCAAGGCTGCTGCCGGGGAGGGGGGGGGGGGTTGTTATTGTTGCTGTTGCTATCATGTTCTCTAATAACTCTGTGCGTGCAGGCATTAAGCATTCAATAGAAATACACTCTCTGTTTGTCCTTGAGTTGTTCTTAACCCTAACCAATTATAGGGAGGTATTATGAACTTTTACTCTTTCAAAAGGTTGGGAAATGATACAAGGTACTTGTTAATTTAGGGTCAAGATGCTTAGAATGATTAAGTTAATAGTTCGATGGTGACAAATTATAGTTAAGTTGGGACAAAGTAGTAAAGTTGTCATTTTTAGGATTTGGAATGAGTCATTTGTTGATTGTTCTTGGTCTTTTGGTATATCTGGGTATTGTTATCTCTAGAACTGCCAATGACGAATTGCATCATTCTGCTGTGGCTCAGTTCTTCTTATGTTTTCATCTTTTTTATAGAGATTGTAGATCGGTCTTGGTGATTATAAGAATTTTGTGTTGGATGAAATTACAAAGGGTTGACATGATTCTGGTTCCAATTGGTGAATCTTCTGTTCTTTTGCAGATGCACATTAAGGTGCCTTTGATATGTCATTTCATGAAGTGCAGAAGAATATCCCATAATTCTGTTGAATTATTATGCTGTGCATTTCGAGAAAAAGTGATTAGATATCAATCAAGCTCCAAGTGAACTTAGTAAATAGGGAATTTTGTTTTATCGAAACAACAGTAGTTTTGAAGGTGGTGTTAGTTAAAGAATACCATGTGAAAAAAGGATCTTAGTTTATCTTACTCTACCCTTTTTGTCACAGCTAATACAAGAAAGTAATGTTATTTCTAATATGCTTATTTGGTGATTTGTGGTGCAGAAATGCCTTGGTTTATACGTGCAAACTATCCTGAGAGGATATTTACAATCTTGCTCTATTTTATGCAGGGGAATCATAATTGTGAAGCTACGACGTGGACAGGAGTTAAGGTTAAGAGCTATAGCACGGAAAGGAATTGGCAAAGATCACGCGAAATGGTCACCTGCAGCAACTGTGACTTTCATGTATGAACCAGAGATCTACATCAATGAGGACATGATGGAATCCTTGACTCTCGAGGAGAAAACAGAATTAGTTGAGAGTAGTCCCACAAAAGTCTTTGGCATTGACCCTGAAAACAAACAGGTTTGTTGAACTTCGTACTTCATATGTTTAATTGCTATAAAATGATATACTGCTATGCCTGAATTTTTCCTCTTATCTGTTCAGCACTATATGTGGTTCCTATTACTTTTTCAATGAACAGCATGTCATGCTTTATATGGTGATGAATGAAACACTCTCTCTGTCCCATTTATCCTGAGATTATCTCTAAGATTCTTATCATGTTCAGAGTCTGCCATTGATGGTATACCGATAAATGATTCACTTGACTAGGAGACTGGGAAATGCATAATAGTTGGAAATCCTAGTACCTCTCCTGGAATTCCTCTATGTGGTAGTAGATGGCCCAATACGATATGGGTCTATGCTTCTATGGTGAGATTCCATATTATTTTTTTTTGAGAAGGTAACAGTTTTTGTATAACCATTTGCTGGATAAAAACTACAGCTGTCCATACTTACAATGAAATATAGGAAGATGTACTAAGCTATAACCTACTTACAGAGATACTAGAACATCAATAAAAGATTCTATGTCTTCCATATATTCATGTTTACACCAAAAATATAAGAGGGCTAGGCACTTCATCTTCAGTTTCCGGATAGAGCAGTGATTGTCTTCAAAACACATTTGGTTTCTCTCTTTCCAAATTGTCCACCAAATGCAAGCAGGGATAATCTTCCATCTTTCTTTCTGTTCTGACTGAGTGCTATATTTGTTCCAGCACTCCAACACTTCGAGCGTATCTCTTGGCATCACCCACATGCTCCCTTTTAAATTAAGGAAAATCCTCCAAAGTTGTCCAGTTAACTTGCAGTGAGATTCCTTGTTTTAGTTATCTGTACATGAGAGTATGTCAAAGATCCATTTTTTATAAAGTAACTATATCAAAAGATTCATTTTTTATGAATTGAGTGTATTAAATGATTTCATTTTTATAAAGTGAGTATGTCAAAAGATCCATTTTTTATGAAGTGAATGTATTAAATGATTCATCTTTATAAAGTGAGTATATCAAAAAAACCATTTTTAAGTGAGTTCAAATGATTCATTTTCTATAAAGTAGTATATCAAAAGATTCATGTAAAGTTAAATAGAACTAAAATGAGCTATATTTTTCTCTTGGGGAATAGATCCTGAAAAGGTCTTGGCTAGTGCAGGGAAAAAATTACACTTTTCACGAAATTTGACACATTTTCAGATGAAAAGAAAGTATTTGTAGACGAGTTAATTTGGCATAGAGGGAGTACTTGGGCTTAATTGGTTCATACAGCTATCCTGGATTGCTTATGTGTATAAATTATGAGCAAGCTCCTCATATGTGGTAATAAATAACTGTGGAGCATGAATTGATTATTGCATATTACCATTTTGTTTACAATTTCGTCTGATTGGCAAAAGTGGTTCTAACTAATGTAAAGAGTGACCCTTTTAGTTCCTTTTTTTTTGTTTTCTGGAATCTGTTCATGAATTGTAGGTTTATTAATGTGTCATGAAACAACAATTTTCTTTCAGTAATGTATTATTACCTATATGTGGAGTACACACAGCTGAACTGACTAAGGGTGATAGCTTCCACTGGGATGCTTTGAGCCTGTTATGGTAGAGAAAATATAGCAAGAAAAATCAAGAGAAACTAAGGGGGATGTCAGACCTAAGTAGTCATCTTCTGTCCCGCTTTACTGAAAAGTTGATTTGGGTCGTTGTTAGTTGTTTGGTCCAGGGTAATATAGGTTTTTAACTCTAAAGTTAACTCTAAGTAGTCATCTTCTGTCCTGCTTTCCTGAAAAGTTGACTTGGGTCGTCGTTAGTTGTTTGGTCCAGGGTAATATAGGTTTTTAACTCTAAAGTTTTCTCTTGTCAATTCGGTGAACTCTGGTGTGCTCCAATTGAGGGGTAATGACAGAAAGCAGTTACAGCATGCTGGAAAATTAAAACTAAAATTTCTGGATATTTGTTAGATGCGAGTAAGCAAAACTTTTCACGTGAAGCATCATGTTTTTGCTAAATCTGAATGGGGATCTAATAGTGTACTGATTTTTTCATTACATTGACTTTCTATGAGCTTATTTAGGAAAATGCTAAATGATTGCTTTTTGAAATGAAAGAAAAAGAAAAACACTGAATTGTATCATTGGATAGTTAAGGAGATGGAATTTCAGTGTTAGGATTTCTAGTGGTATTTCTATTTATTGGTCAACTATAACTTCATTAGATATACAAGATCTGAAGAATAAGATTGCAACTCAAGGTATTTTGGCTAACAAAAACAAGATTTAGAAGATCGGATCAAAACAAGATTTTGAAGCCTTCAGTACAGAGGTTTATATGGGGATTTTAACTCTAATAGAATCCACCAAATTCTGATAAATTCCGATCAGAGCTCTACAAGTCATAATCATTTGTATGAGGGGTTGCACGCTTTCCTTTTCATTCAGCATGGTAAAAAAACAGAATTAGTTTGTTCTGGGCTTGCTTGGTGGTCAATCTACTGAAGCCTGGAAAATGAGGGAGATCTCAACTTGTAACCTAGTCTGATGACAAGGGAAACATGTATTAATAGGTCAATGAGAGAAGCAACTCGAGACATCTCCAATTAATTCCTTTTATTGGTTTGTCATATATATTCTCTGGGAAGCTCTACTCGAGACATCTCCAATTTCATCTTCATCTTTACAGGTTATTGTCGTTGATCCTGAGGCATATACTTATGATGATGAGGTGCTCAAGAAAGCTGAAGCCATGGGAAAACCTGGAGTGATAGAGATACATGCCAAGGAAGATAGCTTTATTTTCACTGTTGAGACAACTGGCGCAGTCAAAGCTTCACAATTGGTGCTCAATGCAATAGAAGTGCTGAAGCAGAAGTTGGATGCAGTACGCCTTTCAGATGACACCGTGGAAGCAGACGATCAGTTTGGAGAGCTGGGCGCTCATATGCGTGGAGGTTAAAAACCTCATTGGTTAAAAACCGTGAAAACTGTTCATGTTTAATATATCTCCTGTAACAAGACATCCTTGAACTACTTACCCATTTTCCCTTTAGGAACTTACCTCAACTGATCATGGAAACGTAGGTTTCTGTTTCGTTTAAGTACATGTTTTTGTCCATCATCTTGTACTGATACTGAACTTTCGTTGAATTTCATCTCGCAATTGATCATCACTCCCCGTTTATGGATTTTGTTTTGAGTTGAGAGTCTATCAAAAATAATCTCTTTATCTTCACGACTCATGTGAAGGTTAAGGTTGTGTACACATCACCTCACGAGATAGGAATAAGGCTATGTATATATCACCTTTCCCAAATCTATATGGTGAAAGGATAAAACAAATTACTTAAAGTAAAAATAATGTTATTTAGAAATACTAGTTGAACCGTGATGATCAAAGCTTTGGTTAGTCAGTTGCTTATCCAGAAAAGGAGGAAAACAACATGTAACAAAACGTATTGGTTTCAACTGGAGTTAAACAGGCGAGTTCATCTGAATCTTTTTTGTCGGAAAATTATAATGTATATATAAGGTAATTTTTTTTTATATATGTATGTATTCGACTTGTAGCATTTTGGTATAAATCATATTTTTTATTTGTTGATGTAATGATATTTATACTTTATGGTTTATGCTACCATGTTTACATATTGTATTGATTTTTTCTAAAATGTATAAATAAATAAAGCAACTCTCATAATAGAGTAACACTGCCTTACGCCCCGTGTTTCAAGATTTACGTCTCATTTTGCGCCCCCGCCTTTTAAAAAAGTGGCATCAAGCTGTACCTAACCTCCAATTATCGCTGGTCAATTTTACCCTTGAATCCACTCTATTATTACCATTAAACCACTGTCTCTCCCTCTATTTAAACATTTTCCTTTCAAGTGTTATTATGTGAAAAAAGTGAAAATTAAGTAAAGTAGAAATCAATGGCTTGTGTTACTAAATTGCAAGTTGAGAATAATGTGTTCCCATCAACAGTGGTTAAGCCTCCTAATTCCAACAATACCTTTTTCCTTGGTGGAGCAGGTTTTCTTAATTAATTTTTGCACAAAAAATGTTTTTTTTTAGTCTATCGATAAATTAACTATATGTTGCATGTATAATGGTAAGTCTTTATTATGATTGTTCTCATGATAATAACTCAGTTGCTTGACTACTAGTCTATAATCTAATAACTTTGCCCTATGTGAATGTTAATAACTCAGTTGTCTGACCACTAATATTGTAATCCCCTCCCCCGTCCCCAATTAAATAAAAAAGTGTGATCTTGCTTACTTTGTCAGTCCCGAGTAACGGAGGAGGGTTATGGTAGGGTGATAGCTCGTAAAACTTGTCAATTCATGTTGAATTTTGAACTCCACATGTTAGAGCTTGCATACATTGTCAGCTCTAAGACAGGATAAAGGAAGAGGGCTATGGTAGGGTGGAAGTAAGCTTAAAACTTGTTATTTCACAATGAGTCAAACTTGTTTGTGACTGAGGCGTAGTTGTTGTATAATCTATGGATCTAATGCAGGACATAGAGGTTTGGAAGTTGAAGGGAAATTTGTGAAGTTCAGTGTGATAGGGGTGTACTTGGAAGAGAATTTTATTCGATTTCTCGCGGCTAAATGGAAAGGGAAAAGCTCTGAGGAGTTGACATATTCACTCGAGTTCTTCAGGGATATCGTTACAGGTATGTGCTAAGATTGAAATGTGAACGTAATAGATCAATGTTCTTTGTAACAAGGTATAAAAGAAGAAAATGATTTAGTGAGTACCAAATTTTATACACTCCCCTGAGTTTGAGCTACACTTAGGTATGACTTGGACAATCCTCTCCATCGAAGTTAATGTTTATGAACGTTTGTTATCTATGTTAGGTCCGTTTGAGAAATTCATGCGAGTGACATTGCTCTTGCCCTTGACTGGTAAGCAATTCTCCGAAAAGGTGGCAGGAAATTGTGTTGCCATTATGAAATCAATAGGAACTTACAGTGATGCAGAGAGATTGGCTATCGTAAAGTTCCTCAATGTTTTCAAGAGTGAAACCTTCTCACCTGGTGCTTCCATCCTTTTTACTCAATCACTAGTTGGATCATTGACGGTATGTATAATCAACTAAGAACTTGCACGTTGCATCATCGAGTTATTAGGATCCTTTTGGACTATATGTATGCATCAAAAAATCGATTGTACTATTTATCTGTAAGTAAGCTCATTGATGTAAACTTCTATAACTCCAGATTAGCTTCTCTGATGATGATTCAATTCCTGGCTGGGGGAATGCTGTTGTAGAGAACAAACCATTATCAGAAGCAGTACTGGAATCGATGATTGGCAAGAACGGAGTTTCCCCTGCAGCAAAGCGTAGTCTTGCTAAAAGAGTATCAGAAATGTTAGAAAAGAGCAATGCTGAGGAGTCTACTAAAGATTCGATTTGATGTTGTTAAGGTTGGCTGAGTATACTAGACGAATAATTTAGCCTAGCTTCTGAGAGTGTGTTTCGATAAATATTTTGAGTAGGAAAATAACTTGATGCCAATAAGTGATGGAAACATTTCACTGTTTGGTGTGTTTTCATCTTCTTTTCAAAATATGGTTGTGTTTGTATGCATCAAGTACTCAATAAAATTACTCTCTATTTGATATCAACAAGGTACTTGTTAAAGTATGGTTAAGATGTTTTCAAATAATTAAGCTTTGGTTGAATATGATGTAGTACAGTTTGAACAATTCTAATGGGGGAAATTATAGTTGTTGGGTTGGGATAGAGGAGTAGTAACGTTGCTGAGATGGATGTGAGGGCATAAAAGGAGTCAGGAGGGATAAGATTAGGATTGAAGTTATTCGGGTCAAGGTGGGAGTGGTCCTCGTGGAGGATAAGATGCGGCTTGTGGAGAGTGAGGTTGAGATGGTTTAGGCATGTGAAGAGGAGATGTGTGGATGCTCCAGTAAAGAGGCACGATAAGTTGACCATAGAGTACGTACTTGAGGAGGGGTAGAGCTAGGCCAAGTATTCTTATAAACTCTACCAAGCGATCCCTAATTAACAATATGGGAATTGTTATGTAGGGATCTGCCTATTTTTACGAAAACTTGTCTTGAATACTAACTTACTATAGTTAAGTTATAATCTAACTATAGTTTAGTGATACCGGTGTTTCCAAAGAAGCCTATGTATGAATAAAGATTAATCTGACTTTTTTGCCTAGCTACTCTAGATTGGGGGGCCAAAAGTACATACTTTATATATTTGGTTTAAATAAGGCCTAACTTTTGAATGTGAATCAGACCAACCACATCATGTTCATCTTCTTCTATTCACAGATATACACAAAACTTCTTTCCAGATCATGAATTAGTAACAACTTTCAATTTCGAAAAGAAAAAGATAATCAATTGTGTTAAACTTTTCATTTTTGAAATAGTTACGGAATCTCTATGAATTGGAACAAAACGTATTTCATGGTATTTACATGAGGTTCCTTTTTAAGAAAATATTTTATCTCTATTCTCAAGCTAAGTAACTAGTTATAGTTGTGAGGGTCATTGTCGAGTTCACTTTCAATTCTGACCATTATTCCCAAGATTCAAACAATTGCAAATGATATAACTAGTAAATATATTTATCTCTACAACAATATACTTTATTGAGATAGACGGATTCCCCCTCTAAGAACTATATATGAGACATTCATCTCGTACAGTTCAAGCAAAAACATCAAAATACTAATTGCAACGGATATAAAATACAAACTTTAAATTTATTAAGTTCTGATCACATCTTCTTTGGAAAATCTGAACTTTTCTTTGTGGGTATAATACCAATATATCAAGTTGACACAATTGTCTTTATCTTTATTTTGATACTTATGGACTACAAAGATAAATTATGCAAAAAATAAACAATAATTTTGCTGCTTCATTTCAAATTATAGTTATCATGTTATTTTTCCTAAGTCAATTTAATTAATGTTCAAAATATTAAATTAGATTATTTTAATATCCTACAATTATAATTTTAAATATTCAAAACCTATATCCCTCTATTCTATATTTAATGAAAGTTTTTAGGCTTTTTCATTGTTCAAAATAATTGAATTATTTAAAGTTTAAGATGGATGTTTGAAATTTTTTCTATATTTATCCTTTCCTTTAATACAGTTTAATATTTTCTAGGAAGTAAATAAAACTACTTACCAAGTTATATTTATGATTCATAAAAGATAATAGTTAAAAATATCGTTCAAATTTTGTCCGTAAATGTTTTTCTTAATAGGTGTGCATTGTCTTAGAAATTCAATTAATACTCCCTCTATTCGTTATTAACTGAATTTTTGGGACTTTTTTCATTGTTCAAAATAATAGAATTGTTCAAAGTTCAAAATGGATGTTTGAAATTTTTTCCATTGTTTCCCTTTCCTTTAAATGAAGTTTCATATTTTCTAGGAAATAAATTAAACTAATTACCAAGTTATATTTATGATTTCACAAACGCCAATAGTGAAAAATATCATTCAAATTATGTCATTAAAATTTTTCTTAATAGGTGTGCATTGCTGCACAAATTCAATTAATACTCCCTCTATTTCATATCAACTCAATTTTTGGGTTTTTTTCATTATTCAAAATAATAGAATTGTTCAAAGTTCGAAATGGTTATTTTGAAAAAAATTCAATCTTTGCCCTTTCCACTAATGAAGTTTTATATTTTTCAAGAAATAAATTAAACTACTTACCAAGTTATATTTATAATTTCACAAAGTAGAAAATATCATTCAAATAATGTCCTCAATTGTTTTTCTTAATATGTATACTAACATCCCTTTTTTAATCATTGTTCTTCTTATTATTTATTATTTATTATTTATTAGGTGGCGTCTTCCTATTGGATTTTCCCAATTCACCCCGACCCAATTCAAAGAACATGTTTGTTTCCCAAAATGAAAATTTCTAATTATGATATAAATTTATCAAAATTTCTTCCAAATTAGACAAAAACATTCATTACAACTTTTTAGATCTCTTTATATAGTGTGTTAAAAGGAGAAGGAGGACAACTACAATCAGTGGCGAATTTAGAGCCAAAAAAAAGGGCAATTGCACCCGTGGTCTCTCCGTAAAATTAGATATTTTATATGTATATTTTTTAAGATTTTGTATAATATTATATTTTTGCACCCGTACTACAAGAAGTCTAAACGGTCCAGTTGAGCTTTTGACCTTGAGGATTAAGGATCAATTCTCACTTCAATACATTTTACTTGGTGCACCCATGTTCGAAAAATCCTGGATTCGCCTCTGACTACAATGGCTATGACAATAACTTATCGAAGGCTTTATATTATTTTGTCTTTGCTCTGTTTATTGAATTTTCAATCATCTTTGTCTAATAAAGTAGTATGCTGCGATGAAAAATCTGGAGTCACAGTAAGTTCTTCTTTCTTCTTGATCGAAGTGTACAAAGTGAATAATCGATAAATATTATTGAACAAAAAAATATAAAATAGAAAAAATAGTTAATTTAATTTTCGAGAAACGAAACGAGACGAGACACGAGAAAATATTTATTAGTTAAGGAAAGTTGGGTAAGCTTTATAAAGTATAGTTTGACTGGCGGCAATTTGGTGAGTAACAACTGTGAGCCGTTAACTGTACCTAACAACAAAATCCAAATTATTGTCGGTCAATTCTACCCTTGAATCTACTCTATTATTACCATTATACCACTGTCTCTTCCTCTATATAAAGGTTCCGTGTAAAACTGAACAACTAATAGATCTCAAATGGCGCTCGTTACAAAATTGCAGGTTGAGAATTATGTGTTCCCACCAACAATGTTGAAACCTCCGGGCTCCAACAATACGTTTTTCCTCGCCGGCGCAGGTTTTGTTAATTTTTTTTTTATAATGTATGATCCAATAATTTCTTATGTGTGTTTGGTAGGCGGCGTAAAACTTGTTAATTCATGATGAATTCGAGTAGCAGAGAATTCAATTTGTTCAGGCTTTGTTAGTTTTTGTTTAGCTGGCGTAAAACTTGTTAATTCATGATGAATTCGAGTAGCAGAGAATTCAATTTGATTAGGTTTTGTTATTTTTTTTTTTTATAATGTATGGTTGAATAATTTCTTATGTGTGTTTGGTAGCTGGCGTAAAACTTGTTAATTCATGATGAATTCGAGTAGCAGAGAATTCAATTTGGTTAGGTTGCGTTGTTTTTTCATAATGTATGGTTGAATAAAAAAATTATGTGTGTTTGGTAGCTGGTGTAAATTCATGATGAATTCGAGTATCAGAGAATTCAATTTGGTTAGGTTTTGTTGTTTTTTTTATAATGTATGGTTGAATAAAAAAATTTATGTGTGTTTGGTAGCTAGTATAAAACTTGTTAATTCATGATGAATTCTCGTAGTACAGAATCCAATTTGTTTAGTTGTTGTTGTATAATGAATTTAATTTTAATGTGTGTGGTAGGGAATAGAGGTTTGGAGATTGAAGGAAAATTTGTGAAGTTTACTGCGATCGGTGTGTACTTGGAAGAGAGTGCTATTCCATTTCTATCTGATAAATGGAAAGGGAAAAGCTCTGAGGAGTTGGAACATTCAGTCGAATTCTTCAGGGATATCGTTTCAGGTATTTGCTGATAGGAGAATAAAGCTGGGGTTTATTATATAAGATGCTAAGTATTTAGGGTCTTAAAACAATCAAGAGATTTGTCTCCATCAATGTTAACGTTTGTGAATATTTTCATCCTTCCTATCTGGTAGGTCCATTTGAGAAATTCACTCGAGTGACTATGATCTTGCCCTTGACGGGTAAGCAATACTCTGAGAAGGTGGCAGAAAATTGTGTTGCCTATTGGAAAGCAATAGGAACCTACAGTGATGCAGAGAGGCAGGCCATTGAAAAGTTCCTCAATGTTTTCCAGAGTGAAACCTTCCCACCTGGTGCCTCCATCATTTTTACTCAATCACCGCTTGGATCATTGACGGTATGTATAATCAACTATATTGAACGATAACAAAAAAAAATAGGCACTTGCAAGTTGCATCATCGATTAGGACCCTTTGGACAATATTTGTGCACCAAAAAAATGGATTGCATTTATCTATAAGCTCATTGATGTTTCTTCTATATTTTTTTGTTCGAGTCCAGATTAGCTTCTCTAAAGATGATTCAGTTCCTTGCGTTGGGAATGCTGTTATAGAGAACAAACAATTGTCAGAAGCAGTGCTGGATTCCATAATTGGCGAGCATGGAGTTTCCCCTGCAGCAAAGTGTAGTATTGCCAAAAGAGTATCAGAACTGTTGGTTTGTGAAAAGCCAGGAAGTGAGTTATCCTCAGTCCAGTAACTGAACTACAGAAATCGAAAAGAAATCCACCAAGTCAGAAATTGGGGTCTACTTAGGACAATAAAAGAGGTTCTAGTGCTGAAAGTCCCTTGTCAACTCGGTCTGATGTTGTCAAGGTATCTTGAGGATACTAGACGAATGATTTAGCCTAGCTTTTCTAGATTATCTACTATGCAATAGTGTGCAATAAGGTCCCATCTCTAAGTCTGTGCTAATTATGTAAATGTGAGAAACTCAAAATGCCTTTGTTGAATTTATATCAATGTTCTTTGAAGAGTATTTTCTTACCATTTGAATTGTGAGCAATATGTGACTGCAGTAATGAAAATATGTTTGGATGTTGAATATAGAATTTGTTTTTGAAAAATAATGATATTATTAGCAAACTAAGAGTGCTAAATCTTTTGAGTATAGAAATAACTTCGGTTAATAAGTGATGGAAGCATTTCACCATTTGTTGTGTTATCGTCGTCTTCTCAAATGTCTTTGTGCCTGCAGGCATCAATGCACTCAGTAAAAATATTCTCTATTTTACTTAAGTGTTTTGCTTTTAACTTGAACTAGTTGTAGAGAGGTATTTTACCTTTATATATTGATACAAGGTTTAGTTGCATATGATTTACAGTTTGAACAATTCGAGGTGAAAAATTATAGTAGTTAGGTTGGGATAGAGAGGTAGTAAAGTTGCCATTTTTGGATTTGGAATGAGTGATTTGTTGATTTCTTTGAGCGTCTTTGAATATCTGATACTTTTCTCTATAGCTGTGAACTAGGAATTGCATCATTTTGCTGTGGGGTGGTCCTTTTCATGACATCTTTTCGATATAGATTGCAAAACAATCTTGGTGTTATCGAGAATTTTGTGCAGATCAGTTTGGCGTGAAGGTGAACCTGGTTTCCAATTGGTGGATCTGTTTTCTGCAGAGTGCTCATTAAGGTACCTTCGATATGTCATTCTGAGATGTGGAGGAGAATATCCTATAGTTCTGTTGAATTATCGGCTGTGTCTTTCAACTAATAGGTGTGCTTAGATATCAATCAAGCTCCTAAACGAACTTAGTAAATAGGGGTTCGGAGAGTATTTTTGAAGGTGTTAAAGAGTACTGTTTAAAGAAGGATCCTAGTAGATACTTTTTTTTGTCATAGTATGAGAAAACAATGTTCCTTCTAATATGCTTGTTTCGGAGATTTGTGTTGCATATTCTTTGTTTATACGTGCTAACTATCTAGAGAGGATCTTTACCATCTTGCTCTATTTGATACAGGGGAATCATAATTGTGAAGCTACGACGTGGGCAGGAGTTTAGCTTAAGAGCAATAGCACGGAAAGGAATTGGCAAACATTATGTGAAATGGTCTTCTGCAACTACTGTGACTTTCGTGCGTGAACCAGACATCTACATCAATGAGGGCATGAAGGGGACCTTGACTCTCCAAAGATAATTACCAAAGAGTAGTTCCACCACAGAAGTCTCTGGCATTGACCCTGAGAAGAAACAGGTTGGTTGAACTTCCGAATTTCAACTATGAAATGCTATACGGCTATGTCTAAACTTTTTCCTCAGGTGAACACTATCACAGGTTCCTATTACTTTTTATGAACAACATATCATGTTTTATGATAAGCTTTCAATCCTCACAAGTGAAGGGATCCGGTCCTCTGCAGAGTGTTCACGTCCAGGACAATATGCTATACAGATGGAAAGCTGTCGTGTCAGAGGTTGGTGGAGTCGCCAGTGTACTGAACCAATCAGAATGGACAAGATTGTTTGTTCAGCGGTTAATAATTCTTTATGGTTGATTTAATCAAACATGAAAAACAACAAATCTTTCATTCATTCAAAGAGAAAAATCAAGCTTCACAAAACAGCAAGGGACCTGATCGATCGAAGAATTGCTTTCCGAACCTGCTGATGTTTTGTTTGCTTGTATTTGTGCTTATATTGTAGGATTCATTTCACTCTTGATAGAAACGTTTCAAAACCTTTTTTGAATCTTGTAACAACATAGTTAGGGGTAACTTTGTGTTTTACAAGTCAAAAGTCTATATTAACTAGTGAGAGTTAGTATAGTGGGCAATGGATGCATTGCTTAGGCTCAGTAAGTAATAGGTTGTATTACTTAGTACTGAGATTATGAGGTTAATCTTGTGGTTGTAAACTGTGTTTCGCTTTTGCTTGAGAAGATTAGTGAAAACAGTTTGAAATATCTTGTGAGATAGGTTGTGGTTTTACTCCTTTGAACAGGGAGGTTTCCACGTAAACTTGTGTGTCGATTATTTACTACCACGCTAAGGACCTAGTCTTGTAGTTAGTGGATGCATATATTCCATCACTTTATTTGATGAGGAACACGAACGAAGAGCTCCCTCTGTCCTAGTTAACCTGAGCTTATATTGAGAACTTTTATCATTGTTGAATCGACTGGTGCTATTAAACTTCACGCAGTTGGTACTCAATGCAGTCGTTAGACTATCAACACAATTCTATTTTTTCTTCGTCGTGCTGCAGAAAAGTGAATCATCACTGTGTTATGCAGTTCATCTATCTTCTGGAGACAATTCTACGACTATTTAGAGATCGCGTGGTTTGACAGTTTACAGTTTAGTTCTGCAGAAAAGTGAATCATCACTATAGTTTTAGTGATAAAGAGTGTATACAAAGACATGTTATACAATTTTTTGTATTGGTGTAAACATCAAACGCGGATAAAGTTTTACCCCGTCGATATCGACATTTCATTTTTACATTTTCATCATGATTTTTGTTGAATTTTTTTAGTAGTTAGTTTTATCTTGAGCTACAAGATTGTAATCAGATTAATCAAAATTAGCTTTTGTAGAGAAGAAAAACAGCAAAATATGAAGAAATCAACCATTCTTGTACATGAATTAAACTAAGAAAAATAGTATCGTGTTAATTGATTCTTTGTTTTGAGCAAGTTTCCATTTTACTTAAAATAGACTTTGAAGTCTTTAACTACCAAAATCAGGACTAAAAACACTTAATGACAGTTCAAATCTAGAACCTTGGAATAAACAAATTCAAAAATCAGATTAATTAGATTTTGTAATCAAAATCAAATACTATATATGACTATTTTTTTGTTCAACCTCCTTATGGTGGGACTGTTTCATCTTTAATTAGAGGTCTTGATTACAAGTCTTGGGTATGGAGAAAATTTTATTGGGAGCGTCATCCCCGAATGGCCCTGTAGTGCGCGATTGAAATTTAGTCGGAGCTCCAATGCGGGAGCTTCATACACTGGGTGAAGAACCAAAAAAAAATCAACTTATATGAGCCACTTTCATAATAGTAAGGATATATATGACCCACTTTCATAACAAGCGTATATCAGCTTTAAATGACAAAATTAAGGGTATATCATACCCTTTCCCTTTATTATATAACATTTGGATCATTGTTGTTTGGAAAAATACAATAACAACAACATACCAGTTGGATCTGAGGAAGGTAGAGTGATTTATTATATAACACTTGGATTATTGTTATTTGGAAAATACAACAACAATATCTAGTGGAATCTAAAAAAGGTAAAATATAAGCAACTTTTACCCCATCTTGGAGAATGTTGGTTGAAATCGAAAAAAAGAAGTAATAAATGAATATATACGATAAATGATTACTTGTATCTATTCAACTTATCTGATAGTATTTTACATAATCAATGAAACTCAAGACCTAGAAGCAACATATATTTCTTGTACTTGTTAACAAAATTATCATGTTCAATTAATTGAAGTTACAATTAAATATATTTTTGACCTTTTCTAAATGTCAACAAAATAATTAAATTATTCAAACATGGTAAATAAAGTTATTGAAAAAAAGACACAAAAATATTTGTTTGGTCACTTGCCTTTAACATTTGCGTACAAAACTCTCCTTAAAAACACACATAAAACCTTTGATTTATCTCATATTATTTGGTAATATTTGGTTTGAGATCACTCACCTAACTTAGCCAACAATATTAGTTACATCTTCTATTGACTAATAAAACTTTTTAAAACATAAGACAAAAATAAATAATCACTTTAACCAAAATCCTAAGTTAACTTCTTTTTCTTATATACTATATACTATATATAAAGTGATAATATTAACCATATTTTGTATATTCTTCATCTTCACTACTCACTAGCCCAAAAAAAGAAAGAAAAAAAACAATTCATATCAATGGCTTTTATTAATTTTTATCAATCAAGAATTGTGATTTTTGAGTTTTTGGTTTTGGTATTTATTGGTATTTGTTTTAGCAAATTGAATGGAATTAGTGATTCACATTTAAGTCTTGATTATTATAAGAAAACATGTCCTTCTGTAGAAGGAATTGTGAGGAAAGAAATGGAATGTGCTTGTCTTTCTGATCCTCGTAATGCTGCTTTGATTTTGAGATTACATTTCCACGATTGCTTTGTTCAGGTACGTAAATGAGAATATGAAAATATTCTTGATTCAGTTTATTGGAATTATTGAACTGTATGAGCATCTCGTCTAGAAGTTTAACGAATGTTAGAGAAAGGTAAACGTAATTGTGTTATTGTGTCTTATGAACCCCCCCATTTTTTGGCGTCGTCTTAAGAAATTGACCACTATTTCAAAATGAGATTTACTAGTCAGAAGTTTGAAGGTAGCCAAGGTTCAAAACTAGTAGTAATATTTAGAGCATGGGACTAATATGAAAATATACTCGATTCAGTTTATTGAAATCGTTGAACTGTGTGAGCATCTTGTCTAGAAGTTAAACGAATATTAGAGAGAGGTATACTTCATATGTAATTATGTTATTGTGTCTTATTAACACTCCCCCTCCCCCCCCAAAAAAAAAAAAACTCGTGTAAGCTCGAAAATAATTTACACAAATAGCCACTTTTTTGGTGTCGTCTTAAGAAATTGAAATGTGGTCAACTTTTAAATAAACCACAAAAGTGGCTATTTGTGTAAATTATTTTCGATTTTGAAAGTGGTCAATTTTTAAATCCAAACCATAAAAGTTGTCAATTGGTTTAAAACTTTAAATTTCATTGTCAAACACATGGAAATATTTCTTTTACTTTATAGATGACGATACGATTTGAACTTACGACCTTTTATCTGCTCTGATATCATGTTGATTTGTGTGACAGGGTTGCGATGGTTCAGTATTGTTGGATGATACAGTGACATTAAAAGGAGAAAAGAATGCTCCAAACAACAAAAATGCATTAAAAGGATTCAAAATTATTGATAGAATTAAAAATAGAATTGAATCTGAGTGTCCAGGAACTGTTTCTTGTGCTGATATTCTAACTATTGCTGCTAGAGATGCTGTTCTTCTGGTAATTATATTCTTGGAATTTTATTTATGATAATAAATAATATTATTAAATTATTAGTGTTTAGGTTTCTTTGGTTATTATTTAAATAAAATAATCATCATATGAATAAGGGTCGTTTGGGTTTTTATACAGTTAAATCTTTGTATAACTACGTTGTTTGTCTAGAAATGTTGTTAGAACATATAATATATATAACATCACAAAAAACTTAGTTCGGATAAAAACTTGACCGTTATAGTGAATCTTATTATAGAAGATGATTGTTATGTAAAGGTCTGACCGTATGCATAACTAAAATGCATTTTTTTTGTTACATTATATTCTTGGAGTGTTGTTTATGGTATTATTAGAATATTAATGTTTAGATTTTTTAATTATCATCATAGGAATAATTAAAGTTGTATTAATTAATTAATGATTTTTTTAAAATTAATTTGTGTACTAGGTTGGTGGACCTTATTGGGATGTTCCATTAGGTAGAAAAGACTCAATAAAAGCAGGATATGAATTGGCAGATACAAATCTTCCAACAGCTGATGAAGGATTAATTTCTATTATATCTAAGTTTATATCACAAGGACTTTCTGTTACTGATATGGTTGCTCTGTCTGGTAAGCATTCTTTAATATATATAATTCTCCGTGTCAATTTATATGACACAATTCGTGTTTCGATAGTAAAATATGTGATTTATTCATATGATTTTTAAATTTTTAATTCTTGTGACTTTTTGTATGTATAGTTATTACGTAGTTTCTATATATGTAAATTATTTTTCAAAAATCTTAAAGAATATATGTATGAATTCACAATCAAAATAAACAAAACACTCCAACTTACAAAATAATTATTTCTACACCTCTAAAATTTTATGCGTCAGATCAATGTCAGGTGTCTACGAGACACAAGGACGAGTTTGAGAGTTTAGTTGTCAATTCTGACCAAGTTAACATGTATTAGATATACACTTTCAAAATTGGAGTACTACTAATTAACGAAGACGAGTTGGATTGTTTAGTTGTTAGTTGAGACTAGGTCAACGTGTCCTAGATATACACTATCAAAGTTGGAGTACCACTAATAAACGAGGACGAGTTAAAGTATTTAGTTGTCAGTTGAGACTTCAATCGACGTGTCCTAGATATAAACTTTCAAAGTTAGAGTATTGCTAATTAACGAGGACGAGTTGGAGTGTGTAATTGTCAGACTAAGTTGACTTGTCCTAAATATACACTTTCAAAGTTGGAGTACTGCTAATTAACGAGGACGAGTTGGGTGTTTAGTTTTCAGTTGATACCTAATCGACGTGTCCTAAATATACCCTTTCAAAGTTGGAGTACTGCTTAATTAATTACTTGTCAGCTAAGATCAAATTTGAAATATTTATTAATGTCTTATACAAAAGATTAATTACATGACTTTCTAAATTAAGTATTACACAAAATTTATCATATTTTTAATTAATTGTTTCAAAATTTGGCAGGTGCACATACAATAGGAAAAGCAAGATGTGTGAATTTCAGAAATAGAATATATGGAGATTTCAAAATGACAAGTACTTCATATATAAATCCAATTTCATCCTCATATCTTAGTAAATTAAAATCATTATGTCCTCCAATTGAAATTAATGGATCATCAGACAACAATGAAACATCAATGGACAATATTACTCCAAATTTATTTGATAATTCATATTATCATGTCTTACTTAAAGGTGAAGGACTCATAAATTCAGATCAAGAACTTTATTCAAGTTTTCTTGGAGTTCAAACAAAAAAAATTGTTGAAAAATATGCAGCAAATACAATTGCATTTTTTGAACAATTTGCTGAATCAATGGTCAAAATGGGAAATATTACAAATAAAGAGACTTATGTGAATGGAGAAGTGAGAAAGAGTTGTAGGTTTGTGAATACATAAAAGAAAAAAAATTGAGTTAATTATGTATTAGTACACAAAAAAAGAATTTGTTTGGGTTTTATATTTGATTTGTTTGTAATTTCTCAAAAAGAAAAATTATGATATTATTAATGAGAATTATTGAAGCTTTTGTTATAATGAAAAATTCTAATGTGTCATGTATGCGGATCTAGATAAGTCTGGGGCTGAATGAAGGTACAAAATATCAAGAAAAGAATTTTATGAAAATCACTTGAAATAGTGAAATATTCTGAACTTATTGGTTTGGATTTTATACAAACTCTTTGAAATTATTTTCTTTTTCTTCACCATTAATCAATAATTAAAGAAATTTGAGGCATTATTTTTCTCATGAAATGATGAGTCCAATAGCTAATTTTTTAGGTTAATAAGATGGATTGTGAATTGATTTGAGTATATTACTTAGTGGCGTGGACTAATAAAAATGATGTTATATATTTAATTTTAAAAAAATTATATATTTTACATCAACGTCTATTAAAAGGAGGCATAATTTTAAGTTTAAATATAAGTTTAAGAACTTTTTTAAAAAATCTAATAGATGAAAGAAAGGAATAATTATGATCCAACAAATGAAAGGAAAAGTATTTTTGAGATATTTCTAATACGTTAAAGTAGATAATTATTTATGCCATTTTTTTATTTTTTTTTCCTCCTCAAATGATAATGCTACCATTAATTATTTCATATGTTGACCCCTGTTTCAATTAAAATATTCTTTATTTTCCTAATACTCGAGTAGTCTATTTCTATTGATAAATTGACATAATTAAATGTCTCTCCCTTGACAATAAGTTGACGATGGGACCAATAAAAATTGTAAAGGTGGAATGAATAGTATTCTTTTCATTTTTAATTAAAAATTATTGATTTAAATTTTTAGTATGAAAAATATCACATCAACAATTATTTTTCCCTTAAATAAGTTTTACGTAAATTAGGATTAGTTTGAGGTTTTAATACATGATAATCAATTATCAAGTGAGAAATTAGAGAAAAAATAGTTGACGGCGAACAATATCATATCTTGTTTAATTTTCCATAAATAAGATTTGTTAAAAATAAAAAATATATAAACTTTATCTGTTAAATAGAAAAAATGTTTCCGAAAAACCCGAGATAGGAAGTCATAGGAAAAAAAAATACTTGTCGGCTGTCCCTATTAATTATTATGTGATGACTGGTTCCATTTCTAGAAGAAGTTAAAAGAGGTTTCAAAATTTTGGTGCATATACAATGGATATAATTTGTCGGTTGAACCAATTCACCTTTTATTGATTCGACTTATTTAAATTTATGTCGCGTATAATTATTTTAGGGGAGATATTGATTGCAAAGAAAATTTCGTATTTTTAAATATAATATATGAATGTGCTTTATATATAGTTTGGATTCAATTCATATTTTTGTTTTCTATTTTTGAATATGTACAAGTGGAGACTTAAACTGTTATAAAGTAGAATAAATATATGATACACACATCCTACATAGAAAATTGTGTGAGATGCATGCGTCTTACACGGCATATCACATGACATTTGTGATGTGGGATTCATATATATATATATCTATTTGTTTAACTTTATGATATAGTTTAGGCATTAATGCATAAGTGTGCCCCTTTAATTTGATAAGGCAAAAGGGTCAAATATGCCCCTAAACTATTCAAAAAGGACTAGAAATACTCCCCGTTTAAAGTTTGGCTCACTCGTGCCTTTGTCGTCCAACTTTTCGTCTAGATATGCTCTTATGGGGTTTAAATGTCAAATGGAATTGCCACGTCATTTTTACATTACCACGTGACATTTATATTAAAGGGAAAAGGGTCAAATATACTCCTAAACTATTCGAAAAGGTCTAGATATACCTCCCTTTTAAATAAACTACCCAACCGGTTTTCAACAATTTTTTAAATTTATTTTATTTTTTTGGGTAAATCCCGAAAATGAGTAATTGACTAATAGGAAAAATATGAAAAAATAAAATAAAATTAATGCCAAAAATTCGCAAATAAATATAGTAACCTTAAATTCAACAATTTCAACATTTTTTTAAAATTTTTATTTTTTTTCGATAAATCACGAAAATGAGTAATTGATTAATAAAAATGACTTTATGCTGAATTTTTAGGTTATGTTTTTCATATTTTATATTAATCAATTACTCATTTTCGTGATTTATCGAAAAAAAATAAAAATTTTAAAAAATTGTTGAAATTGTTGAATTTAAGGTTACTATACTTATTTGTGAATTTTTGGCTTTAGTTTTATATATATATTTTTTTTCATATTTTTCCTATTTTTTATTAGTCAATTACTCATTTTCGGGATTTACCGAATTTTTTTTGTTGAAAATAGGTCGGGTAGTTTATTTAAAAGGGGATATATCTAGACCTTTTCGAATGGTTTAGGGGTATATTTGACCCTTTTTCCTTTAATATAAATGTCACGTGGTAATGTAAAAATGACGTGACAATTCCATTTGGCATTTAACGCCCATAAGGGCATATCTAGACGAAAAGTTGGACGGCGAGGGCACGAGTGAACCAAACTTTAAACGGGGGTATATCTAATCCTTTTCGAATAGTTTAGGGGAATATTTGACCCTTTTCCCATTTGATAATTATGTTCTCCAATTTTGAGTGTATAACACTCAAATTTGTATAAAGTTGTACAAGTAGGCATACACGTTCTACACGACAAGATCATGAGAGATACATTCAAACTTATTTACTATGTCATGTACGATGCATGCATTGCCACGTAGGATACGTGTGTCTATTTGAGTACCTACTTATACACGAATATAACAAGATAAGGCCCTATGAGCATTGGGCCCTCCACATTAGCCCCAAAAGATTGTGTTTTTTTTTTCTTTTCTTTTTGGTATGTAAATGATAGAGATATTAGATAGGGAACTTTTTGCACTTTTTCCTAATTTGATGTTTTCTCAAATCTTTTTTCAACCCACCAATGAAAGGCTCTATTCTATTATCTTCATTAAAATCTTGACCAGGTTCAATAATGGATTGCTTACGTGGCAATACAAATCATTTATAATATCATGAATTAAAACAAAGTTTTTTCCTTTTTTGAATGCAACTTTTTCCATTTGACCCAAAAGTAACTATAGGATATTTTTTATTCAAAGTATTAATAGTAACGATATTTTATTTGACCAAATGATATTTTTATGTAATTTTACATAATTTAAAGATATTTTGACTTTTTTCTGTTAGAAGTTTGAAGCTGTACATATGTACTCTTTTGTAACTAAGTTTATATATATTTAAGTATCCAGTAAATAAAACCCCAAAAAACTATAGGTGTAATTACAAATGTAATATATTCATAATTTATGTTAGGTAAATCATGACTTTAATATTCTTTCTAAATATTAAAATATGATGAGAGAATTATTTATTTGTACTTATTAGTTTGTTTGGTGATTTGAATCTATTGATTGATCATTGATGGTTAATATTGGCCCCAGATGGATTGTGACAATTATTATTTTATTCAAGTTGAATTTTAAAGTTTGTTAAATATTGAAAAAAAAAACAAATTAAATGTGTAATTAATACGAGGTAACATGTTCCTCACATTTGTGAAATTGACATTAGAGAGAAATGTGTATCATGTACTAATAATAATTCATGTCCATCCATTGTGTTTCACAAAGGAATGGTGCATAATATGATAAACATTATAATTATAAGTGAGATTTGTGAAGGATAGTGTGTACGTAAATTTTATTTCTGTTTTTGATTGATTATCATTTAAGTAAAACATATCAAAGTATACTTAAAATGAAATATAGTAATAAAAAAGTCACTTAGAAAATAATAAAGAAAAGAATAATATTAAATATGCATCAAGTAATACAATATAAAACTGAAGCAAAGAAAATAATACTAATAATCTTCTATATATTGGAATTTGGGTAATAATAAAATAAAAGATGGAAGCCTAATTTAAAGTACTTACCCAAAAAAAATAAAAATAAAAAATAAATAAATATATATATATATATATATAACTCACACCACCAAAAATGACATTTGGTGATAATTAATTAATGGTAATAATTTAATTGTCGGTAAATATATATTTAATTTAGCGGCAATTTACACTTTTTGTAAATGTGTCTAAAGTTTATAACAACATTAGATTCAATAGCAATAAACTAATGTCAGTAAAAACTTTAACAATCTTTATTAATATATATTTATTGTTGCTAAAAGTTTTTTTTTGTGGTAATATCAGTTAAATCATTTGTACAAGAAAGAAGAGATAGTTACAATTTTGTAGACTCTCACTCCCACATTTTAAATGTTAAAACATTAATTTGTTAGCAAACGAAAAGAAGTCGCAATTTTGCCTACTACTTGACTATATATGCCTTTGGACCACACTATTAATGTGAGTTATCATATCGTGGAAGCGATGTTTTGTCCGATTTTTTTAATATATAAATTAATCGAGTTCATGTAAATTCATATGTTATCCGGTAGATTCGCCCTTTATTTGTACCTATGATGTAATAATCCAAACGTCTAAGTTTGATTAAGAAGATGACTATCATATTTTTCCCAAGGAGCACTTTATTAAGCCATTATAAAAGTGGAAGACTCATAATTTGAAAATTGACATTGACCCAAAAAAAAAAGGGAAAATAAGTGTACTAAAAAATCATGTAGAATAAAAAAAATAAAAAATCATGTAGAATAATTAAACACCAATTTCCATTTATATTTCCACTCTTCACGTGCATTTGACTTGAATTACACACTTTTTTCCAATTAAAATTTCATAACATAATCAAAGACAAGAAAATTAATTGTTTTGACTTTGTTCTAACAGCTACATCTATCATTTTTTTACACGTGCAATGTAATTTGACTTGCTCTAATAAATCATATATCATATAAGTTATAACTAAGATTATATTAATAACTAGCATTGATAATTTTAAGTGATTTTTATATAATTTTTTGTTTATCTTATATTAGTGTAAAATAAATTTAAGACATAATACACAAATAATTATTTAAATTTGGCTTCAGTTGATAAGTAACCACTTCAACTTTCAAATACATATCTAAACGTCTTAACTCGTCTTCATGTCAGTAGAACACTTCAACTTACAAATATAATCAAATCTAAACACCTCCAAAAATTATATATCACGTCAGCGTCGAGTGTCCATATAGACGTAATGGAGATGAGTCTAAATGTACATTCTCAAAGTTGGAACGCTTACTTATCAGTTGAGATCAAATTTAGGGATGACAATGGGCTGTCAGGGGAGGGGGAGGGGTATAGAGCGGGTTTGGCTTAACACACAAAAATTTCAATCTATCCCGCATTACATTTTTATGTGTTTTCAATCCGCCAAGCATAGATTCATGTCCCACCCTCCCCGCCCCGCCCCGCCTCATATACGTATTTATTTTCTTGAGTTAAACACATAAGATTAGAAGATAATTCATCTTTTTTTTGCAACTTTCTTTTTAATATAAATGCATTTCTTCGGATCTTTGCAAATATTAGAAAAAGAGTAGTAAATTCAAATTATAATTACCTACTTAGGGAAAGTTTGAAAAGATATGTAATTTTGTTTTTTTTTTTAATTAACTAAAAATAGGGAGGAAAACTACACTAACAAAGTAAAATTGGATTCTAATTTGTTAAAATTAACATTAAAATGAAATCAGACCTTCTTCCTCAATTGGTTAATAACTGTTTAAAATATTAAGAATCTATCGATTTTGATTATAAAAAATACAGTTAAATTATAATTGAATATTTGGTTGCAAAAGTAAAATTTAACACACTATAAAATGATTGAATATAAATTGAACACCTTTTCCAATTGCCATTAAGTATCTGTTTGTGTATTATTATGTCTAAATTCAAATATGAATTATGAATTTTAATCTTCTTACACTTCAACGCTTTAATAGTAAAAAACTAGAAGAAATTTATTATTATTATTCAATCATAATTAAATAAAATTCATATAAACAAAATTTATATCATATATTTATTAATTTGATATAAATAGTACAGGTAAAAATTTTCCCATTTACCAATTTAATATTCTTTTTATAATTTTATTTATTTTCTAAAATTACTGTAAGTAAGTATTTATTTTTGTTTTATTCTATGATGAAATTTATGCCACTCATTACGGCATAATTATACTACGTGTACGTTACGGAAAGCCGCCGCTAATTAATAATTCTGTCCCTAACTATTTTTTTAATTTTACAAATGCATAATCATTGCTTATATTTACACAGAACTATAAATGACAATAAATAAATAATAATAATAATTTTATTTCTTTTTTTTTTCACAATAAAAACACTTTTTATTTTGATACTTTGGTTTGTTTTTCGTAAGAAACTCATTATTATTTTTATTGTAATTGTACATTAATGTTTATAGCAATAACTTTGAAATCTCAAAGTCTCATTATATTATAATCACATATAAAGTAGTAATACAATTTTACATAATACATTTGTAAACTAAATTATGAGAAACAGTTAATAATCCTAAAACTTTATGCATATTCATAAGTAAAAAGAATCAAAAGTACACATTTTAAATAAATATATTTCACAACGACAACAATAATATCTATAATGTAATATTATAAACAAGGTTTGAAAAGAATATAATATACACTAATCTATATTTATCTCACAAAAACGTAAAAAAAATATTTTCAAAAGACCTTTCGATAATAATATTTTAATATTATCTACGCATCATACTAACCTAATATTTACCTCACAAAACGTAAAAGAAAATATTTTCAAAAAACCTTCCGATAATAATATTTTAATATTATCTACGCATCACACTAACTTAATAATATTTACCTCACAAAACGTTAAAGAAAATATTTTCAAAAGACCTTTCAATAATAATATTTTAATATTATCTACGCATCACACGTTTACGAGTAGTAATAAATATTGTGGACTCTACCCTATGCAATTCCGTGGCAAAATCTCAAGAATTCCCACTTCCCAAACACTTCTGGAAATTCAGTTTCCTTCATATAACAGCAAAAATATCTCCAAAAATCCAGAGTATAGAAAAATAAAAAGGGCAAAAAAGGGAAAAAAACAAACATTACATATATATAAATTTGAGCCTTTCTGCCTTTGTAGAAGAAAGGGCCAAAAAAGCTTGTAAGCTTTACTTGCAGTTAACCTTACTGTAGCATATAATAGGTCTGTGTTTTCTTGCTCTTCCAGGTTCTACAATGGAGTTAGTCTGAATTTTTTTTTTAACTCAGATATCTTGTGGGGTTTTCCCCTTTTTTCGTTTTTGAGACCTCCATTGTGTTTTCTTGATTAGTTGTGCTTGTTTGCTTGAATGCTGAAGTTGGTTATCTTGTTTTGTAGTACTTAACATTTTTAGCTATTGAATCTAAAATGGTCTGTAAAAAGAATGTTTTTTGATGAGGATTTGAGTGTTTCTAATCTGGGTATTAATTGGTTTTGTTAAAGGAGTGATCTTTTTTGTTATAAGTATTTAATGGATTGAGTTTCTTAGTTGTAATGTGTTAATTGGAAAGAGGGAAAAAAGGGGATTTTTAATTGGGTGAGGGTTCTAGTTTGTTTTGCTGCTGCACTTTTGATATTAGTTGTATGTGAATTCTGGTTTGATTAAAGATGGCTCTTTTATTCAATTTTAACAAACATTGATGGATGTGTTTATTAGGTTATGGATGGAGATTGTAGGGCATTCAGATAACTCCCATGAACTTGAATTTTCAATTTAATGTTTAGTGAATCTATTGGAAGATCAAACTGATCTTAATCTTGTAATGCCTGAGATTCGGTGTTGTCGGTCTTAAAGATTTGTCTAGATTTGTCTTTATTTAAAATCGTTCTAAGCTTGTTCGGTACGGGAGCTTGCAGGAAAATGTCTGCATTTTGTTCCTTGATAATTGCATCAAGATCAACAGATATGTGGTTCTTAAGTAGAAATTCTGTAGGACAACATTACTGTTTGAGTCTGAACTGACGAGTAACTTATTAATAACAATACTAGCCTAGTTCATAGTATGCAGAAGTAAGTTTAACCTTTTATGGCATATTCCGTCTTATTCATAAAAAGGCAGAGTTGGTCTGCATTAAAGCTAAGAAACTATAAATTCATCATAGACCTCCGTTATCTTAGGAAATAAGTGAGTGAGCTTTGAAGCCTTCCCATTTTAATTGCGATGACGAAGACAATCCTGGAGGATGATTTCTTGGGTCATTTGGGTTATGTGCTATATTTTTAATCATGGATGATAACAATCTTTGTACTTAAGGGGTCGTTCGTGTTGATGGTGCTTTAATCCTTTTTTTCAAGTGTTTCTCTGCTGCAAAAGAGAACTTAATATCTGCTATAGCATTATATTATAGCTTCTCTTCTCTGCTTATCTAGTCTCATTGATGCAACTAAGTATCGGAGAGTTCAAGTTAATTCAACTAACAGACAGTTTTTACAAGATACTGTGATTTTAATGTGTAATTTATGAGAGAACTTGCTTAAATGAAAATTTAAGCAATCACAAGAATAGAAAAATCAGGGTTGCTTCTTCTTGCAAGAGATTCTGGGGGTTAATAACAATTATGTGCTATGTTGTAATGCTTCCAGTGCTTTATCTTCAGTGTGTCAATATTAGATAAGAAACTTTTCCAGGTCCATGATTGTGAATTGATCATTTTGGCATATCTTTTATTCTGGATCTTTTATATTCTCATTCTGATCTTTATACGGGCTATTTTTGTAATTTCAGAGGATAATTCTCTACGTGTTTATTCTAAATGCCTAAAGATACTAGTAATGGTGAATCTACTCGGAAAGCTGGTCTCTTAAAGGACCAAGTTCGACTAGTCAAGAGAAAGAACTGCGATCGATATGAAATCATCTCGATACCTGATAATTTGTCATTTGAGAAAGGTTTCTTTGTTGTAATCCGTGCATGCCAGTTGTTGGTTCAAAAGAATGAAGGATTGATAATACTTGGTGTTGCTGGTCCCTCCGGAGCAGGAAAGACTGTGTTTACAGAGAAAATACTCAGCTTCATGCCAAGTGTTGCAGTTATCTCAATGGATAATTACAATGATGCTAGTCGAGTAGTTGATGGAAACTTTGATGGTAAGAATGAATACCTCGTTTCTTATTGTTATTGAGTGTGTATAGAAAGATATTAACCAAAAGGGGATTTCACTTGCATTCTGCTCTCTGGCTTAAAATTTCAAGTACCCACCAGTTTCAGGGACAAGGAGGCTCATAAGTTTATGAAGCTCCTAATTGTTGAATATTTAGGGAATCTACTTTGCATTTTCTTGACATAGTTGGCACTTTGAGTTCTTACAGACCTCTATGTGTCCTTTTTCTTTTTTCCTTGGGAAAGCCATTGTAAATATGTTACAAAATCTACTGAATAGAGAGCTGTCCTCTTTCGGCTAATGATTCGATCTTTTTAAGTTTTGGTAACACCAAACATATGATCAAGAGTTGCTAGAACCATAATATATTGGTTAATCTTTCATTGGTTAAATCTCAATTATGCACTAGAATGAGGAGGGTGCCTCTTTGAATCATGGAACATACATATTCAATGTTAGAAAACATTCCGTGAAAGAATCTGGGCTGAGATCTCTAATTTCCTCTTAGCTGATTTCTTTTTTTATTGGTTTACCCTTACACTGGTGTCATTTGTACTAGTAGAATAACTTAAGACTAGATGATTTGTACTTTACCAGGTCTATTTTTTCTTTTGAAACAGATCCACGACTTACAGACTATGATACATTGCTGAAAAACATCAATGATCTAAAGGCCGGGAAGCCGGCTGAGGTTCCCATATATGATTTCAAATCTAGCTCTCGCATAGGATACAGGTTCAGCTCCTTGCTTCTTATTCATGTAATATTCTATACTTATATGTGCATGTTGTCATTTTTCATACAAGCTGCTATTCAAAACCACTGCAAGTTTATTGCCTGTTCGCTCCAGAAATTTTATGTTTGAATGCTTAAATGGCAAATACCTCCAGACCTTGGGTTGTTTATAATTTTGCGTTCTATTACATGAGGAAAAGAAAAAATAAATCGATGACATCTTTGGAGCAATACTACCTAGGCTCTTCATTGCTCTGATTCAAACAGAAACTTAACTGTTGAATTGGCATAGCTAAATTTGATACAATTAAGACCATGTCACTAGCTGTGGAATCTCATGACTTGTTCATCTTTGAATCATTTACTTTATTTTATTCTAGACCTAAAGGTATGCCTAGTGATCAATGAAGTTTGTGCCAATCTTGAAGATCAGGGTTCAAATTCCCACAAAGACAAAAGCACCAGATAAGTTCTTCCCATCTGCCTATGCCTAAGCTTGGTGGATAGAGTTACCCAATACATGTGTTGGTGGGAGGTACCCGGTAGAATAGTCGAGGTGTACACATGTTGGTTTGGACACCACTGTTACAAAAAAACGTTTATGCTATACTAGTTTCATTTTGCTTGGGGTTTTTTATCTGTGGTCCACTCAGAAGGATCTTGTTCCCTAGACTCCTAATCTATTTAATTGGCATCAGGATGACAGATCCTTCATCTATTACACAGTTATCTGGTCATTCTCTTCTTTTTAATGAGGCTTGCATTGCTCTTCTTTTTTTGCCCAAGGCTTCAGTTTTACAGTGGTCTGTGGTCCCCTTCTCTTAGACGATCTATCCTCTCTGACAAGTTCTTTGGTGATGTTGGTTTTTCTTTTGTCAGTTTTCTATCGAATAATGTGCCCTTCAGGCTCAAAGTTAGTAGATGCCTTTTTTTATTTTCTTTTAATTATCTAAGATGTGTTGCATATTAGTATATGATTTGAACTTACAACATTAAGTTTACTGCAGGACTCTTGAAGTACCTAGCTCCCGCATTCTGATTATTGAGGGTATCTATGCTTTGAGTGAAAAGTTGCGGCCTTTTCTGGATCTTCGCATATCTGTGACAGGTGGAGTTCACTTTGATCTTGTCAAAAGGGTTTTACGGGATATACAGCGTGCCGGGCAGGAACCCTCGGAGATAATCCATCAAATATCTGAAACGGTTTGTTTCCTCTATAATTTTGGCTAAAATACACCTGAAACTCTCTTTATGACTATCCAACGACGATGTCTAGTGCAGGTTTATCCAATGTACAAGGCTTTTATTGAACCTGATCTCAAGACTGCACATATAAAAATCATCAACAAATTTAATCCGTTTACTGGATTTCAGAGTCCTACATACATTCTAAAGGTAAGGATATTAGAAGTTCATACTACTTCTGGTTTCCAGTCATGGAAAATTACAGTGGTAAAAAACAAATTACGTAATTAAAGTTATCAATAAATATTAAAACAAAGAAAAAGGGTTCATCTAATCACTTGCACCTTTAGTCTTCTAGGGATGTGCAAGTCGATCAAATCAAGTCTGCATTATCTGAAGAACACATTGAAAGTACGGAGCAAACTTACGACATATACCTTCTGCCACCTGGTGAAGATCCAGAGACATGCCAATCATATCTGAGGATGAGAAACAAAGATGGAAAATACAGTCTCATGTTTGAGGTTTGTCTCTTTGTATATTGATCAATACTTTTTGAGAAAATAATGGCCAACTGTTACAAAGCACCTCTGTTTGCTAGGCCATTTTGACTTTACTATGTAGCCTACTGATGACAGTCTGTTATTCTCCCAATTAAACTTTTAATAGTCGTGTGCATATTACTATTCATTTTCTTGAAATACTTGAAAAATGTTTAAGCTTTTGGGGAACACCATTTTCCTATAATGTTACCTGTATTTTTTATCTTGAAATACTAGCAGGGGCTAAGGAATTTCCAAGTGAAAGCCTAATTTTAGAGTTAATAAAGTCAACCTGAGAAAAAGCTCTCAACGTATACCTGAATGGTTGATAAGAAATCCTCTTGGTTGGCTCAATATAGGGGACAATGGAAGAACGTCTATATTGCATGTAGGGGAAGTAAGATAGCTAGGTGCTTTTACTCAACTTGTGAAGCTTGCATCACAAACGTATCATGGACTTATATGGCTAGTCTTAGTCATGTAGCAAGATGAATTGCATCATGTGTTGAAGAAGCTATACCACTAAATCATTCTTAAATAACTCTGTTTCTTGTAGGGAAATGCCATATTACAACTCAATGTAGGTGGTGTAAGGATGATTTTTGTTTCATTCTTAACCTTATGTTTTCCTATAGTCGACGTCAAGTACCAACAGGAGGAATATCTTCCATTCACTCTCTTTTTTGTCTTTCTACAATTCGATATTCAGACAATTTCCTCTTGTTTTAGAATAAATTGAGATCTTGTAGAAGTTGAATTCATCAAATCTATAGAAGAAGCTGATAATAGTAGAGATCTTAAACTAAAATTATCCTGCCTGCTGTCCTACTATGAACATTGTAAAATCTTGAAATGTTGTGCATCTGGTAGCTTCAGTCTCTATTTATTTTTTTTGGTCCTGATTCTTTCTTGGGATTATATCTTTTATTGAGAGACTTCAGGATTTAGTGGTCAATACAAGTATTTCCACTCCATGTTTATTTATTTTATTTTTTCATCTAGTGGTGCTTTGGTATATCAGCTTTTCTTGACCAGCTAATTTTCCTGGAAGTATGTGTACCTGTAAAGAGCTGCTTTACTGAAGTTCTGATGGTGACAGCTTAAACTGGTTTTGAATTGTAGGAGTGGGTCACTGATTCTCCCTTTGTCATATCGCCAAGAATCAGTTTTGAAGTTAGTGTGAAGCTTCTTGGTGGATTGATGGCCTTGGGATACACGATTGCAACAATACTCAAAAGAAGTAGCCATGTATTTTCTGATGAAAAGGTTTGCGTGAAAATTGATTGGCTAGAGCAACTGAACCGGCATTATGTTCAGGTAGTAGACTTGTTTTACTCTCTCCTCCTTGCTAAGATATTTACATTCTAAAATCTTGTCATTTCTGTTAACATCTGTTGGCAATGATGTTAAGCTAGAAAGCAATCCTTGATAATTTGTTAAGGTCCTTTTGGTTTCAGTTTCTATTGCATGAATTATCAGAATCATTCTGTCATCAGGGAACCAATGCCTCACTAACAAATGATTTAATTCATAAAATTGGAAAGCTTCAAACTTGCATTGAGTTCTCAAGGCATGGCAGTTTATCTATTATCTCTAGTGGTTTCTGCATGATATGCCAATGATTGTCTAACTGCAATATCTTTAAATTGTTAACCCAAAGGAAATGTAAGCTGCGTATTTATTTCTCTTTTTATCTTGAAGAAGAGTAAAATCATTCATTTTATCTACTACGGAGAAGATAACTGCGGGGTGTGTTATTTTAAGACTTCAATGTCCACTGCATGAGAATTCTTCTCCTTGTTGATCCTTAATAATTCAGATTGACTGGTTGTCTCTTAGTATCAGGGTCCAGATTATTGTTTGAAACTTCTAATATGCTAGATTTTCTTAACTTTACCTAGGTCCAAGGAAGAGATCGCCTAATTGTAAAATCGGTTGCTGATCAGCTGGGACTGGAGGGTTCATACACTCCGCGTACATATATTGAGCAAATACAACTAGAGAAGCTTGTGAATGAAGTTATGGTATGCTAGCTTCCATAGATTTTTTTCGTTACGTGCTATAATGGCTTTCTATCACTTACTAGATATATTGCAGGCACTACCAGATGATTTGAAAACGAAGCTTAGCTTAGATGAAGATCTCGTCTCCAGCCCAAAAGAAGCTCTCTCTCGAGCCTCAGCAGAGAGAGTAGCATGGAGAAATAAGAATTTAAGAAGGTACTTGTCTATCCCTTTTTTTCCCTATTGACTAGTCTTGCATTAATTTTTTTGCATAAAAAATGGTGTCAAACAATAGATTTTATCAATAAGCTGAAAATATTTCTCCATGCCAATAATTACTTGTGGTTCAACGGCATTAATAGAAGGCTGCTTAGCTTTTTTAACTGCTTCCAAACATTGTATTAATGGCAAATATCCTCCTCTAACAAGGAGGGAAAGCAAGAGGAGAGAGTCTTAGGTGAATACTGAGGAGTTTCATCAGCTCTAATTTGCACACAGCACACTTGATTAACCTATGGTTTGGACATACTAATGTGGCTGCAGGAGTTACGGGAGAAAAGAAATGAAGAAAATTGATAGTCTCACACTCTCACCGTAGTTGTATTCATGCATATTTTGATACTCATGACCTTATGTCTATATGCGTCCATGTGTCATTCTGTTTGATGTGTAGGTTGAATAGATTGCTCCTAGATATCGACTTGTTTGTTTAGTTCTTCAACTCCTTATTGATTTGTATATAAGCAAGTCATTAATCTTAAATTTGAAGTTTTTTGGAACTTGCATGGATCTCCATCCTTATTGGGAAAACCTCATGAGAGTGGTGTGGGGATGGGAGGGAACTGCAGCCTGCAGCGGAAGCGGATGAGATTCTATCTCGTCCAGGAAAAATTCTGTTGTCAAGTTGATTTGAACTTGATCTGCTTCTTTTTGTTTTTGCAGTGGATTGTCCCATTCCTACGCAAATCACAGAGAGAAAAATCTATCCAAGATTGATACTGATAGTCAGAGGTTTGATGACAGAAACACTGATTCAGCAACATTAGCAAACCAGGTTTTGCATTTAGCAACAATGAAATATATTTAAGCTCTTTTCACTATTTCATGGCACTTCTGGAGATTTACCCTTCATGTTTGTTGTCCTTGTTTCACAAAGGGAGCTGTTACACATTTATCGGAACAAATATCTACCTTGAATGATCGGATGGATGATTTTACATCTAAAATGGAAGAACTTAATTCCAAGTTAACCAAAAAAAGAGCTTCTCCGAGCACACAAAGTCTGGCTTTGCAAGCCGAAGCTTGTAATGGATCCGGCCCAACTTCTTACTTCATATCTGGTTTAGAAAATGGTTCCTTGACAGGATCCATTATGCCAAATTCATCATCCTCTTCTTTGCTAATTCCAAAGGAGTCCAATCTGATGGAAGAGGTACATATTTCACCTGGCTTTCGCCATGCAGACCTATGTTTAATCAATAATCTTCGTCTTCTTTTATTACTTTGATGGAACATATGAATATATAATCTTTTGACTTGTCAATTTGCACTACTTTCCATTACTGCAGAAAGTTAAATATCAGAAGATAACCAAGTTATTTTCCCTTTGCATTGACTATCTTCACAGCTATCTAATGTTGCACGTGGACAACGCCAAATTATGCATCAGTTAGACAGCCTTAGCAATCTTCTTCGCGACAGACTGGGAGAACAATCACGACAAGCAAGAACAAGCAAGAGAAGAGATCTAAATTCGATCAGAGTACCTCTCATTGTGACCTTAGCAGTTAGTGGATTGGGGTTCTTTCTGTTTAAGAGCCGAAACTGATTCTTCTTCCTGATGTAAAAACTATGCTCCTATACTTTTTTCTTTCAAGTTCATTAGCCCCATACAAGTAGTATTTTGCCTATGTTCGATCGGAGTAGAGGTAGACTAGTGTTCATGTGTGTTTGGGTCAAGGAGGGCAGGTTTATGCTTTCTATTTCCCAGTTGAGCTTTGTCAAACAAGGCAGCAAGTTGTGGGGTTCCTTTGATTAAAACTCTCTTTTCAATACATATTTTACAAGTTAAATTGCAAGTTTCCCTTTGCTGATTGGATGAAGTGATATTGGAAGCATTCTCTCTTTTTGATTTTCCATCCGATAGTTCGAGATAATCCTGAATTCATGTTTTGTAAAAATCGAGTTCAAATAGAGTCCATCACACATTTTACAAAATTTATATAGACTAATTCACATAAGTTGAAAAAATTATGAGTATCATTTATTAGGTCATCATGAATGGACACAAAATTTGAGCTCCAATTGAGTTGATCACATATATTTTAAAAATTAATGGACGAATACACATGAAAAGTTAAGATAATCCTATAAATTCGACCCATTAACTCCAATAAAGTGATGATTGTCCTTAAAAAATAATGAGTATAATTTTCTAGCTCGTCAAGACTATACTCACAAACTTTCAACTCAAATAGAGTTGCTCAGACATATTCTAAGAAATTCATGGACTATAACACACGAAAAGTCTAGATAATCATAAATTTCTTGACAGAAGTGAGTCCAAGAGAACTTCATATTTTAACAACATACTATGCAACAGATAAGTCAAATCATCTACACAGATTCACTAATCTTCCCAAAACTGATGTTCAGAGTACTATCTAGCTATTCACATTAACTTGCAAAATATTTGAGCCAAACATCATGGTCCGAAGACTTCTGAAGAAGATCAGTAAACAGGACTGTAATCATGTACTAGTTTTCGATGAAGGACACCTCTGCTTTAGGTGATGCACGCTGAAATGTTGTTAACTCAGCAGCGAGTTTTTTGACTGCAGCAGATGCTTTAACTACACACGACGCGAAGAGCATTCTCACTAGCATGGGAGAATTGGCTAACAGAAGTTTGGCAAGCTGCATCTCGATGATTGAGCCACTAGCAAGTGTTAGCCTAACTTCCCTTAGGTGATTAAACGTCACATCCGAGGTAAATTCTACTTGATAAGCTTCTTCTATATCATATTTAGGATAAGCCTCCTAAAGAAAAAATAACAAAACTTAATTCTCTGAACTTTTTGATGATTCAAGTATGAAAATGAAAAGGCCAATAAGAAAGAGAGAGAAGCGTACCGAAATATCCATATATTGTAAATACGGGAAGCTTCTTATCAAGCAAAGAGCACATGACACCTCAACCGAGTTATAAAGATCAACACTAATGTCAAGTCTTTTGACACTGTTAAGACTAAAGGGAAGCCTCGTTGGTACTTCACTTGCTTCTGCAGCAAATAACTAAAAAGAAAATATTAAAAAATCAGGATGAAACGAAGCCGAAAAGATTCAAAATGTGTTACAATGAAGTCAGGAAGCAACATTTACCATATTCAAGTATATATGCTCGAGAGCAGAAAAAGATTCAAACGACTCGAAAAACTTTGCAATATCCCATTTTTCTTCCCCGAAATAATCGGTGTCGCTAGATGCAAGTAAAAGCTTTGCAAGAAGAGGGATATTCTTTAAAAAGATAGATCTCACACTGCCTGCGAAGTAAAATGATTTCAGCCTGGGAGCATTAATTTCAATGAGGTTGCTGTACGTCTCGGCAATATACAACACTAAATGCTCAAGCAACAAGCAATGAGAGATTAAACTTCCAAGCTCCTCGGAAGAAATTGAAACTTCACATAGTTCCAACCTAATTAACCTATCAAGTCCTTTGAAGGTTGGTGGACGAAGTATTAAGCAATTCTGGAGATTCAAATTCCTCAACTGCAAGCTTTTGAAAAATGAAGGTGGCAATTCGTATGGTTCACTCTTGAATGGAAGTTTAAGCACAAGATCCCGAATGCCATTTTTTGCGAGGAAATATATCAAGTCATCGATCATAGGACAACTTCTTGACTTAGGAACACAGAGTGTAAACTTTGTAATTGGTCCTTCATGAAATATCAAAATATGGTAGATAATCTTGGTAATTGCAGTCGTATGGCATATTAAGTTATTCTTAGTTTTCCAAAAAGCATCATCAAGTGTCAACTCAGGAAGTCGGCACCATTTATATCTCCATATGTTTGATAAGATGCTAGTCCTCACCGCATCTCTAAACGGCAAACACATCAAAATGATATCAATTACATTCTCTGGAAGATTGCTAAGTACATCGAAAGGTAAAGATTCACAACACTGCTTTTTAGCCTCAGGAGCCATCATACCGTATTCGTCAATGTAACCCTGCTGAAAATGAACAACAATAACAAAAATGAGTAATCTCCAAACTACGCGGGAATCTTAGTGGCTCAGTTGATTGACTACCTGGCCTTTGATTCCCCACCTTATAATCCCCTCCCCATTTCTCATTACCCCCCATCCCCCAATGTGATTTAAAAAATACTCCTAAAAGGGTGTGTTCTAACTGAAATTAATCATGATATACCCAGTGGAGACAAGAAAAACACAGTAGTTGATTCTTCTTATCTGTCCTAGCTTTTAGATATGACAGTAAAGAAAAAGGATTCTTTTTGTACCCCAATAGGTGGACAGACTTACCTGATACCTATTGTACCTATTGCTAGTAGAAGATGACATGTATTCCGTGGAATTAATCAAGGTACATAAAAGCCGACCCGAACACCACGATCATAAAAAAAAATCTCAATGATACACGAATCAATACATAGATTTGTTTATTCTAAAATTAAAATTGGGAAAAATCAAAACAAGAACCCAATTACATTTTGCCCACAATTGGCACAACTCTAATCACAATTAAAACCATTCATTTCATAAACTAAGTACACAATCCAAATGGAAAAAGAAAAAGAAAAGAGAAGCATTAATGCTTACCCAGAGCAAAAATTAGTGAATTAGGAAGATCCAAAAGGAATAAAGTATATCTTTCATCAACCAAAGAGAGAATGAGAGAAATGGGGATTTGTAGATTTCACAGGGCGGAAGTTTTCTTAAAATTTAAGGGGAAAATGAAAAGCAAACGGTGTAGAGTGATTAGAGAGTATTTAAGAGAAAACAAAAGGAAGGATGCTCCGTTAGAATGATCTACTTTCCTTTTTAGTCTGTTTTAAATTATTTTTTTTTCTTATTTTTGGTAACATTTTAATTTCAACTTTTCACGTGACATATTTAAGATTACAAGATTAAATGACAATTTTGTACATTTGACATTATTTTAATGGACAAATTACTTAACTACACTCCTTTACTTACCTTAATATCCATTTATCCCTACTTATTTCAAAAATTTCAAAAATCCCTTATTTTACCTATGTATCCCGCATGTATCCCGTGCACAATGCTATGTATCCCATTATGTGGAATGTATCAAACCTAATGTATCCCGTGCACAACGCTATGTATCCCGCTATGTGGAATGTATCAAACCTAATGTATCCCGTGCACAACGCTATGTATCCCGCTATGTGGAATGTATTAAACCTAATGTATCACGTGCACAACGCTATGTATCCCGCAAACATCATTTTTAAGGGATTTTTGGTAAATAGAAAACTAGAAGGGATAGGATGTTATTTAGTACTTATAATATGTGGTTCCTATAATTTATACTATTTTAATTTAAGACAACAAGATTCAAAAATCCTCTTTATTTTCTTAAACTTCGTGTCAAGTCAAACTAGATCACTCTTTCTGGAAACGGAGGGAGTATATCATTTACACCAAATCAAATAACTTAAAAATAATACATAAATATACTCCCTCCGTTTTACAAAGAATGACATCCTTTCCTTTTTAGTTAGTTTAAAAAAGAATGACCTCTTTCCTTTTTTGGTAACATTTTACTTTTTGTTTTCCACGTGACATGTTTAAGACCACAAGATTAAGGACAATTTTGTACATTTGACATAACTTTAATTTAGGACTACAAAATTCAAAAGTGTTCTTTAATTTCTTAAACTCCGTGCCAAGTCAAACCAGACCACTCTTTTTGAAACGAAGGGAGTACCTTTTAACTTGACTTTAGCTGACATCTACACACTCTAATTTTGGGTGTGCCCAAATAAACACTTAAATTTATGTAAAATTTAACAAGTAGACAACAAATCCTAAATGACATAGTACATGTAGGATGCCACATAAGATACAAAATTGTCACGTAGGATGGATATGTCTATTTGTTCAATTTTATATAAGTTTAAATGTCTACTTGTACACACTCAAAGTTGAAGTCGTAGATGTCAGTTGAAATCAAATTAAATGATATATTTGTGTATTATGGCATTTCAGGGCCAATTACAGGAATTAAGTGATTTTCTCCATTTTTCGTGTGTGTTAACCTATTAATATTTTGGTGATATAACTTTCGGTCAATTTTTATGTGAAATCTTTACAAAACCTTAGTAGAGAGTTAAAAGAACAGTATATATGGTCTCACCATTTTTAGAGTGATTTTTGGGCATTTATAAGTCAATTTGCGGGAATTGAGTAATTTTTCTTAGTTTTTTTTGTGCGTTAGCCCATGAATATTTTGGTGATATGATTTCCATACACGGGCTAACACCAAAATATGTCATTCCGTGTATGTTAGCCCGTGTATGAAAGCCATATCACCAAAATATTCATGGGCTAACACACGAAAAATAGATAAATTGGCCTAATTCCTGTAAATTGGCCCCTAAATGCTCAAAATTCACTCTAAAAATGGTAAGACTGTACGTACTGCTCTCCCAACTCCCTATGAAGGGTTTCACAAAAGGTTTCGCAAAAAAACTCATATTTAAGTAATATCACCAAAATATTCATGGACTAGCACACACGAAAAACTAAGAAAATCTCCTAATTTATGTAAATTGGCCCCTAGCCCAAAAATCACTCTAAAAATTGTGAGATTGTACGCACTTCTCTCACTACTCCCTACAGAGGGTTCCATAAAGATTTTGCAAAAAATTTGTCCAGAAGCCATATCACTAAAATATTCATGGGCTGATACACACACAAAAAACTAAGAAAATCGTGTAATTCTTGCAAATTAGCCTCTAGATACCCAAAATCACTCTAAATTGGTGAGACTGTACATACTACTACCCAGACTCCCTAAGGAGAGTTTCATAAAGATTTTACCAAAAATTCATCTGGAAGGCATATCACCAAAATATTCATGGTTAATAAACACGAAAAATCAAGAAAATCACCTACTTATTGTAAATTGGCCCTCAAATGCCCAAAAATCACTCTAAAAATGGTGAGACTGTACATTCTGCTCCCTCAACTCCCTACGAAGGGTTCCATAAAAGTTTCCCAAAAAAATCACCCGAAAGCCATACCTCCAATTTATTCATGGGCTATAACACAAGAAAAACTAAAAAATCGCCCAAATCCTTCAAATTGGCTCCTAAATGCCTAAAAATCACTCTAAAACTGGTGACATTGTACGTACTACTCCCCTAACTCCCTAATAAGGGTTTCATAAAAGTTTCGCAAAAAAAATTTCGGGATGCTTTGGAGGTCCTCATAAAGTTTTTTCAGAAAAATCTTCCGTACGCCAGAAAACGCCAACATCCATAGGTTAATACACACAAAAAACCAAGAAAGTCGGGTAATTCCTAAAAGTTGTCCCCTAAATGCAAAAATAGGCCTTAGAAAATGGTGGGACTATACATAATGCTCCCCTAACTCATTACAGAGTTGCTCATAAAGTTTTTTCCGAAAAACCTTCTAGGAGCCAGAATGCGCCAACATCCATGGGCTAATACACACAAAAAAATCAAAAAACTCGTGTAATTCTTAAAAGTTGACCTTTAAATGCAAAAAATATGTCTTAGAAATGGTAGGACTATACGTAATGCTCCACAACTCATAACGGAGATCCTCATATAAATTTTTTTAAAAAAACATTTCAGGCGCGAGATGACGCCAACATCCGTGGGCTAATACATACGAAAAAGAAAGAAAGTCGCGTAATTCCTAAAAGTTAGACCCTAAATGCAAAATATGCCTTAAAATGGTGGGACTATACATAATGCTCCCCCAACTCATTACAGAGGTCGTCTTGAAGTTTTTTCAGAAAAATCTTCCGAGCGCTAAAAGACGCCAATATCCATAGGCTAATACACAGGAAAACTAAGAAAGTCGCATAATTCCTAAAAGTTGGCCCCTATATGCAAAAATATGCCTTAAAATGGAGGGACTATAAGTAATGGTCCCCCAACTAATTACAGAGGTTCTCATAAAGTTTTTTTAAAAAAAACCTTCCAGGCGTCAAAAGACATCAACATCCATGGACTAATACATACGAAAAACCAAGAAAGTCACATAATTCCTAAAAGTTGGCCCCTAAATGCAACAATATGCCTTAATAAAATGGTGGGACTATACCTAATGCTCCCCCAACTCATTACAGAGGTCCTCATAAAGTTTTTTCAGAAAACCTTTGGGGTGCCAACATCCAAAGACATTAATATACGAAAAACCAAGAAAATCGTGTAATTCCTAAAGTTGACCCTTAATACAAAAATATGCCTTAAAATGGTGGGACTATTATGAATTATTCCCTAACTCATTACGGAGGTTCTCATAAAGTTTTTTCAGAAAAAAACTTCCGACCGCAAGAAGGCGCCAACATCCATGAGCTAATACACCCGAAAAACTAAGAAAATTGCATAGTTCCTAAAATTTGACCTCTAAATGCAACAGTAATCCTTAAAAAGAGTGGTACTATATGTTATTCTCCCCCAAATCATTACGGATGTGCTTATAAAGTTTTTTCAGAAAAACCTTCTAGGCGCCAACTTCCATATGCTAATACACACGAAAAACTAAGAAAGTCACGTAAATCTTGAAAGCTGGCCCCTAAATAAAAAAACATGCCTTTAAAATATGGTGGGACTATACGTAATGCTCCCCAACTCATTATAGATGTCCTCATAAAGATTTTTCAAAGAAACTCTCCGGGTGCCAGAAGACGCCAACATACATGTGCTAATACACACGAAAAACCAAGAAAGTCGTGTAATTCCTAAAAGTCTCCCCTAAATAAAAAAATATGCCTTAAAATGGTAGGACTATATGTAATGCTCCCCCATCTTATTACGGAGGTCCTCTTAAAGTTATTTCAGAAAAACCTCTCAGGCGCCAATATCTTGTGCTAATACACACGAAAAGTTAAGAAAGTCGCGTAATTCCTAAAAGTTGACCCCTAAATGCAAAAGTATGTCTTAAAAATGGCGGGACTATATGTAATGCTCCCCCAACTCATTATGGAGGTCCTCATAAAAAATGTTTAGAAAAATCTTTTGGGCGTCAGAAGGCGCCAACATCCATGGGCTAATACATATGAAAAACCACAAAAGTCACGTAATTCTGAAAAGTTGGCCCCTAAATGCAAAAATATTCCTTCAAAATGGCGAGACTATACGTAATGCTCCTTCAACTTATTACAGAGTTCCTCATAAAGTTTTTTCAGAAAAACCTTCCAGGCGCCAACACTAATGGGCTAATACACACGAAAAGCCAAGAAAATCACGTAATTCCTAAAAGTTGACCCCTAATGCAAAAATATACCTTAAAAAAAGGTGGGACTATACGTGATGCTCCCCTACTCATTACAGAAATCCTCATAAAATTTTTTTCCAGAAAAACCTTCTAGGCGCTAGAAGGCGCCAACATTCATGGGCTATAATACACACAAAAAACCATGTAGATTACATCGTTAATATTGTCCAAATATAAGGTGCAATATCCGTTGTTTTTTCTCTCGATATTAAGTGTGTATCTATCAATTTATTAACAAAGACATTTTTTCTCGATAATGTTTTTTTTTTCATTTTTATTTCATTATAGGGTTAATAACATTTTTAGCCCCTTAGTTATTGGTAAATTATAACATATAACCTTCAATTATTTGAATTGTGCACTTTTGATCCCTTTACTTTTGAATAATCATAAACTTCCTAAATATTAATCGTTTTCACCATTTAATCACTCATATATATAATCTTCTAAAGTCTAAATAACATATTTCCTAAAAAAAATTGGATCAAAACACACATTTTAATTAATTAAAGATCAACTTTGTTGAATCTCATATTGCACGGACTAAAATTAGAATATATATATAAAATCGTTTATAGAATTTAAAATAATTTTAAATTCCTAAATATTAGGTAAGAAAATTTATAAATAAGAGTTTTTATACACCTCAAAGGCCAAACTTTCAGAATCCTACGCTGCTTCTCTCTGCCTATTTCTTCAAACGGAATTTAATTGTAAGTTTTTTTTTTTCTTTGTCTGATATTAGTATATATAGTTTATCTTGTTAACTATGTTGTTTTTCTTAAACGAAAACGACCTCTTTACCTTCACAAAGTAGGAGTAGGATCCGAACCCATTCGATGAAAAATTGACTTGTATAATCTCTTGACGGTTAAAATAAGGTTTTATGCATTATCCGAGGGCGACAAGTGGCTTTAGGCCCCAAAAAATATACATAACTTTTTAGTTGTTATGTATATTGTAAATACTTGTTCCAAAATAGTTGTCAAAAAGGAATAGAAGGAGTATTAATTAAAATCTTCTTAATAGTTTGTTGCTAATCTCTTACTAATTATTATGCACAATTGATTTAATTATAATTAAAACTCGTACACAACTAAATTTACAGTTATTTTTATTTCTTAATTTCTGTAATTCACTTCAATTTGAATCAATCATGTTTTAATATTAGTTTTGTAAGATTGTCTTCAATTCGCTCAAACTAATTAGATTATCAAATAATTAAATTTTGAAAAATATTGTGTTAACTTTGAATGTGAAGTCTTAGTTTTATTTTAAACGCTTTATAATAATCTCAATAGATTATATAATTATTAAAAAGTTTTCAAAACAATAATCAATAAAAGAGATTTAAAAGTTTGTGTTATTATGTACCGTACAATAATTTATATATGCTTACAAAATATTACTATAAACGTTATATTGTCAATTGAAAAAAAAAGTTAATTATCAAATTATAATCAATTACAATATTTTTTTAGAATTTATGAGGATAAAATATATATAAATTATTAAATAAACGTATCTCTATTTTCTAAATTTTGGCTTTCGGCCCCTTATTTTATTGAGCCGCCCCTTGACTTTGAATCTCATTACAACTTGCTTGGATAGATGTTACATGTTGCATTGTATCCCTTTGTTTGTTTAAATACGATTTTTGTGATTGTTACTTAAATTTTACTTTATTGTATCATTAAATAGTTAAAGATGAAAAGTTAGTTTTACTCCATATGCTACTTTTTATTTTTTACGGTTTATTCTTAATTGTTGATTATTGACATTATGATACAATGTGTAACAATAATCCAAACAAAGTTTAATGAAAATCTTGATTCGTCCACTAAATAGGTTAAGTTCTAGAGAATACATGTAAAAGTTATGGTTGATCATGCTGTTTTATTTGCCATCTATTGTATCTTTTTTTATTTTCTTTTATGATTGTGGTGTCCAGATCAGCTTTCGTGCAGCTCGACTAATTCCACAGGATACCTTCCACTAGCAAGTAATTCACTCCACCGAGGCTTTTTTTTTTTTTTGTATATTGTTCCATCAGAGTTGATTACGTTGGTGTCTTGGTTCTCATATCATAGGAAGATATGCCAGCAAAACGTATCAAAATAAGTCAATTAGACACCAGCCAAAAATTAATTGATGGGGAAGATATAATCAGTGACTTACCAAGGAACATAATAGATTGCATTTTAGGGAAAATGCCTATACGTGATGCTGTAAGAACGAGTGTTCTGTCAAAGAAGTGGACATTGTACTACTCAACCATTCCTGAGTTGGAATTCGATGACAAATTCTCCAAAGAACTTCAGAACTTTGCCATTGCCCAGAAGAAACTTCGTATATTATCTGAAGTTGAGCTCGAGCACAAGTACCAATTGGATGAAATTGTCACTAGATTTCTTATGTTTCATCCTGGTCGAATAGAGAAATTTAAAGTATTTGTTCCAAATTTCAAATCAACAAGGGCTCCTAATGTTAGCAAATGGATTCGAAAATTATCTCAGAAAAACATCAAGAAATTAACCTTAGAATACAAGAAGGACATTGTGAGTCATAAGTTATCTTCGTATTTCTTTTCTTGTTTGGATTTGACAAATTTGAAGCTCCGTAATCTTCATTTATCGCATCATCCACCAAATTTTAAAGGCTTCCTATATCTTTACCAATTAGAGCTTATTGGCGTTCACTTTGTCAACGACTATTTTGAATGTTTTCTCTCCAGCTGCCCTGTTCTTCAGAAGCTAGTGTTGTATGGATGTTCTGGTGTTCATCATTTTAATATAAGTGGTTCTAAACTCCAACGGTTGTTCATCAAGGTCGATGATGATTTTCAATCAATTTCCTTAGAAAACCTTCCTAACTTGACTGAAGTTTCTATTACGTTGGACAAAGTTGTACTAAGCCTGGAAAACAATCCTAAATCTGATTTGGTTTTGGATAGCTTGCCTAGCTTAGAAATAATTCGTCTAAATGGCAAGTTTCTACAGGTTAGTATCTACTGAAATTACTTAAACATATCTCTATTTTGATTTTATATAAATCTAATGAAAATATGTTTTCGTGTGTCATTTTTTTCAGCTCCTAGCTGAAACTCTAGTTCCGCCTATTCTATCAACATCGCTAGACTCTCTAAAGATTATTGAACTCAAAGGTGTAGATTTTATGAGCTTCGATGAGATCTCTTTTGTTGTATTCTTGATTAGGAGTGCTCCGAATTTGCAAGAACTTCGTATTGAGGTAAATCGTAATATTCCATCTAATATATGATAATTTTTTCAAAAATATAAATACGCACTTGTTAGATTTTTGCTCTGTTTCCATGTAGGCTTCTACCGTCGAGCTAAACCAAGAGCAAGTCTCAGGTTATCTAAAACGCCTGCATTGCACAATGGGCAAACTTCATCTGATCAAGTTAACTAATATCTCGAGTTTTGTTCCTGAGTTTGAGTTTATACAATTTCTTCTCTTTAGCTCGCCATCACTCGTGACAATGAGCATTGTGGAGCATCCAGAGCTTGAACCTGTAGAAGCATTGAGAATTACTAAGAGGCTACTCCAGCTTCGGCTATCATCAGCAGTGAGCATAGATTTCTCGAGCGATTGTAAAACATAAGTTTCATAAATCATAATGGTAGTAGAGGTTATTGTTCTAGTAAAAGATTTGATTTCAACATTTTGCAAAAGAGTGGTTGGTTCAATGGGAACTGAGTGGAAAAATAATGTTTTATAACATGAATTTTTCATTGAATCGTGGTGGGAAAAGTTTTTGTTTCTAGTAGTGATTGGTGCTAATTTTGTTTATATTCTTGTTACACTATAGTTGGCTGGACGTTAATTTATGCTAGGAGCATCTGAAAGTTCCCTACAATAACAACATAAATTACTAGAAATCAAATTTGGATAGAGCGCGCGGCTGGCCAGCTTCCGCCCCGGCGTGTGGGGGCGATGCGTGACGCCCAGGCAGATGTGCCCTCTGCCTAATGGCTTCAAGCACAACTTGCGTTTGAAGACTCGATGGTTCACGGGATTGTTTAATTCACACCAAGTATTGCATTTCACTGCGTTCTTCATCGATGCGAGAGCCGATTGTCGAGAGTGGTTTGTGTTTCAAGAGCAGTACACGTCCCCCAACACTCGGCGGACGGGGCCCGAGGGGAGGGCTGTCAATTTTAGTATTCCTTGGCGCTTTCCGCACCTGGTTCGTTGGTCGGCCGACGAGCGCGCGGGCGCGCACGCTGGGGACGGAAGGGAGGCGCACAAGCGGGGGTGCTTTTTCTCAAAGTTCGATGGCATATTTAAGTCTTTTTCCTTTTTAAAAATAATTTAATTAATGACGTAGCCAAATCATAATTGACCACGTGTAAAAAATAATTTTGCAAAACAGAACTATTTTCAGTTAACAAATAATTGCATGAACGAGCCTTTTCTCAAAGGGAAATGACACAGATTAGTCAAACATTTAACGGATGACATAAATGAGTTTTTTCTCAAAGTTTGATGACATATTTGAGCCTACTTTCTTAAGAGGCGTGTCAAGTCAACATGAAACCTATGGGGTCCCACACTAGTAAATTGGAGTTTTCTAGTTTGATTAGAAAATTGAATATGTGTGATATATATTTGATAGTTATAATTAATATTTAATTATATATATTCCAGCTATCCCTAATTGCTTGTCCACTTTTGAATTGACACACCTATTAAGAAAACAATTATTGACATAGTGAGTTTACCATTTTACCCTTATTAATTATGAAGCGGTTGAATTAAAAATTTAAGATTTTCAAGAAGTTTACCTTTTCAAAATTAATTAATTGAGGGTATAATAGGTAAAACAAAATTGTCTTTACTTGATTTGTCAAAGAAAATTGGACAAGTAATTAAGGACAGAGGGAGTAATAAATATAATATAATTAATATTAATATATATTAATCCAATTTGGAATTGAACAGGGAAGCCATACATGTGTCCAATTCTAAATTGGATGAATTTTATGGAACTTTTGGGATTCGAAATTCCAATAATAATAATAATAATAATAATAAAACTAGTTTAATTTTACCTTGTTGTATAAAAGGTGAGGAAAAAGTTTCATAGCAAATTTATTATGAGAAAAACTCCACCAAGTCAAGAACAAAATATCATTGACAAGAAATTATTTTCTTGTTTCGTTAAATTTTTCAGAGCATGGTATATTATTCATCCAATTTTTTCGCGAGTTTCATTAATCAAGGCGGTGTGGATGCACATAAAGTCTTCTTGCTATCGAAGAAATTTTGAATTACGATTCTCGTTAACAGGTTTGTCTTGAAACTGTGTAAACAAACTTTACGTACACACAAATATATATAAAAACTCTCTTGATTTGTTAAAATGAACGAGTAAAAAATTATTTATAATATGGTCCAAGTAAAATAAAACGGAGGGAGTAATATTTAACTTGAAATGGTAGTCTAAGAGCTGATCATATCAAAGTAAGTAAAAACATGGTTAAGTTTAAATAATTAAAATAGAAAAAGTAGGACAATTAATTATTGGCAGTGTCATTTATTTCTTTTATAGGGAAACTGAAACGTTCACTTGAAAACTACAAATAAGTACCTAACAGCTGACATTTTTTAAACACAGCAGAGAAAGGTTAAACTCCATATGTTTGGATCTTGGTAAGCTTTATAATATGTGTTTCTCATCTTTTTTTCTCTATAGAATATGTTAGTTTTTATTGAATATGTCACATCATTGAATTGTTACTCCTTTCGTCATAATTTATGTGACACCTTTTGCTTTTCGAGATAGAACACCTGACACTTTTATGTCATAAGTTTTGACTATATGAATAATAATTTTGGACAAATCCCTCACTTTTCTAGTCTTGTTTATTGTCTGCAGGTTCTTATTGGGGATAATTGTGCAATATATATGATGCTTCCTAATGATAAAAAACTTTGTAGTGCTACTTTACCTTCTGATGTACTTAGCAACCTTCCTGAGAATGTACTTGATGACATTCTTATTCGTATGCCCTTACGAGATGTTGTGAGGACAAGTATCTTATCAAAGAAATGGAGATATAATTGGTGCAGACTTCCTGAGTTAACGCTTGATCAAACACTTTGGGACTCAACAAATGAGTCAATACCCTTTGTAACTAGGTTTACAGACATAATCTACCACCTTTTGGTACTTCATGTCGGACCAATTACAAAGCTTATCCTCTCTGATATTGCTAATCTTGGAAATTACTCTAAAATTGACAATCTGGTAATGTTCCTCTCGAGAAATGGTATTCAACATCTTGTTCTTCAATTCCCGAAGGATAAACCATATAAATTGCCATCTTCATTTTTCACATGTTCGCAAATGAGACATCTGAATCTTCATTATTGTTCAATTCAGCCTTTATCTACCTTCAAAGGATTTAGTGAGTTAGTTAGCCTTGAATTGTGTGAAGTCACAATTTCTTCCGAAATGCTTGGAAGTTTAATCTCTCATATCCAGTTGCTCGAGAAGTTGGTGCTGTGAATCTCAAGTATTTTAGACCACATTCAAATTGATGATCCCAAGTTGAAATCCTTCAACTTCACAGGCGATATACATATACTTTCCTTAGGGAAAGCACCTTTTCTTGTGAAACTTTCACTTGTGAATACAGCAGCTACTCTGAAGGCAGGAAAACATATTTCCAAGTATTTTGAGTTTTGTCCTTCTCTCGAGCATCTCCACTTGGATTATAGTAGTCTCCAGGTAAACATTGCATCATGTCCACTGTAATGCACTTTCATAGGCGTCCCATCGTGTGGGCTATGAGTGTTCCTGATTTTCAATGTTTTTTTCTTAGTTCTTGGCTGCAGGATCAGGTGATATAGCAGCAAAGCTTTCCTCTCCTCTTAATTGTCTTAAAAGTCTTTGCCTATCCGACATTTGTCTGGATGAATCAGTTGAGCTTTCATTTTCTCTTTGCTTGATAAGAAGCTCCCCATATCTGCAAGATATTCAAATGAAGGTGCTAATGACGTTTAGTTTCATCCTTTATTTATGGTTCTTCGTATGTGGTGACTTGCTTATGTTCAATCTCATTATATCTTCAATTTAAGTTATGTAGTAATGATTTTTCTCAATCTTTTTGTAGATTGATTATGTGGCATTGAACAAATTGCTTTTACCTGTGCCCGATGATGTTGTTTCATCTTGAATGATCAATGAATTGAGAATTGTTATTATGATTATATTTGGTTGCGTGTCAACGTTCACATAGTCATTTACTCATTCCCATATAACTCATTTATCAGTCAAAGAAAAAGATGATTTTCAAAGGACTAATGTAACTCTTAAGTCTTGGTAAGCTGTGTGGTGTTAATCTGTTATCAATGAGATTCATGCTCTTGAGTCTCATGATGTTCAAGGCTTCTCAGATGTGCCATTGAATCTCCTCATAGCGCTAAGGCTATCGATACAACAGGCACAAATGTTGGGGAATGAGAGAACATGATGTTTGTAGTTTTGATGATTGTCAAAGAGTCTTGATGTGTGACAAAGCATTGTATCATCATCAAAAAGGGGAAATTGTTGGGAAGTAGGAGAACATATAAAGTAGTTTTGATGATTGATAAAGTGAACATGGTTTCACTACTTGTTGTCTTATGTGTACTCTATTAGGTCCAGACGTGCATGCAGGCAACCTATACAAATATGAGAGATTACTGTGACATCTTGCAATTTGAAATAACTACGAAGAAGCTGAAAATTGGAAATATTCATTTTTGGAAAGAATTCAAATCTGGAAATTTAGTCAAGTATGGGGAAAAAAATGAGTTTTTGGTCAACTTTAAACAGTCATAACTCCTAGCTCAGGATGAATTAGGTGTATTTCCAGTTATGTTTGCAAAGCCCTTGGAATGATCTTTTCAACTCCGCCAAGTTTGCTCGATTCCGAGTTCATATGACTGAGTTATGTCCTTTGGAAGTTGGGTTGTTGGCATAGGAAAGTTCACCCGAATTTGTAAGGGTATTTTGGTCTTTTCCCTAACCATTTCTTTTGGTTATATTAAGGGTCCCAGCTGATTTTAAATTAGTATTTCCTTTTAAAAAGTGAGTGTTAGGGTTGTGAGTGAAGAGAGAAAGAAGAGGAGACAGAGAAGAAGCAAAGTTCGTTGAGATCGTCGTGGTTTTCGTCGGGGGTGATCCCTATTAAGGTATGTGAGAGCATAGTGTTGGGTTGGTTCATTCCCCCACACGCCAAACTCGTTTTAATTTCGAGAAAAGATTGGTTATGTTTGTTGAAGTTTGTGGTTGTGTTTGTTGAAGTTGTGGTTGTGTTGTTGAAGTTTCTTGTTGGTTTGGTGCATGTTTCCGGTTGTAATTCCGAGTTGAATCTATTGTATATTAAGGGTTTTAATGATCCCAAGTGTTTGGGGAAAGAACCTTTGAAGTTAAGAGGGTTTAGAGTTGGAAAAACGAAGGAGAAAAGTCGGGCAGCTTGCACGAAACAAATCTGCGTCGCGGACTTGTTCCCCCTGTGAACAAAAATCTGCTCCGCGTCGCGGACAGGACGCGGACTCCACTGTTTCAAAAATTTAATTTCGTAATTTTTCTTAAGTTTAGCTGTCCTAAATCATTCCTAAACATCATGAGGTTTTTCCAAGCACAAATCATAATCCTTGAATCCATAATTCAATTCAAGAACGTTAGGATCAAAGTCAAGTGAAGTTAAGAGTCAAGTCTAGAAGTTAAGAAGCAAGTCTTTAAAGCTTTTCAAGAGTCTTTATTAAACGTTTTAACTTCGTTTTAAGGTTCAAGTTTCAAGTTAAGTAAAGAGTGTAGAGTTTCAAGTTAAGTAAAGAGTTGAGTTCATTTCTCAAAAGTGAATAGGGAACTAAGTATTCCCAAAGAGGTTTATAAATGTTTTCACATTTGAGTAAGAAAGAAACTATGTTTTCCAAGAGAGCCTTTGGGTTAAGTTTTGAGCAATTATCTCAAACTAAAGAAGTTTGTGTTTAAAACACTTATGAGCCAAAGTAATTTTGGGAGTAGTATTGAGCACCGAATTGGGGAAACGAGTTCATATTAACTCAACTCTCCATAAGAACCATGTAGCCAACATGGGACCTGACGGGTCATTCTTTTTAGCTGATCACGTAAGTTTAAGCTAGTGGATCCACTAAGTTAAAGTAAGGTCCTATATCACGGCAAGGTATAGGATGGTCCTTAGGCAACGTGAGGTAAAACGTTGTATCATCACTAGGGCTCATAGTGGTGGTTGTCGGTTAAAGAATCTCCCACTAAAGTTATATTACTTTTATATAAGTAAAGTTGAGTTTGCTATTGTTTTATCCTTAACGAACTAAGTTGTTTACATTGTTTTGCAAGCTTTATATATATTGCATGTGTCTTATTGCTTTATATTGAGTTCGGTTATTCATGAGTTGAATAGAGCCATGGTAAGAGTTCCTTTGTACTCTTTTCAAGCTTAAGTTGTTGTTTAGCTTTCCAGCTCGCATACTCGTACATTCAATGTACTGATGTCAGTTGGCCTGCATCTTATTATGATGCAGACGCAGGTACCCAGTATCAGCATCTAGCACGCCATTGATACAACTGAGCACTCCAGAGTCAGTGGTGTGCCTCCTTGCCTTCCGGAGGACTCTGTTATTTTGTGTTCATAGTTTTGTTTTATTAGGATGTTGCGGGGTCTGTCCCAACATCCATCTCAGTATTTTAGAGGTTTCATAGACAGTTAGTCAGTCAGTTAGTATTGAGTCTCTCATCTATGTATATATGTAAATATTTTATTTTGAGGCACGAGTTGCCTTTTGGCATGTTATGCATCAGTTAGGTTGTTTTATAACCTTTCATTGCATTAAGTTATTCTGTTGAGTTAGGTTTCCACTGAGTCAAGAAAGCCAGGCCAAGGTTTTGCTTGGGGCCAGCAATGGTCTTCGAGTGCCGGTCCCGCCCAGGGTGTAGGCTCGGGGCGTGACAATTACAACAAAGAAGGAAAATATTAAAGTGTAGAAAAAAATGAGCGAAAAAAAATAATAAAGAAATAGTTGAAACAAAGGAGCAAAGAAGGAAAGAAATAAAAAAAATAGCAATTCAAGTCGAAGAAGGAAAGAAGTAAATATAAACAAGTCCTAGGCAGAAAAGGAAATAGGCAGACAAGCTCAATAAGGAAAAGGATTAGTTTTCTAGGGAAACAAATATCTTTCCTTGTAGAAGTTGATAAAGGCAAAACAAATTCTATAAAAGATTCAAACAAAAAAAAAGAAAAAGTCGTTTTTGCATAAACACAAATTGAGAGAATTTTTCAGTAAAGTCAAAGCGACACCTATTGCATATTCACGAAAGTCATCATCTTGAGAGCAATAGCGATAGCATCCATGTCAGCCTACTTGTACCAAAGTTGACGGGTTTCAATGAAAAATCAAGAACACGTCTATCATGAAAGAAGTGTCCAAATTCAAGCCTAAAAGAAAGAAGATAGGGTCACACGAAGCCCAATAAAAGAGTCCAAAAAGTTGAACGCTTAAAGTCAAAAGTTCCAAGTTTAAAGTTTTTCCTAGTTTAAAAAGTTTCCTAGTTTAAAATTTCCTAGTTATTATTTCCATAAAAGTAGGATTTGAATCCCATTCTATTTGGAATAGGTTTTCCCTATATATAGGGGATGATTTTATTATTTTAAGAACAAACATGATTAATATTATTTGAGAGGTTTCTCTTTTTTACACCTTTGTGTGTGGTGACTATGGATTTATCTTACAACCTTTAAAGAACGATTCTTTAAGAGGTAAGATTAATTCTTAATTTGATATCTTTGGTTTCTATTCGTAAATTAAAGAAGGTGATTAGTCTTATACTAATTGTTGTCTCTAATTTCTTCGTAATAGGGGTCTAGATCACTTTTGATTTAAGTTCTTGAATTGACTCTATTAGTATCATAATTAATCTTAATCCGCTTATTTTGAATACTAAGATTAATTAGGGTTCTTAGCACTTTATCTTGAAATTGGGGATTTTATTCTTGAATTTCACATATCTTTCAATTTCTGTCTTTTATCTCTATAATTTCGCTTCCGCATTATTTTCTTGTTTATTCTGGTGACACGATTCTTATCAAATAGCCATTGGAGCAAAACTGCAAGGCTTCGTCACAGCAACACTAAAACCAGGTTCATGAGTTGTGTTCGAGTCTAAATTATTGAATGCTGAAGTCTGATCAATTAAAGTCTAGGGTTATTAGTCTTTGTTGATTTGTTCTAGGTTTATTATTGAGTTGTAATAATTCCTAGATTGAGTAACAAAAAGTGGGTTTGACTTCTTGAAGACAGTTTGAGAGAATTGTAAGAAAAAGTGGGTTTGATTTTTTGGAGAGTAGAGTTTGAGAGAAAGTGTGAGAGAATAGTAACAAGAAGTGGGTTCGACTTCTTGGAGTATATAGTCTTCGATTATAGTTAATCGTTGAAGAGTAAAGGCACTAGAGTTGGTTCCTTTTGATTGTTGAGTTGTAATCTTAAAGTGTTCTTGAAGTTAATAACTTCATAGTGTGGTTTTTTCCTTCCTTGAGGGAGGAAGGTTTCCACGATAAAATCATTATTTTATTGTGTCACGTTATTATCTAGCCAAACAAACAAGAACCTGGTTCTCGTTTAGTTGGTAAGGTTTCAACAAAGCCTTAAACGATGCTTATAAAGGATGGTAGTCGAGCTCAGGAAAGAATCTCATGAAACAAAACTCGAGTTTCCATGAGCATTACATGAGGCATCTGACTCTCGAAAATTGTTTAATACTTCCTTCACCAGTGCCCTTTAAAGGATTTGATAGGTTTATCAGCTTGGAATTATGTGATGTAATAATCTTTTATTAGTGTGTATTTTACTAAACTATAATATGAGTTTCTCCCTCCGTCCTAATTTATGTGACAATTTCACATGCACTTTCTCTTGTAAGTTTGACTTTATATGAATAATAATTTTGGAGATGCCTCACTTTTCTATCCTTGTTTATCGTCTACAGGTTCTTATTTGAGAGAATATTGTCATATATATGATGCTTCCTAAGGACAAAAAACTCTGTAGTGCTACTTTACCTCCTGATGTACTTAGAAACCTTCCTGAGAATGTACTTGATGACATTCTAATTCGTGTGCCCTTACGAGATGCTGTGAGGACAAGTATCTTATCGAAGAAATGGAGATATAATTGGTGCAGACTACCAGAGTTGACGCTTGATCAAACACTTTGGGATTCAACAAATCAATCAATACCCTTTGTAACTAGGTTTACAGACATAATCTACCACCTTTTGGTACTTCATGTCGGACCAATTACAAAGTTTATCCTCTCTGATATTGCTAATCTTGGAAATTACTCTAAAATTGACAACCTTGTATTGTTCCTCTCGAGAAATGGTATTCAACATCTTGTTCTTCAGTTCCCGAAGGATAAACCATACATATTGTCTTCTTTATTTTTCACATGTTCGCAAATGAGACATTTGAGTCTCCGTTATTGTTCAGTTCAGCCTCCACCTACCTTCAAAGGATTTAGTGAGTTAGTTAGCCTTGAATTGTATGAAGTCACAATTTCCTCCAAAATACTTGAAAATTTAATCTCTCATAACCTGTTGCTCGAGAGGTTGGTGCTGCAAATCTCAAGTATTTTGGACCACATTAAAATTGATGCTCCTAAGTTGAAATCCTTCGACTTCACAGGCAACATAGAGTTAATATCCTTAAAGAAAGTACCCTTTCTTGTGGAACTTTTACTTTTTAATACAGTAGTACCATCTCCGGAGGCAGGACAACATTATTTACCAAGTATTTTGAATCTTTTCCTACTCTTGAGCATCTCCACTTGGATTATCATAGTCTCCAGGTAAACATTGCATCATGTCCACTGTAATGCATTTTCATAGACGTACATATCATTGTGTGGTGGATTTGAGTTTTCCTGATTTTCAATGTTTTCTTGTTAGTTCTTGGCTGCAGGATCAGGTGATATAGAAGCAAAGCTTTCCTCTCCTCTTAATTATCTTAAATGTCTTTGCTTATCCTACATTTGTTTGGATGAATTAGCTGAGCTTTCGCCTGCTCTTTGCTTGATAAGATGCTCCCCATATTTGCAAGATATTCAAATCAAGGTGCTAATGACATTTAGTTTCATTTTTTATTTATGGTTCTTCATATGTGGTGACTACTTGCTTATGTTCAATCTCATTAATTATATCTTCAATTTAAGTTATGTAGACTGTAGTAATGATTTTTCTCAATCTTTTGTAGATTGAGTATGTGGCATTGAACAAATTGCGTTTTCCTGTGCCCGATGATGTTGTTAATGAAATTCCTTCAAGTTTCTCAGATGTGACATTGAATCACCTCAGGTCTGTTAAGTTTGAAGGTATTACAGGCAAAAAGACTGAAATGGAGCTTGTCAAGCTTCTGTTAGCTAAGTCTCCAATGCTTGTGAGAATGCTAATCCAGCCGGACATAGAAAATGGATCTGCTGAAACAAGACTAAAGGTACTTACAGAGATAACAAAGTTTCCGAGGGCATCACCTAAAGCAGAAGTTGACTATAACAGTGGTGTTTGATCTCTAGTCCTTTATCAGACCCTCATATTGGTGCAAGTTTTTGTAAGCAAAGATGATGGATGTGTTTCTCAAACAGGAGTTTATCTTGTTAGTTTTATTGATGTCTCATCTTGAATGATTAATGAAGTTAGATTTGTTATCTGAATTTGGTTTTATGGAATTTTTCCTGTTTTTTTGTTCTAAAACTTTTGTTCCAGTTAACTGAGTATTTTGATTATATTTGGTTAGGTGTAACAGTTAACATAGTTATTTCCATATACTATCTTAACTCTGTAAGTCTTGGTAAGTCTGTGTGATGTTGATCTGTTATCGATGAGATTCGTGCTCTTGGATCTCATGAAATTTACGGCTTCTTAGATGTGCCATAAATCTCTTCAGAGCAGTTAACAGGCACATAGCCTGAAAGACAGTGATTAAGCTTCTGTTTGCCAAGTCTCTAATGCTTGTAAGGGTGGTAGTCAAAAGAATCTCATGAAACAAGACTCGAGTTGCTCACAGAGCTAACAAAATTTCCGCGAGCAGTACCTGAACCAGAAGTTGTCTATAAAATTGCACAAGTTCTTTACAGGTACCATGTTGGTAGTATGTAGCAAGTACCAGGTGGAATCAACAAAATGCGTGAAAGTTGGCTCGGAACGGACTACTTGTTGATTCCCATCTGCTTTCTCTAAGGTCATTTTGAAAATTATGAAAATAGCAAAAACATGTAATATACTCAAAAGACTTAAATATCAACCAGAGTATTTAAAGGGGATTGTAACTGGACACCCCAATGTCAACCAGTTTCGCGCAACAAGGATGGATAGGCATAGATTTAAAAGACTATTTAACAGAACATGGTCTAGCAAAAAAAGACAAGTTAAGTTGAACAGGATTGTAATCTGGAAGTACTCTATGCAAGTTTGTAAACAACTTCTGCTCTAGGTGATGCTCGTCGAAATTGTGTTATCTCTGCGAGTACCTCAATTCTTGATTTAGGAGTATCATCTCCTACACCAGGCTTGATTAGCATTCTAGCGAGCTTCGGAGACTTGGCTAAGAGAAGCTTGATAAGTTGCATTTCAGGATCTGTGCCTGTAATACCAGCAAACTCAACAACTCTGAGGTGATTCAATGTCACATTCGATAAGCTTTTAACTTTCTCTAGAATCTCACTGGTAACATCACCCCCCGCAGGTTCAACCCAATCATCATACACCTACGAAATAACAAAAGCCCTTTCACTCAACTAAATTGGAGGATTAACGGATTATGAGGTTAGAAAACAATTATAAACAGAAAGAACATACGTAAGAGAAAGAAGAAAGTAGAACCTCAATTTCGATTTCTTGTAAAAAGGGGAAGCTTTTTATCAAGTAAAGAGCACACGAAGCCACATCTAGTTCATCTAGAGAAAACTCGGATAGGTGAAGACGTTTAAGAGAGTTAAGAGCAAAAGGGAGCTGTTTTGTTACTTCACCTGCAAAGAACTGAAAAAGACAACACAAAAGTTAGGATGATTCAAAGCCCCCCCAAAAAAAACATGCATGAAAATGCACTACAATGAAGTCACGAAGGAAACATTTACCCGGACACTAAAATAATCCAAGTGGAGATGCTTGAGAGCAGGAAAAGACTCTAGAAACTTGGCGATACCACATTTTCCTGCCTTCCCAGAATATCCAGTATCTACAAGTGAAAGTTTCTCAAGAAGAGGGACATCTTCTAAAGAAAGAAATATTAGTTTGCCAGTGAAGTCAAAGGATCTCAACTTGGGAGCTCTAATTTGAATGTGATTTGAAATAGTTGAATGCAGCACCAAATGCTCGAGCAAAGGGCAACAAGAGATTAAACTTCCAATAAACTTGGAAGGAATTGTGACATCACAAAGTTCCAGGCTAACTAACTTTTCAAATCCTTTGAAAGCAGGTGGAAACATTATCAAGCAATTTTGGAGACTCAGATGGCTTATTTGCGAACATGTGAAAAATGAAGAAGGCAATTTGTATAGGTTACCCCTTGGGAATTGAAGAACAAGGTGTTGAATGCCATTTCTAGAGAGGAAATATATCAAGTTGTCAATCTTTGGACAGTTCCCCAGAGTGGCAATAGAGAGGGTAAACTTAGAAATCGGTCCGACATGGAGGGTCAATAGGTGGTAGATAATGTTTGTAAATCTAGTTGTAGGGGATATTGCGTTATTCGTCATATCCCAAAGAGCCTGATCAATCGTCCACACTGGTAATCTACACCAATTATACCTCCACATCTTTGATAAGACGCTTGTCCTCACAGCATCTCGTAAAGGCAAACGCATAACAATGGCATCTATTATATTATCGGGAAGATTGCTAAGTATATCAGGAGCTAGAGCTCGAGAACCACGCTTCTTGTCCTTGGTAGGCATGATATTACAACAATTTCCAGTAAGAACCTGCATGAAGTACACAACAATACAAAGGTAAAGAATGGCAAAACTATCTGGACAGAGTAAATAGACATCACATAACAGTTATTCACATTATTAATCATCACGGCATAACAGTAAGATAAAAAGTATGGCTGCATTCTAACTGAAACCACTCATCGTTCTCCTAATATCATTCTTGAATATACAGCAAGAACCCCTTTCATCAACACTTCAAGAATCTAGAAATTACTAAGATATATTAATCAAAAGGGAAAACTAAAAGACGGAAAAAAAAGAAGAAACACATTGTCTTTAACTGGTAATAAGCTTGATACACTGACATCTACAGCTACAAGAGAAGGAAAAAATCATTATCAAATACTTGGCAAGTTTCACTAAAAAAATCAGCTCAGTAGCCGTTTCATAGCTTTAGCTAGATTTGACACCAAACTAGTAACTTTAACTCTAAAATTTGAATAGCATTCTCACAATTTGTGTCACCATAGCTTGCTTGGCAAGTAAATCCTATCACGCCTTAAATCTACATTAATATGTTCACCTCAACATGATTTTTATAAGTTGGAGGGACAATATTTCTATGATCCTTATACTCACTAACACTCTAACTGATGGTACAACTCCAACTGTAGATCTAGCTCCCTCTGACAAAAGAGACTTTTCCTACAAAAAACCTACTTACAAAGGCAAGTCCAAGATTTATACTTACAGGGTCATTGGATATTTAAAGCTATGGGTTCATATCTACTATTTGTTGCAACTTTGGTGCATTTAATGCTCCGTGTTGAAAGTATTGAGTTCATGAACCCACTAATATTACTCCGCTTACTCACACAACTATATCCCACTCTCCACTGGACACACAAATCACAAGTCCCAGAAAATCTTTAATAATTAAAACCATGTTTATAGCATGTACAACAACAATGACCCTTTCTCGTAATGAGAATGCATATAACCCTATTACGGTCTTCTCTATGGAAAACACTTTATCAAAGAAAACCAACTTCTAAATTTTTTTTATTGCTTGGTAGGTTATAGGTATGGTAGTGATCAGTGAAAACCACAAGTAGCAAATTGCTTGACTGGGTTTACATGTTTAGTGCAAGTAATAGTTGGGTGAAAACCGACTTAAAATCATAAACAGAGCTATTTTATTTACATAGGAAAACATTTTAAGCAATCCATATTAAGGACAAATTTCAAACAAATAAAAATTCTTACATCCTATGTTGCTCATACCCTCTAAAAATGCTAGTGTTGAATCCTCCCAAAGAACCAAAGACCTTTGGAGGATCTGAGCAACGTAGGATTCCTAGCAACATAGCTTACATCAACCGAATTAAGCATAAAAAATGCTTACATCCTATGTTGCTTGTACCGTCCAAAAATGTTACTGTTCAATCCTCCCAAAAACAAAAAAAAAACTTTTGGAGAATCCGAGCAACGTAGGATTCCCAGCAACATAGTTTACATCAACCAAATTAAGCATAAAAAATGCTTACATCCTGTTTTGCTTGTACCCTCCAAAAATGTCCAAGTGTTGAATCCTCCCAAAAACCAAAAACTTAGGATTCCAAGCAACATAACTTATATCAACCAAATGAAGCATAAAAAATGCTTACATCCTATGTTACTCGGACCCTTTAATGTCGAATCCTCCCAAAAAACAAACACTTTTGGAGGATCAGAGCAACTTAGGATTCCAAGCAACATAGTTTACATCAACCAAATTAAGCATAAAAAATGCTTACATCCTATGTTGCTCATACCCTCCAAAAAAAGTTAGTGTCAAATCCTCCCAAAAAACAGAACTTTTGGAGGATCCGAGCAACGTAACATAGGATTCCCAGCAACATAGCTTACACCAACCAAATTAAGCAGCTTTTTCTACAAAAACAACAGCATACCCCTCCTAATCCCACAAGGTGAAGTCTAGAAAGGATAGCATGTACACAAGATCTTACTCCTAACTTTGTTTTTCGATAGCTCCTCAACTCAAAAGAAATGTCATGCAGTAAAATCAACATCTAAAAAACAGCAAAAAAGGCAAATAGGGCTTTTTCTACATTCCCGAATCCCAAGAAAACCAAAACCTTCAAAAATGAAGTACAAAAAGGAAGATAGGCTTTTATTACACAAATTAACAACACCCAACTGAGAAAGATTTGATTTTTAAACAGAACAATGAAGCAAATTTTAAGTTTATCAAGAACTAAAATTATTACAGATACTGTAAACATCCAAAAATAAATAAAAAAATAATCAAATACCCTTTTGCTCACACGTTATCCTTCAGCTGCTGAGCACAAATTTGTATGATTTTGAAGTCTTCAAATTTATCACCCCGGAGTGAAAGAGGAACTGGAGAAGAGGGAGAGGTTTTCTTCTGTAAGTAAATTTTACATAAATGTAATATGGAGTGGAGTGGTGGGTGGGGTGAGGTGGTGTGGGTGGGTGGGGGCAATTAATTATTGAGGTTTCTTAGTTATATCTTTTGTTTGTATCAATTTACGTGACACAATTTAATTTGACATAAAATATTTTTAAAAATGAAAAGGAAATTGAAATGTGAGATATGTAAGGCAAATCTTAGATATTTATGTGATTATAAATTATTTTATTAAAATTTAGAGTTAAAATATATCTTCCTTATTTTATATTAATTGTTCATTTTTCTTGTTATAAAAAATCATAAATTAAAACGATGATTTTTACTAATTTACCTTTTAAGAATTTTTTTCTCAAGCTTTACAAGCTTGATTATATTTACAAAAATTTTAAAAATATATTAATTTTAAGGATAATAATTATTTATAGTAAAGTGGACAATTAATATAGGACTAGTGGAGTATCTAATTATGAAAAGATTTTTTTTTTCGGAATAACCTAAAAAAAGTGAGTATCACATAAATTGAGGAGAAAAAAAATAAAAATTAATGTGGTTATTTATTTAGAGAAATTGGCACGTATATTTAGTTAGGGAAAATTTATTTTGATCTGTCCACTTAATTATTTTTTGCATGTGACATGTAATACCTCTAAATAGTTGAACTTTTTTTTTTTTTTTTTTTTTTTTTTAACCGTGGTTTCCGGGTGTCGCTTTGCGAACCCGACTAGCTGTACCCACCGGGTCCCGCTGTTTCAAGGCGGGTGCACCACGGTTAGTTCCACGGGGCCCTGGAGACGCGGCCGGTTTGTAATGCCTCCAGTGGCCATGCTGGGGCTCGATTTCGTAAGTCACTTACAAACTCTCTTTTCTAATTTTGTGACCTATTTTTTTATAAAAAAATCGTTAGTTTTATATATAAGAGATATAAAAAACACCAAGAGATATCATTTGATTGGTATTATAGACACAAAATTCCTACATTTTAACCACTTTTATATAAAGGCTGATCTAGAAGGGGCTAGGGTATATTCATTCGAATTTCTTGACAAAAAATGTATACGGTATATAAGAGTTTTTTTTAGTGTTTATATATAAATTTTAAATTCTTCAAACATAAATGGCTCCATACGTTAAGGCGTTTAAATTTCACATGTTTGATCACCATTTTTTTCTTTTAGCGGACCATGAAAAAGTTGGAGGTTTTGCAGTAGTATGAATTCTTTTTATATATATACGGTGAATCCATAAAACATTTTTATTTTTATCAATAATGTTATTATGTACTAAAATATTTTAAGAGAACAAATAAAATAATTAAACTTAGCGAAAAATTGAGTTGGGTTGGGTCTTGACTCATTATCAGAGCCCGTTTTGGCCCAATTCATTTTGAGCCAATCAAATTCAATTTGAATTGCGTCTTGATCCGTTTGTTATCTTGACCCATTATGATTCACCCAAATTTGATCCAATTTGCTCAATTACCACCCCTAACAAAGTCTGAGATTAAAATAGAAGAAAATTCAATGAAACAAATGCACTTATACAAGAAAAACTAATCAAAAACTACCAAATTGTTACCCTATTTTGGAGGAGTTGCGATTTAACAGAGCAAATGAAAAAAAACTTGCTCTTAATTGTGGGATGATGAGAGAGAAACTGTGGTGATCTCCTAGAAATGCCTAATGTTACAACTAAATTGTAGCTAGTCGTGTGTATTTACTAGGGGTGTTCACGGGTTGGTTTGGATCGGTTATTGGTCAAAATCAAAACCAAACCAATTTAATCGGTTTTAAAATTATCAAAACCAAACCAAACCAAATATAATATAATATACATTTATCGGTTTGGTGATTATCGGTTTCGGTTTGGTTTGGTTTGGTTCGGTTATTCGGTTATTAACCATACACAAAAATAAAAATAAAAAATTCATTTAAAATGTGAAAAAAATGACAACAATCCATTCAAAACGAAAAATAGTTAGAATGACTTAAATTACTAAACTTTCAATCACTAAATTTACTATCAATAAAGCTTTAAAATTCACTATATTGGCCTAGAAGGAAGAGACAATAACATTTTCAGTCCCACAAAGAATTGACATAGACACTCATGTACATGAAATCAATAAGATAAATGTTTCATCTTGAGCATTTTTGCTTTCAATAAGTAAATTATAAAGAAACTTTAATGAAAATATGTATAAGATCTTTAAAATTGTTTATAAAAATAATATATTAAGTATGTATATTAATAAAATATATGTATATAATTCATCGGTTCGGTTCGGTTCGGTTATTTCTTTGGTTTTTTTCGAATAAAATTATAACCAAACCAAATACTATCGGTTTTCAAAAATCTAAAACCAAACCAAACCAAACCCAAATAAAATCGGTTTTATTTTATCGGTTTGGATCGGTTTTTATCCAAACCGTGAACACCCCTAGTATTTACCATTTTGCTATGAAATAAAAAGATTAGTTGTAAATAGTAATTATTTAAAGCATTCACTATATAATCACACATCATAAGTTAGTTGTACAATGTAATATTTTTTTATTTTAATAATTAGATAGATTTTATCATTTCATTAGATTACATGATGGGCAACAAAAACAACAACATTTCCAGTGGAATCCTTATAAGTTGGTCCTTTTATGCTCATTAGGGTTACTATCTCCACTCGGTTCAATCACGAAAGCTGCGGTAGCGTAAGATAGAGCAAAGGGAGATTGATTTCATTTTCTGCATCAGGTACGCTTTGTATGAGTTCAAAATCCTGGTATGTATATATGTTAATTTATTTATTAGCATAAATGTTTATGCTTTTACATGTTGTATCAGAGCCTGAAACTTGAACTAATGATCTTCACTCATCAAACAACTTTATCATGTTATGAGAGGCGGACCCACATTCATATGTGCAGGTGCAAGTGCACCTATTAACTTTTAAAAAATCATGTCTATATATCCTGCAAACTGGCAAAAAAAAAGAATTTAATTAACAATACACTTTTAATGAGTCTAGGAGTGTCCTTGTGATGTTGGTACAAGCTAGATGAATAGATTAGGGTTTGAATCTAGCTAGAGCCCTTATTTCTTTTTAAGTTTATTGGTGCGCCTGAAGTCTTCAATTCTTGTGTTCGTTTCTGCTTGTTATAGATACAAATTTTTATGTTCTATTACGTCATAAGATTTTAGACAACCACCATTAAGATTGAAGAAAGAAAAATATGTTAGAATGGGCATTAAATAAACTACAACAATATTTTTTTGATAGATTTAATACGTCATGTTAGGAATCTAACTTAAAGAAAGAGAATGATTCTTATTTAGTCCTAGAACCATGAATTCCAAACAGAAAAAGTTATGGAAAAACATTGACAAATTTTTAAGTATTAAATTTTTTTTTGAAAAAAGGCATAAGTACTCCCTTGAACTATGGTCGAAATTTTAAGGACACACATTTTCTTTACAGAGTCCTAATACCTCCTAGAACTATTTTGAAATGTAATAAATACACCTTTTGGTGTTGAGGTGACATAGAGAGTGTTAAAAGCAAATGACAAGTAAAAAATATGAAAAAATAAATCTAATCAGTATTGAACATATGTCCTTTCTTAATTGAACATTTTACCATTAGTTAGTACACATAATTGATAAAAAAAAAAAAACCTAGTTACAACAACAATAACAATAGTAATATTATTTTTTTCAAAAAAAAAAACTATAATACACTCTGATGATGATGGGTGTATCAAAATTCGTAGTGTAATGGTAGCAACAAAATTAAGTTATTTCAAACTTGTTTCCTCTTAAGATTGGAGTTTTCTAAATAATTACACTATTAAAAAAAAGTAAAATATTTGTGAAATTCTAATTATGCTAACTTGAGAAAACAACATTAAAGGTATATGGACTTATGGCTTAGTCTTGAATAATGAATATCACCTTGTTCAATTATCAACATTTTTTTTAATTTATAGGAATCTGTTTTCTCATTCAAGATTTGAGGGTTTTAGGTTTAATTAAGGGTTTGGATATGAATATTTGAATTAACAATATAATATTATTTCTCATGATTTTGGTGTTCTTATTAATAGCTTATACATAGATTAAAATTTCATGATGTATTTTTTGAATCTCTTTCACCAAAATATTGAAATTAAGTGTGTAGTTCACTAAATTAATTTTTTCCCCTTCTCGTAGCACAAATGTTTGGGGTCATATAATTGTAATACTAGTATTAGTTGTACCAGAGTTAAATTTACAATCAAACATTGTATAGAATTTAACACATATACTATTTTTATATATACTACCAAACGACTCTTTTAGTGTTGAAGGAAATGTCAAGTGTTACCTATTGATTTATAATGTTATGATAAACACATGTCATTCATATAGTGTTTTGATGTAAGCACTCGATACTCTAAATTTCTACCCTAGTACAATAAGTATAACATCTTTCTTCAATTTCTATACAGAAAATACTTTATATGTGTTTGATTTAACCTAAGCCAGACAATTTTACATCAAGAGTTGCAAATTAAAGAAATCAATACAAATGTCATCTACAAATAACTTCTTTTGCATTTTTTAAACATGGAAAAAGGTTATATTTACCCCCCTATTATGCACCTTTTCTTTTATTCTTAGAGTTGTGACATGTTTGTTTGTTGTTCGTGTAGCATATACTCTGACCTTACCTACCTATCGTATTTTGATTATTTTCTACAGATTATCATGCCTCCGGATGAACAAAGACTATGTTTACCTTCTCCTGATCGACTTAGCAACCTTGCCATTCATTTAATCGATGACATTCTAAATAGATTGTCTTTTCGAGATGTTGTAAGAACTAGTACACTTTCGAAGGATTGGCAATATACTTGTCGTAGAATTCCACAAGTGAAGTTTGATCAAACAGTGTGGAAAACACCAGAGGACTTGACATCCCCTACCATTGGATTTATTCCCATTCTCCATAGTTTCTTGAGGTTTCATATAGGAATAACATTGAAGGTCACCCTCGATATTATTAGTCTAAAAATATGTCCTAATGTTGATCGTTTGATATTTCTCCTCGACACAAATTTCATTCAACATTTTGTCCTTAAACTTCCATTTACTTATCCCCGATACAGTTTGCATTACTTCCTTTTTTATTGTTCAGCATTGAGGCATCTGTATCTCATGGAATGTGAAATACATGTTCCAAGTTTCTTTCGGGGATTTAAAAAGCTTATTAGTCTAAAATTAAAATCTGTCACGTTATCTTCTGATACGTTTGAAGGTTTGATCTCTAATTGCCCGTTGCTTGAGGATTTGGTGCTAAAAGACATACATAATCCGTACCTCATGAGTATTAGTGCTCCTAAGCTAAGGTCATTTGTCTTTCGTGGCAATATACAGTTGATATATCTTGAAAATGTCCCTCTTCTTTCGAATATTCTGTATGAGCCTAGAGACTTAGTTCTAGAGGACGAAGATGATTTTGCTAATATTTTTTCGTATATTCCTGCTCTTGAGTGTTTCAGCTGGGATCATTTTGAGGTAATGTTCTTTCATTTTAATTACTTGCATTTTCATACATGTACTTTCTCTTTTAGCATCCTGATTTTTGTCATTTTATTCGTAGGTTGATATTGGATCAACTGAATTTATACCAACAAGGCTTCCATCAGCTCTTGACTGTCTGAAACGCCTCTTCATATCTTGGATTACTCTTGGAGAGTTTTTTGAGCTTTCGTTTACTCTCTGTATGATACGAAGCTCCCCAAATTTGGAAGAAATTGAAATTAAGGTTGTCACTAATGTTTATTTTTCTCTCTATCTTTTGCATATTTTATATTCGTATGTAATGACTTGATGGTGTTTTTCTTGATTTTTCTTAGGGGTGTATCCTTAGTGATGGGGATTATTTCGAATCTGTGCCCCAGGAGGTTGTTGATGAGATTCCTGCAAGCTTTTCGGATATGACATTTAATCATCTGAGGACAGTTAAGTTTTATGATGTACTATTAGAAGAGGGTGAAATGCAGCTTATCAAGGTTTTATTGGCAAAGTCTCCAGCACTGGTGAAAATGGAAATCAAGCCTCGTCAAATGGAAACTAAAAAATCTCTCAAATTACTCGTGGAGATAACAAAGTTTCAACGGGCATCATCTAAATCAGAAGTTGTGTATCTTGTTGATTAGTATCGTTATCACAATCTTGCTTGATCTTTGGCTAAATTGTTTTGGAAGTGTGAACAGAAACGAAATGTTTGGTTGATGGAGTAGTAAGGCTGTGTTTTGCCTTTGCTTTAAGGTACTATTAAGTTTTTTTTCTGCTTGGAAACATAGAATTGTGAACCTGGATGAATGTTTTGAATACTCTGTTTGGGAACAGAGGTGGTTTTTACATTTCATGCTTGTTCTTGAATGATGTATGATTTGAGACTTTGGTTGTTTATTTCGAAGTAATGTTGTGTGTTGAATTCCCTTAGGAGAGCTTGAAGTATTGAGTGGAAACTTACTTTCTGTCTGGTTAGTAGGAATCTCTTTCCTGTTAAGGAATTAGTCCAATTTAGACCGAGAAGTATTTATGTTGGACATGATTCTTCCTCATCTGTGAAGAAGAAACTCGAAGAAGCATCACCCAATATGGGGTTCTTGAGTTGATGTTTATTTTGAAGTTATGTTGTGTGTTAAATTCTCTTAGGCGAGCTTGAAGTATTTAATGGAAACTTACTTTTTGTATGGTTAGTAGGAATTTCTTGTTTGCTAAGGGATATGTTGGACATGATCCTTCCTCATATGTGAAGAAGAAACTGGAAGAAGAATCACCCAACTCGGGATTCTTGAGTTGATATTTATTTTGAAGTTATGTTGTATGTTAAATTCTCTTGGGCGAGCTTGAAACATTGAATTGGAAACTTACTTTTTGTCTGAGTAGTAGGAATTTCTTGTTTGCTAAGGGATTAGTCATAGTTAGACAGAGAAGTATATATGTTGGACATGATCCTTCTTCATCTGTGAAGAAACACTAGAAGAAGCATCACCCAATTTGGAATTCTTAAGTTGAATTTATTTCAAAGTTATGTTGTGTGTTAAATTTTCTTGGGCGAGCTTGAAGCACTGAGCGGAAACTTACTTTTTGTCTGGTTAGTAGAAATTTCTTGTTTGCTAAGGGATTAGTCAAAGTTAGACCTAGAAGTATATATGTTGGAAATGATCCTTCATCATCTGTGAAGGAGAGACTCGAAGAAGCATCACCTAATTTGGGATTCTTGAGTTGATGTTAATTTCGAAGTTATGTTGTGTGTTAAATTCTCTTGGGCGAGCTTGAAGTATTGAATGAAAACTTACTTTTTGTTTGGTTAGTAGGAATTTCTTGTTTGCTAAGGGATTAGTCTAAGTTAGACAGAGAAGTATATATGTTGGACATGATCCTTCTTCATTTGTGAAGAAGAAACTCGAAGAAGCATCACCCAATTTGTGATTCTTGAGTTGAATTTATTTCAAAGTTATGTTGTGTGTTAAATTTCCTTGGGCGAGCTTGAAGCACTGAGTGGAAACATACCTTATGTCTGGTTAGTAGGAATTTCTTTCTTGTTAAGGAATTAGTCAAAGTGTGATCGAGACGTACATTCGACATGTTCCTTCCTTATCTGTGAAGAAGAAACTCAAAGAAGCATCACCCAATTTGGGATTCTTAAGTTGATGTTTATTTCAAAGTTATGTTGTGTGTTAAATTCTCTTGGGCAAGCTTGAAGCATTGAGTGGGAACTTACTTTTTGTCTGGTTAGCAGGGGTTTCTCACCTATTGAGGAATTAAGTCCAAGTTAGATCGAGAAGTAGTTGGACATGTTCCTTCCTTATTTGTGAAAAAAAAAAAACTTGGAGAAGCATCACCCAATTTGGGATTCATGAGTTGATGTTTATTTCAAAGTTATGTTGTGTATTAAATTCCTTTGGGTGAGTTTGAAGCGTTGAGTGGAAACTTACTTTCTGTCTGGTTAGTAGGAATTTCATGCCTATTAAGGGATTAGTCCAAATTAGACCGAGGTCCGAGAAGTATGTTGGACATGTTCCTTCCTTATCTATGAAGAAGAAACTCGAAGAAACATTACCCAATTTGGGGTTCTTGAGTTAACGTTTATTTTGAAGTTATGTTGTGTGTTAAATTCCCCTGGGCGAGCTTGAAGCATTGTAATTGCAGAACTAACAAAGTATTTACATTGCATTCTTGTTATTTATTCATCTATGAAATAAGACATGGTCTTGGAATTATCACCGACTAATTCAAGTAGAAAATACAAACACATGATAGTTCAGGTACATAAAAACTCGTAAAAGAAAAGGCGAGACTTTAAATATGTTCTTGATCATCATCTCCTTAATTTTTCTTGTACTATCACTTATATACTCCCTTTGTTATAATATATGTGATGCATCTTAATTTAGAATTGAGTTTAAGAAATATTTTTTAAAAATTGTAATCTAAATAAATAATAAGTATTTGTGTGGTTATATATCACGATCAAAATAGAAGTTAGAAGTTAAACTGTTTCTAAATAAACCATATTGTTCTTTATTTAGACTTTATTTCGAGACAAAAATAAAATTTATAAGGGCCTAACTGTAGTTTTACCAAACTAAAAAGGATGAAATTGCAAATTGTCCATTTTACACCATGGAAGCTGAACTATGGAAGCTTGTCTCTTCAGTTTCTTCCAACACCTCCATTGAGAAGACAAATCGACCAGAGTGCTTCACATTCATCCTCTCTGGTTCTTCATCTTCTTCTCTGTTTCTTTCCTTTCTTTTTATTTCTTCTTACTTATTGTTTTCTTCATTGTTAACACAAACTCTGTGCTTTTATGGTTCTTGCTCTTTAGGATTTTGATATCAAGATTGCATTTTTATCTTTTGGGTATGCTTTAATATGATGAAATTGAAGTGGGGTTTGCTTAAAACTTGATTGGGTTAATGTTTTTCAGGGATATGGTGTGTTGGTAGGTGTAGGTCTATCATGGATGTGTTTCAGTAGTGGCGGAACCAAGATTTTCACTAGCGTTCAATTGACTCCACTTGAAATGGGCATAATTTGTTTAAGTTTTGATAACTAAAATCAACACTTATTTTACTTAGGTTTGATGCACTGGTCTGGTCTTTCGGAAATAGTCTCCGTGTCTCCACGAGGTAGTGGTAAGGTTTGGGTACACTATACCCTCCCCAGATCTCACTTAGTGGGATTTCACTGGGTTTATTGTTGTTGTTGATAACTAAAACAGCATTTAGGTGTTGAAGGAAGTGTCAAGTGTTACCTAGTGATGTATGTATGGTGTTACAATAGAAAATTATGTTTCTATATAGGAAAAGACTCTTTTGTCAGCAAAAACTAGATTTGCAATTAAAGTTTTGTCATTTGTTTGGGTGATTAGTAAATCAAATCATGCTGGGGAGTAGGGGATTATAGAAGTCGATCGTCTCTTCAACTTAAAGTTATATTAGTAAATCAAAATATATAATGCATCGTTACTTTATTCTTAAGAGTTGTGGCATGTTTATGTTTAGTGTGTACTCTGACCGGGCAGTTTGGAGATTCCTTAAATATTGTATTCTTGTTTATTTTCTGCAGATTCTTGTTGCAATCATTTGATATTATGCCTCAGAATGGGAAAAAGCAACTTTTACCTCCCTCTGATGTACTTAGCAACCTTCCCGATAGTGTAATTGATGACATTCTAACGAGGTTGCCTTTACGAAATGTTGTGAGGACAAGCATCTTATCGAAGAAATGGAGATATAACTGGTGCAGACTTCCACAACTGAAACTTGATCAAACACTTTGGAAAACAACAGAGGACTTGATGTCCCCTACAATTGGATTTACTATCATTCTCTGTCGCCTCTTTGCCGTTCATGCAGGACCAATTACCAAATTTACCCTCGACATTCCTGATAACATGTCCTACTATTGACCACTTGATATATTTCCTCTCTAGGAATGGAATTCAACATCTTGTTCTTAAATTTCCATTAGGTAACCCGTACAAACTGCCTTCTTCATTTTTCATAAGTTCGAGTTTGATGCATTTGACTCTCACAAGATGTCAAATAAGTCCTCCACCGATCTTTAAGGGATTTGATAGGTTAATTAACCTAAAACTAAGACGTGCCATAATTTCTGAATCGCTTGGAAGTTTGATATCCCATTGCCCGTTGCTTGAGAATTTGGAGCTGACGTATCTAGACAATTCCAACCCTGTGGAAATTAGTGCTCCCAAGCTAAAGTCATTTATCTTCAGGGGCAATATACATATTATACATCTAAACAACGTTCCTCTTCTTTCCAATGTTTCATATAAGCCTAAAGAATTTTCTGTAGAGGCAGAGCATGATCTTCGCAAGATTTTTGAGTTTATTCCTGCTCTCAAGAATCTCTGGTGGAAACACGACTTTGTCCATGTAATGTTACTTAATGACTTAATTGTAATGCATTTTCATAGATGGTATCTTTTGAGCTTTGAGTCATCCTGATTTTTGACGTTTTCTTCCTAGGACGTGCATGTTGGACCAGCTGAAGTTATACCAACAAGGCTCCCCTATGCTCTTAACCGTCTTAAACGCCTTAACATATGTTGCATTACTCTGGGAGAATTCTTTGATCTTTCCTTTGCTCTTTGCTTGATAAGAAGCTCCATGTTTTGGCCTGACTATTGTGTGTTTAAGGATATCCAGACGAGGAAGACGGTTGGTTATGGTACTAGACGAGAGCAGTTGTATTACTTGGATTTGGAGTCAAAAAGTTCTAATCAGTTGTGCCAAGCATTATCGGTTGATGTGTTTAGTTGTGAGGACAAAACAAGGAAATCTAATATTTGGCTATGGCATCGACGATTGGACATGCTTCTTTTGGATATCTTAATAAATTGTTTCCTAAGTTATTTACAAAATTTGATGTTTCTGATTTCCATTGTGATGTTTGTGAACTTTCAAAGAATCACCGTGTGTCTTTTTCACCAAGAATGAATAAAAGCTCAATTCCTTTTATGACTATACATTCAGATGTTTGGGGTCCATCCAAGGTGAATACGTTAGGTGGATCACGTTTGTTTGTTACTTTTGTAGATGATTGTACTAGAATGACTTGGGTGTGTTTGATGAAGTTCAAAAGTGAAGTGAATTTATTGTTTCAAAAGTTTCATAAAATGATTTGCACTCAACATAATGCCCAAGTAAGAGTTATACGTAGTGACAATGGGGGAGAGTATTCCAGCTATGAACTTGAGCGATATTTAGAAGCACATGGAATTGCTCATCAAACTACTTGTCCCAATTCACCCCAACAGAATGGGGTAGCCGAGAGAAAATAGTCATTTATTAGAAGTTGTTCGTGCTCTATTGATTGAAGCTCATCTGCCACAATGTTATTGGGGAGAAGCACTCACTTGTGCAACATATTTAATTAATTGAGTGTCTTCTAGCAGAATTAACTTTAGAACATCATCTCAAGCTCTTGCTGAAGCGGTGATTGCACCGACAGTCCCAAATTTGACTCCTCGTGTTTTTGGTTATGTAGCATCTGTACATCTTCATAAGCATCAACGCGACAAGTTATCCCCTCATGCACTGCGGTGTTTTTTTTTGGGATATGCTACTCATAAAAAAGGGTACATATGTTTTTATCCTCCAACTCAACGAATGTTTGTTACAATGGATGTTGTTTTTCATGAAGAGTCTATATATTTTTCTAATAAAACAAAACTCCAAGGGGAGGACGTGAAGGATATTTTGTCTCTAAATTATAAAATTGATACTTTCTGCACCTAGTAACCAGATGAATCAAGTTTATGTGGTGGTGAACATCAAGAAATGGGACATAACCAAGATATGGTAGAATCAGATTTGGGTACTGCTGAAAATCAAGAAATTGAAGAAGAAGATTTATGTGCTACTGGAAATCAAGATATTGGAGAAGTTAGTCCAATATCACATGAACCCCTCACCCAACAAGCAACTGATGTACCAAATCAATTGTCGCCAACTCAGGGATGTTTCTAATTTTGTACCTGAACCATCAGTCAAACAACTATCACCACAACACAATAGAGATCTTACTAAACCCACCTATGAACCAGAAATTTCTGGTAAGACTAGATATCCATTGAGCCATTTTGTGTCTAACCATCGTTTGTCGGAATCAAATAAGTCATTTGTAAATCAATTATTTGTTGTATCTATTCCTAACAATGTGCAAGAAGCCTTAATTGATCCCAGGTGGAAAGCAGCTATGGATGAAGAGATGAAATCCTTGAAAAAAAATGATACATGGGAACTTGTCGATTGTCCACCAGGAAAGAAAACAGTTGGATGTCGATGGGTGTATACAGTCAAGTACAAAGCAAATGGTATGATAGAACGATTCAAAGCGAGATTGGTGGCTAAGGGATATACTCAGACCTATGGAATCGACTATATCGAAACATTTGCACCTGTTGCAAAAATCAACACAGTTCGAGTGTTATTATCCTTGGCTGCAAATTTTGATTGGCCACTACAACAATTTGATGTGAAAAAATCTTTTCTACATGGTGAGTTGTCTGAAGAAGTCTATATGGACTATCCTCCAGGGTACGAGATACCGAGATTACATGATTATAGAATATGCAGATTGAAGAAATCACTTTATGGATTGAAACAATCACCAAGAGTGTGGTTTGGAAAATTCACCAAATCTATGAAGGCATTTGGCTATACCCAAAGCAACACTGATCACACTTTGTTCTTGAAGAGACAACAAGGTAAAATTATTGCCCTTATTGTATATGTTGATGACATGGTGGTGACTGGAACTGACCCTGAAGAAAGGAAAGCTCTCCAAAGCTACCTGTCTAAAGAATTCAAGCTGAAAGACCTTGGTCCATTAAAGTTTTTCCTTGAAATTGAAGTGTCTAGATCATCTAAAGGAATTTTCTTATCCCAAAAAAAATATACTTTAAATTTGTTAAAGGAAACTGGCATGACAGCTTGCCAACCAGCTGATACACCTTTTGAAGAAGGCCTGAAATTAATTGTTGAACCTAATCAAATTCCAGTTGATAAAGGAAGATATCAGAGACTTGTAGGAAGATTGATGTACCTAGCACACACAAGACCAGACCTTGCTTATTCTTTAAGTGTGGTAAGTCAATTTATGCATAATCCTGGAGAGCAACATATGAATGCAATTATGCGTATCTTGAAATATTTGAAGTCTGCTCCAGCAAGGGAATTTTGTTCACAAAATGTACAGATCCTCTAGTGATAAATGTATATACAGATGCTGACTGGGCTGGAACTATCGATGACAGACGGTCTACTTCAGGATATTTCACTTTTGTGGGAGGAAATCTTGTTACATGGAGAAGCAAAAAATAAAATGTCGTTGCTCTCTCAAGTGCGGAGGCGGAATTCGGAGGAATGGCACTTGGAATATGGGAAGCATTATGGTTGAGACTTCTCTTAACAGATTAGGGTTATCCACCTAAGGCACCAATCTAACTATATTGTGATAATAAGGCTGCACGTGATATTGCACATAATCCGGTACAACACGATCGTACCAAACATGTAGAAGTAGACAGGTTTTTCATCAAGGATGGAAAGATATTAGAGTTACCTAAGATTCGATTGGAGGACCAATTGGCTGATCTTCTTACTAAAGCAGTTTCAAGTAAAATGTTCTCCAAGTTTGGGAGCAAGTTGGGCATGTTCGACATCTATGCACTAACTTGAGAGGGAGTGTAGAGATATTTTAGGACTTGATTCTGTAATCTTTTAAAATAGAAACTCGATTCTAGTAATCTTTGTAAAATAGGAAGATATTAATTATTTCCGTATATTGTAACTTAGCCGTAGTTATATAATCATTTACATGCCTCCTTTGAGAAATAATAGAATACAAAAAGAAATATTATGTTCAAGATTTGAACTGATATTACTTGAGCATACGTCCTCCACCAGTCTTTAAGGCATTTGATAGGTTTCTTAGCCTAGATCTAAGACGTGTTACAATTCAAGCTGAGGTCATTCTTCTTCTTTGGAGATAATACATTTTATACATCTAAAAGATGTCCCTCTTCTTTCCAATGTGTCATATGAGCCCACAGAAGTTTCTTTAAAGACGGGAACATAATCTTGCTAACACTGCTTTTAAAGTTATCCTCCGAGAATCCTAATTGGAATTGGACACGTCTTGTAGAGTCCAGATTTTATACAAACAGTGGTCAGGCGGGTTAGGGTTGGAGTTCCAAGGGAGAGCAGAGCAAGTTTGGCCGAATCCAATAACTTTGACTCAAAATATAGGTATGACAGAGCCTTTACAGATACTCAAGATTATGTACATTGTTGAGATGAAGCTAATATGATTAATTAGAATATGCAAATTCTGATAGTAACGTTACTGTAGTTTGATGTTAAATTTTGCTGAATTTGAAACCTTTTTTCCATGTAGCTATTGATTTCAGTTGATAATATTGTTACTTATCAGTAGTAAAAGATAAATTCACCTTTTCTTTTATTCTTAGAGTTGTAGCATGCTAATTTAACCATGTGAAAAGCAGTTGTGTGTACGGTGATCGGATAGTGTTTGGAGATCCCTTACCTATTTTGTGTTCTTGTTTATTTTCTGCAGATTCTTGTTGCCAATCATTTAATATTATGCCTCAAAATGAAAAAAAAACAACTCGTACCTCTCTCCGATGTACTTAGCAACCTTCCCGATAGTGTAATTGATGACATTCTAATGAGTTTGCCTTTACGAGATGCTGTGAGGACAAGCATCTTATCAAAGAAATGGAGATATAATTGGTGCAGACTTCCACAACTGAAACTTGATCAAACACTTTGGGAAACAGCAGAGGACTTAATATCCCCTACAATTGGATTTACTAACATTCTTTGTCACTTCTTGACCCTTCATACAGGACCAATTACCAAGTTTATCCTAGATATTCCTGATATAGAAACATGTCCTAATATTGACCACTTGATATATTTCCTCTCTCGGAATGGCATTCAACATCTTGTCCTTAAACCTCCATTTAGTAGTAAACCGTACAAATTGCCTTCTTCATTCTTCACATGTTCGCAATTGAGGCATCTGTTTCTCAGGGAATGTCTAATACGTCCTCCACCGGTCTTTAAGGGATTTGATAGGCTAATTAGCTTAGAACTAATTGAAGTCAAAATTTCTTCTGCATTGCTTGGAAGTTTAATCTCACATTGCCCGTTGCTTGAGCATTTGGTGCTGCAGCATGACGCAATTACAGATCACATTGAAATTAGTGCTCCCAAGCTGAGGTCATTTATCTTCACTGGCAGTATAAAGTTTTTACATTTAAAGAATGCCCCTCTTCTTTCCAAAGTTTCATATGAGCCTACAGAATTTCGTGTAAAGGCAGAACATGATGTTTGCAAGATTTTTGAGTCTATTCCTGCTCTCGAGAATCTCTGCTGGATTAACGATTGTGTCCAGGTAATATTGCTTCGCAACTTGCATTTTCGTAGATATACCATCTTTTGGGCTTTGAGTCATCCTGATTTTTGACATTTTCTTCCTAGGACGTGCGTGTTGGACCAGCTGAAGTTATACCAACAAGGCTCCCTTATGCTCTTCACTGTCTTAAACGCCTTTACATATCTGGCATTACTCTGGGAGAATTCTTTGATGTTTCGTTTGCTCTTTGCTTGATAAGAAGCTCTCCAAATTTAGAAGAAATTGAAATTGAGGTTGTTAATGATGTTTCCTTTTCTCCTTTTTCATATGTATTGACTTTCTTATTCTGTATTCTCATCTGATGGGTTTTTCTTGATCCTTTCTTAGATGTATGTTGTTAGTGATGAGGACTATTTTGTACATGTGCCCCGGGAGGCTGTTGATGAGATTCATGCTAGCTTCTCAGATATGACATTTAATCACCTGAGGACGATTAAGCTTAGCAATGTAGCAGGAGCAGGGGCTGAAATGCAACTTATCAAGGTTTTATTGGCCTAGTCTCCAGCACTGGTCAAAATGGTAATCGATCCCTATAGAATGAAAGCAGAAAAATCTCTCAAAGTACTCGCAGAGATAACAAATTTTCAGCGGGCATCATCTAAAGCCGAAGTTGGATACAATGTAGATTAGTATCCATATCACAATCCTTCTTGATCTTAACATGTCTTTAATCAGATCATGATCTTTGGCTAAAATGTTTTGAAATCGTAAAAAGAATGTAGATGCAGCAGTAAGGCTGTTGTTTTGCATTTGCCACTGTGAAAACTGTATAAGTTTGGGAACATAAGTGAATCTGGATGGATGTTTTTGATTAATCTGTTTCAATGTCTGTTCTTTGAATGATCTATGGGATGAGACTTTGGTTGGTTACTGATCTTTTTAATATATTCATTGTGGTCCTCATGGTCATTTTGCATTGTTTTTTATTTGATATGATCATGACATGAGTTGAGCGTAAATGGAATAGTGAGGATTCATATAGTCGATTTCAACTAGTTGTTTTATGAGAGTCGTATTTATTTAGTTGGACGTTGTAGACACATTGTTCTGAATAGTGAGAAAGAATGAAATTCGATCAAATCCCTTAATCTTAATCGTTAGTAAACAATACCCCTTTTAAATGGAATAGATAATCCCTTTGAACAATATTTTTCAATGAGAATTATGATACAATATTTATAAGCTGAAATTGAATTTCAACAATATTATTCTTACAAGGTCAAAGTTACAATTCCACATCCCAGAAAAATTATCACTCAAAACAGGAAGAGAAAAAAAAAGAAGGGTTGGGGGTGGGGTTGGGGAGGTCAGTTGCTCATAAATCTTTTTCCTATACAGTCTGAACATATCCCATTCCTTTATGCAGCTTCCATATGATCATATATACATGCTCAATCGAACCCTACCACGTCTGGTATATAAGTGGAGAAGAGTAAGGGGAGGTCTATCATCCACTGAGTTATGAACCGTGCACTATTGACCCTCGAGGACTTCTCGGTTATCAAAAGAAGAAATAAAAAACAAACTCAATAACATACATATATTACTTCAGCATTCTATCTCAGATTCCCTTTTTTGTTTCATCTAATGGACTATCTTGTATAATCTACATCACCTTGGTCCTGATAATTCCATTGCTTGAACAAGCAATGAAGAATCATCAGTAAGATCAGAATATCTTTCTGAAGAGGAGAACTCATTGGCTCTGCAGCGCGTAGATTCTGCTCTTTGAGAAGCTTCCCATTTCTCTGCAAGTCCGTCTCCTTCGAGCATTCTTACCACTTCTGATATTTTTGGTCTATGACTAGGGTGATACTGAGTGCATATTAGAGCTACTTGTACCATTTCCTCAAGCTCGATCCGATCATATTTGTCCTTTAAGTCCTTGCTCACCAGCAAATCAAGCTTTTTCTCCAGGTGAATCTTCTTTACCTGCAACAAATATGCACATTGATATTATCAACCCCAACAAGAATCGAGATACTCTCTCCGTTTCGTTTTGTTTGTCTTGGTTTGATCAAGCACAAAGTTTCAGTATGTTAATACGACTTTTGCATCTTGTCATCAAATACCCTTTGAAGGTAAAATAGAATGTTGAAATAAAAAACATACTTAGTAGATATAGAATGGTCGTAGGCATTTTTTTTTTCTAAACAGACTAAAACGAAAAGTAAGAAAAATTGAAACGGAGGGTTTTGTCACATCTTGGAATGTGTAATACTTACCCAATCAAGCATAATGCCTTTCTGATTTACCGCTTTACCAAATTCTAGAGCTCTCTGGCCAGATATCAACTCTAGCAGGAGAATTCCAAACCCGAAAACATCTGTTTTATCAGAGGACTGTCCTGTAGAGAGATACTCAGGAGCAATATGTCCTACAGTTCCCCTAACTGCAGTTGTGACATGTGAATCGCGATGATCCAATAGCTTTGCCAATCCAAAATCTCCCACGACAGCCTCACAGTCATCGTCGAGCAATATGTTTGCTGCCTTCACATCCCTGTGGATAATCTTTGGATCACACTGCTCATGTAGATATAGTAAACCTCTTGCAGCTCCTAATGCAATTCTTTTTCTTGTAGTCCAGTCCAACGGTGGCTTGGCTGCAAGAAACAACAGAAATAGAGAAATCTACCATCAGGTATCTGAAGTCCACTAGTTCGACTATTCCGGTTCACACAGGTAAGCCTACTATGGTTAAGGATGACGGGATCTCAACCATCCCACCATATTTAAGAATACTTGCAGAATCTTTAGTTCTCTAAGGTTGTTTCTTTTTACCTTTGAGACGAGAAGCAACGCTTCCATTAGACATGTAAGGGTAAACCAGAAGCCTTTCAGTTGGTGTCATGGAGAACCCATACAAACGTAGGAGATTGCGATGCACTGCCAAGCTGATCATTTCAACTTCTGTTTGGAATTGTTTGTCTCCTCCGATTGCATTTCCATCTTTGAGCCTTTTTACAGCAACAATCGTGCCATCACTAAGACAACCTTTGTACACGTTTCCAAAACCGCCTTTTCCCAGTATCTTCTTGTTGCTGAAGTTGTTTGTGGCAACTTGAAGTTCCCTAAATTGGAACCTCCTCAAGTTTCCCAAACACACTTGTTCATGATGTTGTTCTGAAATTATCAACAAGCATGATCCTCTTGGTTAAAGCAAGACATTACTAGCATCTCGAGATTCGAGCAATATAGGTTTTAGCTGCATATCATACTCACCATTGATGTCAAAGAAAATTTGCTTGTTGTGCTTTTGTCTCCACCATAGAAATATTCCAAACCCAACAATTAGTAGGCAGATGCATCCAAGACTTGTCCCAAAGGCTAAGGCAATTTTGTGAGTTTTAGATCTTCCAAAAGGCTGAGCATCTGAGATATAACAAGAGACTTTTCAGTTGTGAATAGTACAACACATAAACTATCCAAGACTTCATGATGAATCCTTATAATAGAGTTGTAGTTAATCATAACGACGTTGAAAGCAGGAGACTTGACAACAACCAAGATTTGTGGAATAGTCGAGGGGCACACAAGCTGGCTCGAAAAAAAACTTAGGAGGATGATTCAAGATTCTTACTTTGTGAGTTGTTCAAAGTGAAGGGCAAAGGCATGGATGTTGTTGTTCCATTGCATTCTGGTTCTTTTCCAGTTGCACATATAATAGGATTTCCCAAAAGGCTGCATCAATGAGAGAAAAAATGATTTATTTTCTCTAATCTTTAGCAAAGGGAAAAAAAATGAAATTCAAAGAATTGTTCAAGAAACTTACTTGAATGTTTTAGCTAGAAGCCTTGGCACAGGACCACTCAAATTATTAAAAGACAAGTCTCTAGAAAAAAACAACAAAAATCCCATCAAAATATACTCATGAAAACAGAAAGCAGTTAGGAAAAAGGTGCACAAAGCATTCCACGTTCACGCAAGGTCCGGGGAAAGGCTACACCCCAAAGGGTATACTATAGGCAGCCTACCCCTAACTCGAACACGTGACCTATATAGATAACAAGGAGACAAGTTTACTGTTGCTCCGAGGCTCCCCTTCAAGTATGAGAAAATAAACAAAACTAAATGAAGCTAAGGAACTTACATAAGAGTAAGTTGAGTCATATTAGACAATTCCAAAGGAACAGCTCCACTAAGACTATTGTTGTTTAGTCTCCTATAACACAATTGAAAAAGAAAAAAAAAACCATAATCATTAGCTTTTTATAATTCAAGAACTCATTTTTATATCAAAATCTTTAAAATTTTCTCTGCTTACAAGTATTGAAGGCTTTTTAATTGAGCTAAAGATGAAGGGATTTTCCCAGTGAGTTGATTATCAGAAAGATCAATTGTATTAAGTTTCTGAAGCATTCCAAGTTCAGTTGGAATTGGTCCTGTTATATTATTGCTCTGCAGAAGCCTGTTTAAAAAAAAAGAAGTTAAAAAGTAATATTAGTACTACTATTTTCTATATTCTTGATTCAAATAATCAATCATTTGAAATTTCATTATTTTTTCTTCATATAAAGTACTCACAGTAGATCCAAGTGAGTCAAGTTGTGGATGTATGGTGATATTTTCCCAGACAAACTTTGTCTTGAACAAGCCCTGCACAATTCAAGAAAACTTGTAAGCACTTTCATCCTTAACTAGAGGTCTCGGGTTCAAGTATTAGGAATAGAAAAGGTTTTGTTAGTCGGGCTCCAATGCAGATACCGGACAATCAGGTATACTTACAAGCCAGTGACAAATTTATCATTTGAACAAGTGATCATAGTCCAGCTACATGGATCAACAGAACTTTCATCCCAATTCAAAACACCAAGTGGATCATGTAATGAGTTCTTGATCTCCATTAAAGCTTGCACTGTCCAAAATCAACATAACAAGAAAGTTAAAATAGATGAAATTCTTGAAATATTTTAAATTTGTTCAAATCTCATTCCTTTCAAAAAAAATCAGAAACCCCTTATGAATTTTTCACAAAAAAGTATCAAAGTTTCAATCTTTATGAGAACTAGCCTTCATAATCAACTCCAACAGGGGTAAACATATTTCAAAATTCTTAACATTTCTAAAATTTGATCAAAATCTCATTCCTTTCAAAAATTTCAAACACCCCATATGATTTTTTCAAATAAAAAGTCATAAAGTTTCAATCTTCATGAGAAAAACCACAAGAACTAACCTTCATAATCAACTCCAACAAGGGTAAGCATATTTCAAAATTCTTGATATTTCTAAAATTTGATCAAAATCTCATTCCTTTCAAAATTTTCAAACACCCGATATGATTTTTTCAACAAAAAAGTCATAAAGTTTCAACCTTTATGAGAAAAACCACAAGAAACAACCTTCATAATTAACACCAACAGGAGTAAATCATACTTTTAAATTCTTGATATTTTCTAATATGGTCAATCTCATTCCAATAATGTCTCAAAGTTTCAATCTTTATTAAAAATAACAAGAACTAACCTTCATAATTAACACCACCAGGAGTAAGCATAGCATTAGAGTAAACCAAGAAACTCAACAACACCACAAAACCAAAAACACTTCTTGTTTCCATTTGTCTTAAAACTTCAAGAAAACAGCTAAACAAAGAGTAAAAATGAGATCTTTTTTTATAAAAGAAGAATTTGGGACTTGGTTTTTTCACAAATAAGAAAACACAAATCATTGGAAAGTGGTACAATTCCTCATGCTTTGCTGCTTCATTTTACAGAAAACTTGCACTCACTCAACTCACTCACTCACTCAAAGTTTCAAACAGCTTTATGTCAGACTCTTTCAAAAAAACAAATAAAAAAACAGAGGTTTTTGGTGGTAAAAAAGTGAGAACAAAAACAACATGCCAGCCACTTTAGTTCAGTAAAGCAAACAACAAATATATAAAAAAGGAAAAAATCATAAAGGTAGTGAAAAAACAGAAAAATCCCTTTAATCATTCATTGGTTTAGAATTTTTTTCAAGAAATTAAAAAAAATGTAAAGGGTATTTGAGAATCTAACTGTTAAGCACTAAAATGATAAATAATATCATATATTTTTATTGTGCAAAATTCTTTTTGTGGGTCATGGGGGTAGAGTAGGGTGAGTTGAGGTAAGTAGGGCATGCTTATTGGGATTGCTTTAATTAAACAAACAAGGAATCTAATATTCCCTCTGAAATTTTGTAAAAAAAAATTGTTATTTTAGGAGAAACAATTCATGGATTTATGTGCAGGCATATAAATATCAAAAGATAGTATTTCCCTAGGATACAAATGTGAAAAAATAATCAATGAATTCATACAGGGGAAAGAATTGATTGATTTATTATTTTCAGTAATCCAAAGAGAATATCTTTTGCTTGGCATTCAAATTTTTGCTTAAATACATCAGTAGCTTTTTAAATTTATGAGCAAATTTCATTTAGAAACTTGAACTATGACGTGTTCCTATTGAATATTCAAGCATATGATAATAAAAGTGTTTTCCATTAGATATTTTCAGTTTAAATGATAAAAAAAAAAAAATATGTGTGTTTTTGTTAAAATGTAGATAAGTTAATCACTTAAAATATGTCATCTCCTTTAATTATACAAATTAGTCTTATTATGTCATAAAACATTAGACATATTTTCATTGAGAATGATGTATATAACTAAAGGAGATGACATATTTTAGATGAATAACTATTTTCGATTACTTTCAAAGTTATTTGGGATATAATTACAAAAGGTTTGATCAAACTAAAGGTCCATTTGGACATACGCCGTGGAATCATGATTTGAGGTTGAAGTTTTGTTTGTACATGTCATTTGAATTTTTTAAGTTGTATTTTCGTTATACACATGAAAATCCCACAAGTTGTGAAAACTGTTAAACTTCCTCAATTCTTATATAATCTTAGCAGATGAGCAAACCATAGTACATAATCCATAAACAAGATATCGAAATATCCTTAGCCACCACTTTGATAAATTGCATATATCCATGTTCCTTTACAAATAAATGTTCGCGATAACAAACTAATTTTAAATACACATAATTGATTATAAAGATTCATCAGTCAATAATAGTAGTATTTAGTAATCTTTAATATAATATTTTCACATAGTACAGACAATCTCTTTCGGCCAAGCAAAAGTCTTTTTTGTTTTTGCTAAATCTAAAATGATGGGTCATTCTTTTACAAAATATACACTTATGGATCAAATTTTATATTTAGAAGAAACATGGACCCTCAAATTTATTTATTTTTGAGAATTTGGAATTAAAAATTATGATCTTAAATCACATATTCATATGCTAATTTGAAATCCTGACTTTGTATCACATTTCCAAACTCAAGTTAATTTATTGTTTGTGAGTTGTGAAATTATTTAAAATATTAGATATAAGTGTATCTTATAACTTTTGATTTATTTTAGCTTAAATACTTTCAACACTTACAAAAGCTATGAAAAAAATATATACTTAGTCAAAACTCAAAACACTCTCTATAAGAGAATATTTTTTCTATATCTATTAACAAAATAAGCTTTATAGTTGTGGGTGGGGAGGGTTTGACTTTGGAAGTGAAGTGGAGATCTTTAAAATTCTTTTTCTCAATATTCCACTTCAATTTTTTAGAAGAATAATGCTAATATATGAAGGCTATCAAAGAATTTTAAGAAGAATTTTTTTTTTATACTAGTGTAATGTGTTGATGAAAGCTATTTCAAAGCAGTTTGGTGATTAGTTTATTTCGTACATATCACAAATGACCGCATTATTTAAAGTTTTTGTAAATTCATTATTGATTTCTTTTGTAATACAAGTTGTTGTGAGAAAATTTTTTGAAGGACATTTTTGTATTGTTTTTTTTTTCATCACAACAACAATATATGAGCATATCGACAAGTGGCATAGTGAAAATTAACGACAACTAAAATATAAGATATTCGATCTATTAGTTACTATTCATGTTTTGATTTGTTTATCTTAGTTTAATTTACGAGTTTTAGAAAATCAGCATTATAGTTGTGGCTTTTGTTGGGGGTGGAAACAATTAAAGGGTTTGACTTTGGAAGTAAAGGGGAGATCTTTAAATTAAAGTTCTTTTTCTCAATATTCCCTTTCAATTTTTGAGAAGAATAATGTTGATATATGAAGTCTAGGAATCAAAGAATTTAAAAAGAAATTCATTTATACTGGTGTAATACGTTGATAAAAGCTATTTTTAAGCAGATTGATGATTAGTCTATATCGTACAACTACACTACTTGAAGTATATATACCATGCACGATCACATTATTCAAAGTCTTCACAAATTCATTATAGATTTCTATTGTAATATAAATCATTGTGAGAAAAAAAAATTAACGACACTTTTGGTACTATTTTTTTAATTACTACTATAACAATAATAATTTCATTAATATGAGCATATCGACAAGAGGCATGGTGAGAATCGACTACATCTAAAATATAAGATATTCGTTCCATTAGTTACTACTCATGTTTCAATTTGTTTATCTTAACTTAATTTACAGAAAAAAAAAAAAAAAAAAAATAGGAAGCAATCAAATTAGGGAATAAACATATACAGTATATTTTTAGTTAGATTTAAAAAAAAAAGAAAAAAAAAGACATAATGATGCCAAAAAAGGTTAGAATCTCGAGATAAGCTCGAGATTGGTGATGTAATGGCTCCTGATATCTTTATTGGACTAATTATTTACCAACTTTAACTTTTACTTTTGCTTTTGCTTTTTATTTTTTAACAAATTACTACGTATAATTTTTAATTATGTGAAGTTGAGTGGAATTTTCATAATTAATTTGATACTCAAGATGAAATAAATAAGTCATTATATATAAAAATATTTGAAGTTTACGAGTATTGAGCCAAGTATTTAACAAAAACATAACATGTTTGAAGTTCACGACCATCAATCTAAACTTTGTGACTGATCAAGCTAATCATTTTAGCAATAGCTTCAAAATCGATTATCTATACACTTACTTATCTATTATATATATAATAAATTTTACGACATGATGAAGTCCCTTCACCCTACCCCCACTTCCCCACCCACCTCCAACATGGAGAAATATTCAAAAGAAAAATTATAACTTATGATATTTTGCTTAATAAAGAGAAAAGTTATCATAAGGTTAGCAGAATGAAATTGTAACCTTCTAAATACACGTGCAATGTGGACATGAACATCATCACATTGACCTTGGTCAAACATTCTTTAATTAATTAGTTCAAAACATGTCATTTTTTAAATTTAAGAATGACAATTATTTTTATATTATATTCTTGATATTAAAGAAATATTTTTTTCTAATACTTTTCAATGCTAAAAAACATTTAATAAAAAAGAGTGATTTTATAAAATAGATTTGTGTTTATTATTTTCTCAATGAGTATGAAAAGAATTAATGTAACCGTCAAAATAGAACAGAAGGAATAAAATGGTGCTTCCTACTATCCACTTTATATGTCTAATTGCCTTGACTAAGCATGAAATTTAAGACATTAATAGAGATTTTTTATTCTTGTAGAGTCTTCACGTTAAAGATGTGTATAATGTATTAAAATATTCTTCAAATCTGTGATCCTAGATATGACATATATTAGACATTGGAATTTAAGAGTAATTAGACTAATAAATATCACTACAACAAAAACAACTTTTAACGTAAGTAAATATGCTCATCAACAAAGTGTTAAAGTATTTACCGACACTAATTAATTGTCATTGAATCCAATGTCGCTATCGGTTCATGGACATTTACAAAGAGTGTTAATAGCCGCTAAAAATGCATATTTCTGTAACTAAACGATTGCCGTTAATTAATTACCTCTTAAAATCATTTTTGATGCAGTATATTGAAAGTAAATTTATTTTTAAAAAATCTACTAATGAGGAAACTAAGAAAACTAAATTGACGAGAGGGAGTTGCTCGGATGGTAAGCATCCCTCACTTCCAACCCGAAGGCTGCGAGTTCGAATCACCAAGGGAGCAAAAGGGGTGGGAGCTCCTAGGGAGGGTAAAAAAAAAAAACTAAATTAAAACATATATGGGGAATAAATGTTTTTATGTGGACAGATTATATAGTAGGATTAGATTATTATTTTTCTTTCTGAAAATGAACAAATTAAGTAGGCCATCCTAGTTCAATCAAGGATCAAACATAATTACAAGTAGAATCCAGTACATTAGTTGTTCCTCAATCATAATCTTTCTAGTTCTCCTTTAGTTTCCATCATTATTATAATTTATAGTACCATATTGTAAAATTATAAATTGACTTTATGGTCCATTTTCATCATTTCTTAGTCAAGAACATCAATTAAAGATGACTGTATAAATCATTATTATATGAGCCCTCAATTAGAGCTCTCTTCTTCCATTGTGTTCCCTTAGTTGAACAAATGTTTACCACATGTATCCAACTTTATCATTACTTGTTGAATATTAAGAGATTTGGACCTTACTTTGTCACTATAGTAAATTAATTAGTGCTTTCATTACTTCTCTTTGATTTCGATTATCATTTTATTTATCGTTATTACAATAATATGACTTTTTTATTACTGTATTTTTTTTAAATACTTGATTTTTAATACGTTTTACTTGAGTCGAAGGTTTATCAAAAAAAAATTTACTATTAAAAATATAATACCATCAAATCGTGATTGTTTTCCTATAATGCATTTCTTCTTTCATGGTTTGATATTCTGACATCCTAGGCGTAGAGAAATGACACTGATTATCTCGAACTTAGAAGTTAAACTACACTACAATAACGATACTATACGAGAGGTCTGACAGAAAAATAGCTCGATGTTATGATGATAGAAAGCTTAACACGATCTCATTTATATTAATTTTCAAACATTGATCCAAACTAAATTTACCTTCTTAATTAAGCAAGCTTTAGCACACGGGTGGATAGAGCTTACACCATATAGAAAATTTTCATATTTAGTAAGTTTTGCACTATACAATAACAATTACGTCTCAATTCCTGATAAGTAAAGGTAAGCTATATGAATATTCACCACTATATGTCCATATAAAATAAGGTAATTACCTCAAAGATTAAAAATATATTCAAGTACATGCAATTATACATATATTATATATACGTATAATATATATATATATATATATATATATATATATAAAATTGATCTCTGAAAACACCTGACAAGTCATTTCGTTTCTTTTTCTTGTCAATTTTATGATACCTTTAGCTCCATTGATGCATATCCCTCTTTTTTTTCTCTCCTTAGATTAACACAAGGTAGTCAATCAACAAACATATGTACTCTAAATCAGCTCCCCCACCACCTCCATCTGCCCCTAACCCCACACAAACCCTCTTTAAATAATTCTTTGTATTTTATTTTTGGAGAATTATTGAAAACATTTCTAAATTTGGCTTAAATTATTAGTTTTGTCTTCGAATTATTGACAGCTTTAAAAAAAACTGATTTACTTGACTAACTAAACTTAAGTACACCTTTGATCTTGTCACATGGATGAAATACATCCCTAAATTCTCGTCAAATTTAGGATGTTTTCAACACTTTTCTCGGATGTTACGCTCCTACAAGAGTTTGAGACCACTTGATATGTCATGTGAAAGATTATGAGTGTATGTAAGTTGAGTTAGTCAAGTAGAGAAGTGTTTTTAAGACTATCAATAGTTTGAGTATGAAAAAATAATTCAAAAGTATTTATATGTAATCTAGTGGGATAGTATGAGATGAGGTGGAGCGAGGAGCGGGGGTCAGGGGTGGTCAAAAGATGGGGATTGGGGGCATCGGGGAGGGGGGGGGGAGTGAGGAGGAGATAATGAGATTGAAATGCTTTTTATCGAACTTGTTTTTTCTACTCCTACTAAGGAGGTTATTTTTTAATTTCTGAGAATCTTATTTTTTTAGATGAAATATTTTTTAGAATAATATTTTAACCAATCAAATATGAAAAATACAAAAACACACACAAACTACTTTTGTTTTCACTTTTTCCTTAGTATGTAAGAGGGTGTTAAAGGGGGGAAAGGTAGTCAAACAAATTTAGTGGAGCTAATATAATTGACCATAATATAATCTTATTAAAGATTTATTTTCACTTAGTGGGGTGATACCCAAATGAGTAGGAAATAATTGTTACTTATTTTTTACTAGTTGGATTTTTGTATGAGAGGAACTATTTTGCTAGTTATAGGCAAACTCACATGATTATTTGCTTTAGACTTGTCTACTAAAGGAGGAAACACATTGTAAAAAGTATCCAAAATAGTTGACAACTCTAGCCCCACATTTGTCCCCCACTTTTAAGTACTTTGATATATCTAGAGAAATTATCATGATCTCTAATTTCTATATCCCTTTGTGTGTTTTAATACAAAGGAATTGGACACTTGGAGTGATAGTTGAAGTATGAAACTCATAAAATTATGATCGTTTAGGACGGTAAATAGAACAATGGATAGTTGAAGTATGAAAGTCGCAATTATGTGATAATTTAGATGAATCTTTTTTTTTCATTAACTCAATTTTCAATGAATATACGAACTTCATAAAAAAATATGAGATTTCTGACCCAAAGTTCACGGAAAACACTTCCTACAGACAATAATAATAACATACTCAATGTAATTTTATAAGTAAAATTTGAGGAAAATGATATGTATGCAGTCTTACCCTGCCTTGAACCCCTTTTGCCTTTAAAATTTTATCTTATGTAAGTTACTATAGTATTTTCAAGAAATGATATTTGGAAAAAGGAAGGGGAAAAAGGGAGGAAAGGACATCTTCACATGACCTTTATGTAAAAAAAATTGTAATAATCTATCCTCTTATTAATTATGAACAATTATATATATTGAAAATCTTTTAAAATGACCATGGTTAAAATGTGGTTGCGTATGTATAAAATTGAATACCAATCAAATAATTATACCTCAATTCAAACTTATAGTAATTCATATGAGATCTTCGTATTCATTTCACTCTATTTAGACACGCCATGTATAGAGTACCTTCAAAGGCATGCTATTGGAACACGGCAAGGTCCATTTGAAGTTGGCACTCCCAACAAGTTTTTTTTTATATCAGGTTTGAATTCGAGACTTATGATTAAAGGTAAAACAGTCTCACTACTGCACCACAAGTCATGTCAGTATAAATTCAACTTAGTGAAAGCCAAAGCCTTTTTTTTGTGAGAATAAGAATATATTTTAGAGGGAATTTTTGACATATGGTGTGCTTCTTTGAACAAAATTGGTATTTATTCCCATTACTTTGATTATTTAATCTTTTTTTCCAAAAAAAAAAAATGTTCTTTTAAATTAGTTGTCATTCCCTTTTATTAGTGCTACCTTTTACAATCCAAATTCCTACTCCCACCAAATAAAGTAGTAGAAAGAACATTTAGTTCTCTTCTACATAACCCCCCCCCCCCCCCCCCCCCCCCCCCCGACCTTCCTTTGTCTAAAATAAACTTTATTTCTCTATGTTTTAAAAAAATTATAAACCTCATGAAATCCATTTATATCCTTTTTATTATGAGTTTAAGTTATATATACCAACAACAACGAGTAATTAATAATATTTGCACAAGTTGCATCACTTATAAAATAATTATAAATAAATCTCTTGATAAACATCAAATATGGTTTAAAAAAAAAAGGAATTTACTATTTATTGAAAAATTACGATATATATATATGTGTGCGCACGTGCGCTTTAATTATTCTCTTAATTTTTTTTAATAAGATTTTTAATGCCGTCACTGTATAAAATGATATTTCGTTTCAATTATTCAATAAATACAAATTGTGCCTTCATCAGCATATGTATCGAATAACTTTGGAGACAATAAATTATAATTGGCCTACTAGAACTATCAAGATAGATCATGTTACCCTTTTATAGGATCCCTAAAAGAGCCTTTTTTTTTATGCCTCAAGACGTCCAATTGTGTTGTGCACTTTTCCATAAATCTAGTTCATCAACTTTCATTGAAGGGCACCCATTGCAGCGAATGTGATTACTCTTTCCTTAATTAGAGATCTCGAATTTGAGTTTTGGATATGAAAAAATCTTTGATAGAGACTAGAGAGCGCTTCCATCTGAAAGGGGTACGCCACGTGAATTTAAATTAGTCAGACTCTAATACATATACCGAATATCGAAGGGAAAACCAATAAACAAAAAACTTTCATTGAAGAAAATGTGTAATGGTTTTTTCGTTCTCCATTATTCTCTTTGGCTTTTTTGATTGTACAAATCACTAAAATTGCCTTATATTGTAATTGAAGGCCCCAATGGCCTATATGTTCCATTTCCCACTTGTCAAATTGATGTTAATAAAGTTATATATACAACCTAAATTTTTTTAAATTATTTGATTTAACTTTTCTCTAGAAACATTTAGGAAGAAATAGTAGAAGAATTTATTTATAATTTGTTTCTGGCTAAACTTTTAAAAGTTGTTTATATTAACAAGTATTTTTTTTGGCTAAGTGATTTGAAAAACATTTTTATTAATATTATGGCAACAAATTGTGTTTGGCCAAAATTTCAAAAGTATTTCTAGGAAAAACTGATTTTTTTCAGCTTCTGATTCTACTTAAAATTACTTAGGTTTTTTCTAAAAAATTGGTCAAATACCTTAATTTTTTACATAAAAATTTAATTTTTTAAAAGCTTGATCAAATGGACTATAAGACAATAAGAAAGAACAAACAACATTTGTAACAAAATCTAACCATTGGATCCATTCATTAATCATCACTAATACCATCTAATCAATAAGCTAAACATATAATATCCTGTCATCCAACAATTATGCTAAACGTGAGACAATCATTAAAGCAATAATAATTAATTAGTTAATTTTCTTAAAGGTCATTTGCATAATTATCACTCCAAAAATAATGGAATTATTAGCTACGAACTTCTTCGTTGTTAATCCATCGTTAATTTGCTCGATCATAGCTAAAAAATGTATTTTGATAATTTATCATTAAATAAAAATAGCGATCAATTTTATTGTTTAGCTGCACAGTTTAAATTTGTGTTGTCACCAATTTTTGTTTATTTTTTATTTTTTTAGTAGTCATGTATCCCCTTGGTCAAGATATTTTTGATTAATTATTATCCAGGATTTAAGGTGACTATAGTTGTGCCTATTCAAGAATTATTGTTAAAATACTATTCATTCTACTGAAAATTGGGTAGAATTAGCATAATAGAAACAAGATGATGTTTTACATATCCCTCAAAATTAGGATGTCTTTTAGTATAATAATTTGAGTAAGAAATAATCATAACATGCACAAGATCCAATGCAGGAATTAAAAAAAATGCTTAAGAATTAAATTGTAAATAAAAAATGTGACCTGATACATGTTACTGGGAAAGAAGACAGATATTTCGTAAAATTAGTTAAAATACATACAAATTAATCCAAACATCACGATTATGATAATAAAAAAAAAATCACAAGTTGAAATCAATCTCCTTTAATTTGTTCTTGTTTTTACTTTTTTCAATTTTCAAACTTTATGTCTGGTAATTCTGATTTAACGTACGTAAAGCTTCTAGAATGAAATTCATTTTAGAATAAGAAACTTTTTTAGGATAAAGTTTTAATTAGTTAAAAAATGAGTGTCCACTTTCAAAAATTGTATAGAAGATACTGCTTGACCTAGCAACTCTTGACTACATATTAAGTCCAACACCGTAAATTTATTCGTATTCAGTATTTATGTCAAATTAATAATAACATGACATGCATTTGTGTAATATATATAACCTAATAAGTTGTTCAATAGAGATACATGTATCGTTGAATTTTTCAAAAGTAATGTATTTCGAAAACTATCCATATCTAACATGAATACGATAACTTTTTTTAAAAAAAAGTCCGAACAACACAAATAATTTGTTTAGCTCACGGTTGAAAACTTTCCATCTTGTAGAGTAATTCTTACTGAATTTGTTCATTTAATTTGTTGTAATAGGTACACCAACTTGTGATGAAAGGGTGAGAAATAAAGAACCTAACAAACTTTGGCATCATCTTTGATCAACCATTTCTTGAAAATTGAGGACCCATGTCAATCAACAACCATATCTCATCCTTACATTTTTACCAAACTTAGCGTCAAGTGCGTGCATATATATATATATATATATATATATATAAAGGACGGGCGAGTGACGATTGGTTGAGGGACCATTGGGCCTAAGAAAATAGATTGCACTATAGCTGGGTACAAATAGGTCATTGTGACGAGTAAGCATGCATGGTGTGTGAGAGAGTGTTTTTAAGTTATATACATTAATGTCATTGTAAGATTTTCTTACTTAGGTTATTCAAAGAATATATATATATATATATATATATTTGTTTATAATGTTTTTTTTTTATATATAACTCACTATCTCATTTTATATGTTGGTATATATGGTTGAACACATGTATATGATTTAACAAGAAAGAGATTACTTTTTAGACATACAATAAGTATATAAGTAACAACTCAACATGCATATATACCAAGACTCACTAGGGTACCGGAAGGGAGTTCGCTCGAATCCTTTTAGTAAAAAATGTATGTGTATATAATTAAGGTAAAAATTATTTGTTGAATTTCTTTAACTTTTCTGATGTTTACTTTTTTGTATTTTTGAATTTCCTTAGTGAAAATCCAAAAACAAAAAAAGGTTCGCTAAAGATACGGTTCAATTTTCGAATCTAAGTTTCCCCTAATACCCCTAGCTTGTTTACACATGTTTATGTCCTTCCTTCATAAATTGTTTTGGCACTTGTGGTGGTACTAAAACTTGGATGGACTCAAACTATGAGTGTCCTTTTTTTTTCCACCCAATATCCGGAGCCCATATTGGAACTCCGATTAAATCTGTATTGCACATTGCATGGTTCATCTGCGGATGGCGCTAGCTCCAAACAAGATTTTCTCCATACTCGGGCTCAAAAGTTGAACTTGAAACTTCTGGTTGATGAAGCAGTTTCACCACTGCACCACGTTGGCAACTATGAGTGTCCTTTGCTCCTATAATAAAGGCTTTTGATTTTGTCCTTTGTTTGGATCACCCCATTGCTATAGAAAGGGGAATTGGGCTTTTCCTCTCTTCTGTTTAGGGGTAAAATAGTGTCACTAAGTTTACACCGAGCCAAAAGTCTGACTAAAACCCAGAGTTGGATATAACAATACATGCAGAAAATAAGAGGGAAAAAAAACTTTGCTTTCTTATTTGGATAAAACTAGTCATTGGTCCTTGGTCATGGTCCCCTCCTCTCCCACTCTGCTAGTGATAGATTCAAAATTTGAAGTTTACGAGTTTTTATATCAATTTTGTTTACATACATAAGGTTCATAGTCAAATACTCGGATATTTTAATAGATTTTTTAATACATATACAGAGTCTAAGCAAGAAGTTGTTAGGTTCCGTTAAATCATAAGTAATTACATGTGGATCTGCCTTTATCCTTGATAGATTCGAGATTTGAACTTCATAAGTTTAAGTATTACCAAATTGGGTTTCGAGAATGTGTATAAGTAAATATATATATATTGTTTAGTGTAAACAATTTTTACGGCATCAAATCATCTTTACATATTATACCAGCCATAGGCCCTAGTAGGGGTGTACATGATCGGGTTGGTTCGGGTTTTTCAAATATCAAACCAAATCATTTGTGTAAAAAATTTAAATTTATAAACCAAACCAAACTAATAAAATTTGGATTTTTTCGGATTTTTCAACCTCGGGTTGGTTCGGATTTTTCAAATACCAAACCAAACCATTGTGTCGAATTTTTAAATTTATAAATCAAACCAAACTAATAAACCTCAGATTTTTTCAGATTTTTGGATTTTTTCGGTAATGTTTGCATACAAACATATAATTAACTTGTACTCCAAATATTTCTTTAGTCCAACCAAAATACAATTATCTAAGGTGTTTCTTAAGAAAATGACACAAAATATGAGATGAGTACTGATGACACTAAAATATTCAATAAAAATTAATAATGAAATCATCATATAAAATAAATATTGTAAAGTCATAATGAAAATGATCATAATTTAAAAGTACTAAATCATGCTAAAATAAATTTAATAAGTATTAGTTACATTACTAAATATTTAAGGAAAATTAAAATTAGATTATGTATTTTAATTGTCTACCAATGTAAAACTAAAGAATAAATATTCAATATTATTGTCATTCTTAGTGTTGAATTGATTTTCTTTTTGCATTAGTATTAATTTGATTTTGATTTAAGTTTTATTATAATTATCAACATCTATGAACTATAATTTTTATTGGACCATTCCGAATTTTAAGTTTTAAACTTGAAATAATATATTAAAAGATAAAAACTATGAAATAGTATAAGAAATATTTTAAAATTATATCAGAGTAAATATTTTTATGTATAAAATAAAATTTTAAAATTACATATATAATGCCGGGTTGGTTTGGTCTCGATTTGGGTTTTTTTAGTTAAAACCAAACCAACCCAAATATAGTCGGGGGTTTTTTTTTCAATACCAAACCAAGTCAAACCAAACCACTAGTCGGGTTTTTGTTTCGATTTGACTTGATTTGCGGTTTAATTCGATTTTTGGTTCGATTTTGTACACCCCTAATCCCTAGCATATCGTGTTTTCAATTTTCAAATCTTACATTTTAATAAGGCTTACGTGTAGATTTTCTTTGAATGACAATACATGATGGTGTTAAAAATTATTTTGGTAGTGTATTTTTTTATAACGCATATATACACGATTTGAGTCAAAACTTATACAAAAGATTTTTACAACTGCTTCTACCATATATAGGGTGAAAACTAAAGTTAAAAGAACTATTGCTTGTCTTTATATACTGGAATTGAAAAGGGAGGGAAAAGTACACATTGACGGTTTCATATTTTGGAAAAAACAAAATTAAAAAAATGCCAAGATCATTCCTCTCCAATTATTGTAACCTGTGTAACCCCATGAACAAGTCATATATTATAATTGGTCACAATTTAATTTGGCCAAACTAGAAAGGATTTGATTTCTCGTATGGTTACTTAACTAGTAATAGTTATTGTTTATTTTTCTTCTTGATTTCATTTATTTTTTTCAAGAAAGAAAAGTGAGATACTAATAATTACTCCATTTGTTTCAATTTGTTTGTATGGATTTGACTTGGCATGAAACTAAAGAAAGTAAAAAGAACTTTTGAGTCTTGTGATTTTAAATTAAAGATAAGTAGAATGTATCAAAATGTCGTTTGATCTTATGGTCTAAACATGTCTTGTTCGGAAAAAAAAGATGTATTCTTAATAAACGGCTTAAAAGGAGAAATAAAACAAACAAACAAACTAGAAAAAGAAATTAAGTTACACCTATTTATAATGAATACACGCTGATCTAGACGCTTGAATCTATTCCATGCATGCAAAAAGCCTACTTACCATAGCAATGGCTCAATTAGATTGATTTGGTTTTTCGGAAATTTAAGGATTGTGACTATTAGACTTGTTCTACTTTGATAGAGGCACTTAGTTGTAAGCGGTCTATCATTCGGTCGCGTAAATTAGGAGCTTCAACATACCTCAAGGTTTCAAATATTTTGTTACATGGTTCATCAAAATCACATAGCTAAAAATGGCGTTATCCCTCTTCTTCCATATAGGACTATGTTATTTCCTTTAAATAGTTTTTGTTCTTTAAATAATTCATTATAATACCTATGTTGCTGCTAATACCTAGCACATAAACGAGAGGAACAAGCAGTTGCAATCTTGAATAAAGGAGAGGCCAAGAATTACACATAACAAACACAATTTTATTAGACGCAACGGAACAGAGACCAACAACATGACACAATTCAAAATGCAGACACATAAAGGCTTCTGGTGGAACACCAAAAGGCAAGACTAGATCAGAATTTGCACACAGACGTTGCAAATTCGACAGACACAAGTTTGGACGTATAAGTCCATTATTCTGAGAAACAGGGAAAACATGAGCAAACGACAGACACTGAAACAGAAACAAAAACAACAAAACAACCCTCAAGACAACACTACTCCTTTCCTTCATTCTCTTCCTCCTTCCAGCAGCCCTTCAGAACGGACTTGGGAGATTCACAGTAAGGAGTTCTAGTGAACTTCTGGTAGACAATGGAACCGCCTTTGCCAAACTCTTCTGGACTCCACTCAGCAAGAGAGTAGCCCTTAACATCAACAGAGCAAGTACGCTCCAGTAACTTGGTAGCAACATCAGCATGCAGAGCAATAGAGAACTCAGCCGGCTCAAAACATGCAAGCACTCTCTCAACCAGGGGACCCAACTCCATGGTTTTAGGATTATATCCAACAGATTCAAAGCTGGCATAGCTAAAGCCGTCCTCAGGGGTAATGTGAATGGTTGAAACAGCAGCTCCTTCAATAGAATTCATAGAATAACCACAGGGTTCAAACTCAAAATCGCATATCTCAGACTTGGGGAGGATCTTCCTTATGCCAGATCTAACAGTCATGTGAGCAGCCGAGCTTTCTTCAGTTTTGTAGAAGACAGATGCCTTCTCCCTGTCCAAACCAGTCATACACATCTCAAGAGTGTAAACAGGGTCATTAGACTGAACAGACCCAGCTGAGGCAGAGTAAACATGCCATTTCTGTGTTTTGTCGGGACTGCCCATAATCACAGCCTTGCTACCGGCAGCAAGCTTTCCAAAATATCCATCGAGGACAGCAACTTCTTCAGAAAAGTGGCGGTGAGGAAACGATTGAGCACCAGGGAAAATGAAGCTCCCACGAGTATACCTCACGTCTTGTACTTTGAGAGACAAGGTCTCAGCCAACCTTAGAATGGGCGGAATTGCAAGAAGCAACTTTGTGGTGCCACATGTTTTGATGATTATCTTGTAAGAATAAACGAAGAGGCTCGACTCAGACAGCACATAGGAATCAACATAGTCATTTAATAGGTTATCAACAATGGTGCACTCAGCAGGTCCGAGAATTTCATCCAACTGTGCCTTTGAGAGAGATCGAAGTCCTTTTCCATTAGGATCAGCAAACAGACCAGGCTCGACGAAAGAAATTTCGAGCCTCTTTTCAAAACCTTCAAAACCAATGGCAGAAACTGGCAAGTCCATTTCCATTATGAAAAAGTTCACAGCAGCAAAGGAAGTTAAAGCGGAAAATGTTCAAAGCAATGAGTGCAAAAGCAGGAAGTAGGTAAAGAAGGAAGAAAAGGAGTGAGGGCTTGACAAAAGAAGAAACTGAAAGAAGAAATTTTTTTTTTGTTTTTTTTTTGGTTGCGTCTATTGACGCTTTAAGGAAGGAAGTTTAGGAAATATCAGGATGGTTTGCGCGCGCACTGCATACAAAGGTAGAAAAAAGAGAAGTGTCAGTTACAATATTCTCACTTCTCATTCTTTATGGCTTATGGAATTTTAAAACAAATGAGATCCAGATACTTACGTTGGAGTAAGCAGCTGATCTGAACTTCTTCACTCCACCGTTTGGTCGAACGTCTTCAATGCTGTAGCCGAGGGGAGCTTCGTAAAATAAGGAACTACTACTACTAGACTTCTTTTTACCACCTTTTGACTCCATTAGATCATTCACCTGTACATGCCAACAACTTGTAAGTTAAATCCAGTGGATGCACAGCTAGGCAATAAGAAAACTGAAACCCCAAGAAGGAACTGCAGATAACAGCCATAGAATTCTAATATAGTGAAAAGTAAACATAAATATTTAGGCAACCAATGATTTTGCCAACAGATAATTAATATACCATCTACAGAAAGATAAAACTTTTGGATGGGGAAGGTTTCCTTCATCAGATAATTAAAGTTGATGGATGATTAATGAAAATAGACAGTCTTGTTACCAGATCAGGTGATATAAGGATTAGCAGGAACCAAATCATGTGCAAAAGAAAACATAACTACAGAACTCAGAAAATACCTAGAAAAAAATACAATTTAACAAGCCTTTGTGTCAACTATCCATAAAGTAACCATGTGAATGCTACAGATACAAAATTATTTCCAAAAATTGGGTGCTTCATGTCATGATCAGACAGACACACCCAATAAATAGGAGCTGGAGATTAGTACAACTAAAGAAGACCACTCAAGGTGACTCTTTCATTAAAAAGATTGACAAGACTGAAGATTATAATATGCAGCTTAACATTCCAAATTGGGATAAGCAGAATGAATTTTCTGAGCTATCCCCAGGAAGAACTACGAAAATTTTTGAGCAATTCAAAAGGACATGTCACCATAATCCATCCATATGGCAAAGCCATTGGCTCATGAACCTATGATCAAATATACATGTAACAACCATTCAATTAAGATTAACATGAGTTAAAAAGAGCCTTAGATTCAGAAACTTTATCAATATTACTGCTTTGAATTTTAAAATAAGGAAAACAGACCAGAAGCTTTTGGTTGTAGAGGTTCTCCAATATGAACAAGTCAAGTCATCCAATTTGGAGCAGACTCACGTAACCGTGGAAACTGACGAATCAAATCTCACTTATATATATATTCAAAAAAGTTAACCTAAAAAGATATGTAGGTCAATTAAAGCGGCCAAAGTGGGTCCTACTGTTTAGCTAGAAAAATTTAATCTTTGGAAAGATTCCACAACAAATAAACAATTGTGGCTCAATTTCTCAATTTCATAAAGATAAAATCTTTCAGGAATATGCAGGAAAATAACAAAAGAAAAAAAACATATATCTATAATCCCAAGCTTTCCCCGACTATAATTTAGTTTTAATTTCTGAATAAAGTGATTTTATTTTTCAAATAATGACCTTTAATATACCATCATTCCTATCACAATCACAGATCCGCTCTTAAGACGGAAAGAAACACAAATAACATAATTTTCATACAGCAAAAGCTAATCAATCATATCAACAACAACTTTCACCCTAAAAGCAAGACAATCATAGCCAAAAAGGTATTCAGAAAAGAAAAAATAAAAATAAAAACAACAACAATGATTCAGAAACAATTATTAAAAACTCAGATCTACTTTTAAAACACACAAATTCCTTGATCATTGAACACAAAATCTAATCATATCAACAACATTCACCATAAATTCATATCCAAAAAAACGTAAACTCCAACAGTTTTCATAAACATTCATAATGAAACAAGGATCGTGATACTTACAATACAAAATTTTGATGTTTGTTCCAAATCCAACTTTTCCCAAAAGAATCACAAACTTTCCAAATCCTACACAAAAATCAAAACAACAAACAATCAAATCACACAAACAAATCCATCATCAACAACAACAACAACATACATCCAAAAGTCAGAACTCACCGAAAAAAATTCTTACAGAAAATTCTTCGAGAGAAACCCTAGAAATTTGGAGGAGAAAAGAGTAAACAATAAGCTAAAAAATTGTTTAACACAGAATTCTCGTGAGCGTTTTGAGAGAGGCAGCAAATTGGCTTATTTATATATGCTGAGATAACATGATTGGTCCCTGTATTTTTCCTTTAATTATATTTAAGTCCCTATACTTTCGTGGAATTTTCGCCCACATATTCAAATGACGATATTGCCCTTTAATGTCGACAAAATGGTAGGTATGTGGCTATGACTAGGAGTCTTATTAAAATAGAAATTTTATTTATTTGCCGAAAGTGACCTTATATTTAATTTAATTCCATTTTAAAACATTTAAAAGTTGTAGAAAATTCAATTTATTTCTTTTTATATAAAAATGGATAATAATTCAATTTCTTTCCAACTTGGAAAATATATTCATGATTTTTTGCTAATTATTGAGTTATAGTTAGTCATTTATTATTTTTTCCCTTTTATTGAGTCATTTATTATTTTTTCCCTTTTATTGAATTGGTAAAAAGGTGTTCACATTATATAACTTTTACTACTATATGATTTAAAAGTCAAGGTCAAATTTTTCAAAAGAAAATAGAATGAGGTAATTAATTAGAATCTTAATAGGATTACACTTAATTATATGAACTTTTTAGTAGAAAATACGGGAACGAAAAATTAAAAAATGAGATTAGAATAGTCTAGATTGATATCATAGTTAAATTATAAATTAAGATGAATATTATTGTATTGTGTTGTTTACATAGTTATGGAGATGTTTTGAGTTTAAAATATGTATAGGATTTTACGGTTTATTGAGGTTAATAAGTAATATATATAATTTTAAAAATAATATATTTTAACTGATTAATTTGTTTATGTAATAGATATTTAATAATATGTACAAAAATCTAATAGAAATATTTTATTGTTCAAGTGTCTAAATAAAATTTATAAATATCATTATCGATCATATGTGTGCTTCTGTCATGTGGTTAGAGATTTGATAAGTCGAGTTTTAGTGATTTTTTAATTAAATTTTACACCATGTGAATCACAAGTCGATTGTTGTCACTACAAAAGGAACCCCAGTTACCAACAAAAAAATTGGTTGGCAAATTGATCAAATTGGTTAGCAGATTGAGTTACCAACCAAATGCCAACTTATATTAATTTGTTGCCAAAAGGCTCGTCGGTACATATTACCAACAAATTTTAATTTGTTGGTAAACTTACCAACCAAAAATCAGTTGGTAAATACTCAAAGATGTTGTTACAAAATTTTGAAACACGGCCCTAAAATTTCCGTTGGTAAATTCACCAACTAATTTTTTACTAGTATATTGTTAGTACATTTACTAACGAATTGAAAAGGAGTTAGTACATTTACTAACGAATTGAAAAGGAGTTAGTAAATTTTTTTCTTCATTATTCGATTCCGTTGGTAATACGTTGATAATTATAGTAAATTTTTGTTGGTAATTTACCAATAAATACTTTTATTTTTTTTGGTTTCACCACTCCACCACAACCTTTGTTGGTAATAAATTTTAAATACGTTAGTATGATTATTTGTTTTTCTAATAAATTTAATAATTAATTGTTAGTTTGTTGGTAATATATCATTCAAGGCGACTCCGTACCCAAGGGAAATCGAACCTGAGACCTCTTGGTTAAGGATGTAAGAGTACTTACCACTCCACCACAACCCTTGTTGGTAATAAATTTTAAATACGTTAGTATGATTATTTATTTTTCTAATAAATTTACTAATTAATTGTTAGTTTGTTGATAATATATCATTCAAGTTCAATGTTAGGTTAGTAATTGATTGACAATATGTTCAAAATATTATTAACTGAATGATTATCCAATAGTAAAATATTTATTAATTTATTGCATTTAAAAATCTAAGAGCACGACTATAAATCCAAAAATACTAATATTAATTTTATAAATCATATTTGAATGAAACAATGCAAAATCTATGATAACAAGTTAAATTAATCTCAATATGGCACGTATCATTATATCAAAAATTTTAATTTGAGCACGTTTACAAAAAATATTAACCAAATCTAAATTTTGGCCAAAATTTAAAAGTTAAAATGCCTAACAACACAAACTGAAAATGGAAACCTCAAAACCTGAACCAACCATCCTATTAGATATAAAAATGACCTTCCAAAGCTAATCGCACTGACGAAATTCTCATCAGAGCACGTTTACAAAAAATGTAAAGCAAAGTCAAATTTTGACCAAAAGTTAAAAGTTAAAATGCCTAATGGTACAAACTGAATATGAAAACCTCAAAATCCAAATCAACCATACTATAAGACGAAAAATGACCTTCCAGAGCTAACCGCGCTGACGAAATTCAAATTTGAACATGTTTCCCAAAAAAATTGACATAGTTCAAATTTTTGCCAAAAGTTAAAAGTTAAAACGCTTAACGACACAAACTTAAAATAAAAGTCTCAAAACCCGAACCAACCATCCTATGAGACCAAAACTGAACTTATATGGCTAATCGCGGTGACAAAATTTCAATTCGAGCACGATTACCAAAAATATTGACTAAAGTGAAATTTTGGCCAAAAGTTAAAATACCTAACGGCACAAACTAAAAATGGAAGCCTCAAAACCCGAACCCTCTATATTATTACATAAAAAATGACCTTCCGCATCTAACTGCACTGACGAAATTCTCATCTGAGCACGTTTATCAAATATATTGACCGAAGTTAAATTTTGGCCAAAATTTATAAGTTAAAACACCTAACGGCACACACTAAAAATGAAAGCCTCAAAACCCGAACCAACCATCCTATTAGATAAAAAATGACCTTTGGAGTAAATTACGCTGACGGAATTCTCATCTGAGCACGTTCACAAAAATATTGACCAAAGTCAAATTTTGGCCAAAACATAAGATTTAAAACACCTACTGACACAAACAAAAAATGGAAGCCTCAAAACTTGAACCAACCTTCTTGTTAGATAAAAATGACCTTTCGAAGCTAATGACACTGACAGAGTTCTAATCTGAGCACGTTTACCAAAAATATCGACCAAAGTCAAGTTTTGGCTAAATTTTAAAAGTTAAAACGCCTAATGACACAGTCAAGTTTTGGCTAAATTTTAAAAGTTAAAACGCCTAATGACACAAACTAAATATGAAAGCATCAACACTAGACGCTGATTTTACCAAAAAGTTTAACTTCAATTGATAAATTTACCAACTATTCAAATATAAGTTAGTAATTAATAATTTACCAATAAATTTCATCACAGTTGGTAATAGTTACTATTCAACTAAACATTCATATGTAATATTAACAACTAATAATTAATATGTTGGTAAATTTTACCAATGGATTAATGATCGGTTGGTATATTACCAACTATTTTAATGATGTTAGTAATTTACTAACTACAATCTTTATTCGTCGGCAAAATTTTCAACTAATTGGATATTGGTTGGCAAGTTTACCAACAAATTACATTTCGTTACTAATTTACCAACACATTTATATTTGGTTGGTAAATTTAGCAACACAATCTTGCTGTTGGTAAATGTTTGGTTAGTAATTCATTGGTAATATGTTAATAAATTATATAAACATTTTTTTGTCATATTTACCAACCAATATATACTTCGTTGGTAATATTACTAACAAAAGGTGTGCGTTAGTAATATTTCAGTTGGTAATCCATTGATAAAAATGTTGCTAAATTTGGCGCCATTTTTTCCCGCCGTATTTACCAACTAAAATACTTAGTTAGTAAGATTTTGGTTGGTAATCTGTGAGAATTTCGTTGTTAAGTTTTAAAATATAATTCAGTTAGAAATATGTTGGTAATTTGTTAGTAGAATGCTAACCAACTTAAGTTGGTAATAAAATATGTTGGCAATTTAGGGTTTTTTTGTAGTGTGTGATTTTTTATTTGATCAACTATGATAATATAGTTAGTGTAGTGATACATGATCTTGTTTCTATCTTGAAAACGTAGAGCGATTGTATTCGATAGATTCTTGATTCAAATAAGACATAAAAATATAGATATATAAAGCTACAAATATGTCATGTCTCATCTAATCACCTTGATCTTCCCAATACTTCGATCTACCTCTATATCTCTCCTCATATCCACTATATATAGTCAACATAGCTCCCACACCTCCTCACCGCACTTGTATATCTCCTCTTCATAATTTGCCTAAACCATCTCACTCGCGCCTCCCTTATCTTGCCCATCGTCACATCTGTCACTCCCACCTTATCTTGGATATCTTTATCCTATATACATTTCCTAGTATGCCCACATTCATCTCAATGTGCATCCTCATTTTGTTATTTCCATCTCTGGACCTGTGAGTTTTTGATCGACCAACACTCTGTCTCATACTACATAGCTAGTCTAACGACCATCAAACTTTATAAAATTTACTTTTAAGACTTAGCAATACATTATTATGACACAAAACACCAAATGCGAACCTCTAGTTTTATTTGATCACATATCTAAATTACACAAAATAAGTTGTTCAAGGTATATACTCATACATTGTGATTTTCCATTTGATCACATATTGAATTTAAGTTCGTTCATCCACTCATTACTTTGTGGTAGGTGATAATTTTCAAACTCGAATTTATTATAGTGAAGGGGCAAAAGGACGATGTGCATGGGTCATAATAATGGAATTTCAATTAAATGGACAACTATACAATATGATGCATTGAATATATTAAAAGTAGTAAACTAGGAAATGTGTTTTTTTTTTCCTTTCGACTCTTTTTCTTATAGATAATAATAATTTTATTAATATTAATGTAGAAAATTGATACACACATGTTATGTGTGGAACTCCATCAATATCACTTGACTTAATTCAATCATAGAGTTTTTTAGTTTCACGTCTTACCTTAGATGGAACAAGACGTGTGTTATTCAATTTTAGTTTAATATTAAATTCTTAAGAAAATTAGATGGTTTTTAGTGGAATTTATAAGTTGATTAAACTAATTTATAATATGTTTTAACTTGCTATGTTTGACAACTATCAAAAGTAATGTTTATAAATCAAAATCAATCAAAAGCTACATGTTGGTTGTTGTAATTTACCCATGGTAGGTGAAGGTTCCCAATGGAATTTTACATTACTATTTCGAAGTAGTACATTTGGTTTAAAATTTAATGGAGATAAAAAAAAATATTTGGTGATTTTGTGCATTTGTTTTAGTTTTGATAGATAGAATTATCTAGTATTTGTACGTTGTTGATGGGGGATGACAAATATCTCATGAAATTAATCGAGGTGTCTAAAAGCTGACCTGAATACCACGATTATAAAATAAATAAAAAAAGTGGTACATTGGTCCACACAATATAAATGTTACTTTAATTCATCAGTGAATGACCAAATTATTGACAATTATACAACAAGAAGAACGTGTCCCTAATTACATCCTTAATAGTGGCAAATGTAGCGTGTAAGTTACGAGTTAAACATAATTCAATATTTTAGACACCAAATATTATATATTTGTTATGATATAATGTTATCGAAATTTAGAAAAACCGAAAAGTCCTAAAATCAAAACCTCAAATGTAAAGGTAGGTTCTACTTTCTTGATGAATTATCCCATTCCACTAAATTAGAACAAATCTCCCATGCTTAAAACATGATAATTGAAAGATGAGTGTATTTAAATTTTATGAGTTTATTCGTTAAGATTCTTAACATTAAACCTATTATATTTTTAAAATTATGGATTTTAGCTTGTATTTATTCCAATTCTAGTAGCTTGACAAAAAAATTAATGTACCTTATTAAAGATATTGAATTTAGATGAACGTGGTGTCATAACATTGCATCCGCCTCTGAATTCAAAGGTAAGAACAAGAAAATTAAATTCAGAATCCATCTTTGCTTTTAAATTAAAATTAATTAATTAAAAGGGACCTTTCCTCCCTTCTCTTTTTTTTAGATGAGAAAATATTATATTCTTTCACATTATTAATTAATTAATAGGAATAAAGAAGGTCAGCAGTGCAATTTTTTGCTATGTGACCAAAAAGATTTTATCTTAATTAAATATATATGATGCAAATTGCAATTTTTTAACTAATCGCTAATCTTATCATCCACTTTAGAAATTATGAGGCAAAATATCTCTATTATATTACACTATAATTAAACAAACAACAACATACCTAATGTTTTCGCAAAAATTAAATTTGAAAAGGTAATACATACATAATTTTATCTTTATCTTATCATGAAGATAAAAGGAGTGTTTTCATTAAACTCTTAACTCAAGTAATTAAACATATCAAAATCAGTACGAAAAAAATATAATAAAAAAGAAGTTAATAATACAATAATCAAAATGAAGAAAACAATAAGATATAATAAAGTCAAAGATTTAAATAGGATAATTATTATAATTGTTATTATTTTATTACATTATTGGATAAAAGAGGGCCAAGTGATTCCAAAAAAATAGGGATGACCAACTAGACAACTACTACTAACTAATGGCATCCAACTCATTAACACATAGCATACATATTTAATTTATTCTCACCGAATTAGCTCACTAGTAAAGCGCATGAGCGAAAATAAATTTTCAAAATACTGAAAATAGTCACTAAATACTTTTTCTTATAGAAATAATCATCGAATATTTTTCAATGGGAGATTTCAATGGATTTTCTACAAATAAGAATGCATAACAAATTTTTTTACAAAAAAAAAAAAAAAAAAACGAATATGTGGCTTTTGAAGTATATATTAAAAATTATCAGCAGAAGGAACATGATTCTTCTTAATTAAATTGAAAATGTTAAATCACAAGATAAGTTTGTGAGTTTGAATAAATAAATTGGATTTGTTTGTATAGGCCAAGGCGCATTATGATATAATATATTTTATTAGCAGATCCTATGTTTGGGCAGATAATGTGGATTTATATAGGAAACTTCGAGGGGTTCTTTGTGTGAGTGGGGGAATCTATAATATATATATATATTGAAAGTGGATTTTTTGGATATTGACTCATCCAATGAACGGTCGTGAATCTTTTCATTTTTAATCGAAGGTCTAAGTTAAAATTTTATTTTTATAAATTTTAAATTTTAGAACGACGACCTCAAGTAATAATAGTAAGGTTCTAGACTTAATATTTATTAAATGAATGAGAAGTTTCGGATCCTACTCATTTATGTCATGATTTTTGTTTAAAAAGATTTGAAATATGAACAAAGTAAATATACAAAAAAGTTAAAGAAAATTTAATATCTATTATGGGTGTATATATCTACGTCCATTAATTTTATTTATGATGATATGAATCTGAATTAATCGAATCAGTAAATACAGTGAATATATATCAAATAAATAAAGGCACATTGAATGGTATTCGTAAGGCTTATATGATAAGATGCTTTTATGCAAGTGTGGTGGGATTATGTATGTGAGAAGAAATAGAGACAAAGAAGGACCAAATAAGTAAACATTTTGTGCCTTTTTCTAATTTTCAACAAAGTTTGTTTATTAAATTTGTTTTTTCATCGATGTTTGATATTTATATGAAATTTGATTAAATTTAATATAAAATGACTCATTTTCTTTTATAACGCTCTCAATAAGATTTTTTTTATTCTGATCAAAGATTCGAACCTTAAATTTTTAATTAATGATAAATAAATCTCAATTCTCATTGCAACTCACATTAATGTTTCACATTTTTTATTGTTTTTTATAAACTCAAGTACCCACCCCCCCCCCCACCCAAGAAAAAAAAGAAAAGTGCAAGCATCATTCACAAATCACACTTCCATCATTTCATGTGATAAAAAAAAAAAAACAGTACTTGTGCTGCCTAAACACGACTTTATTGCTTGATTAACTTGGGACCCTTCTTGGAAGGTGGTCGAAGCAGTTGATATCATCAAACAATATTATTAAATTAAGCACCTATAATAACTTATTTTTTTAAATTAAAGCTAATCTTTAATACCATAATCTCTTACAACAATATACTTTTTTTTTAATTTAATAATATAACAATTGTTGTCTTATTATTTGCCGTATAACAAATTTTGTATTATTTCTCACATAGTAATTATTTCAATATTGAGTGTAATTATATTACTTTATCGTTATTATATTATTATATTCGTGATATTCCACAATAAATTCAAACTTAAAGAAAGTGAACAAATGATGAAAAGCATAAAGTGAACGTGAGATAAAAGGATCTTATTTCTTTGGGAGGAAAATTTTTAAACTTTGTCACAAACAAATGTCAAATATTCTATTTGATGTGATATATGTAAAATACTTTACTATCTTCTTATGTTTTATTTAAGTGTAAAGAGAATCATCATCTCAATTCTAATAAGAGGTTAATTAGATCCAAGTACCTCTTTGTTGATATGATTATTTTATATTGAGCGTATTTTAATAATTTATTTTTCTTTGTTGGTGTATTTGCATCATGTTGAGGATATTTTTCGAATTTTTATGTTTTCTGATTATGTATATTTAATGATCAATTTTTTATAATACTATTGATCCTTTTGACTGTCGATTTTCATAATTTTAACAATTTTTAAGTGCTAAAACATTTAACTATTGATATATTATGTTAAGTTTGCATTATTATTGTATATCTGAAGATAATATAATTTTAATAATGATCTAAATCTCATATAATATTACTATATATTAGAAGAGTCTAGGATTTACTACCATTGTTCCAATTAAATCATTATAAATGTCCAATACTTACTACATAAAATATAAAAGTGGGCCCCACCTCCTTCCACTTAAATAATATTTTTCAACCTTATCATGGTAAAAGTTGAATTTATTATCCTTTCCATTTAATTTTATATGATATTATTTTTTCTATAAAATCATTATATATGTTTTAATAATTTAAATTTCAAATACATTATAATTTAACTTTAAAGATTTTATTTTATCAAAATCTTGTACATTGAAATATATAGTTATGAATTTAAAATATTTTTAAAATCATATAAAAATTTCAATAACTTCTCAAATTCCATAATATAAAACTTAAATACTACATATTATATATTAATTACTATACTATAAATGACTTAAATACTCCATATTATCTATTACAATAATTAACAATTATTTGACACTTTAAATTCTATCAATGCCATATAAATTAGGATAAAAAACCTAACATATAATATTTAAATATATTTAAAAATAATATAAGTAATACTATACATTACAATAATTAACAGCTTCATTATTTAAAAATTATATAAAAAATTTAATTGACTCTCTAAATTCTATTGGTACCACATAAAATAGATTATATAATAAACATATATTGTTTGAAATTGACGAAAAAGAAACAATAAATTACAATAATTAATAAAAAAAAAAGTCCACTCCAAAAAATCTATCAATTAACAACATATATTGTTTGAAATTGACGAAACAGAAACTATAAATTACAATAATTAACAAAATAAATCTCTCGACTCCAACAAATCTATCAATTAATGCCACATAAATTGGGACATGGCAAATAACATATAGTATTAAAAAATTAGGTTCAAAATGTACTAAAAAATACAATAATTAACAACTTAATATATTAAAGAGACATAAAAAAGGGTTAATATTTAAAATTTTGCATGTGCCACATAAATTAGAACAAATAGAGTAATAAATATTACTTTCAAAATAATGTTAAAAAAAAGTACTACAAATCACAATAGCTAACAATTTAAAATATTTTTAAAATCATATCAAAATTTCAATAACTTCTCAAATTCCATAATATGACATAAATTAAAAAAAAAGTGTTATAAATCATAATAAATAGTACAATATTTAAACTACTTTAAAAGCATTATAAATTGTAATAAATAATACAACAATTTAAATTACTTAAAATTTAACGACTTAAAAATATTTTTTTAAATGTATTAAAATTTTGGTTAATTGTCAAAACTTTACATGTGCCACATAAATTGGGACATGGACAGTCACACATATTTTTTTTTTAAAATTACATTAAAAGTATTCTATCAATTAACAACATATATTGTTTGAAATTGACGGAAAAGAAACTATAAATTACAATAATTAACAAAATAAATCTCTTGACTCCAACAAATCTATCAATTAATGCCACATAAATTGGGACATGGCAAATAACAGATATTATTAAAAAATTAGGTTCAAAATGTATTATAAAATACAATAATTAACAACTTAATATATTAAAGAGACATATAAAAAATGGTTAATATTTGAAATTCTGCATATGCCACATAAATTAGAACAAATAGAGTAATAAATATTATTTTCAAAATTATGTTAAAAAAAAGTACTACAAATCACAATAGCTAACAATTTAAAATATTTTTAAAATCATATCAAAATTTCAATAACTTCTCAAATTCCATAATAGAACACTTAAATACTACATATTATATATTAATTACTATACTATAAATGACTTAAATACTCCATATTATCTATTACAATAATTAACAATTATTTGACACTTTAAATTCTATCAATGCCATATAAATTAGGATAAAAAACCTAACATATAATATTTAAATATATTTAAAAATACTATAAGTAATACTATACATTACAATAAATAACAGCTTAATTATTTAAAACTTATATACAAAATTTAATTGACTCTCTAAATTCTATTGGTACCACATAAAATGGATTATATGATAAACATATATTGTTTGAAATTGACGAAAAACAAATTATAAATTACAATAATTAACAAAATAAATCTCTCGACTCCAACAAATCTATCAATTAATGCCACATAAATTGGGACATGGCAAATAACATATATTATTAAAAAATTAGGTTCAAAATGTACTATAAAATACAATAATTAACAACCTAATATATTAAAGAGACGTATAAAAAAAGGGTTAATATTTGAAATTCTGCATCTGCCACATAAATTAGAACAAATAGATTAATAAATATTATTTTCAAAATTATGTTAAAAAAAGTACTACAAATCACAATAGTTAACAATTTAAAATATTTTTAAAATCATATAAAAATTTCAATAACTTCTCAAATTCCATAATATGACATAAATTTTTAAAAAAAGTGTTATAAATCATAATAAATAGTACAATATTTTAACTACTTTAAAAGTATTATAAATTGTAATAAATAATACAACAATTTAAATTACTTATTACTTAAAATTTAACGACTTAAAAATATTTTTTAAAATGTATTAAAATTTTGGTTAATTGTCAAAACTTTACATGTGCCACATAAATTGGGACAAGGAGAGTCACACATATTTTTTAAAAAAATTTACATTAAAAGTATTCTATCAATTAACAACATATATTGTTTGAAATTGACGGAAAAAAAAACTATAAATTACAATAATTAACAAAATAAATCTCTCGACTCCAACAAATCTATCAATTAATGCCACATAAATTGGGACCTGGCAAATAACATATATTATTAAAAATTAGGTTCAAAATGTACAATAAAATACAATAATTAACAACTTAATATATTAAAGAGATATATAAAAAATGCTTAATATTTGAAATTCTGCGTGTGCCACATAAATTAGAACAAATAGAGTAATAAATATTTTTTTCAAAATTATGTTAAAAAAAAGTACTACAAATCACAATAGCTAAAAATTTAAAATATTTTTAAAATCATATAAAAATTTCAATAACTTCTCAAATTCCATAATATGACATAAATTAAAATAAAAATATATATATATATATTGGGCCCCGTGCTGGCACGGGTCCTATATCTAGTTCTCTATATAAGATGATAAAAATCACATACTTTAATAAATGACTGAAAGATAAAAATTTAAAAAATGGGACATTAATGAGAACTAGTGTTCATAACGTCTTCATTATATGAATCAAAGTTAAAATTTAAAGATTAAACAACCACAATGTTGAGGGATAATGTTTAATGTACTTAATTGAATATTATAAGAATTAAAATTAAAATTTAACGATAACGAAAGGATCAAATCGGGATATAATTCAAAAAAATATTCCTTCTTTTTACAAATAATAATAACTAAAATATATAAAGAATATCATATTATTTTAATAATAAAAAAATCATGTGGTGCTGGATCTCTTTTTTCTTATTTTAATATTAAAAAATTTGTGTGGCCTTGAATTATTTAGTTTTATGTGAAACAAATACGACTTCTTATATGTGGCTTACATTGATTCTTGGGAATTGTAATCGAATCTTTTCCACCGATCCACAATTTACCACAAAAATAATTCAATGTATTTTTATTTATTTTTTTCAATTTGGATGATGTTAGAGAATTTATTCACGAGAAAATAAATAAAAGAATCTAAAAAAAAGTCAAAATATAATTAAATAAACACATACAAAATGTAATTTGCTTAAATATTTTTGAGTGATTTTTATACTTGGCTTGTTATTATTGAAGATTAGAGATACACAATAGTGGTTATGAGTTGCGATTTACTTTTTTTGTAAATAATTATAATGTTCGAATCACATATATATGTATTCTTCAATAACACGTGCAATGAATAACTAGTGATTTTGCCTTTGCTAAAATGAAAAAAGTACTTGTACACTTTTTCCTTTTCCATATATTATTCGATCCATGCATTAAAAAGAATACACAATCAAAGAATAATTAAAAAAAATCGTCCATATATAATAAGAGCAGAATAATTCGTGAAAGTATTGCAATATATAATAGTGTAGAAATCATTACAAATATCATATTTAAGCTCATGGTTTTTAAAAGGGATAAGGGTTTGAAAAATATCCCAACTTTGGTCGGATTTGTTGTTGCGATACTAAACTTTCATGAGGACCTATTACCTCCCTAGACTATTTAATACCGGATTTTAAACATATATATTTGCCCACGTGGACATAAAAAATAATGCAAAATTATAAATAGTAATGTGTCCACGTGGACACATATATACCTTTAAAATACACTATTAAATAGTTCAGGGGGTAAAAAATACGTTATTAAATAGTCTAGGGAGGTAATAAGTCCTTATGAAAGTTTAGTATCGCAACAGCAAATCCGACCAAAGTTGGGTATTTTTCAGACCCTTATCCCTTTTTAAAAATCTAATTACTAAATCAAAAATAATTTTTAACAATCATAGCTTAATTGCTACTCAATATATTTTTAAAGATAATTACTAGTGACAATTATATTTTAGCATTTTTTGTAAAAATCGCTAAAGTTTATAGCGACATTGAATCTAATGATACCTTAATAATGTCGGTAAAGATTTTAACACTCTCTATTTATATAGATATTTATTCCTACTAAAAGCAATTTCCAATAAAAATAAATAAAATATTTGGTAATGATTAGGTGCTAATTCTAGAGAAATCATTGCTTTTAGAACTTTTTACTAAATTCACTATTGATTGATTCAATAATTGCACTAGTAATCCACACGTTAAAAAGTTAAGTTAAGAAAAGGTCGCATTAACACGTTAGCATACATTTAAAAAATCTCTTTTTAATAGTTGCACAAATTAATTTATAATTTTATACGTACCTCAATTATTTTATTAAATACCTACCATTTTCCACGGCTAAGAAAATGTAAAATATCTTATAAAATAGTCTTGACACGAAATGATGATTTTTAAGAAGTTATGAAACTATCATATGTTATATGTCTCGGGTTTCTCAATTATGTTGAATTTTCCATTTCAAAATACTATGGCACATTTGATTTCTCCTATGAAATAATTATATCAATGATACATTAAGTAAAGAACCATTATTATGCATATATTTGGACTTTATATGCATTTTAATCCACCTACAATTATACATTTCTATAACAGTTATCATATGTATCAATATTTTATCATCACAATTATATTTTTTGTGGAGCCGATCTTTCAGGTTATATTTTATCTGTGATAACATTTCGCTATAATTAATAACAAAATTCAAGAGATTCAACAGTTAAGCTTTGGGAAACTTACAGAAATCTCACTAGTTTAGGAGCTAATTATTTAAATACTCTTTAGTTTGTAATATTACGAATCTTACCAGATTTTAGTGTGTCCAGATACATGTATCTCGGAATACATGGGGTAAAAATTAGGTGTAATTTGTTCTAGATTCACTGTATCCAATTCACTACAACAAAAATAGATTTTAGCGGCAATAAATATATTAACAAAGAGTGATAAAGCATTTACCGACATTAGTTAATTTTTATTGAATACAATGTCGCTATAAGCTTTAGGGACATCTACAAAGAGTGCTAAATGTCGCTAAAATATGTCTTTGGCGGCATTAAGCTATTGTTGTTAATTAACTACCGCTAAATATCATTTTTGATGTAGTGTAAGTAGATTCACATGTATTTAGGATACATAACAAATCTCGCTCGCCTCTCTCTCCCATCTCGGTTGACACTCTTTTATGTATCTTGTATTTCAGATACATACTATATACATACAAATACATCTACCTGATGTGTATCTGAGATACATGATTATCTCGCTCGCCTCCCTTTCCATCTCGCTATTTTGCTATTCCAAAGTACCAATCTTTCCCTTTTGCTTTACAAAGATCACAAGTCAATAGAAAGCCCATATACTTCTTAGGCTGCGAGCCCAACATCAATCATTTGGATTTTAGACTGGACTTCACAAAATGGCCCATTTTGAAAGAGACTTTAAGGCCCATTTTTGAAAAACATTTTTATGTATTATACTGTGTAACTAGGTGAAATAATATATTTTTTATGTATAAATACTATATATTAACTTTCCTTGGCTTCTTCGTGGTTTACTACTCTATATTTTGACATATTAATTGAAAATTTCGACTATGCCACTGACTAGCAGTAAGAAATTCTCTTGAAGAATGCAAGAATTTCATTTGAAATATATTAGGTACAATTAAATATTTATAACATTTTAACCAAAATAAATAAATATTTATAACAATAAATTAATGATTGATTAGGATCTATCGACTCTTGATAATGACTTTAAACTCTATATTTTCATGAATTAGAAATAAATAATTATGACCTTAGGCAATTGAATTGAATGATATAAGAAAAAGTCTTGGGTCATTCAATGTTTAATTATTATCTTTAATAATTGACAATTTGACATGCACACATGTTGGTCACTTATTAATTAAAAATCACATTTTAGAATGACTTGGTGTTATAAAAACAAAAGAAAATACGATATTACTATTCGACGGGTTCTTAAGAGTAAATTATATATTTTATAAACACTTTTTCTAGTTATACTTCATCTTTGAATATCAACATAACAATTCAATAGATTTACTATCGACTTGATATTGAACATATTGGATCGTGCACTAACTCTTATCTTTGTTAGAATACTTAGTTTATTAGCATAGTCAAATAAATAGTTTTACCATTCATTGGCCATTGCCAAGCAAACTACAAGTTAATAGATGTTATATGAATTTGAATATATCGTGATCTTAATATGAATATGGAATATAACGTGAGAAACTAAAAAAAAAAGAAAAAAAAAAGGGCCTCTAGTTTAATAATATGAAAATGCTTAGCTGTGAATACACGAATAAATGTACATAGAATTGTGTGCATGGTTGACTGTCCAAAGAATATTTTGTGAACACTGCTCCAAAAAAATATTAAAATAACTACTCCCTCCGTCCAATAATAGTTGTCCATTATATTATTTTGGGATGTCCAACAATACTTGTAAACCTTATGAAATAAATTGGATAATCTTAGTTCCTAATTTACCCTTAACATTAATTATAGGATAATCATTTTCCTGTCACATTTTTTAAGACATTATATTTATTATTGAGGGTATAATAGGTAAAAAAATTTGTCCTTTCTTGATTTGTCAAAATGGACAAGTAATTAGGGACAACTAAAAAAGGAAAAATGGATAAGTAATTAGGGACAAAGAAAGTACATTCAAATGGTGAAAATAGTAAAATTATCCTTTTATTTATAGTTTCTTAAGAAATGTGCAAAGTCAATAGTAGACAATACTGTTGGACAAAGGAAGTAATTGCAAGTCGGAACACTTGCTCAATTTATTTTTTCAAGCTTTAGGGAGGAAAAAGGGTCTCTAATTTGATATGTGTTTTGAAATCTGATTAATTCGATTCGTGCCGGAAGGTCTTATTTTGAGGGTAAAATATTTTTTACTAAATGTGATTTTATATCCAGAGCTCGAATCGAAAACCTTTAAATTAAGAATGAAGTATGAAGAAGTTTTTTTTACTCCACCGTAATCTTTACATAGAGCACTTGTTCTTTTTGCTTGAATATAATATGCAGATTCCCTAGTTAAGACATATTCGTATTTCTAAGGGGTCGTTTGGTTTGAAAATGAGTTATGATGGGATAAGTTATGTTGGGATAAGTTATGTTGGGATTAGTTAAGATGGGATAAGTTGTGTTGGAATTATTTTTTATTGAGTGTTTGGTTTGTTGTATTCAAAATAATAAATTTTAAGAACAATTTATTTGTTTACAAAAATGCCCTTCATTAATGTAAAAAGTGATATAACAAAAGGGTTGAAAAAGACATTTTTGTCATTTACCTATTTTATCCCGGGATAAGTTATCCCGGGATTACTATACCACCCAAGGAGAGGGATAACTTATCCCGATACTAATTATTAATCCCGGGATAAGTTACCCCGAACTTGCCAACCAAACAACAAAATAAGCGGTACTATAATTTAATCCCGGGACTATTTGTTATTATACCTCACACCAAACGAGCCCTAAATGCTTTCACCTTTACTTTTATTGATGTCAATGTTTATGTCCCTAACACAATTCATATGAACCAATACTAGGTTTTAAAGTTTTTTTCGGCCAATCAGAATTATGATAGAGTGATAAGTAAAACGTTTTATTTTAAACATGGGACTTAAAATTATGACACTCAAATATATTGGGAAAAAAGGATAAATATACCCCCGAATTATCGTAAATGGTATGCAGATACCTTCGTTATACTTTTGGGACATTGGTGCCTCTGCCGTAAAAAACTAGAGCATATATGCCCTTCACTCTAACAAAAGACTAAATAGGGACACGTGACACAATCTTATCCGTTGATCCGACATTTCAGATCGGTGGATAAGACTATGACACGTGTATGCTCTAGTTTTTGGACGGCAGAGACACCAATATCCCAAAAGTATAACATAGAGTTTGTACGCCATTTACGATAGTTCGAGGTATATTTGTCCTTTTTCCTAATTATATTTATTGATAAAAAACAATCTTAGTCTTTTTCCTAATTATATTTATTGATAAAAAACAATCTTAGTCACCCCAATTAGTGCTTTATTTGAATTTTTTGTAAATGTATTTCTTATATTTATTCTTAATTCTTTTTTCGTATTATATGTCTTAAATTAATACACATCCAATTTTCAATTTTCAATTTTCTTTGTCTTTGCTCATTGCTTCTCCAAGGATCACTCCCCTGCGTTCTCTTTGCACAGAGGTGAGTTAGATTTTGCAGAATCTCTATAAAGTTTCAATTTTTCTTTCAAGAATGGTTATTTCTTCTCAAATCTTTGCATTATAAAGATACCCTTTTGGTATTTCTACTTTGTTTCCTAGATTCGATCTTCAAAAATCCATCTTGATGCTTCCCATCAAATGTTTATCGATAATTTGTCATATTTAGAGCATACCCTTTTCGTATTTTAGGCTCAATTTACAGATTTTATGTTCAAAATCTTATTTTGATAGTACCCATCTAGTTTGTTTGCTCTTGAATGTTATGATTTGTTCTTGTTATTGTGAGCATACCCTTTTTGTGTTGCCAACTTTGTCTTTCAAATTTCCATTTTGATTGCTCTGTTAAATTAGTTCTATATCTCTTACCTCTGGAATTGGTTTTAAGAAAATTTATCATAAATTGTAGTTCCAAGCATACCCTTTTCATATTTCTACTATTTTTCTCTGATTAAATGTTCAAGATCCCATTTTTTTTTGAGTTCCTATCAATTTTTTTTTTCTGTTTACTCTAGTATTGGTTGTGAAAGTTGGTCATGATCCTACAACCTTAGAATGTGTGTTTCTACTTTCATTTTCAGACTGAATGTTCAAATTTGTTATCTCTGTTCACTTTTTTTTAGCATTATAAAATTTGTCATATGCTTGCCGCTTTTATGCTTGTCATGGTCTCTATCAATTTTGTGTTTCTGTTAACTTTGGTATTGGTTTTAGAGACTTTCACTAAAGTGTTTTTGTGCAGATTCCAATTGGTTTATAGGTGATTTTCGAGGGAGCAAGAGGAGGTAAAGGAAGGATGGGTTACATAGGGGCTCATGGAGTGCAAGCCCTTCATAGGTACAAATACAGTGGGGTGGATCACTCCTATGTTGCAAAGTATGTGTTGCAGCCCTTTTGGAGTCGCTGCGTCAATTTCTTCCCTCTTTGGATGCCGTAAGTTTTTCTCGGAATTTTCTGATGATTCCTTTTTCCTTGGCAATTTGTGCATGTCTACAAATTATGGGTGTTTAAATTTCTTGTGTTGTGTAGTGATATAGCTTGTATAATGGAATTCATTATGTACTTCTTTAGTGAACTCACAGAGTCTTGCTGTCCTTTGGCAAATTGGAGTACCAGAGTTTCTTTTATGACCTGTCAGGGGGAAGAGAGGATAAAGAAGAAACTCTTTCTGTTAGGAATTATAATATACGATGACGTGGAGATACATAAGAATTTTCAGGATGAGTTTTGTCTATGGACAGTCTAACAGTCTTCCACTCGTAGAGTGAATTGCTTGAACACCCTAGGATAGAAGAGCAGATCTCAAAATTGAAATGTAACAGAAGTATTATGAGTGGAATCGATTGAGGGATATGGATCCAAGGAACTTTCTTTTCTCGTTTTCTGTGAATATACAGAAAGCTGTATTCTATAATGGTGATGTCAATAAAACAACTTTCAGGATCATGGTTATCAAAAGGAAATAAAAAAAGCTTTCAGGATCTTGGTACTGAGACAAACTTTTTGCCACTCATATACCTCCTTAATGTCGAAGTTAATGATAATGACAATAATAAAATAAATGAACAATTCGTTATGGAAACTTTGGGAGTATTGGGAAAGCATAGACGATTTCCTTCTGTGACGTTATAATAGGCTTTGATGCAGTTTCGTACATACTTACATACACACATATATATAAACACACACATGTATGGAGTGTATACTCATCAGGTGCCAGAATAAATAATCTAACATGAATTTGTTACCCGTTTTAACAATTAATTGATAATGGCTTTAGCTTGGTTATCATGCTGTATGTTTTTCTCTGTTTCCGGAGTTAACTGACCGTTGTTTTTTGGTGTGCATGTTCTGTATATGTTTCCCAGACCGAATATGGTACGTCCCACTGTAACCTACGATCTTTGTTGCAATGCTATTTTTCTCATTAATGTATTCTCTGCGAGGTCTGATAAATAACTTCCGTTGCAGATTACGCTTACAGGATTTTTGTTCTTGGTCACATCTGCGTTGCTCGGATATGTGAGTTGGACTTTGTATTTCTAGAACACTTATCCATTGAAGTTTTTGTTAGTAGATGGTTTTTTGTTACTTTTTCCAAGTGGAAAGGGGATATTTTCTTCAGCCTCTGCTTTGGTTTTTCCTGCTTCTTGTTTTGAAGTTTCTCCCTTCAGTTGAATCTACTATATCTTCATGAATGGTGTTTTTCTTCCCTCTCGACCTTTCAGGAGGTTGCTTTTCTCTCAACCTTTAGTACTGCATCTTTTCTCTCTTCATACTGCTCCTTCCCCACTACATTATACCTCACATCAGCAAGCAAGCTATTGACCGTAGGAAGGAACTTACTTGCCTCCTCCACCCCTTTCTTTAACTGCATAATAGACTCTCTGTCACTAAATATGTCGAGATCCTAAGTGCTCACAGGAGAATCCACAGGCACATCCATGCAGTGCAACATTTAATTGTTTGTGGTTTTGCTTTTAAAAAGTTTTTTTAATTGCATATTCTAATTCTCTCTTACTGGATATTCTTCTCCCCAGATTTATTCTCCACTGTTGGATTCACCTCCTCCAAGATGGGTCAATTTTGCGCATGGATTGCTTCTCTTCCTTTATCAGGTTTGCCTGTCTTAGCCACCATCCTAATTTTCTCAATTTGTTCTTGTAGCATAATGTTTTGATAGTCGATATGTGTTTCACAGTCATGATTATTTTAACCAGGTATGTACTCTTTGATTTCCATGTTTAATTTGTACGTAGAATTGTGTTTTAGTGTATTTTAAATTGGTGAACATAGAGGATAATGGGTGTCATTAGGTGTACTTTTCAACTTTTTTGACTTTGGATGGGTGGGAAACATAGGCTGTTACAAGTAAGTTTTTGAGGGCATGGTTCAATCTTTTAGTTTTCCATTGTTTTTGCCTCGGCATGTGCGTGATCCAATTACCACATCCTGTGTTGGTCTAGAAGCGACACTTTAGATAAACTTGTTTCTGAGGATCACTTGTTTGATTACCACATATAAAATGCTGTTTTATTAGTGTATTTTTCCATTGGTTATTTGTAGTAGCATTTTTGAGGGACAATTTTAATCTTTATGTCATGTGATTTTGACTATGTTACATGACTCTGGAATGCACATTTATCCTATATTGGTATGTTGAAGTATTTGGCATGGGTGTAACATTTTTATGTTAATTTTCCTGTTATTTTGAAGAATAATAGCCTATCCATGTCACACCCATTCAATATAGTTACAACAGCGTAAATAAGGGTCCATGTAACATAGGAATTTTACCTTTAATCACATATAAAAAAGGGAAACATTGGAGTTGAGGCATATGGTTTCTCTGCATAACTGTCATTGTGTGTGGTTTGTAGTTGTTAGAGGTCTCTGAGAGTATTCGACTTTGATGCACTGATGAGAGTATTCACTTTTGATGCACTGATGAGAGTATTCACTTTTGGTATTCTTTGAATGTTTAGACATCATACCTAGGTAAATATTGAAAATAAAAGAGTCGATGCTCCTGATGTAATGTAACTACTTGGCAGTTCTATCATCATGAGGCCTGAAAATTAGGTATAAGAATTCAACATAGATCTTTGCAGATGAATTCTGATGACCACAAAGGCCTGTCCCATTATGTTTAGTTCTCGTCAGAATATAAGTAATTTTCTTTGTAACTGACGTGAAAATAGAAATCAAGTCTGCACTCTGTGATCTTTTGTTTTGCCAGCCTCCTTTGTGCTACTGTCTTAAAAAATCTGAGATCTTGAAAGTCCCAATCCCTAATGCACATCTGTGAAAGAACTCTGGTAAGTTTAGGCCTTGTAAGTATGTTCAAGATTGAATTAATTGGTTCAACTTTGAGAAAACATGAACCATATTATATTAACTCCGTTCTGCTATGTAAAATGTTTATAGGGTAATGATAAAATTGAACTGAGATCACATTAAATTCTATAAATGGAACAGTAATTACAAGAGGCAAACTTCCAAATGAATAGCCACAGATTTCTAACTGATAGGACATGTCATTTCGTATGACTGGTATTTCACTGGAAACAGGGTTCACATCTTGTTCCTGGCATTTTAAAGTCAAAAGTTTTGTTATCTAATAGGGGAGTTGTCCTTTGAGTTTGGCTTGAGAATTTTTTTATGAAGAAAAGGTAACAAATATAAGATACAAGCTTGTTCTATAGCACGAGTTATTAAGTGTTCTTGTTTCAAGGTCAATCTACTCACTTGTTACTGGGATGGTGGCAGAAGATAATACTTACAGATGTAACTGTTCAGTTTATTATTTAGGGTACCCTTATTTTTGCATATAGTATGGCCTTTGAACTATGCAACATTGAGCTTATCTCGGAGCAACTTACCACTAAGTTTGTGCATAGTATTGGGGAACTGTTGGATGGACCAAAATATTGTTATCACTTATCTCTGGCTTTAGATTCATCTTTGGTGCTGCCCTTTGGTAGTAAAAGCTATTTCATAAAACTGTACCTTTCATAATCCTTCTTTGGAATGGCTTTAGTAATGAGATCTATTGGTTTTTTCTTCTGTTGGAGTTCCTTTTTGATTGTATTGTTTGGTTGGACTCTTAATGGATGTAGACGTTTGATGCTGTTGATGGAAAACAAGCAAGACGAACAAATTCCTCTAGTCCACTAGGAGAACTTTTTGATCATGGTGATTGTTCCTCTCCTTATTCATTTATATATTTTTATGTTATTCTCTCTCTAAGTTGCGCGTGTGCGAACTGCCGTGATTCCGATTAAATTTCTTGCTATGATTCTAATCAGATGTCTTGGTTTTCACAATTTGCAGGGTGTGATGCGCTTGCATGTGCAGTATGTCCTGTTTTCAATTATCCTTTTTCTTTCCCTGGAAAGACTTGTGACTTACAGATTTTGTGTTTAATATGAACAGTTCGAAGCCTTGGCTTTTGGGAGTTCTGCTATGTGTGGACGGGATGCTTTCTGGTTCTGGGTTATATCAGCTGTTCCTTTCTACTTCGCTACTTGGGAAAGGTAGGTGTTTATCAGTAAATTTAGTTTTTGGATATATTGGCTTAAAATATTAGAAGGGTGGATTAGTAAGCTGAAATACAAATCAAATACTGTGCATCAGTTGCAATAGCTATTTGAATAGTAATGAACTCAACACCTCTACAAGATACATGGATTTAGAAGATAATTTGATTAAATTATATAGGAGAGAATTACCCTGGGATTTTGGTGCAATGGCGAAGGTAATACAACACGTCAACACGGGATATGTGGTTGGTGGCTAGGCGCACATCACAAGTTAGAATGCTAGCTGGTTAACCAAGTCTTGTATTTAAGTGGATAAGGGTAGAGGGAGGGCCCATTTGCTCCCGAGTTTCAAAGCTGGAAACAACTGATTTCTTGGTCAAGGCAAAAAAACTTTATGAGATAGATATCTGGATCAATGTCTCATCCTAGTTTTATGTCTTTTTTTAGTATCTTGATTAAATCTTGTTTTTGGATGTTGCTCCCTTTTGCAGCTATTTCACCAACACACTAGTTCTTCCGGTAGTAAATGGACCAACAGAGGGTCTCATGTTGATATATCTCAGCCATTTCTTTACAGCTTTAGTGGGTAAGCTTGGTTTTTCTCTCTTCCCCACCTCCTTTTGAGATACATGTGAAACTTCCCAATAGGACATCCCTTCTGATGTCCTTCCTCATTCCTGGCTACCCCAGTCTACGTTTTGGGCACATTCTACCAGTTTTCTCTGTTAACAGCTTGACAATTCATGATTTCAGGGTCTGAGTGGTGGGCTCAGCCGTTTGGGAAGTCTATGCCTCTCGTGAGTTGGGTTCCTTTTCTGAACGGTGAGGCTTGCATAAAGTATCCTTTTGTTTTTCAGCTTTTAAGTTTCTCCCCAACCCTCTCTGTGTCTCTCTCTCTGTCTATGTATTATGAAGTGCTGAGTATTGATCGGAGGTACTTTATCTGATGTGATATTTGTGTAGTTATATAGTTTATATTATGCTTTATGAACTCTCTGCCTCTATACCTGCTTTCAGATGATTGTTGCTTCCATGAGCCTATCCATACATATTATTTATGGATATTGACTATGTTCCTATCTGTTCCCAAGTTGATTTTAGTGTTTCTTATTATTCTTACTCCTATTATCCTGACTTCAGAAATTCCGACCAATAAAGCCGTGTTGTTGCTGATGGTTGTTTTTGCTGTTATTCCAACAGTCTATTGCAAGTGAGTAATTTTTCATACTTCGATGAATCTCTTCTTCCATAATTTTTTCTGATAATGGACTTGAAATAGACGTGTTTTATTTATCAGATCATGGTAAATGACTTATTAGCAATAGGCAACATCCATCATTTTAACAGTTCTTGGCAATGTCCATCGTTAGCATTGTAGTATTGCATCTCTTTGAATTGTTGAACTTTATTCTGTGCCGTTTCACCTTTCTGGTGAAAGCATAGGCTACTTCTTCCATATTCATCATCTAAAGATTCTGGATTCTAGCTATTATAGTACTTTAGTTTGCTGTAACATTTAAGACTAGTTGAACAGTATTAACCTCAATTCTTTTTGGCAGTATTAACAATGTTCATAAGGTTGTTCAGGCAACAAAAGGAAGTATGCCGCGGGCGTTGGCCATGGTAAGTGCGTTTCTTAGATTATAATATGTGATTTCTGATTATAGTCTATAGTTGAATAATTTCACTTCTCTTGTTGACAGCTTTACCCATTTGTTGTTCTATTGGGAGGAGTGCTTCTGTGGTATTTCTCACTTTCAGAATACTTATTATTTTTGAGACCATATCATGGTATTTAGGATTGGTTGTTATGCAGGGACTATTTATCTCCATCTAATTTAATGAAGAACTATCCTCATCTTGTGGTAGTGGGAACTGGGCTTGCATTTGGATTTCTTGTGGTAATTGCTCTCCTTCTTGCCCTTGGTTTTATGCATTTTTACATTTTCTTGCTGTGCAACCTATTCTAAAATGAGATATCCAGAAACCTGATAATTTCTGTATACCAACATTTTCTGCTCTCATAGATGTTATGTCATCTCAATTATTGAGTATGAGTTGTTTCCTGAAGATACATGCACAAATGAGTAGTTGCAGATCTTTAGGGCCTTCTTGAATCTCATCTATTGCTACTTGAACCAATGCCATGCTCGAAATCTATTTGAAGTTCTTAAATTGTTTCTAAGTAAGGTTTTGTCTGCAGGGAAGGTTGATTTTGGCTCACCTGTGTGATGAACCCAAGGGTCTGAAAACAAATATGTGCATGGTACGCTGGTTTTTCTGATTTTTGCTGTGCAAAAAAAACCCAGATATTTTGGCCTCCATCACACACATTCTTGTGGCTCTTTCTAGTAATGAATTTCTATACTCCATTGGAAGTTATTCCAATAGGCTCTTTTAAGGGGAAAAAATAATAGAATAAGAAACCATTTTTGTGTTGAACTGGATTGATTGAGGCTTAATAACTTGCACTTTTTTGCATTTTCGAGTACTTGCATTTGGATTTGGCAATTGGGTCTACCTAGTCCCATTTGCTGTGTGGGTGCAATGCTCATTGAAGTCTTGCATTCTGTTACGTCAGGTTTTAAAGTATTGGTCGGTTAAATCACCCCCTTTTGGTCTTTGAAATACCTAAGCTGATCTTGCCCTCTCTCACACCTGAAAAACAAAAAAGAAACCAGAAAAAAATCAGACCTTGTGAGTTTGCATTCATGCACCTTCCACACACAATTCTCAACCCCTAACTGCATGCCTCCCATCACCTTAATCTCAGCTTCGGAAATCTTTCATCCCAATTTGTAGAAATGATTAGGAGCAGCAGTGATATTAGCCGAATAGTTAGGGGCAGAGGTGATGTGAGGTCCTTGGGGAGGGATTTATAGGGAATTTGGTGGTCATCTGGAAACTTGCAGATTTACATAAAATCTAATTAACTCCATCAGTGGGAGAGTTAAACCTTCTCTTTTGAGAAACAGTGAAGCTTCAATGCGTTGTGTGGGGTAATACAGAGGCTAAAATTTCAGCTCCCTCAGAACATTCTGACAAAAACCGTGTAAAACCATCTCTGTTTCTTAATTGACCCACGTAAGTGTATGAGTTGGAGAACTGTATCCTCAGAGTTGGTCTTGCCAGAGAATCCTTGTTGTTTGATTGAAGCTGATGATGTCTCCATTGAATATTGAATGAGATAGTATGGTAGAGAACAATTTATTGAAAGAAGAAGACAAGTAAATAGATGATGTTTCAAGTATTGTGGTTTCAGTGCTTTTGAAATATAACTTTATGTTTGCAGTCTCTGCTTTGTCTACCTTTTGCCGTTGCAAATGCGCTCACTGCCAGACTTAATGATGGGTAAGTTGAAACCAGTCTCATTTATTCAAGGAATTTAAGTCGTACCAGCTTTTAGAGAGTATGGTTTCACTTTTTTCCGGAATTCTTGTATTTCTGCAAGCTCATGAGATCTCTTCCTTGCAGAGTTCCTATGGTTGATGAGTTCTGGGTTCTTCTCGCTTACACTGCATACTCAGGTATTACATCTGCTTTAGCGATTCAGATGGATATGCGATGCTGTTTTGTTGAGCGACTTGGAAATTTTTTAAGTTTAGCTGAATCTGCAAACATACTTTTCTGTCAATCAAGGAAGAGAAGAATAAATTGATAGATCAGCCAATCATGAGAGCTGATGATTTAATACCATCTGCTCCATATTCTACTTTTGATCAAGAGATATCCGATCAAGTGTCTTTATATTGTCGTTTTTTCAACTCCTATGAATGATTGTCTGATTATTATTGTTTCTTCCCATCTTGTTCAGTATCACTCTATCTGCATTTTGCCACTTCTGTTATCCATGAAATCACATCAGCGCTCGGGATATACTGTTTCAGGTGAGAATTATTGTGCTTGATTCTTATTGTACCCTGCGCCGAACTATATATTATTTGATTTCAGCACAATATCTAGAGTAGAGTGCCCATTCTACTCAATAAAATCAAAATCAACCTGAAGTTTGTTACAAGGATCCAAGAACCATTTTTCAGTATCCAGTTTCCTTTATTAACATTTCCAGTCCTAATGCTTCACTTTTAAATGACAGGATAACAAGGAAAGAAGCTTGAGCCGTTTTGCGCTCTAATTTTTGGTACACCTTAAACATTTTCCTCGTTCTTGATGAACTCGAGGTTATATTTTCCTTCGGTTTGTGTATGATACAATTGTGATCTTCTTGGTGTTCTTGTTTCTAGCTTTCAACCTCGGAACTACATGGGATTGAAGTTTGGCTTTCCTTACCTAGCCGATTCCTGAACCTGGCTTGAAGGATGTTTGGGGTTCAACGAGTGCCTCTTTGACTTTTCACGGTTTGAGAGCGTTGTTTGAACTCGCCTTCAAATTCATGTTTAGTTCAAGTAGCTAAGATGAATTTCTTTGTGAATTTTCCATTTCGATTTTAGTTGACTAAGATGCTTGTCTAGGATTTTTCGATTAGTTGACCCTGCTAAAGGTATCATGTTTTAACAATATTTATGTTGTGGATTGAAGAATTGTTGGTTATTGTATTTGAATTGATTTAGATTTTGCACTTGGAAGGAGTATATATATCTTTCTCTTCCTCCCTCTGTTTATTTCTTTTTTTAATGAAATAACTAAAAAGGAAGATAACCATAATATCGTAAATCACAAGGAAGGTTTGGGAAACAGGTATACACAAAAATATTACTATATTCCATCAGATCAGATGGGAGTTTTCAGTGCATTGGATACTGGCCAATATGCATTACAAATACATGTACAAGTAAGCTGGACAACTAAATTTTGTTGCTGACTTTGTATTGCTTTGAACAATAGATATATGAAGCTGATGTCGATTCAAATCGACAGTCTTGAATAAATAATGATCAAAATAACTTTGTATTAACCAACGCCGTGGTGTAGTGTCTGAGTAAAGTCCCATTTCTACCGCGTCTTGAATGAGAGTGCACCCTTTAGCATGTTTAAATTGCTATGGCTAACCACCTTGGCAGTCTCAAATTAGCTTTCATGCCAAATTTGGTAAGAAAAATGGCATAGAGAAGATGCAGCAAGGACACGAAGAACGCACAGTTTATCAAAAGCTGCAAGTTTAGGAAGCAGAAATGTAAAACGAAGAAAACATTAGCGTTCTACTGTTCAAATTGAATAGATAAGAAGAAATCACACGTACCAGAGTCCCGAATAAGGTGTATATAAAATTCATAGAAGGAACTATCGGACTGCCTAAGGATGTGAGGATGTACGAGAGAGAAGCATGAATGTTTATCGTGATCTACAGGCAAAGAATCAACACACGAGTGATCATTTTATTTGTAAAGAATAGCTGAGCAATTGTAAAAGAAGATCATTGAAGTTTGCAAGTTACCAGAGCAAGGATGTTTTCTCCTATTAAAAATGAGGATAATATAACGTATCCGAGAGCACCCACAGCCCGAGCCTGCAAATCAAAACATATGTTTCTTGTTGGAATTTTCTGTGATTTATTACAACACTCTCAAAGAGGTAAAACAGTGGAGGGAGAGAACATACAAGAGCACACAACAAGATTGAGGCGCCCCAACTTGTTCTTAGCCTGGTGAGAAATAGAAGAGCAAGCAATCATTGAAATATCAGACAGCAGCAACATTTCAAGTGAAGGATGAACAATATAGCGGATAACTTTGTATATAGTGAACCCCAGAACATCTCAACACAGAAGTCCCTACACTATTGATCATTTGTGCATATGACAAAGCAATCGACCTACAAGGCTACAACTCCTTTAGGTACTTTTTGGATGTAAAATGGAGCAGCAACTGCAAATTTCTGTTGTAGGGAAAAGTATCCCGTCTGCATATTTTTTTCCATTTATTTGGGGGCTCTGGGGTTGAAAGAGGGAAGGGTTCAGAACAGAGAATGGGATCAGTGAATATATATTGCGGAACACTACTGCTTAATGTTTGTCCCTTTATTTGTTACCTATTCTGTTTCTTTTTTTGGGGAGGGGGAAAGGAGGTTGTGTGTTCCACTGAGGGGTTGCACCAAGGCGTATAGCCGTTGCAAGACTTCCATTGCAAAGACTTGACGAATAAGCATTCAGATATGAAGAGACATAACAAACTAACAACATACCTCCATAAGGAACCCATTGTGAAGCCAAGTAAACCATGCATTAGCTGATTCAGGAGAGAAGAAGTGTAGCTAATTTAGTAAGAAAGATCACAGAAATATGAATAGAACTTTTTTTTTGTTGGTGGAAATTCGAATAATACTTTTGTGAACATAAAGTATTGGAGCACAAGAATGGCCAACAAGTATAATAAGCAACAAAAGAAAGCAATGACAAAATTTGGCATTCACTAGCCTATAATATACATCTTTTATGGTTTATAAGACATCACTCACCATATAATTTAATGCCTTCACTGGACCAGACAAGACAAACAAGAGTACAACAGTTGCCACCTAACACGATGAGATAAATATCGTTAGAGAATATAGATGAACAAGCTTCCAGGAATAAGTGAATGTCTAATCTAATAGACACATGGAGAGGACAAACCATGGTTTTCCTGCCAGCTGCGACACCCCATCTCATCGAGGATACAACAATTGGCAATGCGAAGAAACAGCCGAAGTAATTCTGTGCTACACGTAAAGCCAAATTTCCTTTAGGAGATCAAAACCAACAGCAAGAAATGACAGATAATACAAGACAAGTTCATACAAACTGGTAACTGGATACAAACAAAAACTATGATGCAACAGGTCTGAGTTAATGTCACTTAACATCAAACGAAGTCATATACTAAAGTTGGATTACCAACAAAAATACAGAATGCACAACCTAAATTGGCTGGTTCTTTTCCTCCAGTACCACAAATTCCTCACAACCACCAACAGAGCCAAGCATAGATAGTAAAAGATTTAAAACTTTTGAAACAGTTAAGAAATAGAAGCTCGACTGTTTACACCATTATCACACACACAAAAAAGCTTGACTAATCAAGTCACATAAGCTTGGATGTTGGCAGCAGACAGGAGTGGAGCTAACTTACGTGAACCGAGTAGCTTTTGCCTAAGTCTTGTATATATATTAAGCATTCTACTAAATATCTATAGATATTCGACTGTGAACCCAATTATTATATATATAGAGAAAGGTTTTCATAAGAACCCATAAACTTCAAATTCTTGATCCACCTTTGGCAGTAGACATACCTAATACATGAACCTATCGATAACAAAGCTACCATTTTTTCCACTCTCACTAGTAGCATACAAAACAGGATTAAGAATTCAATCAAATATATATAAACATTCGACTGTGAACCCAGATATTATTATATATATTAACTTAGAGGTTGCCATAGAAACACATAAACTTCAAATTTTGGATCCACCTCAGGCAGTAGACACACCTAATTCATGACCCTATTGATATCAAAGCTACCATTTTTTCCTATGAAACAACTTTTCACCATAATTAAGTCCACATTACTTTAATCAAACAGTTCTTCACCTTGATTAGTTCCACTCTCACTAGTAACATACATTACTGTATTATTCAAGTACTACATTACATGATGGACTTCCCTTACTGCACCAAATTCAATGGTACTTCATAAACTACATCAAATTAAAAACAAAAAAACCAACAAATTTCAAAATTCCAAGAACCATAAGTACCTCAATAGCAAGAGAATTGCTCAAGAGATAAGCCAATCCTGAAACAGCAGCAAACATAGCACCCTCTACTAGTCTCAAAGTCCTCTTATGAACAACCCCATCTGGAGCTAAGTACTCATACTCCTCTGAATTTTCCTCTTCTTTATCACTCCAAATTTGGGTTTTTACAGTTGAACCTTTCACATTACTTGGCTTAAAGTTGTCAAGAGAACAATTAAGAACTAAAGGCAGAATTTTTGGTTTGTGGGTAGGCAAAAATATGAAATGGGGTGCTAAAAAAGATGAACGGGGTGATAAATTCCCAGAAATTGAAGAGAATTTGCTATGGTAATGAAGTTTGAGGACATTCATGGTGGAAAAAAAAAATAGATTCTCGTTTGTTTGTGTTCTTGATCAAAAGGTTACTCTTTTAGATAGGGGTGTTTTATGGGCTTTGGGTTTTTTCTGGTTGGCCCATTAATTTGATTTGATTAGCCCATGTATCAAATCATGTCTAAATAACCCAATAAATTAGGACTTAGGACTAAAAGAGGCCCAATATCTATACAAGTAGTCGATTTTGGGATCACCATTTAAGTCATAACGGTAGTTGATTTTAGGATCACCATTTAAGTCATAGCGGTAGTGTATATAAATTTGCAAGTTTAGTTATTGACTCAACTTTAGGCATATGCGATCAAAGTTGTAAAAGCTTACATCTGATTTTTTTTTTATGACCGTGGTGTTCCGACTAATTCCACGGAATACCTACCATTTTCCACCAGCAACAAGTACCAGGTAACTTTTTCCACCCAGGCTAGGACAGATGAGAAGAATCACCTAGTATTTTTTGTCTCCACTGAATGTTAAACCCGAGACTTCAGAATTGTCAACTACTTCATTGACCGCTAGGTCACACTATTGGGGTACTTTACGTTTGAATTTTAACAACAAAAGTTTGATATTTTTTTTACCTAAAGTTTGGCTTGCATGTATATGTCTGAAGTAATTTTCTAAAGTTTGAACTACCAAGCTTCTTAAGCAATAACCACTTGATCAATTTAAATTCAATTTTCATATGATGAAATGATGAGTTTATAAATTTTAAATTCTAGAAAAAGTAGCTTATTTGGTTATTCAATTATAAATTAAGTAAACTTTTTAATACAAGTATAAAGTCTAGACCAAATTATAACTAAATTATCCCGTAAGCAGAACTGTAATTCCGCCCCCACCTCTTAGGCAAATTCTTGAGGTTTCAATGGACAAATACTGTTCATTTATTTTATGTCTCAGGTAGTGTTATAAGATTATTACATAATTTGGTGATGGGAGAAGAATGGTGAGACAGGTAGGTGTTGTGGACCTAACAAAATTTGTGTATATTTTGTACGATAGACGTGTTACAGTGATAATATAATTAAATTGCAAGCTGTCATAAGTGTTATTAATCATCATCAAATGACATAAATGTACCTTTTTGTTAATTATTGTAAAGTAAATAACATCGAGTCTTGTGATAAACAATACTACTTCACTTAACTTTAAATGAAAAACCCACTAACATATACATATTGTGAATTTTAATATATAGAGTACTTATTATTATTATATCCACCATACCAACAAGTGGATACCAACTTATTTCATAAATAACCTTGATTGATATATGCCTACTTAATATAGCAAAAATAACTTTTGATGGTAATAAATATGTATATTCATAAAGAGTGTTAAAGTCTTTATTGATATTAGTTACTTTGTTATTGGATCTAATTATGTCGGTATAGACTTTAGGGACATTTACAAAAAGTGTTAATTGTTTCTAAAAGAACATATTTAGCGGTAATTAAAATGTTATTATTAATTATTTGCTGCTAAAGATCATTTTTGATGTAGTGGTCATCTTCAAAATTAATGAAAATCACAAATAGAAAACCTATGTCGTGTCGTGGAATTAATGATGAATGCTTGTATCAAGGTAGGCTGATGCAACCCTTTTTCGAGTCTTGCGTGAACGTGAAATGGTTCATGCACCAAGTTGTCTTTTTTAGATATAGTACTATTTATTTTTTGGTTTCTTATTGATCACGATGTACTCGTTTAGATGTCCCAACTAATTCATATTCGTATCAGGTAAGAAGTCACTAAAAAAAGAAGCTCTCTCTATATAAATTTTTTCATTTTTAAGACTCGAACATGCAATACATCATATTCGTATTGTGTGAAGGTTTTGTTTTAATTAAATCAACATTGGAAAATAAGATTTGGAAAGGGACACAACATAAAAAAAAATTGTTATGTTTTGTTATTGTCATAACAATGATGCACTTGAAATTGGGCGTGCAATGAGCCTGCATTGTTTGCTATAATAAAAAAATACCAAACATGATATAGTTTATGTAAACTTTAGGCGCTGACCTATAAAAAAATTGACGTTTTCGAGCTTATATTATACTCTAATCGTTTTATTTTACCCGACTTTTATACTAAAAATAGACCATGTTTTAATTATTTATCCATTTTCGTAAATTAAACTTTTCTATTGCTACTTCTTTTCTATACTATCCATAATATTATTTCTTATGAAATGTGTCAAGTCAATAGAGGCCACGTAATACAGAAGGAGCCCTCAAGCGTGCGTTTATGCCATTTCTAAAAGAGACTTCTTGCTTGTATTCAAAGATACTACACACGTGTGTATTTGCAAGGCCAAAAGGCAAAAAATAGCATGGATATGTGGGACAAACTAGTTAAAAGATAGAGACTTACCGAGAAGCGGATTCAGAATTTAAAATTTATAAATTATTAAAACGATCTCAAATTAATATATAATAATAATTGAGTTCATCTTTTTAATACATACACATGATATAGACAAAATCTACTAGATTTATGTAAACCTGTCGATGACACTTTAGACCTGACCCTGATTATTAAAAAAATCCGTTTACAAGGCACAACGAGTGAACCCCATGAACTTTTAACTTTTAACGTTTTTAAAAATAAAATAACTTTTAAGATTATAGTTTTATATGTACGCAATTGTAGATAATTAATTATTAAGTTGAATAAAATTGAAAAAATGTAAGCAAAATCAATTTAAATATCTGGTAATAAATGCACAAAACAATATTCTAATTCACCAAATTCATAAGTATAGAATAACATATTAATATGTAATTTCTAGTCAAATATTTAAAAAGAAGCAAAAATAAAATATATTTTATAATGATGATGTGCAAGTCAACTTAGGTGCACCTAAATTGACCAACAAATAATTTTAAAGATAAAATATCATGTTATATATTTGCTTATATTTCAAGAATTAAGACTCTTTTTCCTCTTATTATAGTTCACTTGTGCACTTAAAATGATATTTTTACTGACCGATAAAGAGTTAAAAGTAATGTAGAAATTAGTTATGCATAGTTATTTTATTTTTTATTTTATATAAAATAATATATAATTGTGGGGTTATAAGTTAGTAATCAAAACAGTACAATATTTAATGTGCTACATCTTATATGTATTAATCTATATATATGAATAAATTTCTTCCTAATCAGCAATCAAACGAGTACTTTTTTTTTTCTTTTTTCTTCTAGCCTATGAATTATAAATTGAATTTCATAAACTTCGAACTTTAATTTCTTGAGTTGAAATGCCTTTCAAATCAATGCATGAATCTTTCTACAATTTGATCAAGTTTTCTCTGACTACAAGCATAGTAAAGTGAAAACACAAGGGAAAGAAAGAAACATCACCAAAGATTATGATGTTTTAAATCAAAAATCATCTCAGATTCGGACTCTAAATATGAAAAAATTCTTAATAAAAAAATGTTTATTATTTAGTAAGCTTTACATGGCGTAACTTTAAATTAATTAGACCCTAATAGAAATATCAAATACTGCAAAAAATAAAAGAAGACAACGGAAAGAAGAGACATCAACAAAGATTGAGGTGGAATGAATAAATTAGAGATCTCGAATTCAAACTTTAGGTATTAAAAAAAATCACGACTAAGAGTGTTTCTTCCTTAATAAGTGTTACATAACATAAATTCAGATTATTCGTCCCCAAATACAAATATCAAACATCGCGAGAAACAAAACCAAGACAATGGAAATTAGAAGAGGCACCACCGAGGCAGTGGTGGAGCCAGGAATTTGGCAAAGTGTGTATAAATTTTTTTTGCAGCTGTGATAAGAGTGTGCAAAATTAAATATACACTCATATTGATTAATATTTAACCTCTGTACACCATATAATATTCTACAGAAGGATGTGCACCGAATCACCCTTCGCCTAAGGTAACTATAACGCCGTTGCACCGAGGATTGAGATGGGAGGAATAGGATTCCTTCTTTCTAATCATATCCAGATCGAATTCTAGATATGTTGTGGAAATTCATATTAATCGAGCCTTAATATAAATATTGAACACCGTAAAAATAAAAAAATGAGACAACTCGAAGTAAAATGAGTAAATCCACCACAACACGACACATATATACATCAAAATGGACTACACATTCCAATTTCATTTTCATGTTGAGATAGTGGCGTATAATATATACTCAAATCAATATCCCTTTGATTGAGTGTCACCAAATTTTGTAACATATAAATCTGATGAATCTAAATTAATTGAAAAAAGTTAGATGAACGTTACATTAAGCACTTAAATTAGTTAAATCCAAGAAGAAAATGCTAAAACTGTACTATATATAAAACTATAACATCATATGGGTAAAAAACATCCATATACTATATATATTGTTTCTTTGGTTTTCCATTTGGTGTCTAGAGTTTGTGTTGGTGTTCCGATTAAATTCGGATCACACCTTGTAGGGCTTCATTCGGGGGTGACTCTCGCAACATAATTTTCTTTTATATTCAGAGCTTGAACCCAAAGCCTCTGATTAAGGTTGAAACAATCATTTCACTACGCTGCAAACTCATGTCGGTGGTGGACTATTATTTGATAGTAAAAAGACAAACAAATAAAGTCTAAACACAATATTTTTTATAATCTCAATAGATAAATAATTATGATGAGTAAGTTAGTCGAATTGATGTTAACAAGTCGGATGAAATTAATCATGAAGCTTTAGTATAGTAACTATAAGAAGCACGTTTTAGTTTTAATTTGGAATATTAAATCATTTTAAGTCATACAAAATAATTTCATGTTTGTAATTCACTGAAATTTTATTTTCTCGTTAAAATGTTGTTTACATAAAATCACTAAACTAACTTTTTTTGTAAAAACAAAACCACTAAACTTTGTTTAACTATCACAAAACGTCATTCAACTTTCCTTAAGTATTATATAAAATGACTCTAGTTAAGATGCTCACTATTCATCGAGATTTCACTATTTAATATTGATCACAATCTTTAATTTTTGTAACATAAATTTGAAAACTTTCAATTAATAGCGAAAGAATCTCAATTATTCCGCGACAATAATTTTCATGTTACAAGTAGCTAGGGCTCCAAAGACAAAAATAAACATGTCAAGGGGACACGTGTATAAGGTGAACATATTTATTTCTTTAATAAATTCTAATGAAACATTATTGTAAAAAGAAAAATTCAAAATAGTGGGGACAAAATTAAAAAAATAGTTATGCCTCTCTGATTTGTTACTTTCAACTTCATTCCCACTTGCCTCCTCTAATAAAACTCCATATATCATATGCTTAAAAAAAATTTAAAATTTAAAATTCATAAATTCAAAAATATAAGAAAATAACTAAAATATAATAATATTATTTTTACATAGGATGATAAATCAAATCAAAAGGCTAATTATTTGATAAAGTCATGTAGATTTACTTGCTACATTTTTTTTCAAGTTTCTTTATGGCATTTTGCATTTATCTTTATTCTCTGTATAGTTGGAAAAAAAAAGTCGACTCTGATTGATAATAACATGAAAAATCCAATTAATTATTTTTTTTCTAATTTAATACATTCTCATTTTCATTTTGGAGTTTTGCATTTATCTTTTTCAGTACTTAGGGAAAAAAATGAAAAGTTGACTAGGATGGATGAAAAATCCCATTCATATTATTATTTTTCCAAATAAATACTCTCTCTATTTTTATTTTTCCAATTTTCAATATTCAAATGGTGTGAATCTAATTTGTATCCCAATTCATGTACTTCACCAAATTTCATTTCAAACACTTCATTTCGATTAGAATAAACACTTTAAACACATCTAATCGTTGGACAAAATTTATGTGTTCACTCGTATACGAAATGTCAATAAATATAATATTTGTAATTATAAAAAAAAGTGATGTGACAACTCTTATCTGATGCGGATATTGATCGTTTGTTCATATAAGCGTGATTGGGGGGACAACATAGTAAGAAGTGTTTAAAATGCTTGTTTTAATCGAGTTGAGATGTCTGAATAAAATCTCATGAAGTATAAAGATCGAGATAACAAATCAAACCAAATACAAAGTCTCATCATCCGCTACAAAATGAATCTTTCCACGTACGTTCAAATTAGTCAAACTACAAACATAGGTACGTAAAAAAAAAATTGACAAGAAAAAAAAAGATTATCTCTTCCCCTACCCCCACCCCCACTCACCCCACCCTACGCACCACCTCTCTATTTCTTTCATAAACAAACGTAAAGTGAAAGCCACCATTCTCTCTTTTTTCCTCTTACAAGAAGCTCACACTCAATCCCCTGTTCACTTCAATCTCCTTCACAACAAAATCAAGAATTGCCATGAAAGACAGAGGCAAAGCTGCAGCTACAGAAGCCATTAATGGCGAAAACACCAAAATTTCAGATTTCAATTACTCTGTTTCATCAGATATCCCCTGTATGCAACACCCAAATTCATCTCCAATTGGGATTTGCTCTTCTTGTCTCAAAGAGAAATTACTCAATCTAATTTACTCCGATCAATTCTTCTCTGATGATACAGAAATAAATTCTCCTTCTGTTGAAGTTGGAAGTGTTGGGAGGATTTCATTTTTGCTTGAAAATGAAAAACAGAGCAAAACAGAGCAAGTAATCTTGCTGAGGAGCAGCAGCAACAGTGTTGAAATCAAGAAGAATCGTAACGGGTTTTTGGAAAATCAAGAGATTTTTCAAGAAAAATAGTGAAATTTCAGGTCCCATTGAAGGAGTTGTTTCAAGATCAAGATCACTCTGTAGCTTCAGAGGTGGTGGTGATGATGGAAGCAGTGATTACAGATTTTCAAGTGCAAAAATCTCTGATGTTACTGGTGGTTTATTATTTGATGATTTCAAGAATCACAGGAAAAAATGCTCGGACTCTCCAAAAACGTTGCCGATCCTTAAAAAAAACACTATTTTTAAAGGATCCGATACAACATTTTTAAAGAATCCGAGCAACAGAACTACTATGATTGATGATGATGATGATGGTGATTCAGGTTTTATAGATTTGAAACTTGATTTATTATCAGAGCCAAAATTTGAACATTTTTCAGAATCTGGAAATTTGAGAGGTGGATCTTGTAGAATGAATGAATATGACAGAAGGATGAAAAAGGGTAAAAATGGAAAAGGAAACAGAGTATGGAAATGGATTTTCAAGAAAAGTAAAAGAGATGAAATTAATAGTAATTTGATTATTAAGTCTTAGTAATTTTAGATTTGCAATAATCTTGTTTTTTTTTGGTACTAGATTTGGTTACTTTTGTTGTTAGTAAGCAAAGTAAATATACAAACTTTACCTTTACTTTTGTCATAGTATTGTTTTGTTACTATCTGTTTTTTTCCCTTATTTTCTATTGTGGTTTGTATTTTCGTTACGTCTTTTTTTAAACTGATTTAGTTATTGAGTCGAGGATCTATAGAAAATAATTTATTTATTTCAATTTTAAGATAGATGTAAGATTTATGTACGCTATATTCTTTTTTGATCTTATTCAGTGGGACTGCACTAAATATGTTGTTGTACCTTTGATTTGCTTTAATTTTAGTTTACTTCCCTTTTTCTTTTAACTATGGTTTAATCTTCTTCTATATGCTTTAGTTTTTCTAGTTGATACATATAAAAAGATGGTCTCTTTTTCTTTTGCCAAAGTATGTTTATTGGTGTGTATGGATATCTCGAATTTGAGCTTTGAAAAAGAATTGTTTTTGATAGGAAGTATTTTCTCTTTGGTGGTCTTACGCAACGCGAATATGAATTAATGATTCGAAGTGAATATAAAAAATCATATCAGGTGCAGAGGTGGTATATATATGAATTTGGCAGAATCTAATGATTTTGGTCGAAATCATTATTAATTTAAAAAGCTATTAAAGAGTGTCAAACACAACTTTGATGTAAACAGAAGTCCTTTTTTCGTTTATTGAGAGACTAGATGACAAAATATATGTTGTAAAATAAAATTAAGAATTTAGTTATTAACACTTGGAATCATGATCTAGATTTAAAATTCATAAAATTCATACTCTGACTTCACTTTTGAAGCGAATGGAATTTTTTTTTACATTTTGTTTATGGTAAGTGTTGGGAGAAGCTAAAAGAAAATCAACAAGGTGGGGAACCTAGAATAAGGTAGTGGTTAAGTAGTCTTTTTCCTATTTTATGAAGATAGCGATGATGTTTTCGATAGATCAAATAAAATACGACAAAATCAAATATAAAAAAAAAGAAGAGATACACTAGTAAAACAGTCAGGTTAAACATAATTGGAAAAATAATATAGCAACAACACATACTATAATAACTGAAACAATGAAATAACAAGTACTAATAAATCGAAGAAAGACATAGTAACTGATTATTTTAATTCAGAATACATGTTATAAAATTTATTTTAATGCACCCCCTTCCTAACGATAGATTTTCCGCTAGCTCAAATATGTTTTACTATACTCTTACATTTTCCTTAAAATTTTCGTTGCACTCAAATTAGATCTTCCAAAATACATATTACTAAAGTTCCAAAACATAACAAAACGATATTTTTAAAGAATCCGAGCAACATAACTCCAATCTCTTATAGATTGGGTCAATTCACAGAGGTTTTTTAGTCACTTTCAGAAAATGAAACTGACCCTATAAATGGGCTTTACTCACAATGGTTTTGTGGTCCAAAAAACATTTAAAAGCCCAAATCTAAACTATTGCCCTACCTTTAGATCTTGTTGCTTAGATAAAATTTTGATTTGGTATATATAAAAAGAAGAGTTTTGCTATTTGTCTTTTTTATTTTTTCTGATTTGGGACCAATCAATGATCCTGACACTAAAATAATTTGTCTCAAGAAAATATTTGAATTGTGAAAATAAAAATAAAAATAGAAAGTGGATGATCTATTTGAAAGATTTTTTTTCTTTTCAAATTAACTTCCAGTATAAATAGGGAGCAATTGACATATTAAAAAATAGGTCGAAAACAATACTTCATGATAAAATCGAGGTGAAGCCAGTCTTAAAGCTATAAATTCGATAGAATTCAATAGTTTTGAATCAAATCAATATTAAAATATTTATCTGTATACATAATTTGTTTACAATCTAGTAAGCAAAACAGATTATAGTCCTGCTTTTAAGATTGCATTCTTTTGATGTATACAACCAGTACGTATAAAAAAATCAAAATATAGTTGAATATTAATGTCACAATTTTTATTCGAAAACTAACATTTATGAATCAATCATCTTTATTTGATATTATGTACGGTTAGAACTTTCTATAACAATATTATATGTCACCAAAACAAGCGCATGACTAGTTTCTTTTCTAGGCATATTGGTGCAGAAGTAGAACAAAAACCAACCAACCCCATTAATGCATAAAACATTTATAGGTAAGTTAAGTTAAAATTAATACTTTTGACCCTACCAAACTTTTAGGTATGAAAATGGTATGTCCCTTCATGTTCATCAAGGATGGATAACATAGAATTATGGACGATAAAATTAGCTCATGAAAATATGATCTGTTCAAATTTGAGCGATTGAGATGTATATAATATTCATGATCAAGAGCGGATCTAGGGGGTTGTCAGAGTGTTCATCTAGTTCAAGATTTCTTCAATGTTTAGTGCTACACATGATTTTTTTTTGGAGGTTTACAACCATTATGTGACATAAGAGTTACTTCTCAAATGAAAGTCAATAGTATATCACTTCGACTCGACTAATAGCTCGTAATGCTGCATCCCTTCCGATACCAGGACCATTTATCATGACTTATCTGCTCGTTGCATACCTTGATCCACAATTATATCAATATTTTGAAAGATGCAGGAAAGAAAATCGAAAGAAGAAATCAAAATTTGCTTTATAGGAGTGTGAGATAGGCAAATCCACCTTGTATTTTCTGCAATTTACTTCATTGGATTTTCATTTCCCTTACATCTGCAGAAACAACAGTTTTGCTTGTCTTCCTCCTTTGAACAAGTAAATGCTTGTCTGCACAAGATCATTTGGTAAGGGGATCGGATGTAATTCAATTGTATGTTATGCTATGTTGCTCAGACTCTCCATAAAAATTGTTACACTTGTGTCATATCTTCCAAAACTGCACTGCTTTTGGAGGATCCAACAGGCACTTATCGACATTTTTAAAGAGTCGGAGCAGGACATATGTTCTGCAATACTCCAATTAATGAAAGGCTAAGAAGACACAACACTAATGAGGAATCAGAAAGATTCATATTCATGCAAATGAGTCAAAAATCAAAACATAATTAAATTTAGGGTATCTTCACTATAAAGTCAAAACATAATTAAAATTATATTAGAGCATGAAGTAGCCCTTTACAAGCAAATTGTAATGGAAATAAATGAAACAACAAATAGTACCAGAACAATAATACACCAAAATATTCATACAGTATATTCTTTGGACTCATAAAAAATGCCACCGGATGTGTGTCAGATCCTCCAAAAGTAGCGTTTTCTTGGAGGACTCAATGGAAGTGCGGCAACATCTTTAGGGAGTCCGAGCAATATAGGTCACACATACATACAGAAACATCAACACTACATGTGGTCTCATAAACTGTCTTAGTCCCATATACTTTTAACCTTGTCAATGTGCTTGAAATCATAAGTCATCACCAAACTTCTATCCATTCGTCTCAACACGAACCTCTCAACCAAAACATAGCAACTTAATCTTCTCCATCCGTTACTATTTTCTCTGTTCTCTTCGACTTGTTTGATCCTCCCTTGATTTTGCCATCCACCTCTCTGTTGTTCCCACTTCATTCTTTCAACTATTTCATGTCTCAATCCCAAACTTGCTACTTCATTTCCATCTTTACTATAGCTTTTAAACCATATTACTCCTTCCACGACGTTTCTATCATCCCACGTTGCTTTATCAGTTCCGGCAATAAGGACAACCTGTGTGTCAAGTGCAACATCGACAAGTACTGAATTCCCTTCATTAATTTTGTCATTTTGACAAGTGAAAAACTGCTCCCATCTCTGCTCAAGTGTCATTTCGTAGAACATCGATCTCTTCATCTGTTTTTTAAGTTCTGTTCCATCTTTGATAAACACGAAAGGACAATACCAGTTCCCCACAACAACTTCAGAACTCTTCTTATAAGATGATGCAAAATTGAACTGTGGAAGTTGTTGCCTCAACTCAGCATTAAGGCCTATAGCATCATAATTTAGTTCAATTTTTTTAGGATTTTCAGCACTGAGATGCCAACCTTTTCGCCTTAGAAAGTATGGTGGAAAACTATCAGGTGCAAGAGACTTAGCATAAAAACTACCTCTGCCTTTGCAACATATATCATATAGACATATCTCAAACTGCTGAAGTGCCTCCTCTGGATCTAATGGCTTCGGTTTAACGTCCCGTACACATCTGCAGAAACATAAGCTTTTCTTGTCCTCCTCCTTTGAACAAGTGAATGCTTGTCTACATAAGGTCATTTGTTAATTGTAAGATTCATTATCTTTATCAGTCTAAAAAATTCAACATGTCACACTAGAAACTTGCAGCCTAAGGCAATTTTTCCAGAATCAATTTATGTTATGCTATGTTACTCAGACTCTCCAGAAAAGTTGTCGGATCTTCCAAAACTGCACTTTGCTTTTGGAGGATCCGACAGACACCTATAGACATTTTCAAAGAGTCCGAGCAGGACAGATGTTATGCAATACTCCAATTAATAGACAACAATACCACTAAAGCTGTTTTCTCCTAAAGCACAAATGAGTCAAAAAAATCAAATAATTAACAACATATTATATTATTACCCCTTGTTATTTCCATGAGTCTTGATAGCATAATACTGATTAGAAGACAATGGCTTATTAAGAACTGGAATGAACATTACAGTGTTCCTGTTAACGCTCGTGCTCTGACCATTGCTCATTTCGTATCGAATGGTCAGCTTCTTGTTCTGAGGGAGAGGCAAGTCCATGATTTCATAGTTTTTGCAAAGTCCAAAACAACAATATGTTTCAGATTCTGAATCTTTAATCACCAAGTAACCTGAATTTGGACCATCAGGAGGTAATGAAAGTGCATCTGGATTCTTTTTGTAGTAAGAAAGAGATCTTGTTACATACATTTTCACCAAAAGTTTGCTAACTTTTTTCTTGAATTAAGATATATATAAGATTGAACAACTAAGACAACATGTTGATAAGTTCCTTTTTATAAATTCAAATATCATGTCATGCTGTTTCTAAGAAGGTTGGGAGATATTTTCTAACTGCAAAATCTATTAAAATATTGTACATATCAGATGTATGTAATGGTAGTGGTGCACACAACTCAAACTTATATTGATAAAAAAAATAAAAGATCTTGGAAGTTTCAATATTTTGATATGGTTCAAGCATCAAGGAATTATGATTGTTATTTGACTAGTTCATAAGGATATAATAATGTGGATTCATGTTAATCGTAAGGATATAAATAAGGCAAGAAAATAGATAGCCACGTAAAAAATGATACTATAATACCTAAAAACTATTCCATGAGAACTATTTTTTAGCAATATATGTATATTAGATTACTTCATTAGGAAAATATGGGGCTCTAAACTATTGCTTTAGTTGACTTATAGTCGAGCCGGCCATGTGACCAATTGTTCTCTTAGAGTCTAGAGAAGCTTCAGTTTGAAATTAAACAAAGATAATAACAGTAATGTAAGCATGAGACGTCTTGGTAGTACCAGTGAACCAAATAAATGTGGTGATAAAATCTGGGACGGAGGACTTGTAGTATCTCTCTAGATTTGGCAAAAGCGAAAGACCGTCGTGCCCACTCTGGCCTGTGAGTGGGCCCCTATGGTTGCGAGCTAGAGCTTCCATAGCTTATGGCTATAGCAACGTAAGGACCTCCAACTTTGGATATGCACAAGTAGATCGTTAAACTTGTATAAAATTGAACAAGTAGACATAGTCATCCTACTTGACAATTCGCGTGAAAGACAATATTTACAAATCAATAGTCTTTATATAATATCACAGTCATAACTTTCTACAACAATATATTGTATTGAATTTTCAAGGTGTAAAAATACTAGATGATAAAAATCTATTCATAAAAAAAATTAATTTTGTTTCCAATAATCAGCTGGTTGAAAGGTCTTCTATATTGAATCAAGGGAAAAGGATCAAAAATACCCTCAAACTATTACAAATAGAGCAAATATACCCTTCGTTTGAATTTGGGTGCAAAACTACCCCCACCGTTACTCAATAGGCTCAAAAATGCCCTTGGCTAACGGATAAGTACAAAAAAGGAATTTAAAAAACTTTTAAAATAAGAAAAAGTCAACTTTTTCTTTTCACCTGCCCCTTCCAATTTTCTCCCGCTGCCACTCTTCTTCCTCTTTGTTCCTTCCTTACCTCTTAAATCAGATCGAACCAAAACCCAAACAAAAAAAAACTTAAATCCCTTGTCACTCAAAGCTGAACGCATTTTGACTAATCTACACTCAAGTTTCACCCACGACCCATGGCTTGTATTCGATGATGAAATTTTATGATGTCAAGTAAACAAATTTGTATATAAGCACCACATCAAAAATATCTTTAGTGACAATTAATTGACAACAACAACTTAATTACAGTTATATATATAAATATATGTGTGTATTTTGAACAACAATTAACACTCTTCGTAAATGTGTGCAAACCCTATAGCGATATTTGATCCAATAATAATTAACTAATGTGGTAAAGACCTCTTTATTAATACGTATATTTATTATCGTTAAAAAATATTTTTATCGTACTGAAGTCATTTCTGATTAATATTGCAAAACAAACTAACTTCAAGTATTATTCTTCAACAAGTGGCAACATATATTGCAATCAAGATAAATTGCAACCTTTTAATATTTCTCTTGTATGCATATAAGTTACTTAAAAGTAAACATGAACTAATTGCATATTATAGGATATTGAACGGAGAAAACTAGCATGTAGGAATGATACAAAGAGCAAAAATTTTCTACTAGAACAATTAGTGCCAGTGTATATGTTGAATTGTTCAGTTTAATATGCGTACACTGAAATTTTAACTCAATTTTGTGCAGTATTAATGATAGAAAATGAGTAATAGATTTAGATTTTTTGACAAGAGTACTCAAGATTTCTACATATCCTTTGCTTGATATATATTTGCTCTACTTGGCAATGAGATGGCATAACTTGAATTTGGCAATTTAGCCCGTATATGGAAAAATCATGCAAGTTCTTGATAAATATGCCTTGAGAATTTTTTTTTTTTTTTTTTTATAAAACAGGCTGGTGGATGGAACTTAGGGGCAGCGAGCAGAATGAGAGAGGAGGCAACAAAAGAAAAAGTCAACCTTTTCTTATTTTAAAAGTTTTTTAAATTCCTTTTTTTTACTTTTCCGTTAGCCAAGGGTATTTTTGAGCCTATTGAGTAACGGTGGGGGTAGTTTTGCACCCAAATTCAAACGGAGGGTATATTTGCTCTATTTGTAATAGTTTAAGGGTATTTTTGATCTTTTTCCCTTGAATCAAATATCTTGATTAGATCACTAAGTGCTAGAAAAATTGACCATCAACAGGATTCTTCTTCACTAAATTGGAATATATAAGACGTATACATGAGATACAATAATATACATGTGACATACACAATATACATAACCATGTATTATTCATAGTAACTAGTAAATCTGATATTGTAACATGGAAAATAGACTGACCTACTACAATCTTTTAATTCACACTGATAGAGTTTGATACATTCTTAGGGTATATAGCTTAAACCTTAAATATTAAAAACATATTCACATAGTATGTTCTTTCAACTCTTGTAAAATGCCACCATATGTGTGTCAGATCCTTCAGAAGTAGCGTAATTTTGGAGGGACTCAATGCAAGCGCGGCAACAATGACTGTCTTACTCCCATATGCTTTTAACCTTGTCAATGTGCTTGAAATCATAAGTCATCACCAAGCTTCTATCCATTCTTCTCAGCACAAACCTCTCAACCAAAACATAGCAACTAAATCCTCTCCATCCGCTACTATTTTCTCTGTTTTCTTCAACTTGTTTGATCCTCCCTTGATTTTGCCATCCACCTCTCTGTTGTTCCCACTTCATTCTTTCAACTATTTCACGTCTCAATCCCAAACTTGATACTTCATTTCCATCATTACCATAGCTTTTAAACCATATTACTCCTTCCACGACGTTTCTATCATCCCATGTTGCTTTATTAGTTCCGGCTATAAGGACAACTTCTGTGTCAAGTGCAACATCCACAAGTACTGAATTCCCTTCGTTAAGTTTGTCATTTTGACAAGTGAAAAACTGCTCCCATCTCTGCTCAAGTGTCATTTCATAGAAAATAGATCTCTTCATCTGTTCTTTAAGTTCTGTTCCATCGTTGATAAAAGCAAAAGGACAATACCATTTCCCCACGACAACAACTTCAGAACTTTTACAAGATGATGTGAAATTGAACTGTGGAAGTTGTTGCCTCAACTCAGGATTGAGGCCTAGAGCATCATCATTTAGTTCATAATCTTTAGGAGTTTCGGCACTGAGATGCCAACCTTTTCGCCTTAGAAAGTATGGTGGAAAACCATCAGGAGCAAGAGACTTGGCAAAAAAGTTACCTTTGACATTGCAACCTGTATCATATAGACATATCTCAAACTGCTGATATGCCTCCTCTGGATCTAATGGCTTCGGTTTAACGTCTTGTATACATGTGCAGAAACAGCAGGTTTGCTTGTCTTCCTCTGTTGAACAAGTAAATGCTTGTCTGCAAAAAGTCATTCCCCAATTGTAAGATCCATTACTTTGGCCAGTCTAAAAATTCTAATAAAGGGGATTCAAAAAAAATTCAAGAATTGAAACTTGAAGCCTAAAACAATTTTACTACTCCCTCCGTCCCTTTTTAGTTGTCCACTTTAGAAATGGCACACAGATTAAGGCAACAATGATTAGCACAGTGAAGTTACAATTTTACCCTTATGACAACTTTTCACTTCAAAATTACAACCACTTATTTGAATTCAAGTGAAATAAATTGGAGGGAAACAACATACACTTTTACAATTTTCAAGAAGTGTAAATAAGGGTATAATAGGAAAAAATTTGTTGTCCTTTCTTGATTTGTCAAAATGGACAACTAAATAGGGACAACCAAAAAAGGAAATATGGACAAGTAAATAGGGACGGAGGGAGTATATAGTTTTATATTATACTACAGTACAATTTTCTGATGAAAAGGATATAATTCAACTCATTGGACCTTGGTTTATCAAGAGGAAATAAACCAGACAAGAATTTTCCCAGAATCAATTGTATGTTATGCAGTAGTCCAATCAATGAGAATAGATAGAGTCATGATCCATTCCGAAATATTGTAAAGGAAAATGGACTCTTTTCGGATGTACGCCCTTTTGTAACAAATAGATCCTCACTTCTTTTCAGTTAAAAAATCGAATCACATAATTAAACTATCATATCATACAAGATCAAAAGTGCAAATAAAATAACAACATACCCTTTGCGCTTTCCATGATGCTTGATAGCATAATACTGATTAGAAGACAATGGCTTATTAAGAACTGGAATGAACATTACTTCGTCCGTGCTAACACTACTGTTCTCACCAGAACCTGATTCGTATCGAACAGTCAGCTTCTTGTTCTGAGGGATAGGCATGTCCATGATATCATAATTTTTGCAAAGTCCAAAACAACAATATGTTTCAGATTCCTCATCTTGAATCACTAAGTAACCTGAATTTGGACCTTCAGGAGGTAATGAAAGTGCATCTGGATTCCTTTGGTAGTAAGAAAGAGGCCTTGTTACATACATTTTAAGCAAATAAATTTCAACTTTGTTTAATTTCTGTCTATATATTTTCTTTTGATATGTACATGAACAAAAAGTCAAATTTAATGAGATTACTCAACTAAGGCAACTCTTATTGGGCAAAGAAATCAGCTGGCTAGCTAACATGTTGATAAGTTCCTTTTTTTTTAGTCTTGGGATGACTTTCAACATTGCTTTTGAAGGACTTAATCAAGAGTATTTACTGCAGCAGAACAATTTTTTATTTAAATATCCTGTCATGCTGTTACTAAGAAGGTTGAGAGAAATTTCCTAAATAAAAAAAACTATTAGAATATTGTACATATTAGTGGTGTAGTAAGTAAATGTAATACCTACTCAGAAACATGACAAGATATTACTATTATAATTTGACTAGAACAAAAAATTATTCTTTTCACTCTTGACTATAAGATCTCAATTATTATCCTTCAACACAAGCAATGTTGTGGACACTTAGAACCTATGTGGTTTGCTGCAGAAAGTCAACCTAAGGCTAACAGAAAGCAAAAAAACCTTATTGTTGTTTTGGATATTGCAAAAATCATTGGAACCAGAAAAGGGCATTCGAAGCTCACTAACAAATGTTCTTGATCCTTTTCATAAAACTGATGATTTCGTTAAGACCAAAGTAACAAGTATAACTAGCAACTGATAGTTATTACATTATCTCATTCGTACTGATTTAGGATAGGAGGCGAGATCCATAGGAAGACCAAATGTAAGGCATTATTGGCGGAAATGAATCACCTTCACATTCAAACTGATAAATCATCAAAGCTTAAGACGGTAGAAGTAATATTCACTTCAATGGCAAACATGAAAGCCATAAATACCTGCCTAAGAAAATGTCACCAGTTCCATTATCCTTCTTCTAGTTAATACTCCTTTCTCCGACTTGAGATTAATGCAAGATGGCTTATACTAGATGTACAGTTTACAAATCAACAAGTAGCATACAATATCTATGAAGGACAGATGCAGAGCAATTTAATCGGTATAAAAAGCAGTGTACTGCATATATCACTGTACTTTCACAAACTACGTCACTGAAAGGAAGCTAGAGTATAAACTTTTGTTTCACCAGAGTGATAGTGCAGATTAATTTAACATCTACAGTTGGATTATTCGTATGGGTGACACTACTACAAAGATTAATGTTGAGAAAACATACTTTTATCAGTTTCTTCCAAAACTTCTTCATCCCTTGAATGGAAATTTGTCTTCCCTTTCTTGATAGAGACTGCAAACAACTGCCTGAACAAAAAAGCAAAATTGAAGATGACCTCAATATGTACAAACTTTATGCTTATATTATAGTCCCACCAGGTGAGAGAAACTGCAAAGATTTTACATGTTCTCAGCCAGATGAAACCATGCTCTTCTTATAAAAGTAAGTGTCCAATCATGAAACAAATCCATGCACAAATGTCTACGGGCAGATGAAGTGAGCAAAAGAACCTAACTAGTCATTGTAACCAAACAAGCAACAAGATAGTTCTACGGGCAGATGAAGTGAGCAAAAGAACCTAACTAGTCATCGTAACCAAACAAGCAACAAGATAGTTAATTCAAGTTTCCCACTCAACCAGTGAATGATCCACTTTCAGAATACAGCAGACAATGAGAGACTTCATACAATTCAACATGGTATCAAAGCAAAGAAGAGATCATGGTTAAGTTTCATTTCCATCCACCAACAAAAATACACTCTAATCCAATTCAGCCAAATTGTAAACATTAGCTTTAACAAGTTCAAAGGAAAAGTACAATTCTATGTAAAAGAACAAAATTTCTTGAAGGAATACTACAATCTGATGGCACAAATACTGCCGATAATCGACAGGCAACAATAAGTAATGATCATCTCCTTCCAGCAATCTTGAGCAGAGGAGTCACAATGCCTTGTATCTGTAGCAATGTCTGTTGTAATCGTATTTCCTCCTCCACATCTCGTTTAAGATTTCTAATGTCACCTCGCAGTTCATCGGATGATTTGATATCTTCAGCTCGCATCTCAACTACTTTCTTTGTCAAGCCCATCAAAAACCTTGAAAATCTAGGCATGGTTGAATATCTCTGCAGAAACTTCAAAAGCAAACCAAGTTCTTCCGTTTCCAAGTTTGATACACATCTCATCAACTTCTTCCGAGCAACCAATTCCTCCATAACAGCTACCACATTTGCTGGGTTCTTCCCATTCAAAGCAGCTAACAAAGCCTCCTTGTGCATAAACTTCTTCAACAACTTATCATGCTCCGTCACCTTTATCTTCTTCGGCTTCTTAATCAAGTAATCCCATTCAGAGGGCTTCTCACTTTGCCCCCGCAGAAAATATCTGTAATAAGATGGCCTCAACACCCGCCTCTGAGGCTCTTCTACCTGACCAAAGCCACCAACATCAACAAGTTCCATGCTTTCACTTTCCTTCACCTTTCTCCTGCCTATATACAATGTCCCATTTGATGCCCCAATCACCCTTGTAGAACAATCAGGCGAGAACCCAACAGACATTAGAGGATTCGGAAACCTCATCGAATGAGTAATTTTGAACTTGGCATAATCAAACACCTTCATATATCCATCCAAAGCCACACTCAAAATCCGATATTGCTGCGCCTCCTCACCAGTCTCCTTCCCAATTTTACCAACACAAATCGAAGTAACAGTCTTGTTGTGACTCTCCATTGTACATAGCAATTTCCCACCTCCAAGTATATCCCAAATCTTCACAGAATTTCCACCAGCAGTAGCAACTAACCCACCAGATGGCAAGTAAATCACATCCTCAACAGGCTTTCCATGGTCAAACTCCATCACCGAACCCGAATTCATCACCCTAACATCCCAAACTTTCACCGTATGATCATAAGACCCAGAAACAAACATATCATCACTTACAGGAGAAGCATCTCCACACCTCACATAATCCTTATGCCCCAAAAGATCGTAAATTTTTGACTCAGTAGTAATATCCCAATACTTAACAATAGCATCATCCCCACCGGAGAAAAGGTGAAGCTTATCAACCCGCGGGTAACGAACAACACGAACAGGTCGGGTATGGCCACGAAGCCGACGAAGTGGGACACGGGTCTTGAGGTCGAGAACTTGAACGGCGCCGGAAAGGTCACCAGCAGCGATAAGACGACCATCGGATCGGAATGAAGCGGAAGTGACAGTATCACGGAAAGCAGAGGAGATGGTTGTTTTAGGTTCAAGAGTTTTGCCGGAGTAAATGGAAACGGTGGCGGAATGGGCGGCGGCGAAATCGTGAGGAGATGTTGGAGAGAAGACTATGGAGTTGATTGAAGAAACAAGTGTTTGTGGGGTTTGAATTTCTTTAGGGGTTTTGAAGGATTTCCAATACTTGGATTCAGGGGTTGGTGTAGATGAATTTGCTGAAGTGGGTTTCAATTTTGGCTTCACTGGGAAAGTTCTTGCTATCGATTGAGTTTCAGCCATTGTTGAAGCTCTGAAGAAAACTTCGGCTGAATATGATTAGGGTTTAAAGGTCTTAGGGTTTATCAATCTGAATATTAGAGATCTTATATATGTTACGGAAAATAGTCAAAAATGACCTTAAGTTATGTAAAATTGAATAAAAACACATTCGTTAATAGTTTGATCATAAAAGCAATTGTCGTGTAAGACGCGCGTGCATCTATTGTTTGATCCAAAACGCAGTAGGAAAGGAACGAAAGTGAGCTTGTTTTCGTGCAATTTGTCATATAGGACGTGTGTGTCTATTTATTTAATTTTATGATAGTTATAGTGTCTATTTGTATATGCATTGTCCTGTAGGACGTGTGTATTTATTTATTTAATTTTATGATAATTTAAATGTCTATTTGTATACGTTTAAAGTTGGAGGGCGTAGTTTAAACCTATTTTACTTGTAATTTTATTCATTTTTTAATATTTAAATGACTTATAATAATATAAACGTTTGTTTATCTATCAATATTTAGATGACTTGTAATAATATGAATGCTTATTGTATTCTCGATAATGGCATTGTAATATAAGGTTTTAAACTTCTAATTAATTCTTACACAAACTTTATAACTCGTCGAAAGGTGCATATTTATTACTCATATTGTATTTATATTTATATAATATGTAATATAAGTAGGTATTTATCATAATGCATATTTATTTATTTTTGTCTAAAAACATTACTACTCCTATAATATTAATGTTTTATAGGAGAACAATAGGATCATTAACTTCACAAGGACATTTTGATCTTTGTAGAATGCCATATATATCATTCATTGAAGTTTTTTTTTTTGCAGATAAGCATTTACTTGTTCAAAAGAAGAAGACAGTAGATCCAGCGGAGGCATATCAGCAGTTTGAGATTTGTCTATTAGTGGCACAAGTAAAATTATTGTGTTCTACCGAACCCGTAGGATAGTTGGATAAGATATTCGATGTGAGTTTAAAGAGTAAAATATGATACTATGAACTTTAACGCGATTCCAGTAATACAACAAAACACTATTTTTCCATTGAGGCTTTCGAATTTTGACATATTCATCAAAAGTAGGATTGCCAGTTAAACAAAAGAATCCATTTTGCAGGTGCAGAGTAAATTGAACAAAAGGAATGCAGCTTTGGAGACTTTACATTGTAAATAGACTAGAAACGTTAAAATGGACAAGGTATGAGACAAATTAAATATCGATCTAAACTATGTCAATCTTCGGATAAGTGTATGAGACTTGACAACTTTCTCCAATGACAGTCTTGAGTGAGTAAAAACTTGGGATGTAGCTACTCGATTTATGTCCAAGGTACACTTTAACCTTTGTAAACTTCTTTTCTTTTGGGTTGTAAGAAACTACTTGTGTGCCACGATACCTTTGCATCAATATTTCTCCATCTTTCCAAGTTGAGATTGGTATAAATATATCACAACGGATATTTGATTGAATAGTATCCTTCAAAATGCGAGTTTTAGTCCAAGATTCAGCTATTCCATACTCTTTCATCCACCATATATCAACATACTCACTATGGTTAGGACTACACAAACATAGACAATTCCCCAACTCTACTAGCGTCAAGTTGTAGGATGGAGTTTCCAGACCACGCGGAGCTAACAGGGACTTCAACTCTTCTGTCCAACTGTTAAAGGAGTAAATGCTGTCATTTTTTTCCGAATTCATCCAATGAACAACACCATTGACGTTAGCCTTACTAAATGATACGGATAGAGGTTGTGGAGCCTCGCCCACATATCTCCATTTTTCATCAACTCCAAGAGTATAAACCTTCAATTCTGCTACTTTTTGATGTCTAACTGCTGATCTCAGTACTTTATACTGTCTAGAGGCTTCACTAAAGCAGAATGCATAAGCAACACGAGTTCTTTTCTCCTGTTTAGGCAATTTAAGTTTGAAATACTCACCCAAAGGAGGATTGCTAATGTAAACCGAATGGTCTAAGTCAAACATCCAACCTTTCAACAAACAAACAAACCCATTACATGAACCAATTAATCTCATGTTGGGTGAAGGAAGATGAAACTTAGGGCTCAACACAGTGGTGCTCTTTAGGGGGGAAGGATCATCTGGTTTGAGTTCCACAAGAAACTGGACATAGTCACCAATCGAAAGCAAAAGGCTGGGAAAATTAGACGATGTTCTTTTGTGATACATGTTAGAAAATAATGGGTCGGAAGTTAAAAGATTATACCACAGTTTACAAACCGTCTTACAACAAAAAATGGACTTGATTGGTAATCTCGAAAGAATTTCCGACATAATCTCACTCGAAAGGTCCATGATCATGGTGACATGAGAGATTATTCTTCCTTTGCAATCTCCCTTTAAAAGCTTAGAGCTTCGAGGGTCCATGACTGTCAATTCCTTTGAACAAAAAAGCAAAAGCAGAGAAAGTTTTCTACTATGAAAGAAAAAAAAAAACATACAATGATTTAGAATCCCAACTACGTCCCTAAATATAGATCCCGAGTAATCCCAAACCTATAAGAAAAAAGTTTTCTCAATCCTAAAAGAACAATATATTCCTTTCCCGAATCTATTAGGACAAAGAGTTTCCTAAACCAATAGGGATTATGAATTTCCTAAATTGGGGAAAAAATTCAAGAAATAATCAACACCTATTTTATTTCGAATACGTTTATCATAATAATCCTATTTTATTTCGAGTAATTTTATCATTCAACTATGCAAATGTTGTATTCATTCAAACAATATAATACGATACAGTATGAAACAATATAATTATTAAGAGTGTAAGTATAACTGAAAGTATGTATGTATTAATTAATTATAATTCCGTGAAATAATTGTATTTATAATTTAAACATATATCACAATTCACAACCTGGAGAGATGACGTGTGTTTGAGCAGAAAAAAAAAAAAAGGAATCAGGAGACAAACAAATTAAAATACATCTTATTATAAGGGCTATTAATTATCATTCCTTATTCAATACTAATTAGGCCTTATTTGTTTTAAAGAGTAACACGACAATTTTTAATACCAAAGAGACTATCTATGATGTATTTTCTAGGCTTCCAGTTGATTCTTTAACTCTTTCAAGTGTCTTTCGAGCGCGTCTAGTTTTTTCTGTTCCTATTATTTTTATTGATAGGCCAACATTTTGTTCCTTAGTTCGTTCTATTCAGACAAGTGCAGAATGAATCGAATAAAATGAATGCAACTTTCGAGACTTCACATTGCAAATAGACAGAGTTGTACTACCATAACTCAAAAACATCCATTAAACAGTAAAAGTTGACATACCATAACTCAAAAGCATTCATAAAACAGTAAAAGTTGACAGGTCTTAAGCTAGATGACTCATAGAAGCAAAACATAATATCCAGGAGGAAATAAGACAAATTAAATATTTAAACTATCTCAACCTTCGGATAAGCATATGAGACTTGTAAACTTTCCCCAATGACAGTCTTGAGTGAGTAAAAACTTGGGATGTAGCTAGTCCCTGCAAATCCAAGGTACACTTTAACCTTCGTAAACTTCTTTTCTTTTGGATTGTAAGAAACTACATGTGTGCCACGATACCTTTGCATCAATATTTCTCCATCTTTCCAAGTTGAGATTGGTATAAATCTATCACAACTGATATCTGGTTGAATAGTATCCTTCCAAATGCGATCTTTAGTCCAAGATTCAGCAATTCCATACTCTTTCATCCACCATATATCAACATACTCACTATGATAAGTATCACACAAACATAGACAATTCCCCAACTCTACTAGTGTCAAGCCGTAGGATGAAGTTGTCAGACCACGCGGAGCTAATAGGGACTTCACCTCTTCTGTCCAACTGTTCAAGGAGTAAATGCTATCATTTTTTTCCGAATTCATCCAATGAACAAAACCATTGACGTTAGCTTTACAAAATGATCCACATAGAGGTTCTGGCACTTCACCCACATTTCTCCATTTCTCATCAACTCCAAGAGTATAAACCTCCAACTCTGATACATGTGGACGTCCCTCAAACTTACTAACTACTGATCTCAATACTTTATACTGTCCAGAGGTTTCACTGAAGCAAAATGCATAAGTAACACGCTTAATTCTTTTCTCCCATTTGGGTAATTTAACCTCGAAATATTCACCCAAAAGAGGATTGCTAATGTAAACCGAATGCTCTAATATGTTATTCATCGAACCATTAAACAAACAAATGAACCCATTACATGAACTAATTAATGTCAAGTTTTGTGTATATAAAGTTGGGGGGAGGTGAAACCTAGGGCTCAACACAATGGTTCTATTTAGGGGGTGAGAAAAATCATCTTTGAGTTCCACAAGTAACCGGACTGAGTGATTTATCGAAAGCAAAATGCTGGGAAAATAAGATGATCTTTTGTAATACATTTTACAAAACAAGGGGTCGGAAGTTAAAATATGATACCAGAGCTTACAAACAATCTTACAACGGAAAATTGACTTGATTGGCAACCGTGAAAAAATGTCAACCATAATCACTATATGAAGGTCCATAATCCTCGTGACATGAGAGATTGTACTTCATTCGGAATCTTCCTTGAAAAGCTTAGAGCTTTGAACATCCATGATTGTTACTTCGTTTGAACAAAAAGGGAGCTAGTTTATAAGGTTTAGGTCTTATGGATTGACTGGACTTTCATATAAAGTGTGATCCTCTAAAATGACTAATTGAAAGTAATTATTGAAATTTAACTAGCCGTTAGCTAATATTAAATTTTTTTCCTAATATTATTTCTTACACTGACTTAGTATTTAGTAAATAATGAAAGTCTAACTAGCCGTTAGCTATCCGTTGGAGTGAACCTATATCTATAAGGTATCACTTTGGAGACTCGAAGAATATATAATTCTTTTATCTTTCTTGAGATTCTATTGTATCTATTCCCAATTTATAGCTAGCAGTTTTTTGTTTACAAACCAAAGAAAGTAAAGATATGTTCTAAAACTTCTAGATATATGTTATTGTCCATTAATGTGCTTAGCATTGAAATCGTTTAAGTATTTATTATAGATTCATGAATTGAAAAGAAAAAACCATCTTCCGAAAAATTTATAACATAGAATTAAATTTAAAATGAATGTTATACTTCACATTCACGTATTTTGTATATTTCAAAACTTTTAATGATGGATTCGTTTCAAAATTAATTGAAATACTTCCTCTTACAATTTCCCATTTGTTTCAAGAGTATTCCTACACACTCCAATCGAAATCGATTTATTGACTTATTAAGAGAATATAATCTCATCCTTCTCTTTAGTAGGAATATTGATAAATTTATCGATACTTTGTTGTAAAGGAGGATGAGATTAATTTCTCTCAATGAAATTCATAGACTATTTGGTCGGAGTATGCAAAGTTACTCTTGATGAATTCACTGCACTAAGTGCGAAGTGAAGACCGTTTCAATAAGATTTTAACAGAGAGATCTTAAAGCACTTAGCTAAGAGGATTCCAGACATATGGCAGTAAGGTATCGAAGAATTTTGATTTTCACCGGAACATAGTGATATGCGTGGAATATTTTTCTATTTCATTCAATGAACCACTTAGTTCAAGTTTCGTTCACTAAGTAGTCAATGATTTAAAAGACACCATCATTGATGAATGTTGCTAGATTAATGTCTCAAAGTATTTTTAGATTTTTCAAAGATAAAATTTCTTGAAACAAGTGGGGGATTGTAAGAATTAGTGTTTCAATTAGATTTGAAACATGTAAATTCATCCGTTAAAAGTTTTGAAATATACAAAATACATGAATGTCAATTGTAACATTCATTTTTGTTTTAATTCTATGTTATAGGTTTTTTGGACAATACTTTTTGTTTAAATTGATGAACCTATAATAAATACAATCTAATTAAAAGTCTTTTCTTGCAAAAATTCTGTCCTATAAATTGAGTTTCTTTTGTATGTAAAGACAATCACTCAAAAAACTACTTTTCCTTAGAAAAACATTTGAGAGACATTAATCAAAAGGTGAAATAATACAACCAAACACTATTTACCCATTGAGGCTTTCAAATTTTGACATATTCATCAAAAGTAGGATTGCCAGTAAATTTTGTCATTTTCTTCGCGATCCATCCAATGAACAACACCATTGACATTAATCTCGCCAAAATTATACCCATACAGGACACGGAATTTCACCTACATATCTCCATTCCACACCAACTTCAAGAGTATAAACCTCCAATTCCGATACTTTAGTATGATCCTGAACCTTTCTATTTATTAATGATCTCAATATTAATTGCCTTCCTTTCTGTTCATTCTTCATATGCATTTTTCTGTAATTGTATGTATATCAGATCAATTTTTGAAATTTCAATAAATCATGCCTTTTGAATTACCTTTTTTCTCGTTATGTCTTCCTATTTATCAGTCTTGGGTATGAGGCTAATTCCATGACTAGACAATGTCAATCTCGAGAAGACAGTGTCAATCACTTACGTTACAAAATTGCAGAAACATCTTGTGCTCGAGGTCGTCTATGTTTACTCTGTTGCTATTATTTTTACTGATAGGCCAACATTTTATTCCTTAGTTCGTTCTATTCAGACAAGTACATAGTGAATTGAACAAAAGGAATGTAAATCGGACATAAATTAAAAGCATCCATAAAACATTAAAAGTTGACAGGTCTTAAGCTAGATTACATGAGAACCATAGAAGAAACACATAATATCCACGAGGAAATAAGACTAATTAAATATCTACAGTATATCAATCTTCGGATGAGTGTATGAGACTTGAGAACTTTCCCCAATGACAGTCTTGACTGAGTAAAAACTTGGGATGTACCTAGTTGCTGCATATCCAAAGTACACTTTAACCTTCGTAAACTTCTTTTCTTTAGGGTTGTAAGAAACTACTTGCATGCCACGATCCTGTTGCATCAATATTTCTCCATCTTTCCAAGTTGAGATTGGTATAAATCTATCACTACGAATATTTGGTTGAATAGTATCCTTCAAAATGCGAGTTTTAGTCCAAGATTTAGCTATTCCATACTCTTTCATCCCCCATATATCAATATACTCACTATTGTTACTATCACACAAACATAGACAATTCAAAAAACTCTGCTAGCGTCAAATTGTAGGATGGAGGTATCAGACCACGCGGAGCTAACAGGGACTTCACCTCTTCTGTCAAACTGTTGAACGAGTAAATGCTGTCATTTTTTTCCGAATTCATCCAATGAACAAAACCATTGACGTTAGCATTACTAAATGATCTCCATAGAGGTTTTGGAACCTCGCCCACATAGTTCCATTTTTCATCAACTCCAAGAGTGCAAACCTCCAATTCTGTTGCTTTTAGACGTCCGTCAAACTTACCATATCCTAATCTCAATACTTTATACTGTCCAGAGGCTTCACTAAAGCAGAATGCATAAGCACCACACATTTTTTTCTCCTGTTTAGGCATTTTAACCTTGTAATACTCACTCAAAAGAGGTGTAAAGCGAATGGACTAGGCCATAATTCCAACCTTTCAAAAAACAAACGAACCCATTACAAGAACCAATTAATATCATTCCGGGTGAAGGGAGATGAAACATAGGGCTCAACGCAATGGTTCTCGTTAGGGGTTGAGAATCAATAGCTTTGAGTTCCACAAAAAAATGGTTAAAGCCAATAACCGAAAGCAAAAGGCTGGGAAAAATTAGATGATGATCTTTTGTGATACATGTCAACAAATAATGGGTCGGAAGTTAAAAGACTATACCACAATTTACAAACCGTCTTACAATAAAAAATGGACTTGATTGATAATCTCGAAAGAATTTCCAACATAATCTCCCTCGAAAGGTCCATGATTTCGGTGACATAAGAGATTGTTCTTTCTTTGCAATCTCCCTTGAAAAGCATAGAGCTTCCGGGGTCCATGACTATCACTTTCTTTGAACAAAAAGGTTGCGAGTTTTAACGAGGTTCAGTTAGGTCTAATCTTCCAAGCAAAGCAGAGAGAGTTTTCCGAAAAAATAAGTGTTTAATGCTTTAGAAATCCTCAATTACATCCCTATATAAATAGATTCCAAATAATCCCAAACCTATAACAAAAAGGTTCTCCCAATCCTAAAAGAATATTATACATATTCCTTTTCTGAATCTATTAGGACAAAGGGTCAAGTAATAATCAACGCCTATTTTATTTCGAATATGTTTATGGTAATAATCCAATTTTATTTCGATATTGTATTCATGAAAACAAAGTTATTTATTATAAAGTGAAAGTACGTATTAATTAATTATAATATAATAACCTGGAGATAACCGTGTGTTTGAGGAATTAGATTTTGATTAGGAGAATAATAAATCAGAATACGCCTTAGATTATATATCATTCTTTATTCAATACTAGTTATGTATTATTTTTCGAAATTAATTTAATATTTTCCTTCTCTTTTTTTTTTGTCTTCTCCATAGCCATAGCAATAACATGGAAGGCAAAAAACGCCCTCCCTCATCCTTGGAAGATGCCCAAAGTAATCGAAAACGATGTCGAATTAGCACTACGACGAAGGAGGACGCGGTGGCGCATGACTTTGTAGATGACATGGTATTCGAGATACTAACATGGGTTCCAGCTAAGTCTCTAATGCGATTCAAATGTGTTTCTAAAGCTTGGAATAGTTTGATACTACATGATTTCAACTTTGTCAAGTTGCACATTGCTCGTTCTAGAGACCGTCCTCTAGTCACCCGCCTTTTATATGAAATAGGTTTAAAAACACCTCATATTCCCCAACACTACTTGAACGCTACAAGAAGGTTTACTAATAACCAACCACCACTTGAACTATTCCCTTTACAACTTGTGGGTTCTCGTAATTATTTTGATTATGGAGAGATTTTTATTTGCTCAAATCATTGCAATGGCCTTGTTTGTCTGTATAACGGTAAAGATAGTCAAGGTTTCTTGTATAACATCACAACAGGGGAAATAAAGCCTTGCCATTTTCATTGGGATATACACGAACAGGGGATCGTCCAGAATTGTATCTAGGATATGATCCGGCCACAGAAAGATACAAATTGCTTCGCGATCGTATTTATTACAAGAAAAGGCCATGTATAAAGATTCTAACTCTAGGAAGTAATAATTCATGGAGAAGATTATGTGAAAATAGCCCTGGTAAACTTAACAATTTGAGTTCTGGTCGTACCTTCGTCAATGGGGTACTTTATTGGGCTAATCCTAAGTTTAATTCTATCACCTATTTCAACTTAACAGAGGAGAAGTTTGGAACTCTTTCACCTCCAGAAAAAAGTCGAGTAAGCGAAATTCAAAGTGCATTGTGGGGAAAGTTGATTGTGTACCCACGTGACCAACCTGAAAACTGCAATTTGGTGGTATACGACGAGGTAAACAAGGTTTTTACAAAATTTGATTCCGATCCGGATTTGATGAAGGAGAAATTTGTAGTTCTTGAAGCAGAAAACATTGAAAAAAGAAGAGAGAATGAAAAATATATTCTTGCAACATCAAGCCTGACCTCAACATATTTGGTGTTCGCCTATCATTTTTGGCCAAGATATGTTAGCAGGTTTGTTGAAAACATTATTCCATTATCATTTATTATTGACGTTTAGTTTTAAGAATAGTAGACAATTTATATAAGTTTCAGAGTTTTTCAAGTATCTGTTAGTAAACAGAATTTTGTTGATGTTAATGCCTTAAATCTGATTCATACAATATTTAGCTTGCAAAAGAAACCCAAGAGCAAATAGTACTATTACTGATTGAATATTTTGTACTCCACGAAACATAATACTGTTTGACTGCAATAAGGGAAAAAGGGATATACTTTTTAACTTTGTCATTTAAAGCTGATATATCCTTGTTACAAAAGTGTCTAAAATATGCCCCTCTTTTTTATTATTATTATTATCTTAGTTTTTTATAATAAAAAGAAATTAAAAGAAGGGGAAAGAGTCTGATTAGAGCTGTCAAAAAGGGCCGGCTCAGCCCCACCGGGCCCAAGCCTCGAGGGCCAAGGAATTTGAAGGGCTAGGGCGGGCCGGCCCTTCATTTGGTAGGGCCTAAAAATGCTCAATCCAACCCAACCCTAGAAGGGCCAAGGGCTGGGGCGGGCTAGTCCTTATGTTTTTCTTTTATAATTTTTTTTTCTTTTCAAACTTATAATTCTATAACATCAAAAAAATGAGAAAATTTTCAAATCAAATATGACAAACAATGATGTTGTTTCAATAACACTAACAAAAATCTAGTGTAATTAGCATGTATCTCACATACTGGATATGCGAGTGAGATAAGAGAGTGACAAGCAAGATGGGAGGGAGGCGAGGGCACGAGATTTGTATATGTATTCTAAATACATGCGAATCTACTTGGATAGAGTGTATCTAGAACAAATTAACTCAATTTTGAGTCCATATATTTCGAGATACTATCTGGGTACGAAGATTTATAATATTACAACATAGCGTGTATTCAAATAATTAGATTATATACTAGTGAAATTATTATAAATTACTTTTAAATAAAATATTTGGCCCATGGGCCGACCCTAGCCCAGCCCCGATCAAGCCTCAAGGTCCAAGGTCTTATATGGGCCGGGCTTATAAGCCCTAGTTTTAAATGGGCTAGAAAATCATATCCCTTAACTTTGTCATTTAGAATTGATATACCCATCGTTATAAAAGTGACTCATATATACCCACTGTTATACGAATGACTCACATATACCCTTTTCCTCTAATGGAAGTGAAAAAATTAGCTTTCACTAATATATATATATATATATATATATATATATATATATATATATATATATATATATATATATAATCCATATGAGGTATGTTTGATCCTCCTCTCACGTATTTTTTTTTTGTTTCAACGACTAATTTAAATTTATTATTTTGATGATCAAATTTATTCATGTTTCAATAATTTTCTTGTAAAATTTATTATAGATGTCCCAATTTTTTTTTTACAACTACAAAAACTAAATTACAATATAGCCGAAAAGTTGTAATTTTACTAGTCTATTATAATTTAGTTCTTATATCTGTAGAAAAAATATTTCTGGCATCTATAGTAAAATTTTATAAGAAAATAAGTGGAAAAAATTAATAAATTTGGACATCAAAATAATAAATTCAAATTAGTGGATAAATAAAATTAGTCAAAAGAAAAAAGTGTGAGAAGGATCAAATATACTCCTACATGTATTATGTTTTTTCAAAAAAATTATTAAAAAACTAATTTAAAAATATATTTTTCACGTTAGAGGAAAATGAGATATGTGAGTTATTTGTGTAACAGTAGGAATATATATGAGTCACTTTCATAACGAGGGACATATTAACTCTATATAACAAAGTTAATGAGTATATCAAACCCTTTTCCCCTACAATAATGAATAGAGAGCTCTCTGGTTAGATTGAAAGCATGGCCAACCACATTTCTATTCATTTCTCATAAGGAATTTTGCTTCAGAAGTGATTCTATTTCATGATTTTTATTTGAAAATTCTTAAAGACTCAAGGTGAGTCATGCTGCACTTTGGTCTATTATGTCAATGATTTCCATAGCAGTAAAAGGTTAATTAAAATATTGAGCTTGAGTCCTGATGTATTATAATAATAAGATGTTGGGTTTAATTCCCACCGAATTATGCATTGCTTTTAATCTTGCATTTCATTTTAGAAAAGAAGAAAATTTAAATAATGTTATAAATTCACAAAAATAAAAAGAATTAGGAAATCAGAAATATTGGAAACTGAAACACTTATTACCGTTTTGATTATTCCCAAACTATTTTTTTAAGAAAATATTAACTATAGTAAAGAACCTCAATAAAAACAAGGGTAAATATGAAGAAAAAAATAGGGTCAACAATTCTCTTAAACTTTGAAAAATTCAGTTACTTTTAAGTTTAGACTATAAAAAAAATCTCAATAATTCACTTAATATGAACTAGAAAAAATTAGGTTATACGCGTGCAATTCAAATACATTTCTACAACTCAACAAATCCAATTTTTTTAGATGTATTGGTAATAACCTCATTGAAGCAGTGACAATACTATAGTGGTGATAGGGGTGGAGATAGAATATAAGAAAGTCGTCAAATACTGTATGTTATGTCTGGCGGCTGGTGAATCCTATCCAATATTGAAATTGGATTGGATATTTTCTCGATTTCTATAAAGGGTTTAATGGCAATCAGACTCCTCTTCTTTGGAAGTCTAATTGTTAGGGAGACGTCGATTCACGAATTTTCTAGCTTACCTTTCCCTCAACCAACAATTCTTTTAATTTCCAAAATATATATAATTCAGAATTATTTTAAGCACCTTATCACGAAAGTGACCAAGCAAGCCAATGATGATGATTTAAATTGGGAAAATTACATGGTTAAGCAAATATATATATACTAGTTAATTAGTCATCATAGCTATAGTTTTAGTTAATTACCACTTGCGACCAACATTCAGTGATAATTACGTGGGTTGGAGTTTCGAGTTTGTATAATTCACACGTTTGTATAATTGTATAATATAATTTGTATAATTTTTGTATAATGTAATTTTGTGTAATATAATTTATATAATTGTTTAAAATTTAGGTGTTTGTGTTAGTATAAATTTGTTATTTTGCGTTTATACAAAAATAGCTCAATTATACAAGCATACCCACGAATTATACAAATTCACCCGCGAGTTATACAACCTGCGAATTATACAAACGAGACAACTTAAACTATAACTACAACCCATACATATGCAAATTATAGCTATGAAATATAATTAAATTTATCTGTGAAAACTTCCTATTTAAATTCAAACTTTATCCAAGCTAAAGTGAATCGCTCCATCTTCGAGAGCCCATCATTGAGATAATAGTAAAAAAATTTCTTTTAAAACAAATAAAAGAATTAACAAATCAGTAAAAGAATATAATTTAATTAAATTGGGGTTGAGAGTATTTTTGTAACACCCCAGAAAATTTTCGAACTAACACTCGAACCGTTCTTCGTAGTGAGTGAGATTTTACCAAGGAATTTAAAATTTCTTAAGTGTTAAGGTCACTAGATGTAGCACCTTGAGTTTCAAAAAGAATTAAATTGGAAATAGCAAAATTGGAATTTTTGCAAGTTATGCTTAAGTATGAGTTTTGGGTCGACTTCAAACAACCATAACTCCTAGCTCAGGATGAATTAGGTGTGCTACCAAATACCGTAGCGAAGATCTTTGAATTATCTTTCCAACGCCGCAGAGTTTGCTATGTTTCGAGGTCGGATGAGTGAGATATGACCTTTTGAAGATAGGTTGTCCAGTTAAGGAAAGTTAGCCGAAAATAAAGAGGGGTATTTTGGTCTTTTCCTTACCCAACCTGATGTAATTCGTTTTTAGTAATATTTCAAGGGTCTAATCCTATTAGGTTCAGTTTTATAATCCTAAAATACACCTAGGGTTTTAGTTGAGAATTCAAGAAGAGAAAAGAGGAGAAAAGAAAAAGGATGAAAGCGTTCGTCGAGATTCTTGCATCTTGTTGCGGATTTTCGCCATGGGTTTGATCCTAAGAGGTATGTAAGCTTCCATAGTGTTGGGTTCTTTCACCCACACGTCAATCATGATTTATTCAGCGTAATTTCGTTCTTGAAATTTAAAGATTAGAGTTTTTGATGAGTTATTGATAAGTGTTCTTGAAGTTTCATTAAGTTTTGAAGTAAGATTCTTCTTAGGTCAACTTTAAATGACCATATCTCTTAGAATATTAAGAGTTACGTGAGCCATAGCCTATCCAATTAAAGGTAATTGAATCTACTTTCCAACCCCACCAGTTTCACGTCAATCCAATATATGAGTAAAAAGTTATAACTATTTTAGTAACCTATACAGTGCTGTTACGAATTAGCCGACGGGAAAATATTTAAAAGAGTCATTTTTGTCTTTTTACCTCCAAGAAACCATAAATGGAATTATTGACTAATAAAAGGCTCAAAACAGTTAGATTTACATCTTCACTCATGAAAATCATAATTTTTGGCTATAGAGATTTTAATAAACTAACTCGAGAATCTCAAGAAAGGTCTTCTTGATTGTTTACCTTCAAGCTAGGGTTTCAAGGCTTCTAATCAAGTTCTTCTTTAAGATTATTAAAGATTCTTCAAGATTCTTCAAGAATCTTGTTCTTCTAGGTATGTAAGGCTATCATAGTGTTGGACTAGTTCGTCCTCACGCCCTACATCTACTTTTAGATCAGAAAAAGAGTAATCTAGGATACTTTCCCTAGATTTGAGTATTCTTGAGATAAGTTGATTTTGAGTTCTTGAATTCATGTTTCTTTTAAAAGTTCTATTCCTAATTATCGAATATCTATATTGTTATTGAGATCCTTCATATCATGAATCATAACTCTTGAATTCATAATTCAAATTCAAGAGAGAGTTAAGAGTAGAGTTCAAGAAAGCCTTTGAGTTCAATTGTGAATCCTTTGAGATCAACTATCGATTTGAACTAAGTTTTGAGGAAGTAAGTCAGAGAATGAGAAGAGTCACATACATGAGTTTCGTAATGTTATGTAGACTTACGAGTCAAGTCGTTCATGCCCATAAATTCCGCATGAACTCCAGAAGTTGAGTATCTTTAAGAGGAGTAGTATCTTCAAGTTCTAAGTCTTGAGTATTGAGTTCTTAATCCCCTTTGAGATTATATTTCTAAGCATGGGACTATTACATGTTACCCATAAAGTCTTTGAGTTGAATTGTTCATGCCCATAATTCCGCATGAATCCTATAAGTCGAGCAGTCTTGAGAAGAGAAGTATCTTTGAGTCCTTGAGTTGAGTCGTTCATGCTCATAATTCCGCATGAACCCTCTGAGTTGAGCATTCTTGAAATTAGTAGTATCATTGAAGTTCTTGAGTTCCAAGTATTTGAGTTCTATCTATGGTTATTGAAAACCTTGCATTTAGTAGTTCATGTCCATAATTCGGTAGAACCATATTTTAAGAAGTCTTTTACAAACGTTTTAACTTTGTTTAAAGACTTAAGTTTTGAGTTCAGTAAAGAGTAAAGAGTAAAGTTTGAAGTCCTTTTCTTCAAAAGTATATGGGGACTAAGTATTCCCAAAGAGTTTATAAATGTTTTCACATTTAAATAAGAACGGAAACTGAGATTTCCAAAGGGCTTTCGGGCTAGTTTTCAGAAAAGAGTAATAGCTTTCTAAATGAAGCAAGCAGGGAAACTGAGATTTCCAAGATAGCCTTTGAGCTAAGTTTTTGAGCAATTATCTCAAATCATCAGAAAAAAAAGTATGTTTTTAAAACATAAGAGCTAGTATATTTTGGGAGTAGTATTGAGCACCGATATGGGGGAGAGTTCAGACAACTCACAGCCCCCATAAACCATGTAGCCATCGTGGGTAGAAAAGGGTCATACTTTTTAGATGAACCTTTTTCACATAGACTAGTGGATCCATTAGTAGTTCAGGTCCTATACCTTTGGCCGGGTATAGGATGCGCTGGCAGCGTGAGGTAGATCGCTGTATCATCACTATAGCTCTTATGTGATGGTTGTCGGTTAGAGAAACTCCCACAGAAGTTATTGTATTTTTATATACATCAGTTTATTGTATTTTTATATACATTTCAGAGTTATGTTGTATCCTTGCATACACACAGATTTGACAGCATGTTTTTAAACAGTTTGTTTCTTTATATTGCACTTGTTTTAAATTGCTTTATATTGAAATGAGTTCAGTCATATTTAGTTGAGTATTCAAAGTTGAGTATCCAGAGTCGAATATCATATCTTTGAGTCGAATATCATATCTTTGAGTCGATTATCATATCTTTGAGTCGAATATCATATCCTTGAGTTGAGTATCTAATCTCGGAGTTGAGTATCTTATCCTTGAGTATTTCTGAGTTGAGTAAGTTTGAGTAGTTTTGAGTACCCTTGAGTATTCCTTGAGTTGAGTAAGTTTGAGAAGAGGTAAGTATGTTTCATTTCTATCAAGTTTCAAGCTTATGTTTATGTTTTAGAATTCCTCTTACATGCTCGTACATTCCACGTACTGAGCCATTTGGCCTGCATCTTTTCATGATGCAGACACATGTATTCAGGATCATCAACAGGAGCTTCGTTGATACATCCGAGAGTTCGAGTTAGCTATGGTGAGCCTCCTTGCTTTCGGAGGATTTTATTTACCTTTCAGTTATATCAGTTGTTAGGATGTCGTGGGTCTTGTCCCGACTTCCATCTTTATCAGTTAGAGGCTTCATAGATAGTCAGTACAGTTGAGAAGTCTGTATCATTTATTTTATTAAATATTTTAAAGACTAAAGTTGCCTTTTTATGGCGAGTTCTATATATTTTATTATACAGAGTTTTCTTTGGACTTAAAGTTTGTATTTAAGTTTTATGAACTTTTATTTCAGTTTTTAAGCTTTGTATGCTTGAATCAGTTTTCCGCTTGTAGTCAGCTAGGATGAGGGTTCGCTTGGGGACCAGCAATGGTCTTCGAGTGCCGGCCACGTCCAGGGTGTAGGCTCGGGTCGTGACAATTTTTAAATCAAAAAGTAAGAGGAGGGGGTACATTTGAATGAAAAATCATTGTGAAGGGTATTTTTAGACTAAAAAGTAAAAGTAGGGTATTTTTGAGTCATTATTATAGATTAGGGGTATTTTTTTACTCGTTTCCCAAAATCAAAGGGTGAATTGGGAAAGAAAAAAAAACAGACTAACTACTTCTATATAACTAACTACTCGTTCGTCTTCTTCTTCATTCCTAAAGCATTCAACATTTGGTAATCTCTCACTTTCTTTTACAGTTTGAGTTCTGTTCACTTTTTGATTCAATTTTCACATTCCTTTTCTTCTGCAATTTACAGGTCGCATAGAAATTGAAGAAATGTCAGGTTAGCTTCTTTTTTTTTTTTTTTTTTTTGTTGTTGTTGTTGTTGCTGTTCTTTGCATTTTAGAATCTAACATTTCACAAGATAAAATGAAGTTCAAATGCGTTTGTGTTGTAAATTAGAGTTGAAGAACTTGAATAGGAGGAAGAATGAGCTGTTTATTTGCATTTTCGAATCTAAAATTTCACCGAAATTGGAGATAAAATGAAGTTCAAATGCATTTGTGTTGTAATGTAGAGTTGAAGAACTTGAATAGGAGGAAGAATGAGCTGTTTCTTTTCATTTTCGAATCTAAAATTTCATAGAAATTGGGGATAAAATGAAGTTCAAATGTGTTTGTGTTGTAAAGTAGAATTCAAAAACATGAACAGGAGGAAGAATGAGCTGTTTATTTGCATTTTCGAATCTAAACTTTCATAGAAATTGGGGATAAAATGAAGTTCAAATGTGTTTGTGTTGTAATGTAGAATTCAAAAACATGAACTCGGAAGAATGAGCTGTTTATTTGCATTTTCGAATCTAAAATTTCATAGAAATTGGGGATAAAATGAAGTTCAAATGTGTTTGTGTTGTAATGTAGAATTCAAAAACATGAACTCGGAAGAATGAGCTGTTTATTTGCATTTTCGAATCTAAAATTTCATAGAAATTGGGGATAAAATGAAGTTCAAATGCATTTGTGTTGTAATGTAGAATTCAAAAACTTGAACAGTGTTGACACCCAATTTTAGACCTCTACAAGGTAAATTAATCATCGAGCTTCTTAAATTCCAAACGAGTTGAAATAATTGACTTTATAATAGTCAAAATATTTTCCAAGATAGTTTAAAGTAATTTTGTCATTTTATGATTTTCTAAATAATATATCTTATGTAATTACGTATATAGCAATTAATGTATTTTATGAATATTCGAAAAATAGTCTCAAAAGGATATTAGTTTTGTTCATATAGTAGTTTATATTTTAAATTATTTAGTTTCTAATTAAGGTAATTATTTTAATTTGTTAAGATTAAGAAGCTAATTAATTAATTTATATTAATTCATCTTATTTATCTTTAGCTGAATTCATCAAAAAAATCCAATTTGGCTAAGTTCTAACTTCGATTGGTTATAATTGTAATTCATTTAGCCTTCTTGAATTTTCAATTTTAGCCTATCATTTAATTCAATATTGGCAAGACCAAATTTTGGCCCAAAATGCAATTCCAATCTCCCAGCCCAACAATAATTCATTGCAACAACAACATTACAGCAACAACAGCCAGCCCAATTAAATACCAAAGATGACCCGGCCCTATCCCCTTTTTCCCTTTCAATTTCAACGACAAAGCAGCAGCAACATCAGAGCAACGAGCAAATGGCGTGAACATGGCGTCAAAAACAGCAGCAGCAACGACACAAAATGGAGTCAAATCACACAGCGGAGTTCACAGAGCCAGCAGCTTTCCGCGTCTCCCTCCTCTGCCCTCATCAACTCGTTCCAACCCTACCAACTGCGTCCCATCGACCTTGTGGCTACAAGATGGCGCCACGTCGATTGAAAGGGCGGTGGACTTAATCGAAGCCGTCCACACTAATCCGTTTGTCTGAATTTAGTGGGATTTGGCTGAAATTTTGTATAACGAGCAGCTCCTCGGCCTTTGAAATTCTGAATTTTGGGGGATCGATTTTCGAATTCCTATTCTACCGTTCCCCCCCCCTCCCCCCCAATTCTGAACCCCAATTCCCTTTTCCATAAATACCCTCTTCTTGTTCTCGTTTAAGGGAGGAGAAAAAAATATGAAGAATTAGTTAAGTATCTGAAAGGAAGAATTACATTAAAACCAAAGTTCTTGAAGCTGTTTGGTTCAGTCTTTGATTTCGTTCTCTTTGTTTTGTTCGTTCGAGTTTCTCGGGTCGTATTTCGGTGTGAAAGTTGCTGTCGTCGTTCTAGCTCGCCGTGGTCTCAGTTTGCTGCACCTTAAAAGGTAACCCCTGTTTCAGTTCGTATTTCGGTTATATATTCAAAATGCTAGTATGTTAACTGTCGAGTTATTCGAATGATAGAAATTTGGTTTGTTTCGATTTTTTGTTTGGGTTCAAGTCAATAGTATGGCTTTTGTTTAGTCAATCGGTTTTTTTTAGTTCATTCCTTTCCCATGTAAACCCGGTTTGCTTCCTCAAATATGGTTTATTTGCTTCCAGATATTAGTAAGAATAGAAGTTCTTCGTCTTCTTTTGTCTACTATTTCATCTTTCGGTTTCGATTGTGACTCGAATATGTGTTTGGTGACATGCTGCTATATTTTTCTCGCCTTAGTCCTCATATAGCCCGTGATCGGTTTCCGAAATGACCGTATTAGTCCTAGTTTGTTCCTGTTTATTATGAATTCATGTTATTTGCTTAATATTCGACGCCGTACCCTTCATTCTTTCACTTCAAGTTGAGTGAATGAAGAAATGCGTCAATACTTTGAGTTACATATCATATTTGCTGCTATCTCGAGTTCTTGCAGCGTATTCATGATGGCTCATTTTGATCCCTCTCACTCGGTTGTTTTTGTTGAATCCATTTTGGTGTTCGAGCTTTATTTCCCTTTTCCAGATTGCATCTCCTCTGTTGCTAGTTTTCTCTTCAAGTTTATTATATATCGTTTACCCTCTTTGTCTCCTAAGTTGTGGTATTTCGGAATATGTGGATACTAGTTTAGCGATTTGGGGCCAGACACTATGCGAAAAATTGATTTAGTCTCACATGCTATCGATTTGTGTGAGTTTGCATTATCCCTTCCTGTTATTTAAAAGAACTCGCCCTTTTGTTTGTTAGAGTTTCTTTCTGTAAGCTTTATACCAATTTCTGGCTTATTTTTTTTGACATATTGTGAGTATGCAAGATTGTGAATGTATAGCTATCCTCCCGTCTTTGCTTTGCTTCATTTTTAGCATGCCGCTATGGTTGTTAAAATTGGTACATGTTTCCTTCAAAAAAAATTTCATTTTTTTACTTAGTTTGGTCGATGCCTTAAGGATTAAGACCACCAGTGAGTTGCTATCCGGAATGTCAAGCATTTAAAATTACATTCTTGTTCCAACTTGAATTTCGAAATGTGTTGTGTGTTTTAGCATAGCTGATTTTTACTGCTTAATAATACCTTCGCCGTGTTTAGTTGATTGAATGTGACAATAATCTCCTCTAAAATAACTTGGCTGACTGCTGTCTTTAAAATTTTCTGCCCTTTGGCATAATAAATTAGCATCACTAAGTTCCATTTGTAGTGCTAGTTTGTTTATCGCATGAAATATATTATTTGCCAATAGTGCAACATGCTCTCTTTCTCATTTTTTTTGGTTTGCCATTGTTTAATGTTGGTTGTTGGTCACATATTCTATATAATATAATCTACCCTTGTTGCCTCTTTTTGATGACCCTTACTTTTGTCTATTCAAGTATATATGCGTGTGCTACTTTCGGGTAGGAAAATTGTGATTGTTGATCCTTGACATTTGTTAAGCTTGCTTGCTTTTTTTTTTTTTTTTTTTTTGTTGTTTGTCTCCCTTAAAAGTTACTCGTCATTTTAGTTTTAATAGTTGGGTTTGGTTGCATTTTTGTTTCGAGTTTCTTAAATAGCTTTTTATTGCAATTAAGTTGCGTTTCGTTTATTCTATTTGATGCGAATGCTAATTCTTGCCTTTTTTTTTGTATGAATCCTCTCCGAGTCCATAATGGATTTCTTTACTTCACATTTCCGAGAGGGCCACGGAAGCCCAAAATTCTTTTATTGAGTCAGCCAACTTTGAGAAAACGATGAACAAGTCTTTGTAGTTGACGTACAGGTCTCGAAACGCAGAAAAAGGGGCTGTATACATCAATATACACCGATATACAGCTGATGTATACAAAAAGGGAAATTGGGGTTAAATCCCAAAATGGTAGCGAATTTGGGCCCAAGAGAGGCCCAAGTTCAATTTCCTCTTCATCTAACTTATCTAATTGTGTGATTATTCATTTATCTTCTTTTTTTTTGCGATTTAATTTAATTAAATTCCCCAAAAGATGAACCATATTCTTTATGTTAGTTTTCTTTAAAAATAATTCATTCTTATTAACTCTTATACTTATTTAAATTTTTATTTTTTTTCTAAAGTCAAAACTTTCACGTATCTTTAATTAGATTAAGATTTTTTTTTGGTTTATCTACCAAGTTGGTTCGAATTATTATTTCTAAAAAAAAATGACGTAAATAAATCTTAATTAATCTAGTTTTGTTAAAGTCCTAATTGACCAAGTTGCTTCAATTAAGATCCTTTTTTTTTTTCCAAAAATTAAAAAAAAATTATTCTTTATTTAACTATTTTTATCAAAGTTAATCGAATATCGTAAAATATTATATATTTTATGTTAAATTATTTTCCTAAATTTTTTTTTTTTAAAAGATATGTTTTACAAGGGTTTTCTTCATTTAAATCGTTTTTTTTCACTCATTTCAAAATTGTTCTAAGTTGAAGTTTTTTTTTTTTTTTTTTTCTATTTCTTTTTAATTTTAATAAACTTTGAAAATGTGTTAGTCAAAATCTTTTCAATTGATTAAAAATAATAAATAATAGTAAAAAATAAAAATAAAATATACTTACTTAAGTCATTTTCTTAAAAAAAAAAAAAAAAAAAAGAAGAAGAGGTTAATCAAATAATAAGAAATGGTTTTCATATTTTAATTTATCTAATTGGTCTAAAAATGAATTAATCTAGTTTTATATTAATATTTTAATCACTTGTAATTTAATTCAAATGTTTCATTTCAGATCTCATTCTCCAAAAGGTAAAAATAAAATATAAAATGTTCGTTATTTAACTATTCTTCAGAGTTAATTGAACATTGTAAATTATCACATTTTTCTTTTATGTTAAACCATTTTCCTAAAAATAGTCAAAATATATTTTAGTCAAGTCGCAGGTCAACCGCATGTTAGCGGACACTTCGAATGCTTAAACCCTTCTCGAAGTGTAAATTGAACTCCGAACCCTCTTTGGTATTTTCAAATGATTTTTTTCTGTTTAAATCTTTGAAAACTATAAGTTTTCTTAATTTCTTTAAAAAATTAAGTAGCGACTCTTTCTAAGTATTTTTTTTAAAAATGTTTTATACTTAGAACATTTCAAAAGAAGTAATTTTTCTAAAGATAGGACAATTACGGCACAACAGAAATGGCGACTCCGCTGGGGATTCAATTAGGTTCTAACCATAATGACTTGACTCTCTTTGACTATTTGCTAATATTTGTTGAATTGTTTTACCTCAAATGTGTCTTATTTGCTTAAATTGTGATATCAACTGTCATTGCATCCATATCATTTATTCCGTCAAATGACATTTTTTTTCTTTTCACTTAAATGACGATTATGCGGGTCGCAGTCGTTCGTTAACCAAATTGTTCTCGGTCGTTAATTGTCTCGGCCCAAGTAGTCCGCTTGGGTCACCAATCCACTTTAAAGAAAACCCACTCTTAGTCATACTAGGATAGAGCAAGACCAAATCCCTGAAATTTAGCGCATTGGCCTAAGATGACCCAATACCCAAGGCGTGTCGGGTCCATTAGAAAGACCACCTTGAGTCCAAAGGGTCCACGGCCCGAACGGACGCTCATACTTACGTATTTGAACGATGTATGCGCTATTTGACAAAGTGTTGTATCTTGGGTTTAGGGGGTATCTAATTATTTGTATGTTTTTGTAGATGGCTAAGCAACACTTGAGTTTCAAAATTGTCACCGAGACGCCAAACCTCCTCCGTGTATGGTGGTACAATCTCAATGCATATCAGAAAAGAGAACTCTCCATTCACTTAGGTCACCTCCCGTCAATAATGAATCTCAGAGTCTGGCCTAAGTTCATTGAAGTGGTCACTCGATTTTGGGACGATGAGAGGATGGTGTTTCGCTTCGGAGATGTTGAAATGACACCAACTGTTGAAGAAATCAGAGATTGCCTAGACAGTGTCGGAATGTGCCAGAAAAGGAAAAATCATCCAGATCATCACATTTTGCTACCAGATAAGCCAACCAGCACAGAACTAAAAAACATGTTGTTATTGCTAAATGCAGACTGGCTAGACACTCGAGTATTCCGTTTCTGAAATTCTACGAATGGTGGGGACACGAGAACTATTATAAGAATTTTCCAAATGAGTTTCTCAGTCGCAGTAGTTGGAGTCAAACTCAAACTTTAGCATTTGTTGTATGCCTCTTAGGGACGATGGTATTTCCTCAAGGTGAAGGGAATGAAATTGATACTCGGGTCGTCATGGTTACACACGCCATCTTCGAGGGTGTTGGTAAGAAAGGACAAGTTAAGAAATACTTCAACCTAGCCCCGATCATTCTGGCTGACATCTACCGATCTTTGGGTCAATGCAAAAATGGGTTTTTCCATTTTTTCAAGGTTGTAATATTTTGCTACAGTGGTGGATGTCTAAACATCTGGTGAAGACATACGAGACTCAGAAACAGAAATTGGCCGAACCACAAAAAGAAAGCCGCCTCGACCATTACGAGTTTCATTTGAGCAACAACAGGTTCAAGATCCACAGCACTAGGGAATCATGGGCCAAAGTCTTCCATGACATAAAAGAGGAAGACGTACAATGGATGTTTCAAGATTTCATGTCAGAAAAAATAGCTATTCAGGGGGCTAAGTGTCCTTTCCTAATCCTTCCTGGCATTAGAGGGGTACGACCTTACAATCCTAGCAGAGTAATGCGGCAATTCGGCAGAAGACAGATTCTACCTTTCAAAGGAGACACTAGCCGCTATGTCTTTGACTACAACGGGTGCGACAAGATACCTCACGCGAAGGATATTTGTCAAGAATGGTCTGGACGGGTCAACCTAAAAGAGAGCATGACAGAAAATAGATATGAAGCCGGGTATGTGGATGAATACAAAAAATGGTTGCAGAATGATCTGCGTGGTACACTTGACCCAACGCCACGCACGGGACAACAAATTGAAGATGTCCAGGTAAGGCTCCAAATCCAAGCCTACCATTTTCAGCAGGAATGGGACCGAAGAGAGCAAGAGTTTCAACGTAGGGAGCAAGAATACCTGCGTAGGGAACAAGAATTCCAGCATAGAGAATATGAAAGCCAAAGGGCATTAGCCTTTGCCACGCAAGAGTTAGCTGACGCGAGATCCTGCCTGATGCGTTTTGACTTGAACTTTGATGAACAGCTTAACACCCTCCAGGGCGTGTCAATGTCTTCCAAAGCTGTGTTCGCTGAGCCGCATGTGATAACCAGCAAGTTTCTCATTCGTGAAGAAGTGGAAAAAGCAAGAGGAGGAGCAGGTCCTTCAGCATTTTAGTTATCTTATTCCCCTGCGTGGGATTGATGTTTTTGTATTTGCAACTTATCTCTTCCCTAAAAGATGTATCCCTTTACTTAATTTTGTAATGAATTCTCTATTGTTTATGAATTCTGTTTTGGGGGTGCAACAATTTGTTTTAAATGGCGCAATACATCCTTCAATTCGCTAGGCCTACCCTTGGCACAAAAGGGTCACATGCATGTTTAGGACGCGAAATTTGCCTGTTTACTTGTGTGTTTAACTGTTTGTGTGGTACGTTGCTTTGAATGAGGACATTTTAGCCCACTCCTTGTCAAAATAAAATAAAATAAATAAAAAATAAAAAATAAAAAAAAATAAAAAAATAAATAAATAAATATATATATATATATACACAAAAATTGAATAATGTCAAATACAAGTCACTACCAAAATGTCCGACCAAAATTCCATGAGTCTTAAGTTTCTCAGTCAGAAATAAAATCCTACTATCAAATCCTAAGTCACTACTCTATCATCTCATGAAAGGTAAAATTGCAGCTAAGATGGAAAAAGGAAAGAGTATCGACATAGAGCTAACTGAAGAGGATTTGAGGATGAAATTACAGCGGCTCAGACAAGATATCCAAGAAACCAGAAAAAGGAGAATAGAAGTGGAGTTTGCCACCGCAATCGCACGAACAACAAATGCGGCACTAGACGTGGAATTGGCAGCAAAGATGACAAAATATGCTGTTATAGATGAAGAGATAGCTGCCGTGCGGAAGAAGCGCGATGCCCTCAAGGAGATAACCTTGATGCTTCAGAAGCCACGTGGAAAACACTCTTTCTTCAGCCAAGATGCCGCCAACTGTGATCCCAAAGGTGCTAGACCTGAAGCTACTGAAGAAGATACTGGGGAGGAAATTGTCTATAGGCCACCTCTTCAGGGATGGTGGAAGGAAGGGAATGAGAAAACCACCATCGAAACATATGAGTTTACCCCTCGTGATTAATGCGACAATCAGAAAAAGAATGGCCTGAGTGGAGGCACATTTTGTCTTTTAGGAGCTTTATTGTCTGTTTTTCACTTTCCTTGTAATCTTCAAGAAATGAATGAATGAAAATGAAACTTCTTCTGTATTCGAACTACCTAGGGCCTGAATTCTCCTTTGGAGATACGTAGGCAGCCTTTCAAGGCCCGGCCCCTATCTTTTAAAATTTTCTTTTCCCTTCATTCTACAAGGAAACATTAAGTTCAGATCAACAGATGCCAGAAGATGCAGCAAGAAGACCTTAGCTCAACGCAATTTAACCTTTCTGAGTCACCAACCTCAGCATAAAAAAAACGAGCAAATTCCTGCTTGTTCAAAAGTCAGTCCCCACTATTCGTGGGTTGACATGTTCTCAGACAAAGCAACTTCTATGTGTTTATCTGTTTTCTATGTGATATCTTGCATTATTTATCCAGAGCTAATACTAACAGATTTGCCTTTGAGTTGTTTTTCTCAACAGGTAGTTAGAACTGGTCTGTGTCGATAAGCTGGCTGATCATCCTTATTTCACTAGATCTAAAGGTCCTACAGATTCCTTCCCCAATCAAAGTTCACAAAAGGGAAAAACACAATGGGTGATAACAACGAAGAAACCAGCCTTACTGATGTCGTGGTGACTCAGCCCACCCTTGCTGATCAGAATGAACTGATCCTGCAGCTGATGCAACAAATTGCTGAGATGAGGGTCGAGATGCAGAGAAAAAATGATTTGCCTCCTCCGATTCTTGCTGTCAATGCTCAACCAGATGGAAGACCTCCAGCTCAAATTCCCCCTCCTAACGTGGAACAAGCTCAGAACCCGCCTTTAAGCCCTGCTCGTAAACCCTCCATCATTGACCTTACCACCCAAAACCCCCATTACGCCTAAGCCTCTTATCACACACCACCCCCTTCTCAAAATACCAACCTCCAAGCGCCACTCCCTTCCCCCAATGCAAACTACCAAACTGGCCTACCCCCTCAAAGCCAAAATGTTAACCGCCCGCACATTTCCCTCAATTACCAAAATCAACATACCAACCCCCAGACTTTCCCTCAAAATTACCAAGCCACTCAAAATGCCCAAAGTCCCTCTATTGCTCCACCACTACCACAAAAGGCCACTTTCCAAATACCGATCCCCAATGAGCATGACGTCCATGGTTCGGAGCTTGACCACTATGAGTAAAGGGAGAGAGAGTGGAGGTCAAAAGAAGAGACCACCAAGACAGTATGAAGGAAGAAATTAGAAAGGCCATGAAAGAATTGAACTGCATTCCTGAGGTCGCCGGATTGAGCTACGAAGACCTGTGTATTCATCCGAATTTGGACCTCCCGGAAGGGTTCAAGGTGCCAAAATTTGACATCTTCGGAGGAACGGGGAACCCCTTAGCACACCTGAGGGCCTACTGTGACCAACTAGTGGAGTTGGAAGAGACGAAGCTTTGTTAATGCGGCTTTTTAGTCGAAGTCTGAGCGAAGAGGCTCTAGAATGGTTTACGTCTCATGAAACGAGACAGTGGTCTAGCTGGAATGCTCTGGCTAAGGACTTCATTGAACGATTCGCCTACAATGTGGAGATCGTTCCTGATCGTTACTCCTTGGAGAAGATGAAGCAGAAGCCGACTGAAAGCTATAGAGAATTCGCATATAGATGGCGAAAGGAGGCAGCTAGAGTTAGACCTCCTATGTCAGAAAAGGAAATTGTCGAAGTGTTTGTGCGGGTGCAAGAGCCCGAATATTATGACATAATCATGTTGCTCGTGGGAGCAAAATTTGCTGAGATAGTCAAGGTAGGTGAGACTATCGAAGATGGATTGAGAACCGAGAAGATTGCCCGTGTTGCTGCCTCGCCCGGATCTTCGGGTTTGTTGAAGAAAAAAAGAGAGGATGTGTCCTCTATCTCTTATGAGGGGAAGAAGACCCCAAGGAAATCCTCATCATACCAAGGTCGTTCTCGACCTTCACAGAGTTCGTACCTGGCTTATTATACACAGACTGATTACCAAAATAATCATCCCCCCAGTTATCAAAATACTCCCCCTACTATCTACCAAACTCCCCCTCCAATTTACCAAACTCCACCTCATCACTACCGAAACGTCGCCCCCAACTGTGCCAATGTTCAGACAAATTACCAAACTCCTCCTCTACGTACCAAACCCCAGCTCCACTTTACCAAAATACCCCCTCGAACTACCAAGCTCCACAACCAAATTATCAAACAACTCATATCCCAGATATCAACCCCCCGTCCGAATGCTCCAAATTACTGCCAAATGCCTCCCCCTCAACAAGGAAATTACGATCCCTCCCGTCCTAGATTTGAGAAGAAGCCTGCTAGAGCTTTCACTCCACTCATTGAAAGCCGAACAAAGTTGTTCGAGCGATTAACTGCGGCAGGATATATTCATCCAGTGGGGCCCAAGCCGGTTGACACTAGTTCAAAGTTTTACAGACCTGATCAGAGGTGGCGTATCACTCTAATAGTGTTGGTCATGATACCGAGGACTGTATCAACCTGAACATAAGATCCAAGACCTAATTGACCAGAACGTGGTCTCTCTTCAGACAGTCGCCCCAATGTCAATAGCAATCCTTTGCCAAATCATGGAGGCGCTACTATCAATATGATAGAGATAGATGATGACTGGTGCGTGGCGAAGACAATAGTTTCGATTGCTCCTGATGAACTGGAAAGGGCTGTAGCTTCGTTAAGCATCAGACAGAAGAAAGAGTTTGTGATTCTGACACCCGAGAAGGCTGTTGCCTTGGTGCCACGGGAAACTCTTACCCAACTAAAGTTTGTGATTGAAACGGCTGCCACCCAAGGTATGACCAGATCCGGCAGATGCTACACACCTGAAGAGTTAGCTCAAGGGGGGCAGAAGAAGGATCAGACTAAAAGGCCGATTAGTGAAGCTGAAGCCGAAGAGTTCTGGAGGAAGATGCAGCCGAAATATTATTCAATTGTGAAGCATTTGGAGAAGACACCAGCTCAGATTTTGTGTGGGCTTTATTGATGAGTTCACAGTTGCATAGACAGGCTTTGATGAGAGCTTTGGATGACACTTATGTGCCTGTGGGTACTAATAGCGACAATCTAGCAGCCATGATACACCAGGTCATTCGGGGACATCTAATCAGCTTTTGTGACGAAGAGCTGCCCTTTGAAGGGAGGATGCACAACAAAGCTCTGCACGTCACCATCAAGTGCCGGGAAAAAGTTATAAATCGTGTTTTGATCGACGATGGGTCCGGTCTTAACATATGTCCGCTTTCGACTCTTAAGCAACTGAAATTTGACTTGGGAAAGGTTCAACAAAACCAGGTCAATGTGAGAGCTTTTGATGGAGTGCAAAAGACACGATAGGGGCAGTAAATTTTGATATTCAGATGGGGCCTGCAGAATTCAATGTGGAGTTTCAGGTGTTGGACATCAATACCAGCTACAATTTGCTTCTGGGAAGGCCGTTTATCCACATGGCTGGGGCTGTGCCTTCTACCCTTCACCAATTGATGAAATTTGTTTGGAAGGATCAGGAATTGGTATTCATGGTGAGGGGAGTCATTCCGATGGGTATGCGCCGGTCGTTCACGAGGTTTCTCGAGGTTGTGATTTCTACACGGTGGAGCTGGTAAATGTCACCGGTGATGATTTGGCTCTGCAACCTCTTATGCCCTCCGTGTACAAGATGATTGCTACCATCATGCTCCAGAATGGTTTCGAACCAGGTTTTGGATTGGGGAAGTACTTTCAAGGAATCGTCGAGCCTATCCAAATTCCCTCCAAAGGAGCAAAGTTTGGTTTGGGGTATGTCCCTACAGAGGCTGATGAAGCAGAGATGAAGAATAGAGTATTGATCAAGCATTGGCCAGGCCAATTCCTCAGCTATACCAGTCATTCCCGGTGCAAGAACACGTCAACAATGGTGATCTCGGGGAAGGAATCTGGGGCCTATTTGAGGAGATTGATGCGGTCATCGAGGAAGAGGCCGGGACATCAGGCATCCGGGACGCAAACCTGAGGAGCAATTGCAAATTGGACCTCCACACCACTCATGATTTCCCGCTCATCTGGGTAGAAAGGACATGTGTTTTGTTTATTTTTAAAATCGGTGGTAGTCCGGAAGAGGCTCGAGACCCACCCTTTGTGCAATTGTTATTTGTTTGAACTTTTAAATTCCCTTGTGATGTTTAAAAAAAGGCAAAATGGCTCTCGGCCATGACCAAAGTTTGTGCTTGTCTCTCAATTTAAATGAAAAGCCTCTTTTATTAAAATTTATTTATTTATCTGTTTATATTTTACTTTCCTAACTTTGTTCGTTTATGATTTCAGTAATATTAATTTAAAACCTGCCAATGTCATGTCATGTCATGAACCGAGTGAACGAAATGAAGTAGGTGATGATGAATGTGAGAAATACGAAGAAGAGAATGAGATACCCAAACATGTTGCGATGAATTTCGCAATTCGAGAATCAACACAAGCCAAATTTAGAGGAAACCGAGACTGTGAATCTTGGAGATGAAGAATGTGTTAAAAAAGTATCCATCTGACTGAAACTCAAAGAAGAGACCTGGTCCATTTGCTCAGGAGTACATTGATATGTTTGCCTGGTCTTATAGAATATGCCAGGATTGAGTACGAATATGGTGTCCCACAAGTTGCCGATTAACCCAGATTTCAGTCCAGTAAAACAAAAGACTCGAAATTCAAGCCTGAGTTAAGTTTGAAGATCAAAGAGGAGATTACGAAACAGATCGACTCTCAAGTAGTGGAAGTGACACAATATCCGACTTGGTTAGCCAATGTTGATTCCGGTTGCCAAGAAAGATGAAAAAATCAGAATTTGGTTGACTATAGAGATCTCAACAAAGCTAGCCCGAAAGATAATTTTCCATTGCCAAACATTCACATCCTCATTGATAACTGCGCTAAGCATGAGATGCAGTCATTTGTGGATTGTTATACGGGTTATCACCAGATCCTGATGGACGAAGAAGATGCAGAAAAGACAGCTTTCATCACGCCTTGGGGTGTATATCATTATCGGGTGATGCCTTTTGGTCTCAAGAATGCCGGTGCTACTTATATGAGGGCCATGACACCATCTTTCACGATATGATTCACAAAGAGATCGAAGTGTATGTAGATGATGTCATAATCAAGTCCCGCGAGAGTTCGGATCACTTGACTCACTTGAGAAATTCTTTGATCGTCTGCGTCGATACAATTTGAAGTTAAATCCCGCCAATGTGCTTTTGGAGTGCCAGCTGGCAAGTTGTTGGGATTTATAGTCAGCAGGAGGGGCATTGAGCTTGACCCTTCCAAGATTAAGGCGATCCAAGAATTACCTCCTCCGAAGACCAAGAAAGAGGTGATGAGTTTCTTAGGAAGGTTGAACTACATCAGCCGGTTCATAGCTCAATCCACCGTGGTGTGTGAGCCCATCTTTAAGTTATTGAAAAAAGATGCCTCGACCAAGTGGACCGGAGAATGTCAAACTGCTTTTGATGCCATCAAGAACTATTTGTCCAATCCGCCGGTGTTGGTCCCTCCGCGAGAAGGGAGTCCGTTATTGCTATATTTGTCTGTCTCAGATAATGCATTGGGATGCGTGCTTGGTCAACATGATGAGACTGGGAAGAAGGAGCGAGCCATTTATTACTTGAGTAAAAAGTTCACTCCATATGAGGCTCGTTACACTCTTTTGGAGAGAACATGTTGTGCTTTGACTTGGATCGCTCAAAAGTTGAGACATTATTTGTCTTCTTATACCACATACCTTATCTCCAGGATGGACCCGTTGAAGTATATTTTCCAGAAAGCAATGCCGACAGGAAAGTTGGCTAAATGGCAAATGCTTTTGAGTGAGTTTGACATTGTGTATGTAACTCAAAAGGCAATAAAAGCACAAGCCTTAGCTGATCATCTTGCGGAGAATCCAGTTGATGAGGAGTATGACCGCTCAAGACTTATTTTCCCGACGAGAAGTTTCATTTGTGGGTGAAGATATTTCTGAAGCATATCCTGGTTGGAGAGTATTCTTTGATGGAGCGGCAAATCATCAAGGGAAAGGTATCGGAGCAGTCTTAGTGTCAGAATCCGGTCAGCATTATCCTATGGCGGCTAAACTCCGATTTAATTGCACAAACAACATGGCTGAGTATGAAGCTTGCATCCTCGGTTTAAAGATGGCAATCGACATGAACGTTCATGAGCTTCTAGTTATTGGAGACTCAGACTTACTGATTCATCAAGTTCAAGGAGAATGGGCCGTGAAGAATCCAAAAATCACACCGTATGTGCAGTACATACAGAAGTTGTGCAAGAGATTTCGCAAGATTGAGTTCAGACATACTCCCAGAGCCAAAATGAGTTGGCCGATGCTCTTGCCACCATTGCCTCGATGATCAAACATCCAGATACAAGTTATATTGATCCAGTAGATATAGAGGTAAAAGAACAGCCTATTCATTGTTCACATGTTGAAGCGGAACCAGATGGTTTGCCTTGGTATTTTGACATCAAGAAGTATTTAGAAGATGAGACTTATCCTGAGAATGCAACGTTCAACCAGAAGAAATCGATACGCCGTATGGCCCTCAATTTCTTTGCAAGTGGGGAAATCCTTTACAGGAGGACTCCAGATTTAGGTCTTCTCAGATGCGTTGATGCTAATGAAGCTGCAAAGCTTCTGGAACAGATACATGCCGGAGTTGTGGTACTCACATGAATGGGCTCACTTTGGCCAGAAGATCCTTCGAGCCGGTTACTTTTGGATGACTATGGAGCATGACTGTTGCAAGTTTGTGCAAAAGTGTCATAAATGTCAAGTGCATGGAGATTTGATTCGGGTGCCTCCTCATGAACTCAATGCTATGAGTTCACCTTGGCCGTTTGTAGCTTGGGGCATGGACGTCATTGGTCCAATAGAGTCAGCCCCTCTAATGGACACAGATTTATTTTGGTTGCGATTGACTACTTCACCAAATGGGTGGAAGCAGCTTCATATAAATCGGTGACCAAGAAAGTTGTGGCTGATTTTGTTCGCAATAACCTGATATGTAGGTTTGGAGTACCAGAATCCATTATTACTGATAACGGAGCGAATCTTAACAGTCACTTGATGAGAGAAATATGTGAACAATTCAAGATTACTCACCGGAATTCCACCGCCTATCGTCCCCAAATGAACGGAGCTGTAGAAGCCGCCAACAAGAACATAAAGAAGATTCTGAGGAAGATGATTGAAAATCGTAGAGGTTGGCACGAGATGTTGCCATATGCTTTGTTGGGTTACCGAACAACTGTCAGAACATCAGTTGGAGCTACTCCATATTTGCTAGTATATGGAACAGAGGCAGTTATACCTGCAGAAGTTGAAATACCTTCATTGAGAATCATCCAAGAAGCTGAATTGAATGATGCTGAATGGGTTCGCAAGCGGATTGACCAGTTAACCTTGATCGATGAGAAGAGAATGGTTGCCGTTTGTCATGGTCAACTGTATCGACAGAGAATGACTCGTGCTTTTCACAAGAAAGTAAGATCCAGGACATTTGAAGTTGGTCAGTTAGTTCTTAAGCGCATTTTCCCTCATCAGGATGAATATAAAGGGAAATTTGCACCAAATTGGCAAGGACCCTACATGGTTCGCAAAGTGTTATCCGGAGGTGCCTTGGTCCTGTCGGAGATGGATGGCACTGAATGGCCGAAACCGATCAACTCAGATGCTGTCAAGAGATACTACGTGTAAAGTTTCAGTTTGTATTTCTGTCACTCCCTTGTAATCGTTCTATTTGCTTGTAATTGCTTTGTTTAGAATTTTATCCCTCTTGTAAGAACTACGTTTGACCTGAATTCTCATTAATGAGATACGTAGGCGGCCTATGTCGGCCTGGTCACCCTTTATCCCTTTTAATATTTCTTGTATTTGAACTACGTTCGACCTGAATTCTCAAGAATGAGATACGTAGGCAGCTTATGTCGGCCTCGGTTGGTTTCTTTGTAAATTTCCTATTTTTGTTAGTCCTCAAGGGGGAACTATGTTTGACCTGATTCCTGCCTCAACGGGATACGTAGGCGCCACAAGGGCTCGGTCATATCTCCCATAAAATTTTATTTTTCCTTTACAATAGAAACTGGGACAGAATTTTTGAAAGGGATTCAAAAATTCTCGAGAAGAAGATCTTTCCACCAAAGTCAAGACTGAAGTTACTTTGAGATTTGTGACTGGGATAGAATTTTTGAGAAGATCTCAAAAATTCTGTGATTGCTCACCAACGGTTAAAGATAAGCCAAGACAGTTAACTGGGACAGAAATTTTGAGGATGGCCTCAAAATTTCAATAGGCTCATCGGCAGTTTGGAACAACTTTGAATACTTCCCAGCAAGTTATCAGACAGATCTCAAAACACCAACCCCGAATGGTGTTCATTAAGCTCGACTTGACATGACACTTGGCAGTGACTTTTTCAAATACTACTTTTGAAAATCTATTTTCCTTAAAACTTTTCCTCCATGTTTCAATTATTTTTGCATAAAAATGTTTTGTCTTATCTATCAAGAAACGGGAGATCGGAGGAATCAATCGGAGATAGCAAAACAATGAGCAGACAGTCGAAGAGATCGATACAGATCAGTTCACTCTTAAACTAACAATTTTTCTGTGGATACAGGTTTATAGGTTTACCTCAAAATCAACATATTCCTCCACTCGATAAATATGGAGAAGTCAAAAGGGCGAGGAGCTCCCCCAAAATTGACAATTTTTCGGTGGATGCAGGAAATATTTTATGTTTCTTATATCAAATATTTGGGAATATGAATAGCATTATTTCGTTCAAATTCCCAACAAGGCGAAATCCATAATGGACATACGATTATGTTCGGAGTGGTGACAAATAAAAACCTCGAAGAGAGATTTTATTTATTTTCCAGCAACTAAAGATATCTGGAAGACGTTTATCTGCATTATATTGTCATATATGATAATACTCTTACCCTGAAGGTTATTTATATTGTATTGTCGAATGAGATGATACCACTACTCCGAGGTCATTTTTATTCGTATTGTCGAATGAGATGATACCAGTACCCGGAGAGTCATTTATATCGTATTGTCGAATGAGATGATACCACTACCCAGAGAGTCATTTATATCGTATTGTCAAATGAGATGATACCACAACTCCGAGGGTCATTTTATTTATATTGTCGATTGAGACGATACCACCCTCCAAAAGATACCCAGAAGGACACATATGTCGCTCGGTGAAGCACTACCTTCATTCGGTATCAGGGAGGCATCATCAGAGAAAGAAGTCATGCATCGCGGAAAAAAATCCATGCATCGCGGAAAAAAATCCATACATCACCGGAAAGAAAGTCATGCATTGCAAGAAAAGATTCATGCATTGCGAGAGAAGATTCATGCATTGCGAGAGAAGATTCATACATTGCAACAAAAATGTCATGCATTGCGGGAAAGAGATTCATGCATTGCGAGAAAAATGTCATACATTGCGAGAAAAATGTCATGCATTGCGGGAAAAATGTCATGCATTGCGGGAAAAAGACTCATGCATTGCGGGAAAAAGATTCATGTATCGCGAGAAAAGAGATTCATGCATTGCAAGAGAAAGATTCATGCATCGCGAGAAAAGAGAAAGAAGTCATGCATCGCGGAGAAGTCATGCATAGCGGGAAAAATCCATGCATCGCAGAGAAAAACCATGCATCGAGAAAAAAGTTATACACCACAAGAGAAAGATTTGCCTATCACAAGAAAATCAACATCGTTTGCATCATTTTTCTTTGTAAAAATGACATCAAGAGAATCATCAACAACGACATCCAGAGAATTGTCAACATATTACATTCACATATTTTATTACTTCGTCATCAAAAAAAAGAGTGCATTGAAGATTATATTGCAAATACAAAATACAAGCTTTATTTGCTTCACGTCAAACCCGATAGAGTTTACGTCAAATATTCAAGGAGAACAATTAAGTGTCAACACGGTAAAAGACACTGTCTCCCACTTGAATTGCATTTTTATGCTAATGAGTTTTATCTCAGTCTTTGTCGAGAGCATCCGAAAGGATGAATTCTCCAAAACAAACCACAGGTGCAGACGACATAAAAAAGGAAGCAGCACAACGTGGAACCTTTTCTTAGCAGCGAACTGCGACATAGTCCGAAGAGGCATGCCAAACTCTTAGGACGCGAGGTGAGGAGCGACTTCCACCACAATCAAACCACACCCCTATCAGAAGGCATATGGGTTCTTCTTTGGGTTTGTCAGTTTTAGTTTCGCATCCGGAAATTTTTTGGTCTTTACCAGAGGCAACTTTCCAATCCAAGTGACAATGCACCAAGAGCTTTGGAAATTATGTCCATGCAAATTCTTACTTACGGATGTGAAGAGCTTCACATTCATGGTTAAGAGGTTGCAAGCCTCTTTTTCATACTCGACTTATTTGTCACTCTTCCAAAACCAAGGGTTATCTAGCATAATAGATTTCTTTTTTCAACCGATCGAGTCGAACTACAAACAGCCTGATTCCTAAGGTCAAAGGATACGTAGGCGGAATCAATGTTGAAAACTCAGTTGCGTTACAACATTCACTCTTAGATCTTATTCTCGAGCATTCTGGTCCTTTCATAATACGGTATCAGGATAGTTTTTGAATTCTTTCAAAAATCGTGCGTCAAATCAAGTGTATAGAACTACAAGTGGCCTGAATTCTCATATAACCTGAGATATGTAGGAAACCTGATACCAAGGTTCGGCCATAATTCCTAAAGCTGAACCAAAATCCTTTTCCTAAAGATGAAGATGTGGTCGGTCAAAACTGGATTTGTCAATTTCGTTTGCCTCGAATTTCTTTCATCAATCCAAGTCAAACGAGGGACAGCTGTTGACACCCAATTTTAGACCTCTACAAGGTAAATTAATCATCGAGCTTCTTAAATTCCAAACGAGTTGAAATAATTGACTTTATAATAGTCAAAATATTTTCCAAGATAGTTTAAAGTAATTTTGTCATTTTATGATTTTCTAAATAATATATCTTATGTAATTACGTATATAGCAATTAATGTATTTTATGAATATTCGAAAAATAGTCTCAAAAGGATATTAGTTTTGGTCATATAGTAGTTTATATTTTAAATTATTTAGTTTCTAATTAAGGTAATTATTTTAATTTGTTAAGATTAAGAAGCTCATTAATTAATTTATATTAATTCATCTTATTTATCTTTAGCTGAATTCATCAAAAAAATCCAATTTGGCTAAGTTCTAACTTCGATTGGTTATAATTGTAATTCATTTAGCCTTCTTGAATTTTCAATTTTAGCCTATCATTTAATTCAATATTGGCAAGACCAAATTTTGGCCCAAAATGCAATTCCAATCTCCCAGCCCAACAATAATTCATTGCAACAACAACATTACAGCAACAGCAGCCAGCCCAATTAAATACCAAAGATGACCCGGCCCTATCCCCTTTTTCCCTTTCAATTTCAACGACAAAGCAGCAGCAACATCAGAGCAACGAGCAAATGGCGTGAACATGGCGTCAAAAACAGCAGCAACAACGGCACAAAATGGAGTCAAATCACACAGCGGAGTTCACGGAGCCAGCAGCTTTCCGCGTCTCCCTCCTCTGCCCTCACCAACTCGTTCCAACCCTACCAACTGCGTCCCATCGACCTTGTGGCTACAAGATGGCGCCACGTCGATTGAAAGGGCGGTGGACTTAATCGAAGCCGTCCACACTAATTCGTTTGTCCGAATTTAGTGGGATTTGGCTGAAATTTTGTACAACGAGCAGCTCCTCGGCCTTTGAAATTCTGAATTTTGGGGGATCGATTTTCGAATTCCTATTCTACCGTTCCCCCCCCCCCCCCCAATTCTGAACCCCAATTCCCTTTTCCATAAATACCCTCTTCTTGTTCTCGTTTAAGGGAGGAGAAAAAAATATGAAGAATTAGTTAAGTATCTGAAAGGAAGAATTACATTAAAACCAAAGTTCTTGAAGCTGTTTGGTTCAGTTTTTGATTTCGTTCTCTTTGTTTTGTTCGTTCGAGTTTCTCGGGTCGTATTTCGGTGTGAAAGTTGCTGTCGTCGTTCTAGCTCGCCGTGGTCTCAGTTTGCTGCACCTTAAAAGTTAACCCCTGTTTCAGTTCGTATTTCGGTTATATATTCAAAATGCTAGTATGTTAACTGTCGAGTTATTCGAATGATAGAAATTTGGTTTGTTTCGATTTTTTGTTTGGGTTCAAGTCAATAGTATGGCTTTTGTTTAGTCAATCGGTTTTTTTTAGTTCATTCCTTTCCCATGTAAACCCGGTTTGCTTCCTCAAATATGGTTTATTTGCTTCCAGATATTAGTAAGAATAGAAGTTCTTCGTCTCCTTTTGTCTACTATTTCATCTTTCGGTTTCGATTGTGACTCGAATATGTGTTTGGTGACATGCTGCTATATTTTTCTCGCCTTAGTCCTCATATAGCCCGTGATCGGTTTCCGAAATGACCGTATTAGTCCTAGTTTGTTCCTGTTTATTATGAATTCATGTTATTTGCTTAATATTCGACGCCGTACCCTTCATTCTTTCACTTCAAGTTGAGTGAATGAAGAAATGCGTCAATACTTTGAGTTACATATCATATTTGCTGCTATCTCGAGTTCTTGCAGCGTATTCATGATGGCTCATTTTGATCCCTCTCACTCGGTTGTTTTTGTTGAATCCATTTTGGTGTTCGAGCTTTATTTCCCTTTTCCAGATTGCATCTCCTCTGTTGCTAGTTTTCTCTTCAAGTTTATTATATATCGTTTACCCTCTTTGTCTCCTAAGTTGTGGTATTTCGGAATATGTGGATACTAGTTTAGCGATTTGGGGCCAGACACTATGCGAAAAATTGATTTAGTCTCACATGCTATCGATTTGTGTGAGTTTGCATTATCCCTTCCTGTTATTTAAAAGAACTCGCCCTTTTGTTTGTTAGAGTTTCTTTCTGTAAGCTTTATACCAATTTCTGGCTTATTTTTTTTGACATATTGTGAGTATGCAAGATTGTGAATGTATAGCTATCCTCCTGTCTTTGCTTTGCTTCATTTTTAGCATGCCGCTAAGGTTGTTAAAATTGGTACATGTTTCCTTCAAAAAAAAATTCATTTTTTTACTTAGTTTGGTCGATGCCTTAAGGATTAAGACCAACAGTGGGTTGCTGTCCGGAATGTCAAGCATTTAAAATTACATTCTTGTTCCAACTTGAATTTCGAAGTGTGTTGTGTGTTTTAGCATAGCTGATTTTTACTGCTTAATAATAACTTCGCCGTGTTTAGTTGATTGAATGTGACAATAATCTCCTCTAAAATAACTTGGCTGGCTGCTGTCTTTAAAATTTTCTGCCCTTTGGCATAATAAATTAGCATCACTAAGTTCCATTTGTAGTGCTAGTTTGTTTATCGCATGAAATATATTATTTGCCAATAGTGCAACATGCTCTCTTTCTCATTTTTTTTGGTTTGCCATTGTTTAATGTTGGTTGTTGGTCACATATTCTATATAATATAATCTACCCTTGTTGCCCCTTTTTGATGACCCTTACTTTTGTCTATTCAAGTATATATGCGTGTGCTACTTTTGGGTAGGAAAATTGTGATTGTTGATCCTTGACATTTGTTAAGCTTGCTTGCTTTTTTTTTTTTTTTTTTTTTTGTTGTTTGTCTCCCTTAAAAGTTACTCGTCATTTTAGTTTTAATAGTTGGGTTTGGTTGCATTTTTGTTTCGAGTTTCTTAAATAGCTTTTATTGCAATTAAGTTGCGTTTCGTTTGTTCTATTTGATGCGAATGCTAATTCTTGCCTTTTTTTTTGTATGAATCCTCTCCGAGTCCATAATGGATTTCTTTACTTCACATTTCCGAGAGGGCCATGGAAGCCCAAAATTCTTTTATTGAGTCAGCCAACTTTGAGAAATCGAAGAACAAGTCTTTGTAGTTGACGTACAGGTCTCGGAACGCAGAAAAAGGGGCTGTATACATCAATATACACCGATATACAGCTGATGTATACAAAAACGGAAATTGGGTTAAATCCCAAAGTGGCAGCGAATTTGGGCCCAAGAGAGGCCCAAGTTCAATTTCCTCTTCATCTAACTTATCTAATTGTGTGATTATTCATTTATCTTTTTTTTTTTTTGCGATTTAATTTAATTAAATTCCCCAAAAGATGAACCATATTCTTTATGTTAGTTTTCTTTAAAAATAATTCATTCTTATTAACTCTTATACTTATTTAAAATTTTTTTTTTTTTCTAAAGTCAAAACTTTCACGTATCTTTAATTAGATTAAGATTTTTTTTTGGTTTATCTACCAAGTTGGTTCGAATTATTATTTCTAAAAAAAAATGACGTAAATAAATCTTAATTAATCTAGTTTTGTTAAAGTCCTAATTGACCAAGTTGCTTCAATTAAGATCCTTTTTTTTTTTTCCAAAAATTAAAAAAAAATTATTCTTTATTTAACTATTTTTATCAAAGTTAATCGAATATCGTAAAATATTATATATTTTATGTTAAATTATTTTCCTAAATTTTTTTTTTTTAAAAGATATGTTTTTCAAGGGTTTTCTTCATTTAAATCATTTTTTTTCACTCATTTCAAAATTGTTCTAAGTTGAAGTTTTTTTTTTCTTCCTATTTCTTTTTAATTTTAATAAACTTTGAAAATGTGTTAGTCAAAATCTTTTCAATTGATTAAAAATAATAAATAATAGTAAAAAATAAAAATAAAATATACTTACTTAAGTCATTTTCTCAAAAAAAAAAAAGAAGAAAAAAAAAAAGAAGAGGTTAATCAAATAATAAGAAATGGTTTTCATATTTTAATTTATCAAATTGGTCTAAAAATGAATTAATCTAGTTTTATATTAATATTTTAATCACTTGTAATTTAATTCAAATGTTTCATTTCAGATCTCATTCTCCAAAAGGTAAAAATAAAATATAAAATGTTCGTTATTTAACTATTCTTCAGAGTTAATTGAACATTGTAAATTATCATATTTTCTTTTATGTTAAACCATTTTCCTAAAAATAGTCAAAATATATTTTAGTCAAGTCGCAGGTCAACCGCATGTTAGCGGACACTTCGAATGCTTAAACCCTTCTCGAAGTGTAAATTGAACCCCGAACCCTCTTTGGTATTTTCAAATGATTTTTTTCTGTTTAAATCTTTGAAAACTATAAGTTTTCTTAATTTCTTTAAAAAATTAAGTGGCGACTCTTTCTAAGTATTTTTCTTAAAATGTTTTATACTTAGAATATTTCAAAAAAAGTAATTTTTCTAAAGATAGGACAATTACGGCACAACAAACAGGAGGAAAAATGAGTTGTTTCTTTGCTTTTTTGAATCTTAAATTTCATAGAAATCGGAGATGAATTGAAGTTCAGATGCATTTGTGCTGCAATGTAGAATTTAAGAACTTGAACAAGAGGAAGAATGATCTGTTTCTTTGCTTTTTTGAATCTTAAATTTCACCGAAATTGGAGATGAATTGAAGTTCAAATGTGTTTGTGTTGCAATGTAGAATTTAAGAACTTAAACAGGAGGAAGAATGATCTGTTTCTTTGCATTTTAGAATCTTAAATTTCATAGAAATTGGGGATAAAATGAAGTTCAAATGCGTTTGTGTTGTAAATTAGAGTTAAAGAACTTGAACAGGCTGGATTAGCCCCCAATATGCTAGAATTAGACCCCAGGAAAAAAAAAGGAAGCAGAACAATGTTGTTCACTGGTTAATTTTGCCACAGACAGTGAGTTAAACTTGAACTGAGTTAAGTGAAAAACATTAGTAATAGTATGCCCCTTAGTTAGAATCTTCAATTTCCCTCTACTTTAATCACCATCCTTGCATCTTTGTTCCTTTTGGGAACTAACATTAGAATCTTCAACTTGTACATTATAGGCAGTACTGTTTTTCCAGAGATGAAAGACATTTCCTCCTCAAGAAGAATTGAAAGAGCTTTTGGTGAGATTATTCAATTGCTGGATGAAGTTGAGTTGGTATCACTAGAGTTCTATGAATGTGTCAACTTCGAGGACCATATAGACTTTATGTATCCCATTTTGGATACTTACTGCTGCATTAACCGCGCCACGTTAAGGTAAAATCTTATAGCTAAAATCAATAGAGTCCAGTTCTATTCTTTTCAAATGACAATTTTTTTTTTTTTTTTTTTAGAGGTAATCATCAAAAACTGAATATAGAATCAGTGCAAGAAGATATATCATTTGTGATTGGTGACCCTCTCTGGCAAAGGTTTAACCATGTTATAATAGGGAACGAAAAAGATGCTGATTTCTATTCATTCGCTTGCGACAAAGTGTAAGTTTATTAAGTTTAATATTTTCTTTGTTTATTTTTTGATACGAAATCTAATTTAATTTACTTTTTGCAGGACATACTATTTTTTCCCGAAAGAGACGGAAAAGATGGTCATTTGCTTTCAAATGAGGGTCGACAAATCAAAATTGATATGGATGGTGATTTTACTGCCACTTTTTTTTGGTAAGTTTGTATCCAAGTACACAATTAAATCATTCCTAATTGTAAAGGATATATCAACAAACTGAAGAATTCTTTTATGTGGCAGGTATCAAGTTGTAGGATGGAGTTTTCAGACCACGCGGAGCTAACAGGGACTTCACTTCTTCTGTCCAAGGAGCTAACAGGGACTTCACCTCTTCTGTCCAACTGTTAAAGGAGTAATTGTTGTCATTTTTTCCCGAATTCATCCAATGAACAACACCATTGATGTTAGCCTTACTAAATGATACACATAGAGGTTCTGGAGCCTCATCCACATATCTCCATTTTTCATCAACTCTAAGAGTATAAACCTCCAATTCTGGTACTTTTGAATGTCTGGCAAAATTACTAACTGCTGATCTTAATACTTTATACTGTCTAGAGGCTTCACTAAAGCAGAATGCATAAGCAACACAAGTTCTTTTCTCCCGTTTAGGCAATTTAACCTTGAGATACTCACCCAAAAGAGGATTGCTAATGTGAACCGAATGATTTAAGTCATACATCCAACCTTTCAACGAACAGACAAACCCATTACATGAACCAATCAATCTCATGCGGGATGAAGGGAGATGAAACTTAGGGCTCAACACAGTGGTGCTCTTTAGGGGGTAAGGATCATCTGGTTTGAGTTCTAGAAGAAACTGGACATAGTTATCAATCGAAAGCAAAAGGCTGGGAAAATTAGATGATGTTCTTTTGTGATACATGTTAGAAAATAATGGGTCAGAAGTTAAAAGATTATACCACAGTTTACAAACTTACAACAAAAAATGGACTTGATTGGTAATCTCGAAAGAATTTCCACCATAATCTCACTTGAAAGGTCCAAGATTATGGTGACATGAGAGATTGTTTTTCCTTTGCAATCTCCATAGTTAATATTTTCTTTGTTTATTTTTTTGATACGAAATCTAATTTAATTTGTTTTTTTGCAGGACATACTATTTTTTTCCAAAAGAGGCGGAAAAGATGATCATTTGCTTTCAAATGAGGGTCGACAAATCAATATTAATATAAATGGTGATTTTTCTGCCACTTTTTTTGGTAAGTGTGTATCTAGGTACACAATTAAATCATTCCTAATTGTAAAACATATAATATATCAACAAACTGAAGAGTACTTTCTTTTATGTGGCAGGTATCAATATGAAGCACAGACAACAATACTGCCTATTACTCACTTTTTGGTTCTTCTTTGTAATCATTTTTTTGGCCTTGAGTTTTGACGTCTGTATTAGGTAGATAGGGAAGTTGATTAAAATGGCAAAAGTATAGGTGTTATCAATTTTAAAGTAGAATCATGTCAATTTTGAACTCACTGTAGATGACAGCGAAGGAATGGCTGAGGTAGATATTGTTTCATCTTTCAATAGATGCAAGATTGAGGGAGGGTGACGAATGACGATACATATGAGCTTCTTAAAGTATAAGCCACAAGCATTTGTTCCTTCTCCTTTGACCTATAAAATTAATGTCAGAAATAGTTCTTTTTTATATAAGTAGTTGTCAACCTTAGAACTACCCAATCTCTTAAACTAATTTGTTCTGTTCAGAGCTCAAGTTTTGTCCTTGAGCCACTTCTTTCCTTCCATTGACATCCAAGAAATGTAGTTAATATCTATGTTTCTCGGACTCTACCAAAAATGTTGAATCACCCTTGTCGGATCCTCCAAAAATATACTATATTTGGAGGAACCGACACACAACATCATCATTTTTAAAGGGTATGAGCAACACACGTTATTATCTATTTGTGTCATGACCTCTTTGTAGAAAAACAAACCGTCTGAGTTAGGCCGTAGGTTCATTTTATTTTCTCCACGAACACGAGGAGAGATAGATAGAGAGAGAGAACATATGACTGAAATATCTGAGTTGCAAATTCTTATGTATGTTGATATATAAAAGTCAAAAACGTCCGGTAACACCTGAAATACTTGATAACCTCTGTCCTCAAAAAAGTTTAAAACAGTAAGTTTATCATAGTGGAGTTTCCTTTTCAAGTGTTTTTGCTTCTTATAGTACTTACTTTTATAATGAACCACTATCACCAGCACTCTCCACTTCTATTTGTCTAAATGCTTGTGCTAATATGTCGAAAACAGGTCTGATCATGGGGCCTGTCTTTTGCTGAGCTCAATTTACTGAGACCACTCGCTGCATATACTATTCTCCGCAATGTTGAAAATGAAAATAAATAAAGTAAATGTTCGTAGTGCTGCTTTCGTTTTCTCTACTCCCTCCCCCACACTAAATTATTTTGTGTTCCCTTTCCTGTTAAGAATTTTGCTGATCACATCATTTGATTGTTCTAATGATTTTGATTTTGTTATATCATGGGGCTACTGTTGATTTCATGTTCAAATGAATCTTATCCGAACGTTTTCTTTTTTCTTTTTTTTTACCCCTCCCTGGATCCTCCCTTGGTGACTCAAACTCACAACCTTAGGCTAGAGTTGGAGCTGTGAGGGATGCTTACCATCCGAGTAACTCCCTCTTGTCTTATAGAATTACGCGAGGATTAAGGAGTCTATGCATAAAAACATATTGTCTTAACATTTAGATATGAAATAAAGACTCATTTGGCATTCATGTAAAAAAAAACAAACATGAAGAAAAGTAAACATACAAAACACCTCTCTCTCTCTTTTCAGTGAAGCAAATTTGTTGAATGAGTGATGGATAGGTTCGACGATTCAGCCTTAAGATGAGCAGTGGTGCAAGGAACATCTTCGAGGTCACATAAATCAGGGAAAGGACTATTAAACTGGAGATCAGTAAGCATCTGACGAAGGTCTGAAGTTTCTTCCTTTAACTGTGAATTCTCTTGAAGGACTTTGTCATGACATTCCGAGACATGATTAAGTTTATCAATCAAATTATGATTCTCCGTTCTAAGACGAAGAACTTGTGACCATAACTCATCAAGTTGTCTTTGTTTCCTCATCCTTGATCTTCTTGCTGATTCTCGATTAGATATCATCCTCCTCTTCTTTCTCTCGTCGATGATCTTAAGTTGTTGCTCATCCGTTTCATCAGAGGTAGAGTTACCACTGATGCAAGATGGTAATAGATTATTGAAGTCATTAACAGGATAGTTTGGTAGAATATTAGTTAAGTATCTACTAAAGTGGAGTGATGGTGAACTGTTTTGCATGAAATTGAAGTCAAGAGGCAGAAGTGAAGGATTTTCTGAAGAAAAATAGTGAGTTGCTGCAGTTTCTGATGGAATCATAGTTAAGTAACTGTATGTTTGCTTTGAAGAATTTTTTGTTTTTGTAGATAAAGTTGAGATTGTAGGAGAACATTGGTTGAGTAATGAGGGGTTTTTATAGGAGAAGAGTGGGTCAAGATTCAGGGGAAGCTTACATAAGCAGAAAAACAGAACATCAATTTAGGAAGCACGTCGAAAAAAGGCGTTAGACGCGTGGTGTGTGGTGAGTGGTATGTGTTACTACTACTATGTTGCTCGGATTCTCCAAAAATGTCTTTGGTTGTACTCTATGGTGAGTGGCATGTGTTATTACTACCATGTTGCTCGGATTCTCCAAAAATGTCTCTGGTTGTATTCTGTGGTGAGTGGCATGTGTTAGTGTTACTACTACTATGTTGCTCGGATTCTCCAAAAATGTCTCTAGTTGTATGTTGTGGTGAGTGGCATGTGTTACTACTATTATGTTGTTTGGATTCTCCAAAAATGTCTCTGGTTGTACATTGGATCCTCTAGAAGTATGTATTTTTGGAGGATCTGACATGAGAATAATTGAGGGACTTTTTGTAGGGGGTCGATATAGTCTTTTTACTTACATGATCAACTCTATATACTTGTATATTAGTTAGTTTGTTTGCTTTAAGACTACTACCTACTCGAACTATTACTAGCTATTAACCACGGTTAAACATAATCAAAGGAATGGGAGGAAAGACCTATAAGGAGAGACTTGTTTATTTGTTGTATTTTTGGAGGATCCGAGCAACATATAAGCAATAACTTTGATTGGTTCCATGATGAATCGATATATGATGTATATGCATGTGTCCCATTCCATACATGCATGTCATGAAATTTCTAGCATTATGTAGTTGTTCAGACTCTTTAAAAATGTTGTTACATCTCTGTTGAATTTTCTTGAAATGCATTTCTTTCGAAGGATTTGATATACAGTAGTATCAAACAATACTTTTGAAAAGTCCGAACAACATAAGTTGAAAGTCAATCTTATAAGAAGAGAGTATCCAATTTGAGAACAATTATCTTTTGGTGGATGACGAAATCTAGGTTAATTTATTAAGTTGGAAATTATTTAAAAACATGTTAATGATGATTTATTTATTTTATTTTTTAAAAAATAATGATGAGTCGAAATCCACTTAAATTGAGGTTAAAGGGACCCATAGAGAAGAATTGTAATTGTCCATATTGTTTACTTTAACATCTTACTACCTAAATGCTTGCGTATTACCTTTTTAATCAACTAGCCATTAGCTAAATAAATTGTCACAATACAACAAAACTTTATTGTTCATAAGCAAAAAGCTATTGAAATGAGAGACCTGATATCTGTGTTGGTCGAAGGTAGCAAGAATATTATAATTTAATCAAGGTGTGGTGCATAAGTTGACTCATATTTTACCGTTAAAAAAAGAATAAGATGAATTTACACTAGCTGGCTGACTCATACACCACATATATTTTACTATAGAACTCTTATTAGTTGTGTTACTGAAATATTTTTAGTGGAAGGTAGCTCTAAAGTCTTAGAGCACCATAAACCTTTGTTTTCCTTTTTTTTTTTTTTTTTTGGATAATCGAAAAATTTCGAGGGTCAAGTACTCTTCTTCACTTAAATATCATATTTTTGCTTACGTCAGAATTCAAACTTATGACGTGAATTGAATTTCATATATCATATGTTGTGCTCTTACTACTGAATCAATGTCTTATAAGGTTTTCTCAAGCTTTATGGTTTGCTTTCCTTTCTTTTATCTTCTTCTCTTTATACTATTTTAAACAATATATGAAGAGAGATAAAGGGAACTTTATTCCATATTATGAAAATCAATAAATATGATTACATGCTCCCAATGAATTACACACATATAATTAGTTTAGTGCAAATTAAGAGTCATTTGTCTCATGTTGAGATGATGAAATCCATCAATAGAAAACTATTTCTATATATAGTGACCCATAAAACAAATTAAAATGATTATAAGTAGAAGAATATTCTTATTGTAGCCATATGTCCTAGGCAAGTTATGTCCTTGAGTCTGAATACACTACAACAACATGTTTCGTGTAATTTCACACGTGGGATATGGAAAGGATATAATATAAGCTAACGTAATCCTTTTCTCGTGAAAGTAGATTAACTGTTTCTGAAAGACCCTCGACTAGTATAATTCTTTATGATTACCAATATCTTTATTTGTCTTATATTTATTCCCTTTTTTTATTTCCATATGGACTTTGGATGTTAATGTCAGCCTATCAAAAAATATCTCATAATCAACCAATTCTTGTCTGAAATTGGAGAACTGTTCCCTTATCAGTTTAGTCATATGTTGAATTATTATTATTATTGAAGTACTTATGGTCAGGGACGAAGCTATAATATTAGGTACGAACTTGAAAAAATTTATTCACTCTATATTTGTTTGAAAAAATCATTAAATATGTATAAATATTTAATTGTAAATCAAATAACAAAAAATGAACGAACGGTAATGTAATTTCAATAATAAATTTAGAATTCATGATATTTAAATTCCAACTTCGCCTCTGTGTATGTTCACTTTGTTATTTTGTCAGACATCAACATGTTGGCAATGTAACTAGAAGAATACATGCACTTGAAAAGGCCACTTGAGAAACAGTATTATATCATCATTTTTTGAAATTTTGTTAAAACCAATACATATTATTCTTATTTAAATATAGTGAAAGTTCGTTTTCAATCGCTATAAGTGTAGTGTCACTCACTTGAATATTGCATATTCATTTTTACTTGGTTGTCCTAATTCATGACAATTTCTCTTAGAGTCTTGCCAAACCATACATTTGCACTCAATTGCTTTTCTCCCTCCTTGACTCTCGAAATCATAATATGTTGATATACGATGTAAATCCAGATGATTAATATATTGGCATAATGGCAAATTTAATCATGAATTTATGAGTTCGATATAATTCAGTGTTTTGAAATCGAACACTAAATATACATGCAAAAAACAAATATATATCAATAAAATTATATATACATGTTAATCATATTTCATGTAATATGTTAAGGAAATGAATCTTTATGTTAATTCAACCCTGAAAGCTAGAGTTTGAGCCTTACGGAGAAGATTTTCCAATTATATAAGGAGATAATAATTCATTTCCTCAACTAATGCGGGAACACTCAAGCACTCCTCGACTGTTTTAAAATCGGACATTTGGAGCACACAAAGTATAGCATGTAGCCCAGTGTAACCAAGAGTAAATATAGTTTTAGCTCTGATATCATATTAAGAAAATAAACATTATATATCTAACTTAATCTATAGTTCATAAGGTGAAGATTATCAAGACCAATATAAGGAAATAACAGTTCTTTTTTCGCAACTAGTACGACACATTCTAACAAAGCGATATAAAAAAGTGGATTCATTCAACATAAACATCTAGAGAATAATACACTCGTATAAGAATATATAAAATGGAAATACACATACATGTATCTACATATGTTAAATAGGGGGGGTATGGGGGGGGGGGGGGGATGGTTAGGTGTTGAGTGGGTGATTTGGGTAATGAAGTACTATGAAAGTTCTTAAGTGTTTCCAATCATAAGAACTACTATATATTTGAAACTTTAAAAAAAAGGTATATACTTTTCTTATTAAGGTTGTGGTTAAGGTTTATTTGCTAATTATTAATTAACTTTTGATCCACTTGTTGCTAATCTATGTCCACTACTTTATTAGAGATTATTTTTTCATTTATTATATTTACTATATTATGTTATTAATAAAACATAAGAAAATTGACTAGTAACATTTTTGTATCGAAAAAGTGATTCCAAATCTCATAGGTAGCAACTTGCAACCGCAAACTTGCATTTTCTTCAATTAATTATATAATTAGAGTCTATACCCCACCTAATTAATATATTAATTAATTAAGATTACTATTTTTATTCCATTATTGTTAATTAATCTATTATATATTTATTGAGACGTCTCTTTGGTGCAATAGCAAATCCACAGTTTGGATAAGTACTAACAAGAGAAAAAAACAATATATTAACCAAAGAATATAATCATATATATTAAGGTTTAATGAAATTTTTAAAAGAATTTAAATTTTATATATTGATAATATATAATTATCGGGTGAATTTATAAATGATCACTTAATTAGTATCATTTTACAGTAGTAAAATTTTTTAAATAATTTTTTTGTAATGATATAATCATTTATTGTATTTAAGTGTTGTGAAAGTTACTAAATTATTTAAACCTAAGTATCATAAAAGTCATCACAAGGAACCAACATCGACATTTAATATGATACTTAGACAAAGTTGAATTACGTTTTAATTATCAGAATATATATTCATTTTCTTTTTTGCAATATTTAAGGAAAATTTAGTGCGATTTCAGTGAATTTTTGTAATATTTAGATAAAATTAATTATTTCCTTAGAAGCTTTTTAAAGGATGATTCGTTTTTAGCTCTTCTTGTTCCATATCGCTAATACCTAATTAATATTTCACCGTCCTATATTAGTTGATCATCTTACTAAAAATAGTTGTCTCATATTAGTTGTCCACTTTACTAAATAAAAAAATATTAATTAAAAAATTTCTATATTACCCTTCCAATTAATTCTTTTTAAAGTGTTCAGTAAAATTTCCAAGAGGTTTTTTCTAGTAAAATTATCTTCTTATTTATGATATCTTAATAAGCGTATGAAAAGAAAAAATAATCAACTAATATGGAACGGAGGGAGTACCGTGCTTAATGTTAAACGTGTACGACTGTGTGATTTAGGGTTAGGTTTTATTGTGTTCAATTCTTGTTACTGGTCTAATCCTCCTAGAAATAACAATTAACATCCATTATCAAACTTTCATTAATTAATTTTTTTTTTTTTAAAGTACCACTTCAAGGAATCTTCTGTCTTTTTCCTTGATTAAGAAAAGAAATTTTGTACATGCTAAAATTAGTGGTTAAGTATAGAATAAAATGGTTATTGAGAATTTGCTTTTCATTGGTGAAAGAAATAATTTATTTAGGATAATTCGAGACTTACGTGAATTAGTTGAGAACTTGAGTCAATTTGATAAAAAAAATTAACTTTTTAAAAATCATCTCATATTAGAACTTACGATTTGATTAATTCAGATTTAAATTTACGACACAAAACTCATTTATTCAAAAGAAATTAATTTGAATATGGAACAAACTTAATTTATTTGATGATAAGATGTGAGATTAAAGACAACTTTCACTATTAGAATCAAAGTTCTGATAATTGCAACATAAAAAAACCAAATAATTTTCTAATCCAAATGCACCAAATTAAATTTTATAAGCTAAAGTTTTGTGCAAATTATATCAAATCCATTGAAGTGATTGATGTTATCTGGATCATAGCATTACCAAAGTTGAACCAACAACATTTTTTTTTTTTAATTGATGTAATAAAAAGGAAACAAGACACTTGTTATAAAGCATAATTCCACAAAAAAAGGTGTTGATAAAAAATTGCTAAAGGGTTATTCAAAAATATATTTTTTCATTTCAATTTATTTATCTATTTTTTATTTGACATTAAAAAAGTTAAAAAGAAATCTTAAATCTTAGGGAAAATGCATAAGTACCCCCCAGCCTATGCCCTAAATCCCTGATATACACCTAACTTTTACTAAGGTCCTATTACCCCCCGAACTTATTTTCTAATTAATTTTCTACCCTTTTTCAGCCTACGTGGCACTATCCTTGAAAATTTTGTCAACACGCGCAGGGCCCACAAGATAGTGCCACGTAGGCCGAAAAGGGGTAGAAAATTATATATAAAATAAGTTCAGGGGGTAATAGGACCTTAGTAAATGTTAGGTGTGTCTCAGGGATTTTGGGCATAGGCTGAGGGGGTACTTGTGCATTTTCCCTAAATCTTATGATCTTAAACTAATTAAAGATATATAGAATGTACTAAAATATCTTATAATCTTATCGTATTAAACATGTCACGTGGAAAGTTAGAATTAAAGAGTTGTCACTACCGAAAACATAGGCTTTTGCCATTGTGAATCAATGAGAAATTTTGTGTTACAAAACATAATTTTCCCATCGAACCAGCTTTAAAAAATGCACAATGAAAAACAGATTCTCATTGAAATACTGAAAAGCTTCCTAAATTTTGTGTGAAAAAAAACTACTATTGTTTCCACATATTCAATCAAATTAAATATATGTAGAAATAGCTAAAAAAAACATTTGCTATTGAGAAATTTCCATGAAAAATAATATTTTTTTAGTAGTGCACCAAAAGTGAAGAGAAATATTCTTTCTGAATTAAAACAAAAAGTAAGACAAATCAATTGAAATATAGATTGAATATTATTTTTTAATATTAGTTATGATATTTGTTATGGGAGTAACCAGTTTGTCTCACGTTGATTAGTTTAGAACTAGTAGAACTTAACGGTGACGTTTTTATAACTAATTATTTATTATTATATAATTAAGAAGATAAGTTCATGATAATATTTAACAGCCACTTTTAATTTAAAGAATAATGAAGTTAGTGAGTGTTTTTTTCTTTTTTAATATAGATGTGTACTTTATAGTTGGGAAATCATGAAAAACGTACAGATGTTGGAGTCAATTTGTTTATTAATTCTTTTTTTTTTTTAAATAAAAAAAAGATAAATATAAGAAATGAAAGTATTTTTCTTTAGTAACAAATATTAGAAAACAAAATGATTAGTAGGTTTAAGGAATATTGTATTTTTTAAAAGACATTTTTTTGAATATATTAGAACATGCCATTAACACCAAGTTTTAACCCCCATAGAGAAAAAAAAAAGTGCTATTGTACTCTAGTTACAATATTCCTATCATTTGAGGAAGCACTCTCTACTAAGAATTTTTTTTTATATTCAGGGTCTTATGCAACATGAGTTCAAAATAATCGAGCTCAAAATTTCAATGAAAATAATATTTTTTTTTAGTAGTGCACCAAAAGAGAAGAGAAATATGCTTTCTGGATTAAAATAAAAAGTAAAACAAACAAATTGAAATAGGCTGAATGTTTTTTTTTTTTAAAATATTAGTTATGATATCTGGGAGTAACCAGTTTGTCTCACGTTGATTAGTTTAGAACTAGTAGAAGTTAACTGTGACGTTTTTATAACTAATTATTATTATATAATTAAGAAGATAAGTTCATGATAATATTTAACCGTCACTTTTTAATTTAAAGAATAATGCATTTAGTGAGTGTATTTTTTTCCTTTTAATATAGATGTGTACTTTATAGTTGGGAAATCATGAAAAACGTACAGATGTTTGAGTCAATTTGTTTATTAATTCTTTTTTTTTAAAAAAAGAAGATAAATATGAGAAATGAAAGTATTTTTCTATAGTAACAAATATTAGAAAACAAAATGATTAGTAAGCTTAAGGAATAATGTATTTTAAAAAAAGAATTATATATATTTTTTAAAAGACATTTTTTTTTGAATTTATTAGAACATGCCATTAACACCAAGTTTTAACCCCCATAGAGAAAAAAAAAAGTGCTATTGTACTCTAATTACAATATTCCTATCATTCGGGGAAGCACTCCCTACTAAGGATTTTTTTTTTTCATATTCAAGATCCTATGCAACACGAGTTCAAAATAATCGAACTCTAATGCGAATATTGGACACCGGATGAAAAATAAAAAAGAATTCCTATCACTAGAACACTTTAACCTAATTCAAAAAGATGTAATGGATGACAAAACATAGGAAAGAAAAAGAAGAGGACAACTTTGAAGGATAAAGGACAGAAAATGACAATACATATAGTACCCCTTCCTTCTTTAATATTCTTTTTCTAGCAATGAATTTATCAATTATTGCTTTTGTTTAGGAATCAATCAAACAATAAAGGAACAAAGAAATTAAAGAAAAAAAAGAAGAAGAAGGATTTAGACTTTGAAGAGCAAAAGGATGACCAACTTGTTACAACTATGCAAGGAGGGAGAGTCAACGATGTACAGAAGCAGATTCAAGATTTAAATTTGATAAATTGTGTGGTGATTTAAGTACTTCATGATGATGTGTATTGTCCGCTTTGGGTTTAACATTGCACAAATTTGTATTTTAAGGTTATGTTATATATATCAAGCTTAAAGAATACCTATATCATGAAAACTTGAGTTATACCTCACTTCCCTCTCTTATTTTTGATGTGAAATTCGTCGAAGATGTAAGTGAGTAATTTGAATCTAATACTGTTAGGGGTCGTTTGGTAGAGTGTATTAGGAAAAATAACGCATGCATTAGCACTGTGTATTACTAGTACCTTGTTTGGTACTCTTTTCCAACCAAGCATTAGTTATACACTCTATTGTGTATTAAAGTGTGTATTGCTAATACCATGGATTTCTAGGTATTAGCAATGCAATGGTTTTAATGCATGCATTAGATTAACTAATGACAAAACTACCCTCTATTAATAATAATAATAATAATTATTATTATTATAATAATAATAATAATAATAATAATAATTAATTATAATAATAGTAATAATAATTAATTATAATAATAATAATAATTATTATTATTATTTTTGTAAAAGAATGTGGGGGTATTTTTGTAAACAAATATTTTTTTAATAGTCTTTATACAAGGCTTGCTATTTCCAATACATCAAACCAAACAATGTATAAGAAATAATGCAAGCATAACTAATGCAAGCATTACTAATGCTTGCATTACTAATGCATGCATTACTAATGCTTGCATTACTAATGCATGCATTACTAATACATCATATTCAGCATTATTCTTATACACTCTACCAAACGACCCCTTAATAAGAATTATATATTTATAGATATCATTACTAAAATAGTTTAGAATTTTTGTTACACATCAAACATTTGATTATTGGAAATATTTTCGATGGACTTTCCGATAGAAACGAACGAAGAAAATTTCCATTATTTTTAGTAGTGATAGTAAATCTATCACGTATATCAAAAATTTCCACAACTCTTTTTTTTCATCTAATATTCAATACTCATATTGAAAATTAACTAAATCTGAATTCACACAAAAAAAAATTCACATAAAAATAACACTCCCTAACAGCTCATTATACGTAGCTTATGAATTTAAAACATATATACTTAGACAAGTATGCATACCTTAGTCCTTATTAGTTTATACAAATCTCAAAATTATAAATTTAAAATTCTCATTTCACCCAATAAATAAGTCCCATAGGAAATAAACTAGTTATATAGCTTTTGTTTGACCAACATGTGTCTCCACTTTCTCATATCCACTCAAATAACTGCAACATATTTTTCTCTTTATAATTTTTATATTCTATCCTCACAAAATGTCATAAATGAACTTTGATTGGCTAAAATAGGATAAGATCGTCATTATTTTTCTATATTCCAATCATCAACTTTATTTATTTTTTATATTTTAATAGTTAATCATGTCCTTACAATTTCCATTCAATTTGTACTTGATATTCACTAATTATATATTGCAGTATTAAAATATTTATTATTTGTAGAGTTTGATTTGATTATTATAATTATTGGTGTTTTATGCGTTTAGAATAATACCTTACTTTAATTTTATTCGTCCGCATGTTAAACTTGCTTACGTACTCTTAATCCACTTCTATTGGGATAATTAATTTATTAATTTGTTCTTAAAACACCTAACTAACTGTTGATAATGTTAATTAATTTATGACCAGAGAAACTATGTACAATTTTTTCTTTTAGATATCAATTATTAATCTTGGTCTTCGTGGTGGAAAAGATGAGATAAGTGAGGTTGAGATGATTTAGATATGAACAGATTACAGATGCATAGATGTTCTCGTAAGGAGGTGTGAGAAGTTAGCTATGGTGAGTCGTCTGAGGAGAGGTAGAGGTAACTTGAAGAAGTATTGAGAGACATAGACATCATGACACATATGCTATATATCGAGGACATGACAATGCCTAGAAAAATATGGATAGTCGATAGTTCGGATGGAAGGTTAGTACGTAGGTAGAGTGTTGTCTAGTTTAATTTTCTTTATCAGTAATATTATTACGGAAAAGGGTAAAAAATACACTTAAACTATCCGAACTAGCTCATATTTACCCTTAAACTATATTTCGGCTCAAAACTACCCTTCCCGTCAAATTATTGGGTCAAAAGTGTCCTTCTTATTAACGGAAGTTGTTAAATACCATGTGGATGCCATATTGCACGCCAATAGGGTTCCACTACCACATAGACTAAACGGAAAAGGGTAAAAAAACACCCTTAAACTATCTGAAATAGCTCATATTTAGCCTTAAACTATATTTCGGCTTAAAATTACCCTTTCCGTCAAACTATTGGGTCAAAAGTACCTTTCTTATTAACGAAAGTTGTTAGATGCCATGTGGATGCCACATTACATGCCAATAGGGTTCCACTGCCACATAGACTAAATCCCTAAATCCTAATTACTCTCTCCCATCCCCCCCCCCCCCCCCCACCTTATTTCATTATTTTCCAGAAACGATTTCACCCATTCTCCCTCATTTCGCGGCTAGGGTTTCACAATTTTCTTCGTGGCTGGTTTCAAAGTGGATATTCGTGGTTGTAGGTTAGTAAATATTTTTTCTTATTTTATTATGTTTACGATTTCAAAGCATGATAGTTAGGATTTCACAGCTTTCCCCTTATTTCGTGGCTAGGGTTTCATAGCTTTCTTCGGGATTGGGTTTCAAAGTGGATATTTGTGGTTGTAGGTTAGTTAATCTTTTTTCTTATTTTATTATGTTTACAATTTCTTCGCAGCTAGGGTTTCATAGCTTTCTTCGGGGTTGGGTTTCAAAGTGGATATTCATGGTTGTAAACATAATAAAATAAGAAAAAAGATTTACTAACCTACAACCATGAGTATCCACTTTAAAATCCAGCGACGAAGAAAATTATGAAATCCTAGCCGCGAAATGAGGGAGAAGGGGTGAAATCGTTTTTGGAAAATAATGAAATGAGGAGAAAAAGAGTAATTAAGATTAGGGATTTAGTGTATGTGGCAGTAGAACCCTATTGGCGTGCAATTTAGCATCCATGTGGCATTTAACAACTTCCGTTAATAAGAAGGGCACTTTTGACCCAATAGTTTGACGGAAAGGGTAGTTTTGTGCCGAAATATAGTTTAAGGGTAAATATGATCTCTTTCGGATAGTTTAAGGGTATTTTTGACCCTTTTCCTTTTAGTCTATGTGGCAGTGGAACCCTATTGGCGTGCAATGTGGCATCCACATGGCATTTAACAACTTCCGTTAATAAAAAGGGCACTTTTGACCCAATAGTTTGACTGGAAGGGTAATTTTGAGCTGAAATATAGTTTAAGGGTAAATATGAGTTATTTCGGATAGTTTAAGGGTATTTTTGACTACTATTATCTTGTTCTTTTATTATTTATCTGTTTTAGTTATCGTATTATTCGTTATTGTTTTCTCTACTATTTTTATTATGACTACTTCTCTCATATTGTATTTTCGTTTGATACTTGATTTGATATGTTTAATTACTTGAGCCGGAGATCTGTAGGAAACAATCTGTATTTTTATAAGATAGAATAAAATTGCGTACACATTATTTCATTTATGAAATTATATTGATTATGTCGTTATTATTGTTGTGTTATGTGTCAATAATTTTGGTCACTTATCTTTTATTTTAATAGTATAGATGACATCGCCAAATTGATAATGATATTTTGTTGATAAAAATATGCTACAATTGACACGAAAAAGTTATTTGCTTAATTAGAAGCAAAAAGGTAAAAAAATAAACCATTTTTTTACTCACTAAATTCATGTCCAAAGCAAACCAAAACCTCTTTTGCAACAAATAAACAAATGTATACAAAAAAACAAATTGAACAATGAAACAAAAGTTTTTCTTTCTTCCTTTCTATCCATTCAATGCTTTTTCTTTAGTTTTGAGAAAGTTGTTCTTTGCTTTATGATAACTGGTGGCCTGATTAATATGGTTATTAACATGTTATAATGTAACGGTCCAATTCGCTAATGATATTGTCTACTTTGGAGCTAGGTCTACATAGTTTTAAAAATGTATCATTAGGGTGTAAAACGTTTCTGTGTTTTGTAAATATAAGACTTCTTATTCTAAGTTGGGGCATATACACCCCTCTTATGGACACAGTGAGCCCAGCATCCTCGTTGAGGTTTGCCCCACCGCATGAGATTTGTCTAGATTCAGCAATTCTGATATCATTTTTAATGATCCAACCCGCTAATGATATTGTCTACTCTGAACCTAGGCCTGCATGACTTTAAAATGCGTTACTAGAATAAGACTTGCTTACTTATAAGTTATATACTCAACATATTTACTGACGAGTGAGAGTAGCTCAGATGATAAGCATCCCTCTCTTCCAATGCAAAGATTGTGAGTTCGAATCACCAAAGAACAAAAGGTGGAAGCTCCTAGAAAGTTTTTAATAAAAAACATATTTCCTGTTTGTCACAAATTCTAGCATATTTCTTATATAAATAGAGATAAACATACACATATTTTAATTAATTAAATGTTAAATGTGTATAAATTCATACTGAGTATATTAGAAGGACAAGAAATAAGAATTTGTCAATAATGAGGTAGTAAAAACTATTATCCCTAACTTGAATCCTGATGTATTTATCACTAACACCAAGACAAATGTTGATGGAATGATTCTTAATCAATGCACATTAATGGTAATTAATTGCTTGTTTTCTTTAATTAATTGGTTCATTAAACTTTTCGACATCATCACATTTATCTGAAAACAATTGGACCTCATGATGTTTCTATAGCTAATGATCTCACTTATGATAATATTGTTGAAAATTAGTACATCTTAAAGAATGATTAATTAGAGAGGACTCTTAATCATTATATTTTTTTATACACATACTTTTTAAATTACAATTTAACCTCTAAAATGTTATCAACATGAATTGTGATGAGATGGTTCAGAATCCCTCTATCGTAACCAAAGGTGGAAAAACTCATGCTGAGAGTGTCACACCGATATGTGAGTCCTCCAATATATGCACAAATTAAGATTCAATAAAATCTATAATGATATCGAACCTCGAGTGAAAAATCTCGAAAAAAAAACCTTTGAAATCTTTATTGTAAGTGCTTTATATACACTTACCTTCATCTTTGATATCTTTGAGTGACCTAACACCAAACTAAATAAAGTCAGCACAAAGTACATGCCAATCAAAGCTTTAATTAATTCCTCCATTAGTAACTTACAATTTGTCAATAATTTATAGAAGATGTTAGAATGGATTTTGTTCAATTTACTCTCAAAAAATAGGGAAAATGCATAAGTACCACCCCAATCTATGCCCGAAATCTCAGAGACACACTTATACTATACTAAGGTCCTATTACCCCCTTGAACTTATTTTATAAATAATTTTCTACCCCTTTTTGGCCTACGTGGCACTATCCTTGAAAAAATTGTCAACACACGCTGGACCCACAAGATAGTGCCACGTAGGCCAAAAAGGGTAAAAAATTATTTATAAAATAAGTTCAAGGGGGTAATAGGACCTTAGTATAGTATAAGTGTGTCTCTGAGATTTCGGGCATAGGTTGGGGGTTACTTATGCATTTTCCCCAAAAGATATGGTGTAATTCATGGAAAACATGTAGAAAATAGTTTTTTCTCCTACCCTGGTGTTTGATATATATTGAGATATAATTAAATTTGTATTCATTTTGAAAAATCTCATATTAGAAGGGGGAGGTGGCGTTAAATCAATTCCAAGGGTAATTTAGTATCTAATAAAGCTCAAATATCAAATTTATGAATGCGTACTTATCACTTCACATCGCTGGTACATAAAAAGCTTTGGAAACACACTTTATAATCTCCAACAACCCATAGCATACTTTTCCTTCCTCATATTTTTTCCATGTTCCCCACTTCTATTTATGCATTTCTCCACTAATATAATGTTTAATTTATTTGTTATTGTGGCCTTGTGGGTGGTGAGGTAGGTTAAATACACGCCAATCGAGGTAAATGGAAGTACACAAAAAAAACGGATTCAGAAGTTGAAGTTTTTGAATTTTTATATATATTGATTGTACATAAATATATAATAATCATTATTGGATTTATAATAAATATTTAATGAATTTTTTAATACAAAAACAGAGTTTAAGCAAAAACTACTGAGTTTTTGTGAATCATAAGCAAAGCTCTGAATCCGCCGCTGTTAAGAAAGTATATAAGCTAGTGAAAAATATCGATAAATTTTTTATTTAATATATAGACAAAGTTTAGACAAAAGCTATCAAATTTTCGTGAATTCATACACAAACCTCTGAATATCCACCACGGTTAAGAAGGTATATAAGATAATGAAAAATATATATGCGTACCAATGTTCACATCAATTTAATTATATTAACTTATGATGATTTAAATGATTCTACATGATAAGAATATATATATTACTAAGTAAAAAATATCATGTCCCCTTTTAATTTCCACTGTTCGATTTGCCATTTGGATGTACTTGGTGATGGTTGTTGCATGCAACTTCCTCCCTCACAAACCAATTGCCCTACTTGTCTATTTAATCAGACGCGGATTCAAGATTTAAAAACTATGAAAGACAAACACACATTAATTAGTTAAATTTTGTAGAATTATATATGTACTAATGATAAATTTAAATAAGATGATATGGACTTGACAAAGTTGACCGCATAGTTTGAAGGTAATGAGTGCCGCTATACACATATATACATAATTTTTTTACTTGAGCAGAAATTTTATTAGAATTATTCCTTCTAGACTTCACTCATAAAATTATATTGAGTGTATATTGTTGTTATTGTTAAAAGTCCTTTGAAGAACTTGACAATTTTTTTTGAACATTTAGTTGTACCATATTGTGTGCTTTAATTTGTCTCCACTTTCTCATCCCACTAAACCAACTCCAACATATGTTTTTAGATTATTATTTTTTCAATTAGTATGGTAGTTTTCATCACCTCATTGTTTACTAATTGTAGACTATCTCCTTCTTTCTTTTTTCTCTCAATGTTCGATATTCGTAGTTGACACTAAAAACACTTCCAACATTGTCTATACATTAAATAAATCGTCACAACTTACGATCACTTCAATCATCAAAAATAAATCATCGAACATTCATCACAACTTACGATCCGAGTCAAAGCGAGTGATGCTTGTCATCCTTAAGTATAGGTTTTGATTTTGAGTCCTGAGTGAAATTCTCTTAAATAGTATTTTTCATATAAATAACTTTATACATGCAAATTCAAATCAATCAGGCTCCACGTTATCGGATACTAGATGAAAATAAAGAAAAAAAAAACATTTAATTAACAAGGGAGATGTTCTCCAAGAAAAATAAAATAAAATGCTACATATCACATGTTAGTTCATCATGAGAGATTAAAAATGGGAAACCTATGGCCCAATACCTTTGCTCATCTGCTTAATAAACTGTATACTCATTATGTATATAGGTAGTGTATATTATATACCATATATATAATCGAAGTGTATATTTTGACCATAATACTAGATGGCTAATATATTTACGTAAATTTTCCATAAAAAATATGATTTTAAGTTTTCTTGTGAACTTTTAATTTTTTATTTGTTGAAGAAGAGAGATGAGCTAGGTAGGGAGGGAGACAGATTCTACGCAGAAGCTATTGGGTTCGTCTGAAAAGTCATGTTTCATTGTAGCTCCGCCCTTGTGAATAGGTCAATTGTACGATGACTAGAAACAAAACACAAGGTTTATCCATTTTGTGTACGTAAAAGAGTCTTCATAATAAAACTAGAATCACATAGTTTACATGATAACAACAAAAACAACTTTAGTACGTACAATTAAATAAGCTTGAAGGAATACCTCAGTAGGAAAAAATAATCTATTTTTTTAATTATTAAAGATTAGGGGTGGTAATTGGGCGTGTAGGTCAAATTTGGATGGGTCATAATGAGTTAAGACAACAATCGGGTTAAGAGTCAACCCAACTCAAATTTGCTTGAGTCAAAATGGGTTAGGTAATGGTCAAGACCCAATCCAACCCGATTTTTACTAAGCTTAATTTGTTTTACTTGTTCTTTTAAAATATTTTAGTACTTAATAAAATTATTATTTTTCTTTATTATGGCTATATATAACATATCAAATTTTTAAAAAAAGTTTTTAAAAATATTTTGACAACATTTTTCATAAGTCAATTCAGGTTACATATCAACCCAATTTTAATGGATTGAACTCATAAATAGGCGAGTCAATAACCCGCCGAAACTTAAACGAGTTGAACGGATTGAACGGGTTGGGTTTAATTTTTTCACTCCAATTAAAGACAAAATTATTGATGTGCATCTCCAATCTGTCACTAAATTACTTATAACTAACATAATTTTTATGATAATATGGATTATCAACGAACTATTTTGCTTGGCTACAAATTTTGTCTAATCATCGACTCTTTTAGAAGTGAATTACCACAAAACATCTAAGAACTAATTTTAGATCTACATTGCACTAGATGTGCCACACTTTTTAATGAAAATGTTTTCCTTTGTATCGAACAAATTCTATACATATATCATCTAAGTTGCTCAGACTCTTCAAAAATATTGTCACACTTGTGTCGAATCCTTCAAAAATATATGTGTGTGTATATATATATATATATACTCTTATAGTATCAAGCAGTAATTCAACAGTTTTTTCACGGAAACACAGTCTCTTCCTCCTTATATACTCTAATGATATCAAGGAGTAACTAAATAATGTTTTCATTGGAGCACTGCTTCTTCCTCTACTAATTAAAAATAGAGGGGTATGAAAGTAAGGTAGTTGCTTGTAAATTATTGAGAATATAATCAAACAATAAAAGCATGTCCATCCTAACAGCTTAACCTTTTAAATGAGACGGTCACACACTTCAAAATAAATAGTTTCCTTTTTTGGGTACAGGTATTCTTTTCCAAGGAAATTTCTTTGCATTTGTCCATAAATTCAGCCAAAATTTCTCAATCGAATTTGTAAATTCCTCCCATTTTCTCTGCAATTGCCCAGAAATTAATTCACGTAAATTTTTTCTTTTCTTCCTTCATAAGTTTCCTCCCCAATTATCCATAAATTCAACCAAAATATCTTCTTAGGCCCAGCTATTAATGCTTTTCTTCTTTCCTTGCAATTGCCCAGAAATCAATTCACATTCCTTGTGTGAACTCAATTAATTTTCGGCGGTACTTTTATATAATTTGAGTTACGATAAGCACCACATCATTCTACATTCAACTATGAAACCAAAAGATGTTATTGCTGTCGTCAGTCGATGAAGATCGACTAACAACAGCTAAAATTGTTACAATCACTTGTGGTTTAGCAACACGCATGCCTTTTCTTCCTTGCGAATACATAGGACAAGATCGATTCCTGTATTTATTCGGACAGGAAATCGATCTTTTTTCCATACATAGGACAAGATCGATTCCTGTATTTATTCGGACAGGAAATCGATCTTTTTTCCATGTATTCGTAGTTTTTCTTATGATATCATTTGCTACTTCTTTCAGTGCATTGTATTTGCTCAGCAAATACCCAAAGGCAGCTAACTTCTGCAAAAACTTCTCCATCACTAGCTTGGTTTCCGCAATGGCTTTTGCAACATTTTGCTTTTTCTAGAGACTCGAAATTTATTATTTGTACGTACGTACGTGGTCTAAGTTAAAGTTACTGAATTTCTACGAAGTTTTAGTAGCTTGTTTTCTTCTTAATTGTAATATATATATATATATATATATAAATTAGTATTTTACTGAATTCATATGGAGTTGTCGTAATACCTTTTCAAGTATTATCTTTGTTGTGGATGATTCGTTTTTCGTTTCAATGTATATGGACAATATCGTTGTGATCAATTAACTGACTTGGCCGGGAAGTGTTCTTGCATGTATCATTGGCTCGGATAGTCCTGCTTTTATAATGTTTTAGTCACTTTTTAATGGCTTTTTTAATTATGTGCAATAATTGCACTGTTGAGTAATGGGAAGCGGGCTAGTTCCCGAAATTAAAGATAAAATTATTGATGTGCATCTCCAATCTGTCGCTAAATTACTTATAGCTAACATAATTTTACGATAATATGGATTATCAACGAACTATTTTGCTTGGCTACAAATTTTGTCTAATCATTGACTCTTTTAGCAGTGAATTACCACAAAACATCTAAGAACTAATTTTAGATCTACATTGCACAAGATGTGCCACACTTTTTAATGAAAATGTTTTCCTTTGTATCTAACAAATTCTATATAAATATATCATCTAAGTTGTTCAAACTCTCCAAAAATGTTGCCACACTCGTGTCGGATCCTTCAAAAATACACTTTTTAAGAATCCGACACATACCTATCAACATTGTTAAAGAATCTGAACAACTACTATTTCATTCCCCTCCTTCCCCTACCCCTCTAGCCTAGCTCGGCCCGAGCAAGGCCCAAAAGCCCCATGCCTTTCTTGATCGGACCAACCCATATTGAAAAAGTCCAAATACTAATATGAAGTAGTACTAATAAGCAAAAGGAATAGCCTAAGAAAAAGCAACAACAACAGCAGGGAAGAGGCATAGAAATCCAATAAACCACATATATATAACATTTGCAGGAAGGAACATCCCCATGGCTACGATGATCGCGCAAGCAGCTGCTACGCCACCTGTTTTCCCAGCAACGACAGACGCAGCAGCCACCTGTTTCCTTTTCTTGCTCTTCTTACTCAACCACATCCCGAGAAAAGTGGCAATAAATCCAACAGCATTAGCTGCCACCACAAAATTTAGTCCTCGAAGAGGCATCGAGGACGATGTGGTGGCAGTTGTTGTTGTTGATACATAAGCCATTAGGGAAACAGCTGCCTGCCCTGTTATTCCAAGTGTGATTTCCATCAATCTCGTTGAGAATTCTCTCGACGAGTGAGAAATCACAATCTTATTAGTTGTTGGCAATGTATTTGTGAAATTCATAGCAATTGTCTCCTCATCGATCAATATTCGTATCTCCTCAACAAGATGATTATTCGTAGTTCCACCTTGTAGAACATTAATTCTCTCTTCATAGACTTCATAAATCGGATTATTCTTAACACTGAACGAATGATTTTGAAAAATATCACCTTCAAAAGATGGACTTTTGAGTGTTGACATGATTAAATTTGATGAAAAAAAATGAATTAGTTTTTTTTTATTGAACACATGTTAATCATTTATGGGTGATTTTATAGTAGAAGAAACAAATGTATAATTGCGTAGCTTCTTGGATTTTCCTGTAAATTTCTCAAAAGTCAACTAAAAATACTCTACTCCTTTGCTTGGTTTCCTCTTTTTTTTTTGTGGTTTCACGCTGGGAAATCTCCAGTAAAATGCTCGGTAACAAAGACGATTTTGTACAAGGAGACTCGAACCTAAGACCTCTTGGTTGAGGATGAAAGAGTCCACACCAAAGAGTATTTTTTGACTCATTAAATAACAATAAAGATACTTTTAAAGGAACCAAACTATTAATCACACCAAAGAAATTTCCCGCACCAAACTATTAACGGAGAACATTTAGGGAAAACTACACAAATTGATCCTATAAGGCAACGTATTTACTCAAATTGAACCCAACTCAATATATTTATCCTAATTGGACCCACAACTCAAACTATTTATTTGACTGTCTCCTTGTTATATTCACTGATACTATCCGAGTATGTATATATATATATATATATATATGATATTTATATACTATGATAGTATCAAGCAGTAATTCAACAGTTTTTTTACGGAAACACAGTCTCTTCCTCCTTATATACTCTGATGTTATCAAGGAGTAACTAAATAATGTTTTTATTGGAGCACTGCTTCTTCCTCTAGTAATTAAAAATAGAGGGGTATGAAAGTTAGGTAGCCGCTCGTAAATTGTTGAGAATATAATCAAATAATAAAAGTGTGTTCTCTCTAACACCTTAAACTTTTAAATGAGACTGTTACACACTTCAACATAAATAGTTTCCCTTTTTTGGGTACAGGTATTCTTTTCCAAGGAAATTTCTTTGCAATTGTCCATAAATTCAGCCAAAATTTCTCAATCGAATTTGTAAATTCCTCCCATTTTCTCTGCAATTGACAGAAATTAATTCACATAAACTTTTTCTTTTCTTCCTTACTAAGTTTCCTCCCCAATTATCCATATAATATTCAACCAAAATATCTTCTTAGGCCCAGCTATTAATGCTTTTCTTCTTTCCTTGCAATTGCCCAGAAATCAATTCACATTTCTCTGTGTGAACTCAATTAATTTTCGGCGCTACTTTTATATAAATTTGGCTTACGGTAAGCACCATATCATTTTACATCACTATTTGCATTCAACTATGAAACCAAAAGATGACGTACCTATGTTATTGCTGTCGTCAGTCGATGAAGATCGACTAACAACAGCAAAAATTGTTACAATTACTTCTGGTTTAGCAACACTCATGCCTTTTCTTCCTTACAAATACATAGGACAAGATCGATTTCCTGCATTTATTCGGACAGGAAATCAATCTTTTTTCCATGTATTCGTAGTTTTTCTTATGATATCTTTTTCTACTTCCTTCAGTGCATTGTATTTGATCAGGAAATACCCAAAGGCAGCTAGGTTCTGCAAAAACTTCTCCATCACTAGCTTGGTTTCCGCAATGGTTTTTGCAACATTTTGCTTTTTCTAGAGACTCAAAATTTATTATTTGTACGTACGTATGTGGTTTAAGTTAAAGTTATTGAATTTCTACAAAGTTTTAGTAGCTTTTTTCTTCTTGATTGTAATAATATATGGGCGCTGCCCAAGCCTAACATTAATAAAGTTATATTGTTACTCTCTCCGTCCCATATTAGATGAGAATCTTACTAAAAATATTTTTTTCATATTATTTGAGCACTTATTAAATTAGGATAGAATTAATTAATTCTTTTCCATTTTACTCCTACAATTAATATGACCATTCCTATATTGTATGTGTATTTTTTGTAAATCATTTCAATGTGCATTGATATAAACAAAGGGCAAAATGGTGAAGTCTTTCAATGTATTAATGATTTCTTAATCACCGTGTAAAGTTGGAAGTGCCCATCTAATATGGGACGGAGGGAGTATAGTTTATGTATTGTTATAAAATTAGTAAAGATTGTTATAATATATTTTGCTCATAAGTGAGCTAATATAGAAACTTATTTGTCATTTGTCTTTTTAATTTCAATTTTAAATAGCAAATAAATGTAGCGATAAGATTGAGGGTAGAAATGAAGCATATCTTTCTCAATTTAAGTAAAAATAAACAGAGTAGAAGTAACATTAGGGTTATCGATAGGACGATTCATTCGGTTATTTTTTAAAAAATTATATCATTCAATTTTTTGGCTATTTTATAATGTATAACCAAAATTAAAATTTTAAAATCATCCGAATCCTAATTTATATGACACAAGCAGTACAAAAATTAGTCTTTTTTTTGTTGTCTTGTAGATATTTTAAGTTATTATTTATTGTAAATTATAGTACTTTTTATTAAAGTTTTTAATAACATATGTTACTTTTTATGTTTGAGAGTTAAACCAACTTTTTTTATATGTCTTTTAATTTTATATGTGTTTTGTCCTTTTCCATTTTCAAAAACTAATACTCTCTCCATTTCTTTTTATAAATATATTGGTTTTTCCCTCTTCTTATTGGAACGCATGTTGACTTCTTATATAGTAGTTATTCCCTCTTCTTATATAGTAATATATATATATATATATATATATATATATATATATAATTAGTATTTTATTGAATTCATATAAACTTGTCGTAGTACCTTTTCAAGTATTATCTTTGTTGTGGATGATTGGTTTTGCGTTTCAATAGATATGGACGATATGGTTGTGATCAATTAACTTTTCATTCATATTTGTTTTATATTTTTCCTATTGTGTACCAATAGTTAAACTTTCTATTGCAATATAACTTTATAATTGTGAAATTTATAATTTTGCGTGAAGCTATTTCTAGTTACAATATAACTATATAAAAGTGAGAAAAAGCATATGTAATGCGATATAAATCCAATAACATTATTTATGACTGTGCGAAGCACAAATACATTTACCAATACTGGCATGATAAATCTAAATAGCTTTAACAAAGTAATTAAGAAAAATCTTCTAAAGTTATTACTTTGCGACCAAAGTTAATGCTTTCTTGATCTATCACATGACATCCCGCTGAACCAAAATGTACACAACATTTACACATGCCCTTAAAACATGTTAGATATCCAACTTCGCATAAATTGGAACAATCCTTAATCGAAGAACATTGTTGTCCCATCACAACATCTGAGGATCGAAAAAAAAAATTAGCACCTTGCACAAAAATTGTAATTGTTGGTTAATTCATGAGAAATTAAAAATTATTGTATGATTAAGACAGATCTAGAGTTAGTATGTTCTAAATTGGTGGGTAATAATTTAACAATTATAATAAAATGTTATGATATATTATATTTAATATAAAAAAAATCGAGTAACGTTCATAAAAAAAAATAAAGAGAGACTAACCGGATGAAAAGATTAAACAAGTGACTAGCAAAAACACAATCAACAAAGCCTTCTCCATATCAACTAAACTTTATTAAGCAAAGTAGTATATTTTTTGCTCTCAAGTGTTTCTTAATGTGACAATATATATAGGACCATGTTTATTAAATGCATGATATCTTTCTAGTAAATAGAAAATATTTGATATGATTATATATTCATTTATTATGAAGTTTTTTTTTTTTTTTTCTATCTTTAATTAGTTTTCCTTTTTTATATGTAACAGGGAAGTTATTATTGATTTGACTTTTTTAAGTTGGAAAGTTTAGAATTGGAAGTCATTATACTAAACTTCTAATTAAATCAATTCTAATCATAGAGGGTTAATTCACCCTTGGATCGAAACTGCAAACTACGCTAGATATGGAAAATTACAAATCTTCATGTTTTTTTTTTATAAATAGATGTTTGTGATTACAAACTTTTAGATATACATAATTTTATAAAGATCACTAGTCAATAATAGTAGTAACTAGTTATTCTTAATATAATCATTTCACTCACATGATACAAATAATTTCTTCATTCCAAACATAAGTCTCTTTTGCTTAAAATAATGGGTTTTTTTCATAAAAAATAATATAAACTTATGGGTAAAGTTTTACATTTAAAAAAAATAAATTGAAATCATGATTTCAAATCTTGATATCAAATCGCATGTTCAAACACCTCTGAAGGTCAGTTTTGCAAATAAATAAATTTGAAAAACAAAATCTAACCTCCAGAGGTCGGTTTATAACTGGAGGTTGGTTTACATTTTATCAATTTTCAATGCTAAAAAATTAACCTCCGAAGGTCGGTTTTTCGAGTCATATTTTTTAGTAGTGCCCATTTTTTACCCTCGATACCTGACCTAATTAGCAAAAGAAAAAAAACCTCAATCCCTTTGGAAAATTGCACATTTAAAATTTGTCATTATAGATTTTCTTTTCATAAATATGTATTCTTGTTTTGGTTATTATTAAGAATTTCTTCAATTTAAAGATGTCTACTAAAAATATGACTTCGTATTTGAAAAAAAATAATAGAGAATTGAACACTTCAATAAAATAAGTGATGAGCTTTATTGTTTAGCTATACAATTTTTCAGTTACTAATTTCTCTTTTCTCAATCTATGGTCAATTAAAAATAGTGGGTGCGACTAAATTTGTTGTTGATGACCTAGATCCACTATGTTCTATAAATTACACATCATAAAATCTTGGAATGCCAAAACTATTTCATAAAAATATGTTTTTTATAACGAGTTATACTTGAATTCTGCATATATATATATATATATATATATATTTGTTTTATATTTTTTCCTTTTGTGTAATAATTAATTTATTGTTTTTTAGTGATAGAATTTCATTTACAAAGCTTTAAAATGATATTTATTTTTGTGTTACTTGGATTGTAATAAACTATTTCCGCTTACAGTTATAATTATATTAAAGTAAGAAAATGCATATGTAATGAAGTATTAATTCAATAATGTTATTCATATGACGGTGCAAAGCGCGATTACATTTACTAGTACAAAAGTAAAGGTATAGCAAATCTAAATAGCATTAACAAAGTAATTAAGAAATGTTTTCCAAAGTTATTACTTTGCGACCAAAGTCAATGCTTTCTTGATTTGTAAGATTGCATATTGCGGGAAAACCAATACAACAACCACACACGCCCTTAACACATGATGGATATCCTTTTTTGCATGGCCCGTGACAATCCGAATACACAGAACACGGTTGTCCCATCACAATATCTGAGGATTGAAAAAAAAAAATAGCACCTTGCACAAAATCATAATTATTGGTTAACGATCAAATTCATTCCAACTCGTTCATTTGACACTGCTGACAAGATCTCATTTTGAATAAACCTTGTCATTATACAATCAAATCTCTTTATAATAACATCGTTTGTTCAAATATTCTTTGACTTCTCTAATAAAAATGTTATTCATAAAACATATAACATAACATAAAAAATCAAACAAGTGACTAGCAAAATAATTGACTAACGTTCATAAAGAAAATAAAGAAACAAAGAGAGACTAACCACATGAAAAGATCAAATAAGTGACTAGCAAAAACACACTCAATGAAGCCTTCTCCATATTAACTACTTAATTTTATAAAGTAAAGTAGTATTTTATTTTATTTTACTTTGAAGTGTTTCTTATGGTGACAATATATATATAGGACCATGTTCATTTAGTTCCTTCCATATTTCTAGTAAATAGATAATATTGATAAGATTATAGTCAATTGGGAAGTTTGTTTTTATCTTGAATTTGTTTTCCTCTTTTTTATATGGAATGTTGTAATTATGATTGATTTGAGTTATTTTAGTTCGGAAGAAAAAAGTAGTACTATAATTAAATTACATTAACTAACAATTTAAAAAGTATATTAACAATTTAGTTGACTCTCAAAATTTTACAAGTGCTATAAATTAGGACAAAGAGAATAATATGTATTTTTATTTTTATATATAAAAGAGAATGTGAACGGGTTAGGGTAAGTCAATGAAAGTTAAGAATTTAAAATATTTAACAGTATATTAAAAAAATTGATTGACTTTCAAAATTTCACTCATGCCTCATAAATTGAGATCTGAGGAAGTAACATATATTACTTGAAAAAACACATACTTAGTAAAATATTTAATATCATATTAAAATTTGGTTGACTCTCCTAATTATATTTGTGCCACATAAATTGAGACATATAAAGTAGTATATGTTGGGTTTGTGCTTGCACATACGGTATATTTATAGGCTAACATTTAATAATGCAAAATCATAGAAAGCAAATTGAAAGTCACCTAACTGCCTTTGGAAGTCATTTCGTCAAATATTTACAGGCAAACACAAATATTTATAGGCTAACACGTGAATAATTAAGAAAATCATTTAATTCCTATAAATAAGCTCTTAAATACTTAAAAATACCTCAGATCATGATGAGGTTATACGTACTAATCTCTCAACTCCTTACCAAGGGTTACGTAAATATTTTTTAAAAAATTGTCTGTAAGCCATTTCACCAAATATTCATGGGCTTTACACAAGGAAAATTGAAAAAATTGCATAATTCCTATGAAATGGCTCCTAAATGCCTAAAAATACCTCGGATCATGGTGAGGCTATATGTACTGCTCACCCAACTCCTTACGGAATGTTTTAAAAAAAAAATTCTAAAAAATTTTCCGGAAGCCATTTCACCAAATATTCATGGGTTAACATACATGAAAAATTGTAAAAATTCGCTTAATTCCTACAAAAAAAAAAAAAGAGGCTCTTAAATGCCATAAAATGTTTCAAATCATGGTGAGGCTATAAATAGTGCTCCTGAAAATTCTTACGGATGGTCTTGTAAAGTTTTTTCAAAAAAATCGCCCAAAAGTCAATTCACCAAATATTCATGGACTAACGTATTACTCCCCCAAATGGCTCCTAAATGCCCAAAAATGTTCGGATCATGGTCAGGCTATACGTACTACTCTCTCAACTCCTTACGTAGGGTCGCGTGAAAAAGGGTCGCGTAAAGTTTTTTCAGAAAAATCACCCGGAAGATATTTCACCAAATATTCGTGAGCTAACACACCCATAAAATTGAAAAAAAAAATCATCTAATTCCTATAAAATGGCTTCTAAATGCCCAAAAAATGTCTCGGGTCATGTTGAGGCTATGCGTACTTCTCCCCCAACTCCTTACAGAAGATCTCATAAAAAAATTCAAAAAAATCGCCTCAAAGTCATTTCACCAAATATTTATGGGCTAACACACAAAAAATTGAAAAAATCGTCTAATTCTTATAAAATGACTTCTAAATTCTCAAAAATGTCTCGGATCATGGTGAAGCTACACGTACTTCTCCCCAACTCCTTACGAAAAATCTCGTAAAGTTTTTTCAAAAAAAATCGCTTGAAAGTCATTTCACCAAATATTTATAGGCGCCTAAATGTCCAAAAATGCCTCGGAACATGGTCAGGCCATACGTATGGTTCCCCCAAATCCATACGAAGGATCTTGTAAAAAATATTTCAAAGTTCTCTCAGAAGTCATTTATACAAATATTATGGGCTAACACACGCGAAATATTGAAAAAATTGCCTAATTTCTATAAAAGGCTCCTAAATACCCAAAAATCCCCCCAATGATGGTCCGTCTATACATACAGCTCCCCCAAACTCCTTAAAGAGGGTCTCGTAAACTTCTTTAAAAAAATCGTCAATATTCATTGGCTAACACACATGAAAAATTGAAAAAAAAATTGCCTAATTCCTATAAAGTGGCTCCTAACTGCCAAAAAATGCCTCGGTTCATGGTGAAGCTATACGTACTACTCCCCCAACTCCTTATGGAGGGTCTTATAAAGTTTTCTAAAAAAAAAACTCTCGAAAGACATTTCACCGAATATTCATGGGCTCCCACACACGAAAAATTGATATAATCGCCTAATTTCTATAAAATGGCTACTAAATCTCCAAAAAATGTCTCAAATCATGGTGAGGCTATACATTCTGCTCTCCAACTCCTTAGGGATGATCTCGTAAAGTTTATTCAAAAATATCACCCGAAATTCATTTCACCAAATATTCACTGGCTAACACACGAAAAATTGAAAAACAAATTGCCTAATTCATACCAAATGACTCTTAAATGCCAAAAAAATGCCACAGTTCATGGTACGGCGATACATACTGCTCCCCCAACTCCTTAAGTAGAGTCTCGTAAAGTTTTTTCAAAAAAATTGTCCGGAAGCCATTTCACTAAATATTTATGGGCTAATATACACAAAATTTAAAAAATTGCATAATTCCTATAAAATGGCTCCAAAATGCCCAAAAATTCCTCAAATCGTAGTGAGGCTATATGTACTGCTCCCCAACTCTTTTTTTTTTAGATTAAATCGGGCAAGGCCCAGTTATTCATAAAAATAAAGAGAGGCTATACGTATTGCTCCCCGAACTCCTTACGGAAGGTCTTGTAAAGTATTTTTAAAAAGATCACCTAGAACTCAGATTTTCATTTCATCAAATATTCATGGAATAATACACACGAAAAATTGAAAAACTCGCCTAATTCCTATAATATGGCTAAATGCCTAAAAATATCTCGAATCATGATAAGACTATATGTATTGCTCCCCAACTTCTAATAAGTACAAAATTCTAGGAAGACTACACTAATTAAATATTATGTCTATTACATATTAAATAATTTAATTCACATAGTGTTGTAATATATGATTGCTTGTTTGATGAATGCTAGATTGACAATAACAGTGGTCAAATATAATGATTGTGAGTTATACAGATACTAGTCAAAACTTTAAAATATGAAAGTTTTATAAATATCCAACTCTTTCGATAAAATAATAATAATCTTTATTAATATCCAATAATTATAGCATTGGATTTACATATAACAAAGTTCTAAATAACTTTAACCTAGGTTAATGTTTTCTTGATCACCTTGACATGTTGGACCAACACAACAAATACACACACCATTAACACATTGTCGAATTCCAATCCTGCATAGAGATGGACACTCTGATGCCAAATTACATGCTTGTCCCATCAAAATGACATCTGTTCACAAAAATATAACGAGAATTAAATGTTACTCGTATGATAGAGACAGAGTCAGAATTAAAATATTCACAAGTGAAGCAATTAATAATTTAAATACATTGTTACAACAAAGTTTAATATTATTATATACATTGTTGTTGTTGTAGTAAAAATATAGGAAAAAATCATTTTAATAGTATAAGAGAGAGACTAACCAGATGAAAAGATCAATAAAATGGCCAAATAAAATAGAATGATTGAAGCTATAGCCATGTTTTTTTTGTGTAAAGAAAAGTTTTCTTCTTTTTGACTTTAGAATGCTTCTTATTGTAACATTTTATAATACCTAAATCATTAAGTACTTGCCATATGTTTATTTCCAATTTTGAAAATGGAAAATTTCTTTTACACTTTAAAATTTGGAAAAGGGATTTAAGAAACTATTTTGTTTATTGGTGAACAATGAAAAATGGCTACAATAAACCTACTTACCTTATTTCAAGATTTGACTTTTGATCATTTAATGTAGTTTATCCAAAATTGTGGTCAAAACTTGACCGCAAATTTCGTCTTTTATTTATGGAAAAAACTCAAATATGTCATCGAACTTTGAAAAAAACTCTTTTATGTCATTCATTAAAAGTTCGGTTCATGAATGTCATTTCTATTTGAGAAAAAACTCAAATATGTCTTGAATTTGTTTTCCTCTTTTTTATATGTAATGTTGTAATTATGACTGATTTGACTTTTTTAAGTTAGGAAGAAAAAAGTAGTACTATAATTAAATTACACTAATTAATAATTTAAAATATTTAAAAAATATATTAACAATTTAGTTTACTCACAAAAATTTACATGTGCTATAAATTGGGATAAAGAGAATAAAATATCTTTTTATGTTATGTATAAAAGAGAATGTGAACGGGTTAGGGCAAGTCGGTGAAAGTTAAGAATTTAAAATATTTAACAATATATTAAAAAATAAACTGATTCTCAAAATTTCACACATAAGTTGAAGTTTTTGAATTTTTATATCGATTGTACATAAATATATAATAATCATTATTGGATTTATAATAAATATTTAGCGAATTTTTTAATACAAAAACAGAGTTTAAGCAAAAATTACTGAATTTTTGTGAATCATAATCAAAGCTCTGAATCCGCCGCTGTTAAGAAAGTATATAAGCTAGTGAAAAATATTGATAAATTTTTTATTTAATATAGGGATAAGGGTCTGAAAAATATCCCAATTTTGGTCGGATTTGCTGTTGCGATACTAAACTTTCATGAGGACCTATTACCTCTCTAGACTATTTAACACCGTATTTTTTACCCCCTGAACTATTTAATAGTGTATTTTAAAGGTATATATGTGTCCACGTGGACACATTACTATTTATAATTTTGTAATATTTTTTATGTCCACGTGGGCAAATATATATGTTTAAAATAAGGTATTAAATAGTCTAGAGAGGTAATAGGTCCTCATGAAAGTTTAGTATCGCAACAGCAAATTCAACCAAAATTGAAGTATTTTTCATGCCCTTATCCCTTTAATATATAGACAAAGTTTAGACAAAAGCTATCAAATTTTCGTGAATCCATACGCAAAGCTCTGAATATCCACCACGGTTAAAAAGGTATATAAGATAATGAAAAATATATATGCGTACCCAATTAATTATATCAACTTATGATGATTTAAATGATTCTACATGATAAGAATATATATATTACTAAGTAAAAAATATCATGTCCCCTTTTAATTTCCACTGTTCTTTTCCTCCCTTGCAATATCAAATATAGTAATTGTGAACTCTATTAGCTATTTGGATGTACTTGGTGATGGTTGTTGCATGCAACTTCTTCCCTCACAAATCAATTGCCCTGCTTGTCTATTTAATAAGATGCGGATTCAAGATTTAAAAACTATGAAAGGCAAACACACATTAATTAGTCAAATTTCGTTGAAAAATTTGTAGAATTATATATGTACTAATGATAAATTTAAAAAGATGATATTGACTTGACAAAGTTGACCGCGTAGTTTGAAGGTAATGAGTGCCGCTATACACATATATACATAATTTTTTTATTTGAGCAGAAAATCTATTAGAATTATTCCTTCTAGACTTCACTCGTAAAATTATATTGAGTGTATATTGTTGTTATTGTTAAAAGTCCTTTGAAGAACTTGACAATTTTTTTTGAACATTTAGTTGTACCATATATATTGTGTGCTTTAATTTGTCTCCACTTTCTCATCCCACTAAACCAACTCCATATGTTTTTAGATTATTATTTTTTCAATTAGTATGGTAGTTTTCGTCACCTCATTGTTTACTAATTGTAGACTATCTCCTTCTTTTTGCTTTCTCTCAATGTTCAATATTCGTAGTTGACACTAAAAACACTTCCAACATTGTCTATACATTAAATAAATCGTCACAACTTACGATCACTTCAATCATCAAAAATAAATCATCGAACATTCATCACAACTTACGATCCGCGTCAAAGCGAGTGATGCTTGTCATCCTTAAGTATAGATTTTGATTTTGAGTCCTGCGTGAAATTCTCTTAAAGAGTACTTTTCATATAAATAACTTTATACATGTGAATTCAAATTAATCAGGCTCCATGTTATCGGATACTAGATGAAAATAAAGAAAAAAAAACATTTAATTAACAAGGGAGATGTTCTCCAAGAAAAATAAAATAAAATGCTACATATCACATGTTAGTTCATCATGAGAGATTAAAAATGGGAAACTTATGGCCCAATACATTTGCTCATCTGCTTAATAAAATGTATACTCATTATGTATATAGGTAGTGTATATTATATACCATATATATAATCGAAGTGTATATTTTGACCATATTAGTAAACTAGATGGTTATATATTTACATAAATTTTCCATCAAAAATATGATTTTAAGTTTTCTTGTGAACTTTTATTTTTTTATTTGTTGAATAAGAGAGATGAGCTAGGTAGGGAGGGAGACAGTCTACGCAAAAGCTATTGGGTTCGTCTGAAAAGTCATGTTTCACTGTAGCTCCGCCCTTGTGAATAGATCAATTATACGATGACTAGAAACAAAACACAAGGTTTATCCATTTTGTGTACGTAAAAGTCTTCATAATAAAACTAGAATCACATATTTTACATGATAACAACAAAAACAACTTTAGTACGTACAATTAAATAAGCTTGAAGGAATACCTCAGTAGGAAAAAATAATCTATTTTTTTAATTATTAAAGATTAGGGGTGGCAATTGGGTGCGTTAGGTCAAATTTGGACGGGTCATAATGAGTTAAGACAACAATCGGGTCAAGAGTCAACCCAACTCAAATTTGCTTGGGTCAAAATGGGTTAGGTAATGGTCAAGACCCAATCCAACCCGATTTTTACTAAGCTTAATTTGTTTTACTTGTTCTTTTAAAATATTTTAGTACTTAATAAAAATATTTTTTTCTTTATTATGGCTATATATAACATATCAAATTAAAAAAAAAAAAGTTTTTTAAAAATATTTTGAAAACATTTCTCATAAATCAATTCAAATTCACAACAGCGATTTTAAAGAAAAAATAAAAAAAAAATTGGACCGGCAGCGATTTTTATGTTTTTTAATGGAGTAACGACGTCAATTTTGTCAGAAGAAAATCGCTCCATCAAGAGCGATTTTGCCCTTTTGGTTAAAAAAAAATTGATGCGCCCTTTTGGAATTTTTGGAAACAGGGGAAGGAAAGTCTTGAATGAGTGCATCTTTTACATATTCCGTGTATTTTGACGGCAAATAAATAAATTAATTAATTTTAGGGTTAAGGACCAAATTGATCAAAATTTATGATACATAAAGGACCATTTCCATAAAATTCATATATTAAGGACCAAATGGAATCAAACCCATTAATTAAGGACCATTTTGATCATTTATGAATTTTGTTTTTGTTTTCCTTCTTTCTTATATGTAATGTTGTAATTATGATTGATTTGACTTATTTAAGTTGGAAAGAATCTCTCACTCCACCTTCCTCTCATTTGTCTGTTTGTCACGATTTAAATAATCGTGAATGACACTCATACTAATTCTCTTATGGGAGAATTATTAAACTCAACCAACAATTAACAATAATAAAATTCAATTAATCTTTACAAATAAACAATACTCTTATTAACTCTCCAAAAATGTTGCCACACTCGTGTCGGATCTTTCAAAACTACATTTTTTTAAAGATCCAACACACACCTGTCAACATTATTAAAGAGTCTGAACAACTACTATTTCATTCCCCTCCCCTCCCCTACCCCTCTAGCCTAGCTCGGCCCGAGCAAGGCCCAAAAGCCCCATGCCTTTCTTGATCGGACCAACCCATATTGAAAAAGTCCAAATGCTAACATGAAATAGTACTAATAAGCAAAAGGAATATCTTAAGCAAAAGCAACAACAGCAGCAGGGAAGAGGCATAGAAAGCCAATAAACCACATAGATATAACATTTGCAGGAAGGAACATCCCCATGGCTACGATGATCGCGCAAGCAGCTGCTACGCCACCTGTTTTCCCAGCAACGACAGACGCAGCAGCCACATGTTTCGTTTTCTTGTTCTTCTTACTCAACCACATCCCAAGAAAAGTGGCAATAAATCCAACAGCATTAGCTGCTACCACAAAATTTAGTCCTCGAAGAGGCCTCGAGGATGATGTGGTGGCAGTTGTTGTTGTTGATACATAAGCCATTAGGGAAACAGCTGCCTGCCCTGTTATTCCAAGTGTGATTTCCATTAATCTCGTTGAGAATTCTCTCGACGAGTGAGAAATCACAATCTTATTAGTTGTTGGCAATGTATTTGTGAAATTCATAGCAATTGTCTCCTCATCGATCAATATTCGTATCTCCTCAACAAGATGATTATTCGTAGTTCCACCTTGTAGAACATTAATGCTCTCTTCATAGATTTCATAAATCGGATTATTCTTAACACTAAACGAATGATTTTGAAAAATATAACCTTCAAAAGATGGACTTTCAAGTGTTGACATGATTAAATTTGATGAAAATAAATGAATTAGTTTTTATTATTGAAGAATTCTCAATAATTTATGGGTGATTTTTGGGTATAGGTATTCTTGTCCAAGGTAATTTCTTTGCATTTTGTCCATAAATTCAGCCAAAATTCTCAATCGAATTTGTTAGTTAATCCTTTTTACCAAAGTTAATGCTTTCTTGATCTATCACATGACATCCAGCGGAACCTAAATGAACACAACATTTACACATGCCCTTAAAACATGTTAGATATCCAACTTCGCATAAATCGGAACAATCTCGTAGGAAGTAATTTGTCCATTGACATTAACTACGCCTCCGAATCTCTTTATTATGTACATTCTCTTTTGGTTCTTTCCAAGGTCGTTTAGACCCTTCACTTGACTATCCGACAGTTCGGACTTATGAACCATAAATCGACATGCTTTAATATTTGTAGCATATCCAATGAACATACAATCCAAAGTCTTAGGTCCTATTTTGATCCGTTTGGGAATAGTTCCCTCATTTCCATTTCTCATATGAAATAGACTGTATTGGAAATTATTTGATCACAATCATTCAAGAGTTATTGCCTGTATAAACTTTAAGGGACGACAAACAATTCTCTATCAGGATATAACAAAGACTGAACAAACACAACTTTCTGTTGCTCCCTTTCTTAACAAACAAACGTTTTTTATTATTATTATTTGTTACTCCCTTTACTAACAAAAAAACTTTTTGTTTCTGTCTTTCTGAACAGGCAAATTTTTTTTGTTGTTCTCTTTTGCTATAATGATAGCACCCCCCACAAATTTTGTGGTAAACCTGAACTTATAAATAGGACATTCAACATTTCCTTCAAAGTTTGGTTTTTTCCTGTCAACAATTTCATTAGATTGAGGTGAGAATGTGCAGTAATTTGATGGATGATTCCATTTTCCAAATATATTTCTGCAAAAGAAGATTCATATTCTCCACATCTACCACTTCTAATCATGACAATCTTTTTATCCAACTGATTTTCAACTTCAGTTTTATATTGCCAATATGTTTCTATTGCTTCATCCTTACCATTCAACAAATAAACATAACAATATCTAGTGCAATTGTCAATAAAATTTATGAAACACTTTTTCCCACCACGAGATGGTGTTGACTTCATATCACAAATGTCAGTGTAAATCAATTCTAAGGTATTAAAATTCATTTCAACAACACATACTTTACATTTTGATTTATTGCACTAGAAGTTAGGCAAAACTTCTAAGTTGATCAGTTTTTGCAAGGTTTTGTAATTGACATGTCCTAAGCATTTATGTCACAAACAATTTGATTCAAGCAAGTAAGAACAAACAGAAATACTAAGTTTGAAAAGACCTTCTGTGAAGTAACTTTTTCCCACAAATATTTTGTTCTTTACTTTTTATAACTTTCTCGACATTGTTTTAGAGTCAACACCTTGCCATATGTCCTTTTCAGAAGAACCTTTCCATAACATTCAATTTGTTATAGAATTACCCATGACCATAGTCTCTTCGGTCCAATAAGGGCAATATGACCCAAATGTTTGTTTTACAACACAAACATAACATATCACTTTTCACCAATGTTCATGTCTATGCAAATAGACATATCTTTTTATGAAAAATCACAATATTTTAAGTGACACTTTTTCATCAAAGAATACAATTCTTTTGAACGAGTAATATAATGTTGTGATTTTATACTAGTCATATCATATACTAGTAAAGAGAGACTCAACAACCACAATATCAAACCTACTCGAAAAATTTTGTGGGTTTAACATAATACAAGAATGTCATTAAATTTCATATCTTGTACTTTTTAAATTTAAATTAGATAGTAAGTCTAATTTTGTCTTTATCATAAGTAAAGAACCCCCCACATTTTAAATATGTTCTCAAAAATATTTTTCAAGTATTTGAAATTATTTTCCACATATTTTTTCTCATGCTTTCATATTGTATACCATCAAAATACATATTGGCAACACGAAGCCTTCTTTTGGAGATTTAATCCATATAAACACCCATTGCAGGCACAAAAATCACTAATTTTATGTCACTAGTGTTTTTTTTCCCCTTTCTGTCACAACTAGACAAACCACTTAGTATTTAGAATACTAACAATAAAGATTCAATCTTTATACAACTTGTTTCTAGTTTAACAATGAAGTTTTATATTCTTCTAATCGTTAACCGAATGAACCTTGAATTCTGATGAAGTTTTTATATTCTTTGCATCAGTTTCACATTCAGACAGAGTAGTAAACCAAAAAGGTTTTAATCTCCAGAAACCTCAAATACAACAATATTTCTAGCTAACGATGAAGATTTTATCTTTTTCAAATCACTTAGCCTTAATATTCCTGACGAAGATTTTGTACTCTTCAAGTCAGAATATTCATTCAAACAGAGTATTTAACAAATTGGTGAAGTTTCTATATTCTTCAAGCCAATGCACAATCTAATTTGTTCGTGAAGTTCTTATATTCTTCAAACCAAAGGACTAAAAAATATCCAAAAGATTTTAGTCTCCAAAAGTCAAACACAATCAAATTTCACATGGAGTAGAAAACTACAAAAGTTTTTTTTCTCCTCTAAACAGAATACATATTAATATTAATAAAGATATATTCTGAGATCATCACATAATGATCATCTATCCTAACATTTATGAAATAAATCTCATAACTTATAAAGGATAGAAAAAAAAATCAAGGGAAATAAAGATAAAACCTGATTATTACCTCCATTGAATCACATTCTATTTGTCAGCAATGATTCCATTCAAGTCACTTTTCTTGCTAATTTTTTCCTTCTTTTCTAATTTCTATCATATTCCAATTTTCCTCAAAAGACATTGAATTTCAACCAGAAACTAAACTAATATTCAAATATTGTTAGGAGACAACATCTATTCATTTACTTCTTCTCATAGTTATATAAAACCAAGAATATAGGAAAAATAATTAAAGTGCACATCTTAGCCTTTATGCACAAAATAACTTTTCTCATTGAAAAGAAAACTGAAGGGGTGCAATGCTTGAATGTACTTGGGAAGAAAATAATAATATTCTTACCCATCCAAGGAAAACTTACTACAAAAAATATACTCGAACATACTAAAGTAGTACTAATTCATCCCAAATGTCTTTTATCATATGATAAAATAATTCTCTTTTTCATCTTGTTCTTTCCCCAATAAAAAGAACACAAAAAATAGAAGTAATTTCCTTACCACAGAAAATACCATCATTAAATTTCTTAAGCTTGTTATCTCCTATATTCAGATTAGCAAATCAGAAATAATAAAAGATGAAAAGAAAAACACAAAGAACTATCCGAGTTCACAGAACCCACTGTGTGTCCTTAAAAAATTTAATCCCCTCAAGTATCCGAGGTTGCAGATTAATTCCTCCTAAGATAAAACGGATTAACCATTAAAGAAGTAGTGATACCTCACACTTCGATAATTTCAACGAACTCAAAATGACAGCAACAAATCACACACACAGACACGATCGATCGATTTTGTTTTGTAAGAAATGTATGCAAAAGAAGGGAAGAATTCGATCCAGAAAAATGAGAGAAAACCTCTCTATTTATAGCCAACAAAGGGTAAAGGTCACAACCCTTTGGAAAGAAGACAACCTTTCAGAAAGAAGACAACCTTTCAGAAAAGTCACAACCCTTTAGAAAGGACACAATTTTTCATAAAGTTCACAACCCTTCGGCATAGTCACAACTCTTCAGGAGAGTCACAACCCTTCATTTCATGTACACACCTTTAAAACCCAACAATAATTTAATAATTATAATAAAATGTTATGATATATTATATTTAATATAAAAAAATCGAGTAACGTTCATAAAAATAAATAAAGAGAGACTAACCAGATGAAAAGATTAAACAAGTGACTAGCAAAAACATAATCAACAAAGCCTTCTCCGTATTAATTACTTAACTTTATTAAGCAAAGTAGTATATTTTTTACTCTCAAGTGTTTCTTACTGTAACAATATATATAGGACCATGTTCATTAAATTCATGATATATTTCTAGTAAACAGATAATATTGATATTATTACGAGCCCGTTTGAGTTGACTTGAAAAAATAGCTTTATAGTCAAAAATAAAAAGTCAAACTAAAATGACTTTTAAATCAAACCTACTTTTGGTTTTTAAGTCATTTTTTACCTTGTCAAACACTTTCTAACTTAGGGTGTGTTTGGTATGAAGGAAAACATTTTCCGGAAAATGTTTTCCAATTTTTTCATGTTTGGTTGGGTTAACTGTTTTGGAAAATGCTTTCCAAATCAACTCATTTTCCTCTAATTTAAGGAAAATGATTTCCCTTAAAAACTTAAGGAAAACATTTTCCAAAACTCTATTCCAACTTCAAACTACAATTATTATTTTTTTGAAAAAATCAATTTATTTTGTCCCTACCCTCAAACCAGCCCCCCATCCAACCGCCCAAAAAAAAAAAATTAAGTTTGTTTTTAAATTCAATTTCTTCACCCACCCTCACCCCTACCCCTACCCCCACCCCCTCCCAAAAAAATATTAAAAATTATTTTTAAAAGATATTTCTAATTTCAATTTTTTATTTTTTTACCCCCACCCACTACCTTCGCCTGTTGTGTCGTAATTTAACTAACCTTTAAAAAAATCACTTTTTGAAATGTTCCAAGTATAAAACAATTTGAAAAAAATACTTAGAAAAGAGTCGCCACTTAATTTTTTAAAGAAATTAAGAAAAACTTATAATTTTCAAAGATTTAAACAGAAAAAATCATTTGAAAATACCAAAGAAGGTTCGGGGTTCAATTTACACTTCGAGAAGGGTTTAAGCATTCAAAGTGCCCGCTAACATGCGATTGACCTGCGACTAGACTAAAATATTTTGACTATTTTTTAGAACAGATGATTTAACATAAGAAGAATAACTTACAATATTTGATTAACTTTTTTTTTTTTTTTTTAAAAAAAAAGTTAAATAAATAACACATTTTATTTTATTTTATTTTTAGAGAAAAGGGATTCATAATGAAATATTTGACTTGAAATATAAGTGATTAGAATATTAATAAAACTAGATTAATTAGATTTTATTTAATTCATTTTAAAATGACTTGAACCAATTTAATACATTAAAGCATGAAAATCATTTTAAATTAATTGAAGAATAAAAGTTTTGACTAACCTTCTTGAGAAAATGACTAAGTAAGTATTTATAATAATATTTTACATTATTAGATTAACTTTGAAAAAATAGTTAAACAAAGAGCTATTTTATTTTATTTTAAAAGAAAATGGGACCTTAATTGAAACATTTGAATTAAAGACAAGTAATTAGAATTTTAACGAAACTAAATTAATTGGTTTCTATTTGAGTCATTTTTGGTTTATGAAAAAAAAAACTATTTTAAACTAAATAAAAATTTTGTTTGACTAAATATTATAAATGAAACTGCGAGAGTTGATAAAATGAGACTTGTTAGAAATAAAACAACACAGAGAAATAGTTTGTCTTTTGGGGAATTCGATTAAGTTAATTAACAATTCTAAAGTTAGAGTTAATGATAATAAAAACAAACAATAAATAAAGACAATTAAATAATTTAAAAGTAAAGGAGAAATGAATTTGGGCCCTTTTTGGGCCAAATTCGCTGCCACTATTGGGCTTAACCCAATTCCCCTTTTTGTATACACCTGATGTATATCAGTGTATATCGGCGTGTGTCTAGGTGTTTTTCATGTATATCTTGCTTCCAAACACCCATTTTTCACCTCATCTTTGTACTTTCGCATTTTTTTGGCCTGTATCTCGGTATAGTGAGTGTATACTGTTGTATACAGCCCACTTTTGAGCCTTTGGAGGCTCATATTTCAATTTCCAGCCAACATTTTGCCTTTAAAGACCTGTTCGTCGGCTCCGTTGCTAGTAATTAAGGGCTGACTAGAGGAGAAAATTTGGGCCTACAGGGCCCGATAAGCGATGCAAGGCCGAAGCTAGAGTCAATGGAACTCATTCGGAGAGATTACATGCACAAAGAAAGAAACGAAAAGGATAAACAATAAGAAGAACCAATTGAGAATATGAAGAGGCAATAATTTAAAAAGGGAGTGTGAGGAGTTCCAGCAAATCACTGCAATACTCTTCTAAGTCAACAATTCACAACAAACCAACTTTGGCATTTTTACACAGAAAGGCAAACCCAAATTTGAGCAAGAGAAAAGAAAAGAGCTACTAACATTAACAATCATGATGATCAGTCTATTCTACAGATTTGCTCAAATTAAGACCAAAATTAAACTAGCATCTTACACATAAACCAAACTCGAACTAATGACAAAAATGAACGAAATACCAACGTAGCCTTCGACTAGAAATTTAAAAATGAAAGAAAGAAAATGATAAATTCATCAAATAAGAAACTAAGAACTTCATTTAAACAAACAAGAACCAGATTTGTGACAATTTCAAGATGATAATCAAACTCTCCAAAATGAAGCCATAAGCCATTATTTAAAGCGAGACCATATATATATATACTAAACAATTTAATCAAGTGCCAGGTGAATAAGACAACCTGCTGCTTTAAATATTGGAACAGGAAGAGATTAAAAAAAAAAAAATTACAAAGAGAACTTAGATAGAACACAATGCTCGCCTTTACTGATATATGTCTAAACACAAAACCTTAATGAATTTAAACCATTTGAAAGGGAACTGAGACAAGCCTTATGGAAGTAAAACAAATAATAGCCAAGATTGCATTATGCAGAATACTCGTCAAATAGCCACAATACAGGATAAATGAAATCATAAGCACACAAACTTCAAAGACACGAGAATCATGAATTCCGGATATACATGACGTCAAACAGAGCATAACATTGAAGAAGCAAGAGGGAATCGAGTTTACCTTTATCGGAGCAACGATACTAGGACGACAAGAAGAGCGATTCCACCACTCTATTTGATTACTAAAGGCAAGCTAAGAAAATTCGAGCGGCAATCTTCTCGAAATTTGAAATCAGAGAGCTAAAAAAAAATATCGCAAGTGTAAAGCGATTATGGCCAAAGAACCGAACTCCAAACCTTTTTTTTTTCAAACAGTGATCAAAAGAGATGATTATATAGTTGGAAAATCGGGGGAAATCGAGTGAATTTTTCATTTTTAAATTCGGACTCCTCTGCCTCTTTTCAAAATAACAGTAGAAGGGATTTGAAAATCCCTTAGAAAGGGGGAAAAGAGACGTGAGGGTGATGGATCTGCAGGGTAGTTGAGCAAAATTTCCAAGTTTGCAGCGCAATTTGCTCGCTGGATTTCAGTGTTCGCGTGAAGAAGGAGAACGTTATGTACAGGGGTGGGGTCGTCTGGTTTGTTTGGTGTATTGCTGCTGTTGATGTATTGTTGATGGGTTTGTTTGTGTTAAGATTGGGCTGGGAATGTTGTAAGGATAAACTACCTTATTAGACATACATCACTACTATATATACTAATATTATCTTTACTTTCAAACAATTACATATATTACCACTTTTAATATTTTATACCATATATTAATATATTATTTGAAGATACAATTAGATTATTAGATACCCACATACCTTAAAACTAGGATTGATTAATTATCTGCTTAATTAACTCTTTCACTCCAAATCAACCACTATCTCTTAATTCTCCCCTCCCATATTTATCACTCAATTATGTCTCCTCCTTTATGATTCAGGAATTTCATCGTACAATTTCATTTCAACAATAGCTAATCTACTCTCTTCTTCTCAAGATATCATCACCATGGCCGACAAATTCTCCTGAATCTAAATATTATTCTGTATTGTTCATTTATAACTAGATCAAATCAAAGTAACTGCTACAGAGAAAACATTAATTCAGAGTGGGTCTTGATTGTTTGTCTCCGAAAGAAATGGATCTTAGTTTTGATTATGTTATGCCACAACACAAAAGGATCAAAGGGAGTATTGTAGAAAGTTTTTGTTTGCTGGTGTTCTTCTAAGGCTTTCTTTGGTTACCGTGACATGGATTTGGTAGTACCAATATTACTTTGATATAGCCCTTGAAACATGTGTATCCAATAAGTAGTAATCTTAATTAAGATCTGAGTTGTATTTTTAGTAATGGGGTGTCTGACCATGTATGTATCCACCATTAAATTTTGGATACATGATTTTAAACAACACGATGATATTAATGATACGACAGATACTCTACAGTCGTGATTTGTTCCTAAATTCATGTGATTCAACTACATTTTATATTTAGATACACATAATTAAATGTATATGCTTATTATGTATTCGAGATACATGTTTTTGGATATAACGTATGAAATTTAAATACACATAATTAGATGTATACGCTTCTTCTTTTTGTATATTCTATATTTAGATACACATAATTAGATGTATATGCTTACCATGTATTCGAGATATATGTTTTTGGATATAACATAAGCAATTGATACTTGATACATCAAATTAGTACTAGATACATATAAAAGATACATGAAATTAATATTATATATTATATATAAATAGATACATAAAATTAGTACTAGATACCTATAACAAATACATGAAATTAATGCTAGATACTTCTATGATACATATGAATGTACTTGCAGGACACTCATGTATCTAAGTGTTTAGTTTGTTGGATACATCATATATTGATAATAGATACATCAGTTCCAACCAATTAATTTAAATAAATAAATTTTGTATCTCAATTTTAAAATTCGGCAGATACTGCATGTATCTCATAGATTCAGACTCACGTATCCTAAGAATAAAATATGGTACAGAAAGTAATATTTGAAACTATTGAGAATCTTAATAATTAAGACCTAAACTAGTGGGATTTATGTGATTTGCCCATGTTGTAATGTATGGGGAAAATGGGCTGGGCGAATTGGAAAACAAAAGGGGCCTGCTGGAAAAAAAAATGGGCTGGGAAAAGTCGGCCCACCTTAGGGTCTTTGGAATTGTTGCTTGAATCGGTGGGTTGTTGATAGAGTTGTAATGGGCTACTGAAATATGGCAAATAAATGGCCCAATTTCTGATCTCAAAAATGAATTAAGGATAAGGTGAGAAAGTGGCTAGCATTGCAATTACACAATAGCCAATTGAATTTCAATTATAGCCATTTGAATTTAATCGGTGAATTCGGCTAAAAGTTAAACAAGATGAGTTAATATAAATTAATTAATGAGCTTTTTAATCTTAACGAAATAAAAAATAATTAACTTAATTATAAACTAATTAATTCAATTACAAAACTAATTAACTCGAAATTACAACTATAACTTAAAGTAAATTAATAAAATATTTAAATAAAATGTAAAATCCTTTGTGATGATTTTCAAATATTTATAAAATAGCGTGATTGCAAAAATATACATATTTATTATTAAAAATGATAAAATTACTTTAAAAATAACTTGAAAGTATTTTGAATTTCATAAAACTCATTAATTCAAAATTATAACCATCCCTAATATTTAAAATATAAAATCTTTTTTTTTAAGACGATTTTCGAATAATAATAAAATATACTAAATGTATACATAATTATGTAAAACATATATATCATCTAAAAATTATGAGAAGTGACAAAACTATTTAAAAATCTCGCAAACTATATTATTTACTTTTTTTAATTTTTTTTTTTTTTGGAAATTCTATAAAACTAATTATTTTAAATCGTTTGAAATTGGAGAAGCTCAAAATGATTAATTTATATTGTGGAGAGTCAAAATTGGGTGTCAACAACTGCCCCCCTATCAATTTTTTTATTGTTTTTAAAAAATATTTTCAACTTCAATTTTTTATTTTTTCATCCCGATCCTCGATCACCCACGCCCCCTCCCCGGCCTGCCCCCCCCCCCCCAAAAAAAAAATGAGTTTGTTTTTAAAAAATATTTTCAACTTCAAAATTTTATTTTTCACCCCTACACTCGATCCCCCCCCCCCAACCCACCCACCCCCTACTCGCCACCCCTACCCCAAAAAAAATAATTTAAGTTTGATTTTTAAAAAATATTTTCAATTTCAAAATTTCATTTTTTCACCCTACCTTGACCCCCCCTCACGCACCTCCAACCCAGCCACCCACCCACGCCACCCCTACCTCCCCACCCAGCGCCCCCCACCTCCCACCCCAAAAAAAAATTTAAGTTTGTTTTTAAAAATATTTTCAATTTCAAAATTTCATTTTTCACCCCTATCCTCGACCCCCACCCCACCCACCCCCTACCATTCCCCCCACCACTCCAAAAATAATTTTAAGTTTGTTTTTCAAAAATATTTTCAATTTCAAAATTTCATTTTTTTCACCCCTACCCAGCCCCCCCACCCCACCCACTCCCTACCAGCACCTCCCCCACCAGCCCCAAAAAAAAATTTAAGTTTGTTTTTAAAAAATATTTTCAACTTCAAAATTATTTTTTTTCACCCCAACCCTCGACCCCCTCCCCCACCCACCCCCTACCAGCCCCCATCCCCCAAAAAAAAATTTTAAGTTTGTTTTTAAAAAATATTTTCAACTTCAAAATTGCAATTTTTTCACCCCTACCCTCAACCCACCCCTCCCCACCCCACCCCCAAAAAAATTTAAGTTTGTTTTTAAAAAATATTTTCAATTTCAAAAATTATTTTCTATCTTAGTAAAAATAAAAGTTATTTCTCAAAAAAAAAATCATTCATAAATCAAACACTAAAAATCTTTTCTGGAAAATATTTTCTACTCACCAACCAAACATGAGAAAATAAGTCAAAAATCAACTTGATTTTCATACCAAACACACCCTTAGTTTAAGTTATTTTTTATATTTGTCAAACACTTTCAAAAATCAAAAACTGACCTAAAAGTGGGTTTGACCAATTTTTAAGTCAATTCAAATACCCTCTATATTCATTTATGAATTTTGTTTTTGTTTTCTTAATCTTAAATTTGTTTTCTTCTTTTTTATATGTAATGTTGTAATTATGATTGATTTGACTTATTTAAGTTGGAAAGAATCTCTCACTCCACCTTCCTCTCATTTGTCTGTTTGTCACGATTTAAGTGATTGTGAATGGCACATACACTAATTCTCTAATGGGAGAATTATTAAAGCTCAACCAATAATTAACAATTATAAAATTCAATTAAATCTTTATATATAAGCAATGCTCTAATTAACTCTCCAAAAATATTGCCACACTCGTGTCGGATCCTTCAAAAATACATTTTTTTAAGAATCCAATACACACCTGTCAACATTGTTAAAGAGTCTGAACAACTATTATTTCATTCCCCTCCCCTACCCCTCTAGCCTAGCTCGGTCCGAGCAAGGCCCAAAAGCCCCATGCCTTTTGTTGACACCCAATTTTGGACCTCCACAATATTAATTAATCACCGAGCTTCTTCAATTTGGAACGATTTGAAATAACTAATTTTATAAAATTCACAATGTTTTTCAAGTTATTTTAAGTAGTTTTGTTACGTCTTATAAATTTTGAATAATATATATACTTTATATAATTAGTATATTTTATGAATATGTGAAAATCGTCTCAAAAATATTTTTGTATTAATTAAATATTTGGTTAATTAGTTTAGTTATACAATAGTTTATATTTTTTATTATTTAGTTTATATTTGAGTTGATTATTTTATTTCGTTAAGATTAAGAAGCTCATTAATTAATTCGTCATATTTAATTATTAGTTGAATTCCCTAATTTAATCAATTCGACTAAGTTCTTAATTTGATTGGCTACAATTGAAATTCATTTGGCCATTTTTTTAATTGCAATTTAAGCTACATTTTGCCAACTTCCATAGTCCACTTTCTTCCAATTTTAAGACCAAATCTTGGCCCAACATTCCCAACTTTCAGCCCACTTCTTTTATACAAATCCCAGCCCAATTCAACTCCAATAGAAACCCATTCCAACAGCAGCACCAAAACAGACCCATATGACCCCTGTACGTTTTTCTTCTTCTTTCTCCAGCAAAAAAATCAAAACCCAGAACCTCCAGCAATCCAGCAGTAATCAGTCGCATCAGTCCGGCAAATCTGGAGAAAAGTCGTCCTCCTCGCCTGCAATCCAACCACTCTCACGTCTCCTTTTCCCCCTTTCGTGGAGTCTCAGAGCAGAGAAAGACTCCCATGCCTTTTACTGTTGGTCTCGGAAAGGAGCAACGAAAATTTCAAATTTTTCTTTCAAAAATCCAACGGATTTCCCCCTAAATCTGCCTTAATTTCTTGGCTATATATATTATTCACTGTAAGGGGGCAAAAAACAAAAAAAAGGAGGGAAAAACTTTTCTTGAACAAATTAACTTTACGCTTGAAGAAATTTTGAATGCATTTTTAGTTCTAGGTTCTAAAAGGATCTTCAGCTAAGATTGGTTTGGATCTTTTTTTTTGAATTTATTGCTCGAGGTTTGGAAGTCGGTGTTGAAGTTGTTCTCAAGCTTGTCGTCCCACGTCGCTGCCCAGAAAGGGGTAAACCTCTGTTTCGTTTGACATTTAGTTGATATGCTTACTGTTTGTGCTCCTCTCAATTACGTCTTGGCGTTTTTCATGTTATGATTGGATAAATTTGATGACCGTTTTAGCTATTAGTATTACTTTCATAGTCTTAAGTGTTGAATCTACTTAGTATACTTAGTTTGTCTCTCTGTTTGTCATCTGACTGTTAGTAAGAATTATTGCTTGTTTAGGTGTTTATCGATATTCATGCTTATTGTTGCAAAATGATAATCTTACAGCTTCTTGTTCGGTGCTGTTGACATCCCTCAAAGCATGCTATTAGCTCGGTTTCTCTGTTAAAAATTGTTGTTGTGATGTCTATTTCATCCGTTAGCATTTTCTTTGGTTCTATTGTTCATGTTCTTTGGTTAAATACTTCCTCGAATCTCAATCTATTGCATTTTCTTGCCTTGGCACCGCTCCAAGCTTGTTCTAGTGATGGTTTGCTTTTCGGAAAATTGTATGATCACTTGGTTTTCCTTATTGATCAAATCTTGGGTTTAGTATGGATGATAGGTGTTTGATTGTATTGTTAGCATCCTAACTTTAACTTTGTCCTACTTGGGAATTTAAGCATGTTGGATTTTGCTTAAAATTTTTACTAAATCTCATTATAATTCTATTGTTTTGATGCGTGTCGTTAGAAATATTTGGTCTAGTGGTCGTTTTCTTGCTCACTCATGTACGTCATTACTTGAATCTCTTGTTCTAAAAGATGTTAAGAGTTCCTTGCTAGAGTCTAATGATGCTTTAAAAATGGGGTCCTAAGGAGTTAGGTGTTGATATTTTGATGTTCATTATTTGGAAATGTTGTCCAGTATCTATTGTAATGACCAACATCGTGTAAAATTACAAATTCCTTAGTTAAATGTGGTCTTTCTTCATTGTGTTTAGCATCTGTTTTGGGCCTACTTCATTAATCAGCCAACTAATGGCCTTAAAACAAAATAATTGTTTCCTGGTTCAAATAGCTTCATTTTTCTTACTTGATTGATGTACCTATCGGTTGTTTCCTCGCTTTCCTCCATCATATGCTAATATGTTATTTTCTTTGTTTGGCATGAACGCCACATGAGTCGATTATGGATTCTTGTCTCCTAATCTCTTGCATCCTCAAGATGAGCCATGAAGGCTCAATTTTTTCTTCATTGAGTCAGCCTTTATAAAGTTTGGAAGCTGAAATAGAGATCCTAGAAGCCAAAAACGCAGGTGGAAAAAAGGCAAATATACAACGATATACAGCAGATATACGTCGATATACAGGTCAAGAAATGAAAAATACAGGGCTAAGACAAAATGCAGCTGTTCGGAAGCAAGAAATACATGAAAAGAGCTAATATATACGCTCATATACACTGATATACATCCAGTGTATACGCAAAACGGGAATGAGATTGGAGCTTAAAAATATGGCGAAATTGGCCCAAGAAGGGGCCCAATTTCATTATCTCGTTTACTCTTTTAATTGTTTGATTATGTGTTGACTAATCTTATCTAACTCTAACTTTATAATTTTTAATTAACTTAATTAGATCCCCAAAAGACGAGCTATTTCTTTGTGTGGTTTTGTTTCTAATAAAATCTCATTTTATCAACTTTTGTATTGTCATTTATAATCTTTAGTCAAAACTTTCTTTTTTCTTTTATTAGTTTAAAATAGTTTTTTTTATTCATAAACCAAAAATGACTCAAATAAAACCAACTCATTTTGTTTCGTTAAAATTCTAAGTTACTTGTCTCTAATTCAAATATTTTAAATAGGGTCCCATTTTCTTAAAAAATAAAAGTTGCTCTTTGTTTAACTATTTTCTCAAAGTTAAATCTAATAATGTTAATTATTATATATATATACTTACTTAATCATTTTCTCAAAAGATGTAGTCAATTAATTCAAAATAATATTCATGCTTTAGTTTATTAAATTGGTTTAATTATTATTTCAAAATGAACCAAATAAATTCTAATTCTATTAATATTCTAATCACTTGATTTTCGAGTCAAATGTTCCATTTTGGATCCCTTCCTTTAAAAAATAAAGATGAAATAAAATGCGTTATTTATTTAATTATTTTCTTAATCAAATATGTTATAAGTTATTGTTTTCTTTTATGTTAAATTATTTTATTTTTTTTCTAAAAATAGTCAAATATATTTTAGTCAAGTCGCAGGTTAACCACATGTTAGCGGACACTTCGAATGCTTAAACCCTTCTCGAAGTGTAAATTGAACCCCGAACCCTCTTTGGTATTTTCAAATGATTTTTCTGTTTAAATCTTTGAAAATTATAAGTTTTCTTAATTTCTTTAAACAATTAAGTGGCGACTCTTTCTAAGTATTTTTTATCAAATTGTTTTGTACTTAGAACATTTCAAAAAAGTGATTTTTTCTAAAGCTAGGAAAATTACGACACAACAGAAATGGCGACTCTGCTGGGGATTTAATTAGGTTCTAACCATAAGATTTGACTTGTTTGACTAATTGTATTAATTGCTAAATTGCTTATCTGCTCTCAACATGTTTAAATTAATATAACTGTCTTTACATTTCATGGCATCTTCCTATTATATTATAGTATATTAAGGACGGTTTCTGCATAATCGCAGCCGGACTTTTTATACTCAACCCTTTTTCGGAAGGATCGGCAATTTATTGGTACGTCATGCGTCCAATGGTTGTCGTGAATTCCAGCCTAAGTTGTCCACTTGGGTTCCCGGTCTTTCAAAGCCACTCTTAGTCAACTAGCGTAGAGCGAAACCAAATCCCAATTTTTAGCGCATTTTGAACTAGGTCGACCCAACACCCAAGGCGTGTTGGGCCCATTAGAAGCCCACCTTGTGTCTATTTGGCCCATTTGCCAATAAAAAGACAATCATACTTATATGTTTTAATTGAAGGATGTATATGTCATTTTTAAACAAATCAATTATCAAGTGGGGGTGGGGGTTTAATTACCTTTGTTTGTTTTTTTTGTAGGATGAATCCGACGTTTGAGCCGTTGAGAACCCGAATGGTGACTATTCCTGATCCTTACCTCCAAGTTTGGTGGAAATTCATGAACAAGGAAGATAAAAAGAAAGTTCAAAGACATATAGGCCATCTCCCGTCATTAATGGAAATGGTGGCTTACCCCGACTTGATTGGAACGATGGTGAAATTTTGGGACAGCGACAACATGGTATTTCGATTTGGGGAAGTAGAGTTGACTCCAACTATAGATGAAGTTCTTGCCAATTACGAGAGTGTTGGCATGTGCAACAAGAGGAAACACCAACCCGATACTGATCTTCTCTTTCCAAAAGTATGGGATTTTGCCGAAATCAAAGAAAAATTGTCACTCGTCAAAGCTGAATGGATGGACAGGCTGCCCGGGTCAAATATTCCACTTCGGAAGTTGTATTATCGATTTGGACGCGCAAGAGCTTATGAGAAGTTTAAAGATGAATTCGTTTCAGAATAAAAATGGAAGGAAACACGCCCTCTCGCTTTTGCGATATGTCTACTTAGGACAATGGTGTTTCCCCAAGGACCAAACTACACCATCCATCCAAGTGTAGTAATGGTTACTCATGCTATTTTTAATGGAGTAAGCTACGGGCCTGTAAGAAAGTACTACAATTTAGCTCATATGATCCTTGCTGACATTTACAGGGCGTTGGATAGGTATAAAAATGGCACACGTTTCTTTCAAGGGTGTAACCTGATACTTCAATGGTGGATGATGTGACACTTGATCAAAGCTCATGATCCAACAGAACCAGATCCCTCGGAAAGACCGAACAGGCTCGAAAGTCACGATTGGTGGGTGCAACGTAATCATTTCAATAGGACTGGAGGCCAAGAGTTTTGGTACCCGAGACTTCAGGGTTTGAGAGAGGAAAATGTGCAGTGGTCTATCCAATGTTTGGTAGTAACAAAACAAATTGTGATCCGAAGTGGAAAGGCCCCCTACTTGATATTTGCTGGGTTGAGAGGAACTCGGCCATATGCTCCTTCTCGAGTACTTAGACAGCTAGGAGGGAAACAAGAGCTTCCTCAAATAGAAGACATGACAAGATTTGTGACGGATCATGAAAATGGCGAAGTCGCTTTTACTAAAAAGATGCTTCAATTATGGAAGACTCGAAGGGTATTGGGCGAGCCGGTGCCAAATAGGTTTCGTCCGGAATGCTCTAAGGATTACAAAGAATGGTTAAAGAAGAGTCTCGCCGGAACTATCGAACCCGGTCCAAACGTTCCCCATATTATTGCAGATGTTGGAGCCAAGCATCAAATCCGACTTCATCAACTCCAAGAGAAGTTTGATAGGAATGAGCTGGAGTATCAACGTCGACACTCAGAAGACGCCAAAGTCATAGCTCAGTTGAAGCAAGAGTTACAAAAATCCAGGCAATGTATGTCAGAATTAGATGATAGCATGGAGCAGCAGATTCAGTCGGTCGAGAGGTTCAGACATCAAGAAGGGGCTCGGTTGGCAAGAGATCACCTATGGGCGAACATATATGCTATGTGGGAAGAGGTTAGCATCGCCAAGAGAGCCAGACTTGGTGAAAGATCAGGATGAGCTTGGAGTTTGTTATCATCCCCTGCGTGGGACTGCTTTATTTGTACTTTGTCTTGTAATTTATTTTTCGAACTCTTTTCCCCAATTTTATGTTTGTCAAACATTTTTGAATGCTATTAATGAAATATTTTGGGGATAATGAATTGACTTAAAAAGACATATACATCCTTCAATTCGCTAGGCCTATCCTTGGCACAAAAGGGTCACATGCATGTTTAGGACGCGATATTTGTCTTTTTACTTGTGTGCTTTAACTGTTTATGTGGTACGTTGCTTTGAATGAGGACATCTTTAGCCCACTCCTTTTCAAAAATTTCTGAAAATCTCTACAATGCTAAATACAAATCACCACCAAAATATCCGACCAAAATTCCATGAGTCTTAAGTTTCTCAGTCAGAAATAAAATCCTACTACCAAATCCTAAGCCACTACTCTATCATCTCATGAAAGGTAAAATTGCAGCTAAGATGGAAAAAGGCAAGAGTATCGACATAGAGCTAACTGAGGAGGATTTGAGGATGAAACTACAGCGGCTCAGACAAGAGATCCAAGAAACCAGAGAAAGGAGAATAGAAGTGGAGCTCATCATACCAAGGTCGTTCTCGACCTTCACAGAGTTCGTACCCAGCTTATTATACACAGACTGATTACCAAAATAATCATCCCCCCAGTTATCAAAATACTCCCCCTACTATCTACCAAACTCCCCCTCCAATTTACCAAGCTCCACCTCATCACTACCGGAACGTCGCCCCCAACTGTGCCAATGTTCAGACAAATTACCAAACTCCTCCTCCGACTTACCAAACCCCAGCTCCACTTTACCAAAATACCCCCTCGAACTACCAAGCTCCACAACCAAATTATCAAACCAACTCATATCCCAGATATCAACCCCCCCGTCCGAATGCTCCAAATTATCGCCAAATGCCTCCCCCTCAACAAGGCAATTACGATCCCACCCGTCCCAGATTTGAGAAGAAGCCTGCTAGAATTTTCACTCCGCTTATTGAAAGCCGAACAAAGCTGTTCGAGCGATTAACTGCTGCAGGATATATTCATCCAGTGGGGCCTAAGCCGGTTGACTCTAGCTCAAAGTTTTACAGACCTGATCAGAGGTGTGCGTATCACTCCAACAGTGTTGGACATGATACGGAAGACTGTATCAACCTGAAGCATAAGATTCAAGACCTGATTGACCAGAATGTGGTCTCTCTTCAGACAGTTGCGCCCAATGTCAATAGTAATCCTTTGCCGAATCATGGAGGCGCCACTATCAATATGATAGAGACAGATGATGACTGGTGTGCGACGAAGGCAATAGTTCCGATTGCTCCTGATGAACTGGAAAGGGCTGTAGCTTCGTTGAGCATTAGAGAGAAGAAAGAGTTTGTGATTCTGACACCCGAAAAGGCTGTTGCCTTGGTGCCACGAGAAACTCTTGCCCGACCAAAGTTTGTGATTGAAACAGCTATTACCCAGGGTATGACCAGATCCGGCAGGTGCTACACACCAGAAGAGTTGGCTCAAGGAGGGCAGAAGAAGGACCAAGCAAAAAGGCCGATTAGTGAAGCCGAAGCTGAAGAGTTCTGGAGAAAAATGCAACCGAAAGATTATTCGATTGTGAAGCATCTAGAGAAGACGCCAGCTCAAATTTCTGTGTGGGCTTTATTGATGAGTTCGCAGTTGTATAGACAGGTTTTGATGAGAGCTTTGGATGACACATATGTGCCTGTGGGTACGAATAGCGATAATCTAGCGGCTATGATAAACCAAGTTGTTCGAGGGCACCAAATTAGTTTCTGTGACGAAGAGCTGCCCTTCGAAGGCAGGATGCACAACAAGGCTCTGCACGTCACTTGTAAGTGTCGAGACAAGATAATAAATCGTATCTTGGTCGATGACGAGTCTGGTCTTAATATTTGCCCACTTTCGACTCTGAGGCAGCTGAAATTTGACTTGGGAAAGCTTCACCAGAACCAAGTCAATGTGAGGGCTTTTGATGGAGTGCAAAGAGATACATTGGGTGCGGTAAACTTGGATATTCAGATGGGTCCTGCAGAATTTAATGTGAAGTTCCAGGTGTTGGATATCAACACTAGTTATAACCTACTTCTGGGAAGACCGTTTATCCATATGGCCGGGGCTGTGCCGTCTACCCTTCACCAACTGTTAAAATTTGTATGGAAGGACCAGGAATTGGTCATTTATGGTGAAGGGAGCCACGCCAATGGGTGTGCACCAATCGTTGATGATGTCTCTCGAGGTTGCGACTTTTAAACAGTGGAGCTGGTAAATGCCACCGATGATGACTTGGCTCCACAGCCTCCTATGCCTGTCGTGTACAAAATGATTGCTACTGTCATGCTCCAGAATGGTTTCGAACCAGGTTTCGGGTTGGGGAAACATTTCCAAGGAATTGTCGAACCTATCCAAATCCCCGCCAAAGGAGCGAAGTTTGGTTTGGGATATATCCCAACAGATGACGAAGCAGAAATGAAGAATAGGAGTGTTGATCAAGCATTGGCCAGGCCAATTTCTCATCTATATCAGTCATTTCCGGTACGAGAAAATGTCAACAATAATGCTCTCGGGGAAGGAATCTGGGGCCTATTTGAGGAGATTGATGCAGTCATCAAGGAAGAGGCAGGAACATCAAGGATCCGTGATGCAGAACCTGATGAGCAATTGCAGAACTGGACCTCCATACCGCTCCTGATTTCCCGCTCATCTGGGTAGAAAGAACGTGTGCTTTTGTTTGATTTTAAAATCGATGGTAGTCCGGAAGAGGCCCGAGACCCGCCATTTATGTACTCTTTATTTGTTTGAAGTTTTCAAATTTCCTTGTGATGACTAAAAAGGCAAATGGCCCTTAGCCGTGGCCAAAGTTTGTTCTAGTTTTTCAATTCAAATGAAAGCCTCTTTTATCAAAATTTGTTTACTTATCTGTTTATATTTTACTTTCCTAACTTTGTTCGTTTATGATTTCAGTAATATTAATTTAAAACCTGCCAATGTCATGTCATGTCATGAACCGAATGAACGAAATGAAGCAGGTGTTGACGAATGTGAGGAATACGAAGAAGAGAATGAGATACCCGAACATGTTGCAGATGAATTTCGACAATTCGAGAATCAACACAAGCCAAATCTTGAAGAAACTGAAACTGTGAATCTCGGGGATGAGGAATGTGTTAAAGAAGTAAGAATCAGTGTCCATCTGAATGAAGCTCAAAGAAGAGACATGGTCCGTTTGCTCAGAGAGTACATTGATGTGTTTGCCTGGTCATATAAAGATATGTCTGGATTGAGTACGAATATGGTGTCCCATAAGTTGCCGATTAACCGAGATTTCAGTCCAGTAAAACAAAAGACTTTTCTTCTTCCTTACTAAGTTTCCTCCCCAATTGCCCAGAAATTAATACACATAAATTTTTTCTCTTCTTCCTTACTAAGTTTCCTCCCCAATTATCCAGAAATTCAACCAAAATATCTTCTTAGGCCCAGCTATTAATGCTTTTCTTCTTTCCTTGCAATTGCCCAGAAATCAATTCACATTCCTCTGTGTGAACTCAATTAATTTTCGGCGCTACTTATATATAATTTGAGTTACGTAATTTAAGCACCATATCATTTTACATTCAACTATGAAACCAAAAGATGACGTACCTATGTTATTGCTGTCGTCAGTCGATGAAGATCGACTAACAACAGCAAAAATTGTTACAATTACTTCTGGTTTAGCAACACTCATGCCTTTTCTTCCTTACAAATACATAGGACAAGATCGATTTCCTGCATTTATTCGGACAGGAAATCGATCTTTTTTCCATGTGTTCGTAGTTTTTCTTATGATATCTTTTTCTACTTCCTTCAGTGCATTGTATTTGATCAGGAAATACCCAAAGGCAGCTAGGTTCTGCAAAAACTTCTCCATCACTAGCTTGGTTACTGCAATGGTTTTTGCAACATTTTGCTGTTTCTAGAGACTCGAAATTTATTATTTGTACGTACGTATGTGGTTTAAGTTAAAGTTATTGAATTTCTACAAAGTTTTAGTAGCTTTTTTCTTCTTGATTGTAATAATATATATATACTAGCAAAGAAAGCTCGGGCAGCTATTAATAAAGTTATATTGTTACTCTCTCCGTCCCATATTAGATGAGAATCTTACTAAAAATATTTTTTTCATATTATTTGAGCACTTATTAAATTATGATAGAATTAATTAATTCTTTTCCATTTTACCCCTACAATTAATATGACCATTCCTATATTGTATGTGTATTTTTTGTAACTCATTTCAATGTGCATTGATATAAACAAAGGGCAAAACGGTGAAGTCTTCCAATGTATTAATGATTTCTTAATCACCGTGTAAAGTTGGAAGTGCCCATCTAATATGGGACGGAGGGAGTATAGTTTATGTATTGCTATAAAATTAGTAAAGATTGTTATAATATATTTTGTTCATAAGTGAGCTAATATAGAAACTTATTTGTCATTTGTCTTTTTAATTTCAATTTTAAATAGCAAATAAATGTAGCGATAAGATTGAGGGTAGAAATGAAGCATATCTTTCTCAATTTAAGTAAAAATAAACAGAGTAGAAGTAACATTAGGGTTATCGATAGGATGATTCATTCGGTTATTTTTAAAAAAATTATATCATTCAATTTTTTGGCTATTTTATAATGTATAACCAAAATTAAAATTTTAAAATCATCCGAATCCTAATTTATGTGACACAAGCAGTACAAAAATTAGTCTTTTTTTTGTTGTCTTGTAGATATTTTAAGTTATTATTTATTGTAAATTATAGTACTTTTTATTAAAGTTTTTAATAACATATGTTACTTTTTATATTTGAGAGTTAAATCAACTTTTTTTTATATGTCTTTTAATTTTATATGTGTTTTGTCCTTTTCCATTTTCAAAAATTAATACTCTCTCCATTGTAATTGTTGGTTAATTCATGAGAAATTAAAAATTATTGTATGATTAAGACAGATCTAGAGTTAGTATGTTCTAAATTGGTGGGTAATAATTTAACAATTATAATAAAATGTTATGATATATTATATTTAATATTAAAAAAATCGAGTAACGTTCATAAAAAAAATAAAGAGAGACTAACCGGATGAAAAGATTAAACAAGTGACTAGCAAAAACATCATCAACAAAGTCTTCTCCATATTAATTACTTAAACTTTATTAAGCAAAGTAGTATATTTTTTACTCTCAAGTGTTTCTTACTGTGACAATATATATAGGACCATGTTCATTAAATTCATGATATATTTCCAGTACATAGATAATATTGATATTATTACGAGCCCGTTTGGGTTGATTTGAAAAAAAATAGTTTTATAGTCAAAAATAAAAAGTCAAACTAAACTGACTTTTTAGTCAAACCTACTTTTGGTTTTTGGCTTATTTTAAGTTATTTTTTACCTTGTCAAACACTTTTCAACTTAATTTAAGTCAATTTTTTACTTATTTTAAGTTATTTTTTTATATTTGTCAAACACTTTCAAAAGTCAAAAATTGTCTTAAAAGTGGATTTGACCAATTTTTAAGTCAATTGAAACACTCTATATTCATTTATGAATTTTGTTTTTGTTTTCTTAATCTTAAATTTGTTTTCCTTCTTTCTTATGTGTAATGTTGTAATTATGATTGATTTGACTTATTTAAGTTGGAAAGAATCTCTCACTCCACCTTCCTCTCATTTTTCTGTTTGTCACGATTTAAATGATCCTGAATGACACTCACACTAATTCTCTTATGGGAGAATTATTAAAGCTCACCCAACAGTTAACAATTATAAAATTTAATTAAATCTTTATAAATAAACAATGCTCTTATTAACTCTCCAAAAATGTTGCCACACTCGTGTTGGATCTTTCAAAAATACATTTTTTTTAAGGATCCAACACACACCTGTCAACATTATTAAAGAAACAACTACTATTTCATTCCCCTCCCCTCCCCTACCCCTCTAGCCTAGCTCGGCCCGAGCAAGGCCCAAAAGCCCCATGCCTTTCATGATCAGACCAACCCATATTGAAAAAGGGACAAATTACTTAACTACACTCATTTACTTACCTTAATATCCATTTATTTCTACCTAATATATCCCGTGCACAACGTTATGTATCCCGCTATGTGGAATGTATCTCGTGCACAACGCTATGTATCCCGCTATGTGGAATGTATCCCGTGCACAACGCTATGTATCCCGCTAACATCATTTTTAAGGGATTTTTGGTAAATAGAAAACTAGAAGGGATAGAATGTTTTTTTTTTTTTTTTGACGAGAAGTATATATGGACCTTTTAACAATCAAGACAATTGGGTTCTGGGTTCATGAATCAACAGCTCTATCAACAAAATTTTCGACAACAATCTTATAATATGTGGTTCCTATAATTTATACTTGAAAAAGTCCAAATGCTAACATGAAATAGTACTAATAAGCAAAAGAAATAGCTTAAGCAAAAGCAACAACAGCAGCAGGGAAGAGGCATAGAAAGCCAATAAACCACATAGATATAACATTTGCAGAAAGGAACATCCCCATGGCTACGATGATCGCGCAAGCAGTTGCTATGACACCTATTTTCCCAGCAACGACAGACGCAGCAGCCACCTGTTTCGTTTTCTTGTTCTTCCTACTCAACCACATCCCGAGAAAAGTGGCAATAAATCCAACAGCATTACCTGCCACCACTAAATTTAGTCCTCGAAGAGAACTCGAGGACGATGTGGTGGCAGTTGTTGTTGATACATAAGCCATTAGGGAAACAGCTGCCTGCCCTGTTATTCCAAGTGTGATTTCCATCAATCTCGTTGAGAATTCTCTCGACGAGTGAGAAATCACAATCTTATTAGTTGTTGGCAATGAATTTGTGAAATTCATCTCAATTGTCTCCTCATCGATCAATATTCGTATCTCCTCAACAAGATGATTATTCGTAGTTCCACCTTGTAGAACATTAATGCTCTCTTCATAGACTTCATAAATCGGATTATTCTTAACACTGAACGAATGATTTTGAAAAATATCACCTTCAAAAGATGGACTTTCGAATGTTGACATGATTTAATTTGATGAAAAAAATTGAATTTGTTTTTATTATTGAAGAATTCTCAATAATTTATGGGTGATTTTTGGGTACAGGTATTCTTTTCCAAGGTAATTTCTTTGCATTTGTCCATAAATTCAGCCAAAATTTCTCAATCGAATTTGTAAATTCCTCCCATTTTCTATGCAATTGCCCAGAAATTAATTCACATAAATTTTTTCTTTTCTTCCTTCATAAGTTTCCTCTCCAATTATCCATAAATTCAACCAAAATATCTTCTTAGGCCCAGCTATTAATGCTTTTCTTCTTTCCTTGCAATTGCCCAGAAATCAATTCACATTTCTGTGTGAACTCAATTAATTTTCGGCGCTACTTATATATAATTTGAGTTACGTAATTTAAGCACCATATCATTTTACATTCAACTATGAAACCAAAAGATGACGTACCTATGTTATTGCTGTCGTCAGTCGATGAAGATCGACTAACAACAGCAAATATTGTTACAATTACTTGTGGTTTAGCAACACTCATGCCTTTTCTTCCTTACAAATACATAGGACAAGATCGATTTCCTGCATTTATTCGGACAGGAAATCGATCTTTTTTCCATGTATTCGTAGTTTTTCTTATGATATCTTTTTCTACTTCCTTCAGTGCATTGTATTTGATCAGGAAATACCCAAAGGCAGCTAGGTTCTGCAAAAACTTCTCCATCACTAGCTTGGTTTCCGCAATGGTTTTTGCAACATTTTGCTTTTTCTAGAGACTCGAAATTTATTATTTGTACGTACGTATGTGGTTTAAGTTAAAGTTATTGAATTTCTACAAAGTTTTAGTAGCTTTTTTCTTCTTGATTGTAATAATATATGGGCGCTGCCCAAGCCTAACATTAATAAAGTTATATTGTTACTTTCTCCGTCCCATATTAGATGAGAATCTTACTAAAAATATTTTTTTCATATTATTTGAGCACTTATTAAATTAGGATAGAATTAATTAATTCTTTTCCATTTTACTCCTACAATTAATATGACCATTCATATATTGTATGTGTATTTTTTGTAACTCATTTCAATGTGCATTGATATAAACAAAGGGCAAAATGGTGAAGTCTTCCAATGTATTAATGATTTCTTAATCACCGTGTAAAGTTGGAAGTGCCCATCTAATATGGGACGGAGGGAGTATAGTTTATGTATTGTTATAAAATTAGTAAAGATTGTTATAATATATTTTGCTCATAAGTGAGCTAATATAGAAACTTATTTGTCATTTGTCTTTTTAATTTCAATTTTAAATAGCAAATAAATGTAGCGATAAGATTGAGGGTAGAAATGAAGCATATCTTTCTCAATTTAAGTAAAAATAAACAGAGTAGAAGTAACATTAGGGTTATCGATATGACGATTCATTCGGTTATTTTTAAAAAAATTATATCATTCAATTTTTTGGCTATTTTATAATGTATAACCAAAATTAAAATTTTAAAATCATCCGAATCCTAATTTATGTGACACAAGCAGTACAAAAATTAGTCTTTTTTTTGTTGTCTTGTAGATATTTTAAGTTATTATTTATTGTAAATTATAGTACTTTTTATTAAAGTTTTTAATAACATATGTTACTTTTTATGTTTGAGAGTTAAACCAACTTTTTTTTATATGTCTTTTAATTTTATATGTGTTTTGTCCTTTTCCATTTTCAAAAACTAATACTCTCTCCATTTCTTTTTATAAATATATTGGTTTTTCCCTCTTCTTATTGGAACGCATGTTGACTTCTTATATAGTAGTTATTCCCTCTTCTTATATAGTAATATATATATATAATTAGTATTTTATTGAATTCATATAAAGTTGTCGTAGTACCTTTTCAAGTATTATCTTTGTTGTGGATGATTGGTTTTGCGTTTCAATAGATATGGACGATATGGTTGTGATCAATTAACTTTTCATTCATATTTGTTTTATATTTTTCCTATTGTGTACCAATAGTTAAACTTTCAATTGCAATAGAACTTTATAATTGTGAAATTTATAATTTTGCGTGAAGCTATTTCTAGTTACAATATAACTATATAAAAGTGAGAAAAAGCATATGTAATGCAATATAAATCCAATAACATTATTTATGACTGTGCGAAGCACAAATACATTTACCAATACTGGCATAATAAATCTAAATAGCTTTAACAAAGTAATTAAGAAAAATCTTCTAAAGTTATTACTTTGCGACCAAAGTTAATGCTTTCTTGATCTATCACATGACATCCCGCTGAACCAAAATGTACACAACATTTACACATGCCCTTAAAACATGTTAGATATCCAACTTCGCATAAATTGGAACAATCCTTAATCGAAGAACATTGTTGTCCCATCACAACATCTGAGGATCGAAAAAAAAAATTAGCACCTTGCACAAAAATTGTAATTGTTGGTTAATTCATGAGAAATTAAAAATTATTGTATGATTAAGACAGATCTAGAGTTAGTATCTTCTAAATTGGTGGGTAATAATTTAACAATTATAATAAAATGTTATGATATATTATATTTAATATGAAAAAAATCGAGTAACGTTCATAAAAAAAAATAAAGAGAGACTAACCGGATGAAAAGATTAAACAAGTGACTAGCAAAAACACAATCAACAAAGCCTTCTCCATATCAACTAAACTTTATTAAGCAAAGTAGTATATTTTTTGCTCTCAAGTGTTTCTTAATGTGACAATATATATAGGACCATGTTTATTAAATGCATGATATCTTTCTAGTAAATAGAAAATATTTGATATGATTATATATTCATTTATTATGAAGTTTTTTTTTTTTTTTTTTATCTTTAATTAGTTTTCCTTTTTTATATGTAACAGGGAAGTTATTATTGATTTGACTTTTTTAAGTTGGAAAGTTTAGAATTGGAAGTCATTATACTAAACTTCTAATTAAATCAATTCTAATCATAAAGGGTTAATTCACCCTTGGATCGAAACTGCAAACTACGCTAGATATGGAAAATTACATATCTTCATGTTTTTTTTTTATAAATAGATGTTTGTGATTACAAACTTTTAGATATACATAATTTTATAAAGATCACTAGTCAATAATAGTAGTAACTAGTTATTCTTAATATAATCATTTCACTCACATGATACAAATAATTTCTTCATTCCAAACATAAGTCTCTTTTGCTTAAAATAATGGGTTTTTTTCATAAAAAATAATATAAACTTATGGGTAAAGTTTTACATTTAAAAAAAATAAATTGAAATCATGATTTCAAATCTTGATATCAAATCGCATGTTCAAACACCTCCGAAGGTCAGTTTTGCAAATAAATAAATTTAAAAAACAAAATCTAACCTCCAGAGGTCGGTTTATAACTGGAGGTTGGTTTACTAAAATAGAGAATTGAACACTTCAATAAAATAAGTGATGAGCTTTATTGTTTAGCTATACAATTTGTCAGTTACTAATTTCTCTTTTCTCAATCTATGGTCAATTAAAAATAGTGGGTGCGACTAAATTTGTTGTTGATGACCTAGATCCACTATGTTCTATAAATTACACATCATAAAATCTTGGAATGCCAAAACTATTTCATAAAAATATGTTTTTTATAACGAGTTATACTTGAATTCTGCATATATATATATATATATATATATATATTTGTTTTATATTTTTTCCTTTTGTGTAATAATTAATTTATTGTTTTTTAGTGATAGAATTTCATTTACAAAGCTTTAAAATGATATTTATTTTTGTGTTACTTGGATTGTAATAAACTATTTCCGCTTACAGTTATAATTATATTAAAGTAAGAAAATGCATATGTAATGAAGTATTAATTCAATAATGTTATTCATATGACGGTGCAAAGCGCGATTACATTTACTAGTACAAAAGTAAAGGTATAGCAAATCTAAATAGCATTAACAAAGTAATTAAGAAATGTTTTCCAAAGTTATTACTTTGCGACCAAAGTCAATGCTTTCTTGATTTGTAAGATTGCATATTGCGGGAAAACCAATACAACAACCACACACGCCCTTAACACATGATGGATATCCTTTTTTGCATGGCCCGTGACAATCCGAATACACAGAACACGGTTGTCCCATCACAATATCTGAGGATTGAAAAAAAAAAAATTAGCACCTTGCACAAAATCATAATTATTGGTTAACGATCAAATTCATTCCAACTCGTTCATTTGACACTGCTGACAAGATCTCATTTTGAATAAACCTTGTCATTATACAATCAAATCTCTTTATAATAACATCGTTTGTTCAAATATTCTTTGACTTCTCTAATAAAAATGTTATTCATAAAACATATAACATAACATAAAAAATCAAACAAGTGACTAGCAAAATAATTGACTAACGTTCATAAAGAAAATAAAGAAACAAAGAGAGACTAACCACATGAAAAGATCAAATAAGTGACTAGCAAAAACACACTCAATGAAGCCTTCTCCATATTAACTACTTAATTTTATAAAGTAAAGTAGTATTTTATTTTATTTTACTTTGAAGTGTTTCTTATGGTGACAATATATATATAGGACCATGTTCATTTAGTTCCTTCCATATTTCTAGTAAATAGATAATATTGATAAGATTATAGTCAATTGGGAAGTTTGTTTTTATCTTGAATTTGTTTTCCTCTTTTTTATATGGAATGTTGTAATTATGATTGATTTGAGTTATTTTAGTTCGGAAGAAAAAAGTAGTACTATAATTAAATTACATTAACTAACAATTTAAAAAGTATATTAACAATTTAGTTGTCACGACCCAAAAATGGACGTGATGGCACTCGTCTTATCCCACCAAGACAAGTCAGCCTAACACTCACCCATTACAATAAAATGCGGAAATTTCATAATTAACTCAAAAATACCCCCAAAATCTGGTTGTCACGTGCACAAGCCTCTAAAGTATTACAATTGAATCAAAAGAAAAATACAAGTCTCATATGACATTGTTTCTAGAGTAAAACAAGATCATAAACAGGAGTAAGAAGGATCGCTGAGAAGACAAACAACTACCTTACAAATCTCCCAGAAGCCTCGAAAAAGAAGAGAATAACAAGTACCACAAAAATTCAGGCTCATAACCTACAAAAATTTGTAGAAGCAAAGGGTGAGTACCAAACCACACGGTACTCAACAAGTAAACCTCTAAACACGAGCTAAGGGGATAGAATACAAGTACTCCTTACACCCCAACCGAACATTCACAACTACAATCTGTATAAAACCAGCCCAACCTAACAGTTCAAAGTTTACAAAACACATAGCTCAACACAACACTCTAACAATTTCATATCCTCAACAACAACAATAGTTTCATATCCTCAACAACAACACTCTAACAATTGCATATCTTCAACAATAAGCCCAATATTCATCAGTCACAAGTTTCATAGAAAGGCACTCACAAGATCAGCAACATACAAGATCAAGTTCACCAATAATAAAGAAGTGCAATGCAATGAAATGCAATGTCAAGTATTGTGATGCATGTCTGACCTAATGATACACACCCGCTGTCTCTCAGTCCGGGACCCATGGGGACATATCTGTCCATGCATCCATCGCGGCGCGCGATACGACCCTCGATAATAGTAACCATCGCGGCGCGCGATACGTCCCTCGAAATATAGTATCCGTCGCGGCGCGCGACACGTCCCTCGAATTATAGTATCCATCGCGGCGCGCGATACGTCCCTCGAAATGGTACATCCTCTTTATTTTCTTGTTCTTTCTCAATGCACATAACACTTATCAGAACCATGTCTCAGAACAATGCAAATGACATGTTCACGCAAATAATGAAGAGATGACCATTTTCATAACATTGCACAATTCACAACAAGACAATCAGGATACAACATCAACAATGATTTAACAAGCCTTTCAAACAATTCCTAACACATCACACAAACAATTGATCACATTGCCTTTTATTATCCCTTTTTCATCATTAGAATTAATCAATGTGGACAAGTCAACCCATCACCAAGCATCATTACCCTAAACACATATTACAAGGAAATACATGAATTCCATACACTTAACAAGGGTTTAGAAATCCACTTGCCTCAAATAGTCGAACAATTACTCCGAGACTTGAGTCTTTCCTTTCGTTGAACTTCCAACTCAAAGCAATCTATTCACATTAATAATCACAATAAGATTTCGAAACTAACCACACTCAAATTACTATAATTCACCCAAGTTTATAATCAAGTTCCAAAAATCTTGATGTCAACTAACATTCCAATTATTACCTCAATCACTTGGTAATTATTAACAATGATTGCAGACAAGGTCTGTTTCCCCCACATTCACGTTGCACCAACAATATCTAACCCCCCAACTTATTTAATATTACATCTACTATTTCCACTGTATCCCTAAAATCTCAACTAATTTAATAGTATAACTTTAATATGTTAATTTCAAGAATATTGCCACAGATTGGTTTCTTAACCATCACTGCTACATCATGGCGGCCATTCTTTGCATACATATGTACATGGCATAATGCATATTCAATCATTACTAATTAACCCCAACAATAAATAAATGGAACAACAAAGTTTAACAATTACTAGAACGTGAATTCTTTTGATTTCCCGTCGGCCGCCCTTAGCACTTATTTATTCAATATCATAAACAATGAAGACCCACTACTACTTATCAATTGTTTTGCACAAACCACAATAACTTACGCTTAGTAAGAATTGTATAGACCAAATTTTCAGCCGACTTAAATTTGTATCATCAGAAACAAGGATCATCTCATTTTTTACCAGTCCATTTAGTTATGATTAGTATTCATACCCTGTACACTAATGTATACGAATAAGAAAGACTAATTAGATAGATTTTTACCTAAAGGCACTCTCGCTTCCTCCTTTGAAATTGAGCGTCGTCATAGGGTTTCTCTCTTTCTTGTTGTGACTAAAAGAAATAATCTCCCCTTTATTTACTTATGATTTTATTATTTTACATGGGTTAAGTGGTATTAATTATACTATACCACTTGGCCCATTAATCACCAACTGAAATTAATTATTTAAATTCACCCGTCAACTAAACAATCGTATTAACAAATAACCCAAAATTTTTCAAACCAACTTCTCAAATTGATCAAAACTGACTCGGGATAACTATCGAGATGAGTAAAACGGTAATTTTATAATAAAAATTCAAAACTGATTTTATGGGTCATTACATTAGTTGACTCTCAAAATTTTACAAGTGCTATAAATTAGGACAAAGAGAATAATATGTATTTTTATTTTTATATATAAAAGAGAATGTGAACGGGTTAGGGTAAGTCGATGAAAGTTAAGAATTTAAAATATTTAACAGTATATTAAAAAAATTGATTGACTTTCAAAATTTCACTCATGCCTCATAAATTGAGATCTGAGGAAGTAACATATATTACTTGAAAAAACACATACTTAGTAAAATATTTAATATCATATTAAAATTTGGTTGACTCTCCTAATTATATTTGTGCCACATAAATTGAGACATATAAAGTAGTATATGTTGGGTTTGTGCTTGCACATACGGTATATTTATAGGCTAACATTTAATAATGCAAAATCATAGAAAGCAAATTGAAAGTCACCTAACTGCCTTTGGAAGTCATTTCGTCAAATATTTACAGGCAAACACAAATATTTATAGGCTAACACGTGAATAATTAAGAAAATCATTTAATTCCTATAAATAAGCTCTTAAATACTTAAAAATACCTCAGATCATGATGAGGTTATACGTACTAATCTCTCAACTCCTTACCAAGGGTTACGTAAATATTTTTTAAAAAATTGTCTGTAAGCCATTTCACCAAATATTCATGGGCTTTACACAAGGAAAATTGAAAAAATTGCATAATTCCTATGAAATGGCTCCTAAATGCCTAAAAATACCTCGGATCATGGTGAGGCTATATGTACTGCTCACCCAACTCCTTACGGAATGTTTTAAAAAAAAAATTCTAAAAAATTTTCCGGAAGCCATTTCACCAAATATTCATGGGTTAACATACATGAAAAATTGAAAAATTCGCTTAATTCCTACAAAAAAAAAAAGAGGCTCTTAAATGCCATAAAATGTTTCAAATCATGGTGAGGCTATAAATAGTGCTCCTGAAAATTCTTACGGATGGTCTTGTAAAGTTTTTTCAAAAAAATCGCCCAAAAGTCAATTCACCAAATATTCATGGACTAACGTATTACTCCCCCAAATGGCTCCTAAATGCCCAAAAATGTTCGGATCATGGTCAGGCTATACGTACTACTCTCTCAACTCCTTACGTAGGGTTGCGTGAAAAAGGGTCGCGTAAAGTTTTTTCAGAAAAATCACCCGGAAGATATTTCACCAAATATTCGTGAGCTAACACACCCATAAAATTGAAAAAAAAATCATCTAATTCCTATAAAATGGCTTCTAAATGCCCAAAAAATGTCTCGGGTCATGCTGAGGCTATGCGTACTTCTCCCCCAACTCCTTACAGAAGATCTCGTAAAAAATTTCAAAAAAATCGCCTCAAAGTCATTTCACCAAATATTTATGGGCTAACACACAAAAAATTGAAAAAATCGTCTAATTCTTATAAAATGACTTCTAAATTCTCAAAAATGTCTCGGATCATGGTGAAGCTACACATACTTCTCCCCAACTCCTTACGAAAAATCTCGTAAAGTTTTTTCAAAAAAAATCGCTTGAAAGTCATTTCACCAAATATTTATAGGCGCCTAAATGTCCAAAAATGCCTCGGAACATGGTCAGGCCATACGTATGGTTCCCCCAAATCCATACGAAGGATCTTGTAAAAAATATTTCAAAGTTCTCTCAGAAGTCATTTATACAAATATTATGGGCTAACACAAGCGAAATATTGAAAAAATTGCCTAATTCCTATAAAAGGCTCCTAAATACCCAAAAATCCCCCCAATGATGGTCCGTCTATACATACTGCTCCCCCAAACTCCTTAAAGAGGGTCTCGTAAACTTCTTTAAAAAAATCGTCAATATTCATTGGCTAACACACACGAAAAATTGAAAAAAAAAATTGCCTAATTCCTATAAAGTGGCTCCTAACTGCCAAAAAATGCCTCGGTTCATGGTGAAGCTATACGTACTACTCCCCCAACTCCTTATGGAGGGTCTTATAAAGTTTTCTAAAAAAAACTCTCGAAAGACATTTCACCGAATATTCATGGGCTCCCACACACGAAAAATTGATATAATCGCCTAATATCTATAAAATGGCTACTAAATCTCCAAAAAATGTCTCAAATCATGGTGAGGCTATACATTCTGCTCTCCAACTCCTTAGGGATGGTCTCGTAAAGTTTATTCAAAAATATCACCCGAAATTCATTTCACCAAATATTCACTGGCTAACACACGAAAAATTGAAAAACAAATTGCCTAATTCATACCAAATGACTCTTAAATGCCAAAAAAATGCCACAGTTCATGGTACGGCGAAACATACTGCTCCCCCAACTCCTTAAGTAGAGTCTCGTAAAGTTTTTTCAAAAAAATTGTCCGGAAGCCATTTCACTAAATATTTATGGGCTAATATACACAAAATTTAAAAAATTGCATAATTCCTATAAAATGGCTCCAAAATGCCCAAAAATTCCTCAAATCGTAGTGAGGCTATATGTACTGCTCCCCAACTCTTTTTTTTTTAGATTAAATCGGGCAAGGCCCAGTTATTCATAAAAATAAAGAGAGGCTATACGTACTGCTCCCCGAACTCCTTACGGAAGGTCTTGTAAAGTATTTTTAAAAAGATCACCTAGAACTCAGATTTTCATTTCATCAAATATTCATGGAATAATACACACGAAAAATTGAAAAACTCGCCTAATTCCTATAATATGGCTAAATGCCTAAAAATATCTCGAATCATGATAAGACTATATGTATTGCTCCCCAACTTCTAATAAGTACAAAATTCTAGGAAGACTATTCTAATTAAATATTATGTCTATTACATATTAAATAATTTAATTCACATAGTGTTGTAATATATGATTGCTTGTTTGATGAATGCTAGATTGACAATAACAGTGGTCAAATATAATGATTGTGAGTTATACAGATACTAGTCAAAACTTTAAAATATGAAAGTTTTATAAATATCCAACTCTTTCGATAAAATAATAATAATCTTTATTAATATCCAATAATTATAGCATTGGATTTACATATAACAAAGTTCTAAATAACTTTAACCTAGGTTAATGTTTTCTTGATCACCTTGACATGTTGGACCAACACAACAAATACACACACCATTAACACATTGTCGAATTCCAATCCTGCATAGAGATGGACACTCTGATGCCAAAGTACATGCTTGTCCCATCAAAATGACATCTGTTCACAAAAATATAACGAGAATTAAATGTTACTCGTATGATAGAGACAGAGTCAGAATTAAAATATTCACAAGTGAAGCAATTAATAATTTAAATACATTGTTACAACAAAGTTTAATATTATTATATACATTGTTGTTGTTGTAGTAAAAATATAGGAAAAAATCATTTTAATAGTATAAGAGAGAGACTAACCAGATGAAAAGATCAATAAAATGGCCAAATAAAATAGAATGATTGAAGCTATAGCCATGTTTTTTTTGTGTAAAGAAAAGTTTTCTTCTTTTTGACTTTAGAATGCTTCTTATTGTAACATTTTATAATACCTAAATCATTAAGTACTTGCCATATGTTTATTTCCAATTTTGAAAATGGAAAATTTCTTTTACACTTTAAAATTTGGAAAAGGGATTTAAGAAACTATTTTGTTTATTGGTGAACAATGAAAAATGGCTACAATAAACCTACTTACCTTATTTCAAGATTTGACTTTTGATCATTTAATGTAGTTTATCCAAAATTGTGGTCAAAACTTGACCGCAAATTTCGTCTTTTATTTATGGAAAAAACTCAAATATGTCATCGAACTTTGAAAAAAACTCTTTTATGTCATTCATTAAAAGTTCGGTTCATGTATGTCATTTCTATTTGGGAAAAGACTCAAATATGTCTTGAATTTGTTTTCCTCTTTTTTATATGTAATGTTGTAATTATGACTGATTTGACTTTTTTAAGTTAGGAAGAAAAAAGTAGTACTATAATTAAATTACACTAATTAATAATTTAAAATATTTAAAAAATATATTAACAATTTAGTTTACTCACAAAAATTTACATGTGCTATAAATTGGGATAAAGAGAATAAAATATCTTTTTATGTTATGTATAAAAGAGAATGTGAACGGGTTAGGGCAAGTCGGTGAAAGTTAAGAATTTAAAATATTTAACAATATATTAAAAAATAAACTGATTCTCAAAATTTCACACATAAGTTGAAGTTTTTGAATTTTTATATCGATTGTACATAAATATATAATAATCATTATTGGATTTATAATAAATATTTAGCGAATTTTTTAATACAAAAACAGAGTTTAAGCAAAAATTACTGAATTTTTGTGAATCATAATCAAAGCTCTGAATCCGCCGCTGTTAAGAAAGTATATAAGCTAGTGAAAAATATTGATAAATTTTTTATTTAATATAGGGATAAGGGTCTGAAAAATATCCCAATTTTGGTCGGATTTGCTGTTGCGATACTAAACTTTCATGAGGACCTATTACCTCTCTAGACTATTTAACACCGTATTTTTTACCCCCTGAACTATTTAATAGTGTATTTTAAAGGTATATATGTGTCCACGTGGACACATTACTATTTATAATTTTGTATTATTTTTTATGTCCACGTGGGCAAATATATATGTTTAAAATAAGGTATTAAATAGTCTAGAGAGGTAATAGGTCCTCATGAAAGTTTAGTATCGCAACAGCAAATTCAACCAAAATTGAAGTATTTTTCAGACCCTTATCCCTTTAATATATAGACAAAGTTTAGACAAAAGCTATCAAATTTTCGTGAATCCATACGCAAAGCTCTGAATATCCACCACGGTTAAAAAGGTATATAAGATAATGAAAAATATATATGCGTACCCAATTAATTATATCAACTTATGATGATTTAAATGATTCTACATGATAAGAATATATATATTACTAAGTAAAAAATATCATGTCCCCTTTTAATTTCCACTGTTCTTTTCCTCCCTTGCAATATCAAATATAGTAATTGTGAACTCTATTAGCTATTTGGATGTACTTGGTGATGGTTGTTGCATGCAACTTCTTCCCTCACAAATCAATTGCCCTGCTTGTCTATTTAATAAGATGCGGATTCAAGATTTAAAAACTATGAAAGGCAAACACACATTAATTAGTCAAATTTCGTTGAAAAATTTGTAGAATTATATATGTACTAATGATAAATTTAAAAAGATGATATTGACTTGACAAAGTTGACCGCGTAGTTTGAAGGTAATGAGTGCCGCTATACACATATATACATAATTTTTTTATTTGAGCAGAAAATCTATTAGAATTATTCCTTCTAGACTTCACTCGTAAAATTATATTGAGTGTATATTGTTGTTATTGTTAAAAGTCCTTTGAAGAACTTGACAATTTTTTTTGAACATTTAGTTGTACCATATATATTGTGTGCTTTAATTTGTCTCCACTTTCTCATCCCACTAAACCAACTCCAACATATGTTTTTAGATTATTATTTTTTCAATTAGTATGGTAGTTTTCGTCACCTCATTGTTTACTAATTGTAGACTATCTCCTTCTTTTTGCTTTCTCTCAATGTTCAATATTCGTAGTTGACACTAAAAACACTTCCAACATTGTCTATACATTAAATAAATCGTCACAACTTACGATCACTTCAATCATCAAAAATAAATCATCGAACATTCATCACAACTTACGATCCGCGTCAAAGCGAGTGATGCTTGTCATCCTTAAGTATAGATTTTGATTTTGAGTCCTGCGTGAAATTCTCTTAAAGAGTACTTTTCATATAAATAACTTTATACATGTGAATTCAAATTAATCAGGCTCCATGTTATCGGATACTAGATGAAAATAAAGAAAAAAAACATTTAATTAACAAGGGAGATGTTCTCCAAGAAAAATAAAATAAAATGCTACATATCACATGTTAGTTCATCATGAGAGATTAAAAATGGGAAACTTATGGCCCAATACATTTGCTCATCTGCTTAATAAAATGTATACTCATTATGTATATAGGTAGTGTATATTATATACCATATATATAATCGAAGTGTATATTTTGACCATATTAGTAAACTAGATGGTTATATATTTACATAAATTTTCCATCAAAAATATGATTTTAAGTTTTCTTGTGAACTTTTATTTTTTTATTTGTTGAATAAGAGAGATGAGCTAGGTAGGGAGGGAGACAGTCTATGCAGAAGCTATTGGGTTCGTCTGAAAAGTCATGTTTCATTGTAGCTCCGCCCTTGTGAATAGGTCAATTATACGATGACTAGAAACAAAACACAAGGTTTATCCATTTTGTGTACGTAAAAGAGTCTTCATAATAAAACTAGAATCACATATTTTACATGATAACAACAAAAACAACTTTAGTACGTACAATTAAATAAGCTTGAAGGAATACCTCAGTAGGAAAAAATAATATTTTTTTTTTAATTATTAAAGATTAGGGGTGGCAATTGGGCGCGTTAGGTCAAATTTGGACGGGTCATAATGAGTTAAGACAACAATCGGGTCAAGAGTCAACCCAACTCAAATTTGCTTGGGTCAAAATGGGTTAGGTAATGGTCAAGACCCAATCCAACCCGATTTTTACTAAGCTTAATTTGTTTTACTTGTTCTTTTAAAATATTTTAGTACTTAATAAAATTATTTTTTTCTTTATTATGGCTATATATGACATATCAAATTTAAAAAAAAAAAAAATTAAAAATATTTTGACAACATTTCTCATAAGTCAATTCAAATTACATATCAACCCAATTTTAATGGGTTGAAATGGATTGAACTCATAAATAGGCGGGTCAGTAACCCGCCCAAATTTAAACGAGTTGGATGGATTAAACGGGTTGGGTTTGATTTTTTCACTCCTATTAAAGACAAAATTATTGATGTGCGTCTCCAATCTGTCGCTAAATTACTTATAGCTAACATAATTTTATGATAATATGGATTATCAACGAACTATTTTGCTTGGCTACAAATTTTGTCTAATCATTGACTCTTTTTAGAAGTGAATTACCACAAAAACATATAAGAACTAATTTTAGATCTACATTGCACTAGATGTGCCACACTTTTTAATGAAAATATTTTTCTTTGTATCAAACAAATTCTATATATATATCATCTAAGTTGTTCAGACTCTTCAAAAATATTGCCACATTTGTGTCGAATCCTTCAAAAATACATTTGTTTAAGGATCCGATACACACCTGTCAACATTGTTAAAGATTCTGAACGAATGATTTTAAAAAATATCACCTTCAAAAGATGGACTTTCGAGTGTTGACATGATTAAATTTGAAGGAAGAAAATGAATTAGTTTTTTATTATTGAACACTTGTTAATAATTTATGGGTGATTTTTATAGTAGAAGAAGCAAATGTATAATTGCGTGGCTTCTTCGATTTTACTGAAAATTTCTCAAAAGTCAACTGAAAATATTCTACTCCTTTTGCTTGGTTTCTCTTCTTCTTCTTTTTCATGCTTGGAAATCTCTGGTAAAATACTCTGTAATAAAGGCAATTATGTATCCAAGGAGACTCGAACCTGAGACCTCTTGGTTGAGGATGAAAGAGTTCACACCAAAGAGTATTTTTTGACCCATTAAATAACAATAAATGTATTTTTAAAGGAACCAAACTATTAATCACACCAAGGGCGGCTCAAACCCGTTGGTAGCCTAAGGCCAAAATAAAATTAGAGGCCTTAAAAAAAATTTAAAAATTATATATTTTTTTATTTCAAATCTATTTTTCTAACTTTTTGAGATGCAAAGTTATTTATAATTTTTGTGTAGTCAATCTCTTCTAATAATTCTTTTTCAATCAATAATATAGCCAAACCACTTAATCTTTCTTGAGACATTGTTGATCTTAAATTAGATTTTATTATTTTTAATTTTGAAAAACTTCTTTCTGTTGAAGCGACTGTTGCAGGAATTGTTAACATTATTCTATAAGCAATGTAAGCATTTGGAAAAGAATCAAATATTTTTATTTGATTAAGTATCTCAATTAGAGTATTGCCTTCTACTTGTATGATTTTCCTTAACACTTTTAATTCAGAAAATAAGTCTAAACCGTCAATATTTGAGTGAGTGTTATGTTTTAAGGAACATTCAAGATTGAGACAATATTTTTTTGAATTCTCATCATCTAATGATCTCAATTTTTTCCCACTAAATAGAAAACCAAAAATATTTTCATATACTTCAAATTGTTCAAATCTAAAACACAAACTATATTTTTTGAAAGTTGAAATTATCAATAGAACAAGTAAATTCTTAAGTTTTGAATAAGAGAGATGTAAGATTAGAAAAGAAAAAGAGAGAAGAAATAGAAGAGAGGAAGAGAGAAGGATAGAATATATAAAAATAAGGGAAAAGGGTTTGATATACCCCTCAACTTTGTCATTTAGAGCTGATATACCCCTCGTTATGAAAGTGGCTCATATATACCCCTACTTATATACAAATGACTCACATATACCCTTTTCCTCTAACGGAAATGAAAAAAATTAATTTCAAGTTAATTTTTTATTATTTAAAAAAATATATATAATCCCATATGAGTATATTTAATCCTCCTCAAACATATATTTTTTTTTAACTTTTTTTTTTTGTTTCAATGACTAATTTAGATTTATTATTTTGATGGTCAAATTTATTTATGTTTCACTAATATTCTTATAAAACTTATTATAGATGACCAAATTGTTTTCTTCAAATACAAAAATTAAATTACAATATAGACCAAAAAAATAAAATTTTAAATTATAATATGGCCACAAAAAAATAGTTTTAAATTTTTTTCTTTACACTAAGGAATGAAAGAAAAAAATAAAATAAGAATAAGAAACTCAAATAATTATAATAAAAGAAGTCAAAAAATAATTTATGAATAAAAAAGATTAAAATATACCTTGAACTTTGCTAGAAGAATCATATATACCCCTAAATAATTTTTAAGAAAATTAAAAGTCAAAAATATAAATTTAAAACTAACTTTTTCACTTCCGTTAAATAAAGGGTAGATGTGAGCTCATTTTGTAACTGTAGGGGTATATGTGAGCCGTTTGTATAACGGTAAGGGTATATATGAGCTACTTTCATAACGAGGGGCATATCAGCTCCAAATGGCAAAGTTAAGGGGTATATCAGGCCCTTTTCCCTAAAAATAAATTAGGTAAAAAAAAAAAAGATAACTTGTACAATTAAAAAAGTACACATTGAAAAGGTAAAAAGTAATAGTCATATCAAGTCATCTCATTAATTTCGTTTGAATTTAAAGTCTTAGTTCTATTTATTTTTTTTAGTTTAATCCTATCTAAGAAACCAAAAAATGGGGCCCCCTAAATTTGGGGGACTAAAGCCAAAGTCTTTTTTTCAAAGCTTACCAGCCGCCCCTGAATCACACCAAAGAAATTCCCCGCACCAAACTATTAACGGAGAACATTTAGGGAAAACTACACAAATTGAATCTATAAGGCAAAGTATTTACTCAAATTGAACCCAACTCAATATATTTATTCTGATTGGACCCACAACTCAAAATATTTATTTGACTGTCCCCTTGTTATATTCATTGATACTATCCAAGTATGTATGTGTGTGTATATATTTATATATATACTCTGATAATATAAAGCAATAATTCAACAGTTTTTTCACGGAAACACAATCTCTTCCTCCTTATATACTCTGATGATATCAAGAAGTAACTAAATAATGTTTTCATTGGAGCACTGCTTCTTCCTCTAGTAATTAAAAATAGAGGGGTATGAAAGTAAGGTAGTTGCTTGTAAATTATTGAGAATATAATCAAACAATAAAAGCATGTCCACCCTAATAGCTTAAGCTTTTAAATGAGACGGTCACACACTTCAAAATAAATAGTTTCCTTTTTTGGGTACATGTATTCTTTTCCAAGGAAATTTCTTTGCATTTGTCCATAAATTCAGCCAAAATTTCTCAATCGAATTTGTAAATTCCTCCCATTTTCTCTGCAATTGCCCAGAAATTCATTCACATAAATTTTTTCTTTTCTTCCTTACTAATATTCCACAAAGTCAACCAAAATATCTTCTTAGGCCCAGCTATTAATGCTTTTCTTCTTTCCTTGCAATTGCCCAGAAATCAATTCACATTCCTCTGTGTGAACTCAATTAATTTTCGGCACTACTTATATATATAATTTGAGTTACTATAAGCACCACATCATTTTACATCAATATTTACATTCAACTATGAAACCAAAAGATGATGTACTTATGTTATTGCTGTCGTCAGTCGATGAATATCGACTAACAACAGCTAAAATTGTTACAATCACTTCTGGTTTAGCAACATTCATGCCTTTTCTTCCTTACAAATACATAGGACAAGATCGATTTCCTGTATTTATTCGGACAGGAAATCGATCTTTTTTCCATGTATTCATAGTTTTTCTGATGATGTCTTTTTCCACTTCCTTCAGTGCATTGTATTTGCTCAGGAAATACCCAAAGGCATCTAAGTTCTGCAAAAACTTCTCAATCACTAGCTTGGTGTCCGCCATGGCTTTTGCATCATTTTGCTTTTTCTAGATTCGAAATTTGTTATTTGTACGTATGTAACGTACGCTATTTAAGTTAAAAGTTACTGAACTCATATGGAGTTTTTGTAACTTATTTTCTTCTTGATTGTAATAATAATAATATATATATGTTTTATTTAAAAATTGACTAAGACTGGTTTAGAGTCGTCACTTAATTTTTAAGTAAAATTAAGAAAATCATTGTTTTCAAAAGACTAAAATAGAAAATCTAATGAAAACTTAAAAGGGGTTCGGGGTTCTTATTAGCATTTCGGGAAGGGTTTAAAAGCACCCAAAATGCCCGCTAATACGCGGTTATCCGGCAATTAATTTATTTGGCTAAAATAATTTAACTTAATCTTAAATTGCAAATTTGAACTATTGTATAGTTAGAATTATTTTAAAAGGGGAAAAGTGAAAATATTTAAATATTATCTAAGTGAATCATCTTGCAAAATTATTCCTTTAAGTCTTGTTAAGAGATGATTGGTTTAGTTAATTTTTTAAAGCGAAATGAACGTCTTTCGAAAATTTGAATTTTTCGACCTAAAGGTTAGCGGCAAATATTAACGAGCACACAAACACAATAAAATAAAGAGGGAAAGAGACTTGAGCCCAAGTTTGGTTTTTCTGTCCTCCTGGACCAATACTTGAGCCCATTTCCATTTTGGACCTTTGGTCCATTTAAATCACTTGGTACCTGTCCTAGTCTAACATAATATAAATATTTTCTATTTGGGCCTCAGGCCCAATTCTTCCACCTGTTCTAGACTAACACAATAATATCAAATAAAATAACAAGGGCTTAGGCCCAAAAATAACAAAACACAATTTCTTAAGGATAAATTACCTATATACATATCTTTATTTTCCATAATTTCCACCATTCCCTACCATTTCAAAATATTTTCAAAATCCCTTATTTTTTTTCAATTCTCAAGTCAAACGGATACATAAGTATTTCAGCCTTAACACAAGATTTCCTTCCTTTTTTCACTCCTTTAGTCTCTCCCTAATTTCACTCTACAATCTTATCAGTTACAATTTTCATATCAATTTAATTTTCAAAAGGATTCTCTACAATCTTATTAGTTACAATTTTCAAAATGATTCTCTACAATCTTATCAGTTACATTTTTCAAAAGGATTCTCTACAATCTTATCAGTTACAATTTTCATATCAATTTGATTTTCAAAAGGATTCTCTACAATCTTATTAATGTATCTAGTTAATTTTGTTTCTTAAATTAATGTATAATATCTTTGTTTCAACACTATGATACATTACAATTTTATCATACACAGTGTATCGTGTTCAAATATTAATTTTGATACTTGATATAAAATTTCTACTAAATGTATCATTTATCATGTATCTAGGTGTTTCTATGTATCGGATACACAACATTCTATTCTTGCATGAACAAATACACATTTTTTTAGACATGATACATAAATTCGAATTTACACTAATTGTATCTGATACGTAGCCACTACCAGATACATAAATAGTAATGTATTGATAAATCTATCAATCTCAGAAATAAAATTTAGAAAACGATTACACAAAATTATAAAAGGTATGACTGATCCATCAAAGGTATGGATCTCTTTAGAGTTTATGTTTGTTGTATCAATCCATAACAGATACATTGAAAATCCAAACTCTTGATTCTTCGCCTCAACGATGTATCAGATCTCCAATTTTTTCCTCAACTCATCGATCTTTAATTCAGCTGCAATGGTTGATTTGAGATTCACAAATCAATATTTTGACCAACAACCATTTCATCACTTTTGTATCATTCATACCTCACCTCACTTTCTCAGATTTCGAAAGGATTTGCTTCAGATTCCGGAAGAAAATCCTCACATTCTTAGATTCCGGAAGGATTTCCTTCTACTATATATCGGATTTTCAAGTTTTCCTCATCTCATCGATCTACTGCAATGGTGGATATGAGATTCATAAAAGAAATTATTTGTCCAACAATTATTCATTATGTATCTTATCAAATTTTCTGTAAATTTGAATCTGATTTGAATGATTATTCAATGAACATGAGACGATGAATAGAGAGAAAAAAATGAATTTTGAATTTGTTGATTCTGAAAGGATTTGCTTCTGATTGAATTGTTTGAAGCTAGGAGGATTTGGAAGAGAATTGAGAGAAGAAAATTTGAGTTTTGAATTAATTGAAGCAGTTACCATTTGAGAAAGATTGACAACAAATTGATTAGCGTGATTTGGGGAACTCACATTCAAAATTGATTACCTTTCCTTTAAAAGTGTAACTGAATTTGTTTTAATGTATTGGAATTAATGTATCTGACTTGTTTGCTATGTATCCGGATAACACTGATTTTGAGGGATTTTTGTAAATTGAAAAAAAGTAGGGATACAATGTAATTTAGGTCTTTACACTATGAGATTTAGGTAAGTCTGGGCCTCTTTAAGCCTATTTTGCCATGTATACAACATATACACTTAGTGTGTATTGTTGTATATCTTTGTATATCAGCTCCAACTCCTGTTCGTCAATTTTTAGGTCCGTGTCCTTGATTCCAATGGCTGGCCAACTCGGAAAGAAGTGATTTTAGCCTTTATGGCTCTCTAGAAATACGAGAAAGGAAAATAGGAGTTCATGGTGAACTCGGGCGAATTTCCACATGCAACGGAAGGAAAAGGGAACATTAGTATCCAATTTATATCGGTATCAACTTACCAAAGCGATTTAATACGCTAGCACATGGATTATGACTTAAATGACTAACACACAATTTAGTCATTAAAACAAATGAAACAGTAAGGAGGCAAAACACAAGATACAATTAAGATCATTCAAGCCTTAGTCTTTAAGTGGAAAAGTAAGGCCCAATTGATACAATTCAAAGAGGTAGGGGTGATCCTAAGACTTAACTACTGACAACAAAACTTCAACAAATCCAAATCATTTTAGAGATTACATCAGGCTCATAAAATGAAATTGAAATTAAACTCCACGATATTAACTTATTGCCTTTTAATTAAATTGAAATGGGGAAGGGAACCTATAACAGTTAGTAGGGAAAAAGTGATCCAAGACTAAGAACACCAGGTAGCTGAAATTAAGACACTTTTGAAGTTTAACAGATAACCAAGAATGGATTCAGATAAGGACCTAAGACTAACTACAAGATATTAAACATCAGCCTCAAACTGTAATAGGATAAGCTATAAACTCGAGACATACTATGAAATTGAATAATTTAAACAAGAAACATGCTACTAAGAAACATGCATTTGAAGACATCAACAAGACTCAGATGAGAAACAGCAAACACACACAATTTAATGGCTTATTATGAGCAAGATTCGACATAATAGACAAGAGATAAATAAAATAATCAGAGATTTTGAATTTAAAACCTATACAAATGAATGATAACATGCTATATCAACAAAAGAGGTAGCATTTAGCTAAGCTTGAATACTTAAATGACAAAACTAAGCTAGTAACAACATGTAACATTCCCATAAACCATATTTCAACATGTAGAAAGATTATGCCCAAAACAAAAGAGAGTCAAAGATAAAAAATAAAAAAATCAGAAAGTTAACAGTTACCAAAGAAGGACAGCAAACCACTTGTATATTTATGCTTCAGCGAGCAAGCGAAAAACACGATTTCAAACCAGACGAAGAAATTTAGCTAAAACATTCGAGTTATATAACAGCGAACGAATAACTCCTATGAGATTAAGCTAATATGAGAGCTCCAAACGACATAGAAGGCAGCCAAGAGCACAAACAAATCAGTAGAGAAGCAAAATTGTACTGCTAGTGCATTCAAAAATAACGAACATAAAACTAATTCGAACAAAATGAAACCATGATTCAAGTAGCTTTAAGATACTCTATCAACCGAGTAGATCCAAACGACTAACATCTTAACATCAGAGAGATTTCAACAAATTACTCATGTTCATTTACCAGAAATCAGAGTAGAGCTACACTAAAGGAAATAATAAGATGAATATATTACCTTTTCTGGTGCAGCGACGGGAACTCAAGCTTCGGAACACGACTCCACAACCACGAGAAAGGAGATTCTGAAGTAAAATGTTGATGGGTATTGTTGTTGTTATTATGGGCTGGGTTTGTTTTGTTTGAAAATTGGTGGGCTGAGAATTGGAAATAAGAGTTGGGTGGGCTGCTGATGGAGTTGGGCCGAAAATTATTGAGAAAATAGCCCAAAACTTGGTCTCAAATGGATTTAAGGTGGGTAAGGAAAGAGGTTGGATCTTGGAGTTTAAGAAATAGTTAAATTAACAAATTCGGCTAAACCTTAAATAAGACAAATCAATATTAAATAATTAACGAGCTTCTTAATCGTAACGAAATAAAATGATTAACTTAATTTTAAACTAACGATTTGAAATTATAACCATAATTTAAACTAAACTAATTTAACAAAATATTTACTAAAATTAAAATCTTTTTAAGACGAATTTCTAATATTTATAAAATATACTAATTAGATACATATTTATATAAAACATATACATCATCTAAAAATTATAAAAAGTGACAAAACTATTTAAGATAACTTGAAAAAATATTTTGAATTTTATAAAGTCAATTATTTCAAATCGTTTGGATTTAAGAAACTCGATGATTAATATATATTGTGGAGGTCCAAAATTGGGTGTCAACAATATATATATATAAAAAATTAGTATTTTACTGAATTCATATGAAGTTGTTGTAATACCTTTTCAAGTATTATCTTTGTTGTGGATGGTTAATTTGTTTTGTATTTCAATTTATATGGATGATATCGTTGTGATCAATTAATGAGATTGGCCGGAAAGTGTTTTTATCTGTATTATTGGTTCGGATAGTCCCATTTTTATGATGTTTTAGTCACTTTTTAATGGCTCTTTTAATTATGTGCAATGAATAATTGCGCTATTGAATAATGGAAAGCGGGCTAGTTCCAGAAAATGATCTGCTCGTAAGTTCCTAGAGAAAAAATTGTAGAGATTTGAAGATGTAAAGATTGAGGCAAAGTCTATACTTATACATTGAAGTATTACTTCCATTCATATTTATTTTATATTTTTCCTATTGTGTAGCAATAATTAACTTTTTATTGCAATAGAACTTTATAATTGTGAAATTTATAATTTTGTGTTACTTAAATTGTATAGCTATCTCTGGTTACGATATAACTATATAAAAGTGAGAAAAAACATATGTAATGCAATATAAATCCAATAACATCATTTATGACTGTGCGAAGCACAAATACATTTACCAATACTGGCATAATAAATCTAAATAGCTTTAACAAAGTAATTAAGAAGAATCTTCTAAAGTTATTACTTTGCAACCAAAGTTAATGCTTTCTTATCTATCACATGACATCCCGCTGAATCAAAATGTACACAACATTTACACATGCCCTTAAAACATGTTAGATATCCAACTACGCATAAATTGGAACAATCCTTAATCGAAGAACATTGTTGTCCCATCACAACATCTGAGGATCGAAAAAAAAAATTAGCACCTTGCACAAAAATTGTAATTGTTGGTTAATTCATGAGAAATTAAAAATTATTGTATGATTAAGACAGATCTAGATTTAGTGTTGACACCTAATTTTCGAGCTTCTTAATTTTCAATGATTTGGAATAATTAGTTTTACAAAACTCAAAAAGATAAATAAATTATTTTCTAAGTTTTAAAGCAATTTTAGTCATTTTTATAATTTTTAAAACAATATAATATTTTTATATAAATTTTGTATGTAATTGTTACATTTCTTACGAGCATTCAAAAATCACAAAAAAAAAAAAAAAAAAAAAGATGAAGGGGATTTTACTTGTTTAAAATGTTTTGATAATTATCTCACTTAATATTAGTTAATATTCTCGAATTAGTTATTTTTATCTCGTTAAGATTAAGAAGCCCGTTAATTAATTAATTTAATTCATCGTGTTTAAATTCTAGCCGGATACACTAAATTAACTCAATTCGGCTATGTTTTGAATTTTATATGGCCATAATTGCAATCCATTTAGTCATTTTATATTACAATTCTAACCAATTTTAACCTCACCTTAATTCAATTTTTCGACCAAAATTGGGTCAGTTGACCCATCAGCCCATTCCATTTTTCCAGCCCACTTAATTTCCTATTCTAATTCCAACCAACCCAGCCCCTTTCAATTCCAAATAATACCAAAAACAAATGACCCAGACCCGTATTTTTCTTCTTCCAGAACAGCAGCCAGCGCTGCAAACCAGAAACGACACCCAGAGACCCAAAAATTCCACTGTGGACGACCAGCCGACCCTTGTGCGCGCCCACGCGAGAACACGCAACAGCGAGTTCACAGAAGCCACAGCGACGTCTTCACGGCAGCAACGGCAATAGACAGAAAGCAAAATCCCAACATCTTCTTCCTCAGGCTGGTACGATCTTGTACAGCTTTTCCGCGATTTCAGCTGCTGCTTCGTCCTTGGGGCTGTGGGATGGAGCCACGTTGCGCCCAAGGACGGGTGAATCAATCCGAAGCGTCGATTTGCCCTTTCCCCTTTCGGAATTGGGCGAAATTGCAAAGAAAAGATGTTTACCCCGAATGGTGAAAGTTTTGGAGTTCAAATTTCGAAATGGTCCCTTGCCTATCCGGATTTTTTCAGCCTCTTCCCTCCCAAACTCGAAACCCTAGTGATTCCCTTCTATATATATTTGCTTTTGTTAGCTGTAGAGGGATTTTTTTTGGGGAGTTGAATTTTTTTTATTAGGGTGTAGAGAATAGCTCGAGTAAGCAGTGGAAAAAGACATATAGAAACACATTCGAAAAGGGAAGTGTTCTCTGTTTGCTGTCCACATGTGGTGAAAGCTTCATAGTTCAAGCTAGATGCCCCGGTCGCTGCCCGAAAAAGGTAACTTTTATTCCAGCTTATGACTCATTTTGTTTGCTAATGTGTTGGCTTGTTCATTGCTTGATCATGGCAAGTTGTTTGAGTGCTGGAAATTTAGAAAATGGTTTTTGACATGTTATTCACTTTGAAGTGGCCTCGCTCCGCTCATCTTAGTGTTGCTTTTAACGTGTTTTGATACTCATGAGTATCGACGACTCTGTGTGGCTTCTTTCCTATTTGTTTGTATCGTGTCATTATTAATCTTATTTTGTTGGTTGCAAAGTTTTGATTTTGTGATATGTGAAAATGCACCTTTATTTTATTTATTTATTTATTACTCTAGTTTGCATGAACCATGTGAGCCGTAATGAACAGCCTGAATTATTTTCCTTCCCGTGTTGTTTACCCTTTTTTTTTTCGTTTTCTAACATGCTAGTAGGCGAGAGTTTGGTTGTTCTATGTCTTGAATCAGCCTAGTTTCTTGTTGCTCCGCTGACCGTGGTTGTTCACATGCTTATTTGTTTTCGAAGTAGCATGCTAGTTTTCACTTAAGAATTTGTCTCCAACAGCATGGTAGAGGTTTCGATTTAAAATAGTCTTTGTATAACTCTGGTATTCTATCTAAATGTGAGGGAATTTAAAGACTTTGCTTTTAACTTTAGTGTCATTTATTAGCTGGCCTATTATTATTAACATTATTTTATTTTATTTTTATTATTATGTATTTGGCAGTATAGTATATGTGTCGCTGAAGGGATGCTACCTTAATGTTAAAACAGTAACTAGTTCACTAATGGGGAATTTGTTTCCTTGATTGATTAATTTACCTTTGTAGTTGAATTGATCACTTAGGCTTTTGCTTGGAGTTAAAGTTTGTCAATTAATTTAAAAAGAGGAGTTGGGTCTTTCTGTTATTTATTCTTCTTAGTATGCTAAGATTTTCTCTTAATATTAATTGAGTTTAGGTTAATTCATATTGATCTCGATCCATTCTCTTTGTCCGGAAAATCGAATTAAATGAGTATATCTTAAATTTCATTTGTTTAGTAGCTATTTTTGAGCATGAAGTAGAACCATTGTTTCATGGTTTGTGTCCTTTTATTCTTTCACTTTGGTTATTGTTGTGTCACCATACTAATTTTATTATTATTTTTTTTTTCTTTCTTTCTCATGTAAAATCTGTCCGGGTCCTACGGACCTTATCCTTGCATTTCCCTTGGACCACGGAGGCCTAATTCTTTATCCCAAGTCAGCCCGTCCTTAAAAATCGAAGAATAAGCCCCAAAAAAAGGGCGTACAGGTTGAAGGAGATTGTATACATTAAGTATACACAATAAAGTGCTGCAAATCGAAAAGATCGAGGAAATTGGGCCAAAAAGCCCATATTTTGAAAGTTGTATTTTGTTATGTTTGGGCCTAAGCCCATTACATTCATTATCATTATGTGTTAGTTATTAGGACAGGTACCAAATGCAAGAAGTGGGCCTAAGTCCCGACGGAGAAATTAGCTTATCTTAGGACAGGTGCAAATGGGCCATAGGCCCAAAGCTGAATTTAGGCCCAAGTATTGGTACAGATGGACAGAAAAACCAAACTTGGGCCCAAGCCCCCTCTTTATTTAGTGTGTTCATCTATCTATTAATAATTGCTATCGATTTTAAGGTTTCAAACATTCAAACCCGCAGAATACATCCGTTTTGAATTAATCACTTAACTAAGTTATTCATCTTTTACTTGACTTAAAAAATGAATGAACAAATAAATAAGTTTTTTATTTATAAAATATTTCGCTTAGATAATATTTCAATATTTTATCCCTTAAAACAGTTCTAACTATAAAATAGTTCAATATTGCAATTTAAGTTAAGTTAAATTATTTTAGCCAAATAATTAATTATCGGATAACCACATATTAGCAGACATTTCGGGTGCTTTTAAACCCTTCCCGAAATGCTAATATGAACACCTATTCATTTATGAATTCTGGGGATATTCGGGTGCTTTCATAAATGAACATGGTCCTATATATATTGTCACATTAAGAAACACTTGAGAGCAAAAAATATACTACTTTGCTTAATAAAGTTTAATTGATATGGAGAAGGCTTTGTTGATTGTGTTTTTGCTAGTCACTTGTTTGATCTTTTCATCTGGTTAGTCTTTCTTTATTTTTTTTTATAAACGTTACTCGATTTTTTTTATATTAAATATAATTTATCATAACATTTTATTATAATTGTTAAATTATAACCCACCAATTTAAAACACACTAACTCTAGATCTGTCTTAAATCATACAATAATTTTTAATTTCTCATGAATTAACCAACAATTACAATTTTTGTGCAAGGTGCTAATTTTATTTTATTTTTGATCCTCAGATGTTGTGATGGGACAACAATGTTCTTCGATTAAGGATTGTTCCAATTTAAGTGAAGTTGGATATCTAACATGTTTTAAGGGCATGTATAAATGTTGTGTACATTTTGGTTCAGCGGGATGTCATGTGATAGATCAAGAAAGCATTAACTTTGATCGCAAAGTAATAACTTTAGAAGATTCTTCTTAATTACTTTGTTAAAGCTATTTAGATATCATGCGCCAAAAATTAATTGAGTTTACACAGAGGAATGTGAATTGATTTCTGGGCAATTGCAAGGAAAGAAGAAAAGCATTAATAGCTGGGCCTAAGAAGATATTTTGGTTGACTTTGTGGAATATTGGGGAGGAAACTTAGTAAGGAAGAAAAGAAAAAAATTATGTGAATGAATTTCTGGGCAATTGCAGAGAAAATGGGAGGAATTTACAAATTCGATTGAGAAATTTTGGCTGAATTTATGGACAAATGCAAAGAAATTTCCTTGGAAAAGAATACATGTACCCAAAAAAGGAAACTATTTATTTTAAAGTGTGTGACCGTCTCATTTAAAAGCTTAAGTTGTTAGAGTAGACATGCTTTTATTGTTTGATTATATTCTCAATAATTTACAAGCAACTACCTTACTTTCATACCCCTCTATTTTTAATTACTAGAGGAAGAAGCAGTGCTCCAATGAAAACATTATTTAGTTACTTCTTGATATCATCAGAGTATATAAGGAGGAAGAGACTGTGTTTCCGTGAAAAACTGTTGAATTATTGCTTTATATTATCAGAGTATATATATATATATATATATACACACACACACACATACATACTGGGATAGTATCAATGAATATAACAAGGGGACAATCAAATAAATATTTTGAGTTGTGGGTCCAATCAGAATAAATATATTGAGTTGGGTTCAATTTGAGTAAATAACAAGAAGACATTTCGGGTGTTTTCAAACCCTTTCCTTAAATTTGTTTTCTTCTTTTTTATATGTAATGTTGTAATTATGATTGATTTGACTTATTTAAGTTGCAAAGAATCTCTCAGTCCACCTTCCTCTCATTTGTCTGTTTGTCTCGATTTAAATGATCGTGAATGACACTCACATTAATTCTTTTATGGGAGAATTATTAAATCTCAACCAACAATTAACAATTATAAAATTCAATTAAATCTTTATAAATAAACAATGCTCTTATTAACTCTCCAAAAATATTGTCACACTCGTGTCGAATCTTTCAAAAATACATTTTTTAAGGATCCAACACACACCTGTCAACATTATTAAAGAGTCTGAACAATTACTATTTCATTCCCCTCCCCTCCCCCTCCCCCTCTAGCCTAGCTCGGCCCGAGCAAGGCCCAAAAGTCCCATGCCTTTCTTGATCGGACCAACCCATATTGAAAAAGTCCAAATGCTAACATGAAATAGTACTAATAAGCAAAAGGAATAGCTTAAGCAAAAGCAACAACAGCAGCAGGGAAGAGGCATAGAAAGCCAATAAACCACATAGATATAACATTTGCAGGAAGGAACATCCCCATGGCTACGATGATCGCGCAAGCAGTCGCTACGGCACCTATTTTCCCAGCAATGACAGACGCAGCAGCCACCTGTTTCCTTTTCTTGCTCTTCGTACTCAACCACATCCCAAGAAAAGTGGCAATAAATCCAACAGCATTAGCTGCCACCACAAAATTTAATCCTCGAAGAGGCCTCGAGGATGATGTGGTGGCAGTTGTTGATACATAAGCCATTAGGGAAACAGCTGCCTGCCCTGTTATTCCAAGTGTGATTTCCATTAATCTCGTTGAGAATTCTCTCGACGAGTGAGAAATCACTATCTTATTAGTTGTTGGCAATGTATTTGTGAAATTCATCTCAATTGTCTCCTCATCGATCAATATTCGTATTTCCTCAACAAGATGATTATTCGTAGTTCCACCTTGTAGAACATTAATTCTCTCTTCATAGATTGGATTATTCTTAACACTGAACGAATGATTTTGAAAAATATAACCTTCAAAAGATGGACTTTCGAGACTTGACATGATTAAATTTGATGAAAAAAAATGAATTTGTTTTTATTATTGAAGAACTCTCAATAATTTATGGGTGATTTTATACAGGTATTCTTTTCCAAGGTAATTTCTTTGCATTTGTCCATAAATTTAGCCAAAATTTGTAAATTCCTCCCATTTTCTCTGCAATTGACAGAAATTAATTCACATAAACTTTTTCTTTTCTTCCTTACCACACACACACACACACTAATTCTCTCTTCATAAATCGGATTTTTGAAAAATATAACCTTCAAAAGATGGACTTTCGAGAGTTGACATGATTAAATTTGATGAAAAAAATGAATTTGTTTTTATTATTGAAGAACTCTCAACACACACACACACACACACTAATTCTCTCTTCATAGATCGGATTATTCTTTACACTGAACGAATGATTTTGAAAAATATAACCTTCAAAAAATGAATTTGTTTTTATTATTGAAGAACTCTCAACACACACACACACACTAATTCTCTCTTCATAGATCGGATTATTCTTAACACTGAACGAATGATTTTGAAAAATATAACCTTCAAAAGATGGACTTTCGAGAGTTGACATGATTAAATTTGATGAAAAAAAATGAATTTGTTTTTATTATTGAAGAACTCTCAATAATTTATGGGTGATTTACAAATGACTTAAAAAACATTAAAAATTACAATAATTATCAATTTAAAATATTTAAAAGCTATATAATAAAATAGGTTGACTCTCAGAATTATATCAGGCTCACATATATTGAGACAGAAAAAGTAACACATATCATTTTAAAATTACCAAAAAAGTATTATAAATAATAATAATCAACAACTTAAAATATAGATATATTAAAAGGGTTAATTTTGTAATTTTATCTATATCACATAAATTAGGACAATGTGACCAGTAATGTACGTTATTTCAAAGTTACATAAAAATATTATAAATCACAATAATTAATAACTTAATTTTTTAAAAAAAAAATATGAAAATTTGGATGACTCTCCAAATTTCATTTGTGTCACATAAATTGAGACAACAAAAATAACATATATTGGGTCCATTTTAATTTATTTGTCTTATTTTTTTTTTGTTTTTTTATATTTAAAAATTGCGTAAAAATACTATAAATCATGATAATTGACAACATAAAATATGTTTTGAAAAAATACAAAAAATTCCACTGATTCTTGAAGTGAATCTATCGTAAAAATACTATAAATCATGGTAATTGACAACAAAAAATATTTCAAAAATGTTGTATGTGGGTAGTCTTATTATGCCTTAAATAGTGTCAAAGAAAGTACAGATTTGTGATAAAAAAACTTATTCCTTTATCCACGCTAACAATCGCTTCAAAAACTCAGTTATTAGCCCCAAAACCCTAAACCCTAAACCCTAAACCAGATGAAAAGATCAATAAAATGGCCAAATAAAATAGAATGATTGAAGCTTTAGCCATGTTTTTTTGTGTAAAGAAAAGTTTTCTTCTTTTTGACTTTAGAATGCTTCTTATTGTGACATTTTATAATACCTAAATCATTTTTTTAATTATGATGATATGTATTCATCATCATTCTCATATATATTGATTTTATTCTTACAAAATGAAACACTTATTGAAATCGTTAAAAGAATATAAAAATAGCATAAGTAAGGAATGCCAACCAAATTTGTTTAGTAATTGACATACATGATCCATTGATATGAAATTCTTCAAAATTCCTCCATTTATCTATCGTTGATTTCTTCTTCTTCTTTGTTGCATTGGAGAGCATGGTGGTCCTTCTCCGTAAATTATAACAACATAATTTCAAATCAAACAATTAAGAAAAATGACATATATACACACAATACACTACTATACTTTTCCTCATTTTCTTTTGTGATCTCATGTGAATGTAATTTGTTTTTTGTTTGAATGTAATATTTGTTTTACAAATGTTTGGATTCGTTTATGAAGAGTTCAATACCTAAATCATTAAGTACTTGCCATATGTTTATTTCCAATTTTGAAAATGGAAAATTTCTTTTCCACTTTAAATTTTGGAAAAGGGATTTAAGAAACTATTTTGTTTATTGGTGAACAATGAAAAATGGCTACAATAAACCTACTTACCTTATATCAAGATTTGACTTTTGATCTTATTTAATGTAGTTTATACAAAATTGTGGTCAAAACTTGACCGCAAATTTCGTCTTTTATTTATGGGAAAAATTCAAATATGTCATCGAACTTTGAAAAAAAACTCTTTTATTTCATTCATTAAAAGTTTTGTTCTATGTCATTTCTATTTGAGAAAGACTCAAATATGTCTTGAATTTGTTTTCCTCTTCTTTATATGTAATGTTGTAATTATGACTGATTTGACTTTTTTTAAGTTTGGAAGAAAAAAGTAGTACTATAATTAAATTACACTAATTAATAATTTAAAATATTTAAAAAATATATTAACAATTTAGTTGACTCACAAAAATTTACGTGTGCTATAAAGTGGGATAAAAAGAATAAAATATCTTTTTATGTTATGTATATATATATAAAAGAGAATGTGAACGGATTAGGGTAAGTCGGTGAAAGTTAAGAATTTAAAATATTTAACAATATATTAAAAAATTAATTGACTTTCAAAATTTCACACATTCCACATTAATTGAGATAGAGGAAATTAATATATATTATTTTTTAAAAATCACGTAATTAGTAAAATATTTAAAAATTATATTGAAATTTGGTTGACTCTCCTAATTATATTTGTGCCACGTAAATTGAGACGTATAGAATAGTATATATTGGGTTTATGCTTGCACATGTTGTATATTTAGAGGCTAAAATTTAATAATGCAAAATCAGAGAAAGCAAATTGAAAGTCACCTAACTGCCATTGGAAGTCATTTCGCCAAATATTTATAGGCTAACACACGAAAAATAAAGAAAATCATCTAATTCTTATAAATTGGCTCTTAAATACTCAAAAATACCTCGGATCATGATGACGTTATACATACTAATCTCTCAACTTCTTACGAAGAGTTACGTAAATATTTTCAAAATACCATCTGTAAGTCATTTCACCAAATATTCATGGGATTTATACAAGGAAAATTGAAAAACTCGCATAATTCCTATAAAATGGCTCCTAAATGCCTAAAAATACCTCGGATCACGGCGAGGCTATATGTACTGCTCCCTCGAACTCCTTACGGAGTGTTTCATAAAGTTTTTTCTAAAAAATTATTCGGACGCCATTTCATCAAATATTCATGGGTTAACACACATGAAAAATTGAAAAAATCGCCTAATTCCTATGAAAGGCTCTTAAATGCCCTAAAATGTTTCAGATCATGGTGAGGCTATAAGTAGTGCTCCTAAAAATTCTTACGGGGGGGGGGGGGGGTCTTGTAAAGTTTTTTCAAAAAAATCACCTGAAAGCAAATTCACCAAATATTCTTTGACTAACATACTACTCCCCAAATGACTCCTAAATGCTCAAAAATGTCTCGGATCATGGTGAGTGTATACGTACTACTCGTCCAACTCCTTACGTAGGGTTGTGTAAAGTTTTTTAAGAAAAATAGCTCGAAAACTATTTCCCAAATATTTGTGAACTACCACACACAAAAAATTGAAAAAAAACCCGCCTAATTCATATAAAATGATTTCTAAATGCCCAAAAATGCCTCGGATCATGACGAGGCTATGCATACTTCTCCCCCAACTCCTTATAAAGGGTCGTTTAAATATTTTCAAAAAAAATCTTCGGAAAGCCATTTCACCAAATATTCATGAGCTAACACACAAAAAATTGAAAAAATCGCATAATTCTTATAAAATGGCTTCTAAATGCCCAAAAATCCCTCAGATCATGGTGAGGTTATACGTACTTCTCCCCCAACTCCTTACAGAAAGTCTCGTAAAAAAATTTCAAATAAAACGCTCAAAAGCCATTTCATCAATTATTCATATGCTAACACACGCGAAAAATTGAAAAAAATCGCCTAACACCTATAAAATGGCTCCTAAATCCCCAAAGTGTCTCGGAAAATGGTCAGGCTATACGTGTGGTTCCCCCAAGTCCATATGTAGGGTCTTGAATATTTCAAAGTTCTCTCGGAAGCCATCTATACAAATATTCATGGGCTAACACACACGAAATATTGAAAAATTGCCTAATTCATATAAAAGGCTCCTAAATACCCAAAAATTTCTCGGATGGTCTGGCTATACGTACTGCTCCCCCAACTCCTAAAAGAGGGACTCGTTAATTTTTTTCAAAAAAATCGCCCAAAAGTCATTTCATCAAATATTCATAGGAAATCGCCTAATTATTATAAAGTGGCTTCGAATTGCCAAAAAATGCATCGGTTCATGGTGAAGCTATACGCACTACTCCCCCAACTCCCTATGGAGGGTCTTGTAAAGTTTTCTAAAAATAATGCTCGAAAGTCATTTCACCAATGTTCATGGGCTCACCACACGAAAAATTGAAAAAAAAATTCACATAATTCCTATAAAATGGCCACTAAATGCCCAAAAAATGTCTCAGATCATGATGAGGCTATATGTTCTACTCCCCAACTCCTTACAGAGGGTCTCGTAAACTTTTTTTCAAAAAATCACCCGAAAGTCATTTCACCAAATATTCATTGGCTAACACACACGAAAAATTGAAAAATCGCCTAATTCATATAAAAATGACTCTTAAATGCCCAAAAAAGACTCAGTTTATGGTGCGGCTGTACATACTGCTCCCCCAACTCCTTAAGGAGAGTCTCGTAAAGTTTTTTCAAAAAAATTGCCCGGAAGCCATTTCACCAAATATTTATGTGCTAATATACACAAAAAATTGAAAAAAATCGCCAAATTCCTATAAAATGGTTCCAAAATACCCAAAAAATCCTCAAATCATGGTGTGAGGCTGTATGTATTGCTCCCCAACTCCTTTTTTTGGTGTGAGGTTGTATGTATTGCTCCCCAACTCCTTTTTTTTTAAAGATTAAATCGGGCAAGACCCAATTGTTCATAAAAATAAAGAGAGATAATACATACTGCTCCCACAACTCCTTACGGAGGGTCTTGTAAAGTATTTTTAAAAAAATCACCTGGAACTCAAGAAGCCATTTCACCAAATATTCATGGAATAGCATGCACGAAAAGTTGAAAAAATCGCCTAATTCCTATATTATGGCTAAATGTACAAAAATATCTCGACACTATACGTACTGTTCCCCCAACTCCTAATAAGTACCAAATTCAAGGAAGACTACACTAATTAAATATTATATTTATTACATATTAAAGAATTTAATTCACATAGTGTTGTAATATATAATTGCTCGTTTGATTAAGCATAGTTTTAAAACTAATTAATGACGATTATAAATGCTAGATTGGCAGTAACATTGGTCAAATATAATGATTGTGAGTTATAAAGATACTATTCAAAACTTTAAAATATGAAAGTTTTTATAAATACCCAACTCTTTCGATAAAATAATAATAATCTTTATTAATATCCAATAATTATATCATTGGATTTACATATAACCAAGGTCTAAGTAGCTTTAATAACTAATTAGAAGAATCTTGTAAGGTCATAATATTTGACCTAGGTTAATGTTTTCTTGATCACCTTGACATGTTGGACCAACACAACAAATACACACACCATTAACACATTGTCGAATTCCAATCCTACATAGAGATGGACACTCTGATGCCAAAGTACATGTTTGTCCCATCATAATGACATCTGATAATTCAAAAAAAAAAAATTATTAGCACCTCCCACAAAAATATAAACGAGAATTGAATGTTAATCGTATGATAGAGACAGATTCAGAATTCAAATATTCACAAGCGAAACAATTAATAAAAAATCTAATTTTATTGTTTTAATGGTCTAATTTGAAAAAATATATTTTTGTGAGTGATAGAGTCTAAGAGAGTGACTAACCAGATGAAAAGATCAATAAAATGGCCAAATAAAATAGAATGATTGAAGCTTTAGCCATGTTTTTTTGTGTAAAGAAAAGTTTTGTTCTTTTTGACTTTAGAATGTTTCTTATTGTGACATTTTATAATACCTAAATCATTAAGTACTTGCCATATGTTTATTTCCAATTTTGAAAATGGAAAATTTCTTTTCCACTTTAAATTTTGGAAAAAGGATTTAAGAAACTATTTTGTTTATTGGTCAACAATGAAAAATGGCTACAATAAACCTACTTACCTTATATCAAGATTTGACTTTTGATCTTATTTAATGAAGTTTATCCAAAATTGTGATCAAAACTTGACCGCAAATTTCGTCTTTTATTTATGGGAAAAAAACTCAAATATGTCAATACTTAGAAAAAAAAACTCATTTATGTCATTTATTAAAATTTTGGCTCATCTATGGAGTTAATATCTCAGATGGTCACTCAACTTGGACTACTTTACTTAGAAAGTCACTCTCAACTTTGAGTAATTTACTTAGAAAGTCACTCTCAACTTTGTTTTATGACTCAAAAGTCACTCAACTATTGATATTTCACTTAGAAAGTCACTCAACTAATGATATTTTTACTTAAAAAATCATCAAACTAATTTAAATAATTTCTTCATTAAATTTTGTTGAAATACAATTTCATTTTAAGCTAATTTTAAAAAATAAAAGATGCTCATTTTAATGATTTTATTGATTTTTGTTGAAATATATATATTTTTAAAAATAATAAAAGATCGCTATTGTGCATCTTTTTTATTACTCCTTTTAATTTAGTAAAAGATTTCTATTTAAAACGTATAGTTGCAATTGAAAAATTAAAATTAAAACCTACAGTAGCATTGCTTATAATTTAATAAGAAATAATAAAAGATTGCTATTTTAAATGTACAGTAGCAATTAAGAGAAAAAAATTGATTTTTTGTTCTCGCAATTGTTTTACTGGAATTAAATGTGCTAAAAAATGTTATTGTTCGTTTTTTCAAAAAATTGTAATTAAATAACTAAAGAAGGTCAATAAGATAATTAAAATAAATATCTTATTATTTCTTAAAAAATAATTTAAAATAAAAATTATATTTTAACAAAAGTTAATGAATAAATTATTTAAATTTGTTGAGTGACTTTCTAAGTGAAATATCAATAGTTCGGTGACTTTCTAAATGAAATATCAATAGTTGAGTGACTTTAAGTGAAATATCAATAGTTGAGTGACTTTTGAGTTATAAAATAAAGTTGAGTGACTTTCTGAGTGAACAATTCAAAGTTGAGTGACTTCATAAGTGAAGTATGCAAAGTTAAGTGACCATCTGGGATATTATCTCCTCATCTATGCAATTTCTGTTTGAGAAAAGGCTCATTCATGCCATTATTTTACTAATTGAAAAAAGTTTTTGTTTTGCAAAACCATTTTTTACACATGGTCAGGTCAAATTATGATTCAGTCAGGCCATTAATTAAATCATTTTTTTAAAAGGAAAAGGCTCAAATATGCTATCAAACTTTGAGAAAAGGCTCATCTATGTCATCCGTTTAAAGTCTAGCTCATCTATGTCATTTCAATTAACAAATAATGGCATGTATAAGCCTTTTCTCAAATGAAAATGGCATAAATGAGTCAAACTTTTAACGGATAGCATCAATCAACCTTTTTTCAAAGTTTGATGGAATATTTAAGCCTTTGCCTTTTACTATTTATAGGTAACATAACTATAATTCCTTATGAAAATATTGTAAGCCAAAGCAAATAATTTATATATCAAAAAACTATAATATACAGTCCTTATGTATATAACATTCTTGTGATTGTCTTCACACACGACACAACTAAAGAGTATAATTTCTCTATAGTATCCAAATAACAAAGATAATCAATAAATATAATTTTTTTTATTTCATGACAAAATTAATACTTGTACTAGAAAGACGCAAGAGATAAGTTACTCGACCATATAAATTTATAACACTTATATAATATTTATTTATTTATTCACTAATATGGGGTACACGCGCAACGTTGTATATGGAGATACAACTAACTAAAGTGGCTAATATACATACATGTAATGGGCTTCTGATAAAAATCCATTGGAGTATAATTTAATGTAATACACTTTACAAATTATTGAACTTCTCGATATCCAGGTGTGTTTGGTATGAAAGGAAAATGATTTTCTCGGAAAACAAGTAGATTTCTAACTTATTTTCTAATGTTTGGTAAGTTAAGCAAGAAAACATTATTCCAATACTATTTATATGCTATCTTAAAAAACACTGTGAGGGGGGGGGGGGGGGGGGGGAATCGAAAGTGGGGGTTGGGATGATCAAGTAGGGGTCGGGGGAGTTAGGTTGTGGAGAAGAGACAATAAACTTGGAATGCCACTTAACTCAATCTGTTTTCTACTATTTTTCATGATTTCATGTATCCTAAGTATGCCCTTCTGAAAAAGGGAAAAATGAAAGCAACAGCTGAAACTCAATGAGTCAATGTACCAACACTACAAACTACACAGTTAAGCTACAATTGTTCCGGATCTTCGTCTTGCCAATCCTTCCGTCAAGGTGAGAGCTCTCTTCCCATGGTGGCTGAATGCCTCTCGAAATTTACTTCTTCGAAGAAACCCCAGCATCACAAAGAGAAGCGAAAGCCTCATCTTGTAAAGGTACACCTCGTCCAATCTTTTCGTCCAAGATTTACAAGCTCATCCTACGCCTTTCTGCAAGGAAAGTGGCTGACTGCTACAAATATGAGAAAATGGAAAACAAGGGATGAGAAGCATTATAAAAACTTAAAGAGCATGTGAACAAATTATTTGAAAATGAACGTCAATGCCAACGGTGAGAATCAAAGAGAAGAACAATCAAACTGATCTGAATTGTCTTTTGGTTCCTTTTCTACTCAACAAAGTTTAGGTCCATTTTGCTGCATCCTCCACACAACATGGTGGATGAAGGAGCATTGTTGTCCGTCACTCCACATTTTCTCTTTCGTCTGAGTGCATTGAAAAATGCACTACATGGTCAACAAATAATGTGATGTTTTGCCAACAAATACAATGATGTTGTTATTAAATAGCCAAGATGCTGCGATCTTTTTATTCTCCCTCCCATAGTGTCATTTCCTGGTTGGGGGCAGTACGAATATTTTCACAAAATGTTAGTTAAACTCTTTCCTCTGATTAAGCAATTAAATAAACAGGCTAACCCTACATATAATAGGGCAATGTAAAAGCATCCGCTGAACTGTGACAACTTTGTGACTAGAAATGTTTACTTGACCTGAAAGTGCCAGGAAATTAAAGATTTGCGACAATTCAAAATAGACACATTAAAGGACTTGTAAACAAAAGGAAGACAACGAACCTGAAATAAAACTACAGGTTGCTTCCATGTCCACTAATGGAAAAGCCTTGGCACTGACTTTTTTGGAATCTTGCCTTCAAGTTTTAGCCTTCTGTATGCTTCTCTTATGTGACATGGCCTGATTGGCCCTGTATCTTTTCTCTCTGCCATCACCATTTTAGCTGCAAAATGTATGGTAAGATGATTGAGCACCATTACTTGGAGAAAATCAATGCAGTATAGCCCTTCAACTTTCTTTAACTGAGGACATTTCCACCTTGAAACACTAAAGATTGGCAACTCTTTACTGCATAATTAGACTGGAAATTGGTCAAACATAGTTCACCTAGGTTTCGAGACATTCAGTTGATTCTTTTGAAGAAGGGAAAGGAAAAGCAGAGAAAGAATGTGACATTGAGCTTTTACAGGTAGAGGGTAACAGAGACCACTAGGAACAAAGGAGGGGCCAGTGCCTGGGCCAACACTGAGGCAGGAGAGTCATTTTATTTTTCTTGCTTAAAAGGTCCTACGTTTTCCCTAGTTGTAGTGCCAAACATCCTTAACCAGTCAGACACATCAAATGCGATTTCAGACACGTTGGCGGGTGCTTAATTAGCATAGGTACGATGTGTGAGTACATAGAAGACATTTTAGAGCCACTCTTTGTTACTTTTAAAGGAGTTAAGTGTTTCCAATGAATGTTAACCAACATGCTCAGTAATGGATAGTATTACGGGTCTTAGGCTTTTAATGCCTAATTGTTGCAAATTGGTCAAGAACTGATGATAGTTTGGCAAGTATTTTGGTTCCGTGCACTAGTGTCTAAGAAAAGAAACCAAATAAAATCATTCCAAACACAATTTATCCTTGCTATTCCCAAATAAAGGATAAACGTTTTGCTTCATCAATTATCTTCTATAAAAAATGGATCTGTCTATTTACCTGTTTCAATAAGCTCACCGACAAACATTTTTGCTATCCCAGACACCACAATTGTCATAGGAATAGATATCTTGGCACTTCCTGTGATGTTGGACAGCAACTGAATCGACAACACAGAAGAAGAGTCACGACAAAAATTAAATTATGCACAACAAATTGTCAGACTAGAAAAGCAAACATCTCAATGGCCCTAAGGCTTGCACAAGGTCCTCATATATTCACAAAGATTTGGCTTCATTCTCAATTATCTGACAGTTACACGTCTATTGAGAAAATGAATTCTAACATTTCATGTGTGTAATGAAAGACAAAAAAACTGTGCTTCAATAGGCTAATGTTAGGGATTGGTCCAACACCACGTAACAAGGCCATCTCAACTCAAACAACAACAATATACCCAGCTAGTCCCACAAAATGGGATCTGGGAAGGCAAGAACTGAAAATTACAAACCAAAACTTCAAAACTATACAAAAGAAAATGAAACCCCACCTCAGCCTTATACTCACGGGTCTCCCCAGAACTCCCAGAAGCTTCCTTTTCAGATACAGCAGAAGCTATCTCTAACCACTACTCTAGCATCTCTTTTATCCTGTTTCCACTTTAACCCAGATTATAAAAATCCATTCTTGATGTTATTCCTAGGAAAGAAAGTACTTTTAAGACAGACCCTATTGGCACTAAAACTCCCCAATACAAAAGAAGTGTTGTAAGGCACTGAAGCCATAGGAGCAGCCGAGCAAAGGTCAAACTCCTGCTTACTACAGGGCCATTAGCTAAACTATTTGAGAAAGGTCCAAAAGGATTTTGGTGGTTCTATGAATATTTTTACTGTGGTTTTTGTGTGTTTTTTGTGTGTGGGGATAAAGGGTTGATTGGGAAGAGTGAAGTTGGGGCAAGAATTATTCAGGGTTCGTGTAAAAAAAAAACAAGAGTGGAGAATAGGGTTTAAGGGGGATGGCAGAGGGTTCTGGAAGTAAACATACAATTGGGAGTTTCCCATCTCAACTCAAGCAAATCATATCAAATCATGCATGGAAAAGTATAAGAGAAGACAAGTAAACATCTCAATGGCCACAAGGTCACAATAAAAGAAAAAGATTATTCTGCCCACATGTATTTTCAACAATTTTCTATCATGTTCTTGTTCGGACATTATATTTTTACTGAAAGACAACACTATTTACTTAAATGGCTAAATGTTAGCGACAGAAGAAATCCAAGAAAAGAAGGCCCTATTAATTTAAAACAAAATCAAACCAAAACTAGCATGAGACTGCACGTAAGAGAATTTCCAAATAGAAGTCCTCTCATAGAGGAGGGTAAGAGACTAGGAACACTATATCAGGAAATTTGTGAGTATCAGACACGAATAATTTGAGTATCAGACATGAATACTTTGTGAGTATCAGCGATGAATACAAGGAAATTGATGTGGTTTACTGGGTGTAGGGTCCTATCTCAGACACTAGTCTATCATCTACATACCATTTCTTGAAAAGGGAAGCTGAGTTCACTAAGCTCCCACTATGCACAGGGTCGGGGCAAGGTCGGACCATATTGATTGGAAAGCCACATTAGAGGATCAGTTGATAGAGAAATGAAGTTCTGCCCATTTTCTCAGTATAACCTTTTTTGGAAACTCCCTTCCCCAGATCAAGCAAACAAAAAGCAACACGCACATGAATAACGAAACAAACACACAGATAAGCTACGGTAGAGGAGAAAACAACTCTGACATCATCTATAGTGCTTTGTCTATAATAGTACAGATCATATTCAGAACATGCAAAAAGGGAGGAAAAAGATGATATAATGGGATGGATGGCAAAACATACCCTCTTCATGTTGGATTTCTGAAATCCAGATCTCCTAAAAGATTCATATCTACTCATTTGCTCCTCTGTAAATTGGGATAAGATGGACCTGAAAGAGAAAAGATAACAAAGTGAACCTAATAGTTATTGGACTGAGGTAGCTGTTGCGTATGGTCACTGCCTCTGCAGAGAGCATCTAACTAGATCTAGCTCAAATGCAAAGTTAAATCTTCTACAGCAACAGGAGAAGCCACCCAGGTGAGGGCTACAGAACCATCCTTCTTTAATAAAGTCCTGCTTTGTTTGGATATAGTTAGCCGACAGCTGTGTGTGAGACAACAACATACCCAGTGTAATCCCAGAAGTGGGGTTTGGGAAGGGTGGTGTGTACACAACTTTACCCCTACCTTGAGAAGGTACAGAGACTCTTTCTGATAGACCCTCGGCCAAGTAAGACAATTTTGGTGCGCGTTGCCCAGCCCTTAAGAGGGAGGTACTAGTGGTCACATAGCAGCAACCACTCATCAGGTATAAGAGAAAATGGCAATTGGTTTTTCTATTTTCTAGTGGAAGTAGGAGATCCAGCTAACAAAAAGGCTAGGCTGCAGCAATTCAAGCATCTAAAAAATACATATGTAACGATTGCTTCATATAAGAGGTTCTGCTTTACTTGTGAATGACATCTGAAATCACAACCTTTAATTCACATTGCTTCATAATTGTTCTCTTGGTTTTTTTTTCTTCTTTTGGGATGAAAGCAACCATCACCTCATAACTGTTATTGAAACAGGAAACATTTCGGGTTCAAATGACGAGGAATATTTTGAAAATGTACGTTGCAGCAGGAGAAGATTGATCTCCTTTTATACTTTCACATATTTGGAAGGAATGGGAAATAGATAGCAAATAAAGTTTGACAACATAGAACAACAAGTACGAAACTTGCGAAGCCAAATGTCTATCTCCCTTTATCTACCTTGCCTCAAAAGGAATTTTACCTCCTTTCTTGTAGTGTCATAGAAACACTATTAATACCAGGTAGAGCCCTACTGATTATAGGAGAGAAAAATAATCTAAACTGAGCTCACATAACAAGGAGGTGCAGACCCTAGATAGGAAGGCTTGGAGGTCGAGGATTAGAGTAGAAGTTTAGTACGTAACCGCGTGTGGTCGCCCGTTTGGTGGGAGAGGCAATGTCATATCCTCTTCTCCTTATTAGTATTAATATTTAGTAACCGCATAGTTTCTTATTCTTCTATGTGTTTTTACTATCTGTTGCTTCATTTTGCTTTGTATCTTGATATTTTGTTGTCATGTTTTCTTCTTGCAACCCTTCTATGAATAACTTCCCTTTTAAGCTGAGGGTCTATCCGAAACAACTTCTCTATCCCACAAAGGTAGGGGTAGGGTCTACGTGCATCTTACTCTTACCCTCCCAGAACCCACTTATGGGATTATACTAGGTATATTGTTGTATAACATGGAGGTGCAGAAGAAAAACTTTAGCATAACAAGTATATATATAACTGCAATGTACAATTCCCATTTTATTGGCCTTGACCACTATATGGTTTCTTCAATACCAGCTAAATTAGTTATTCTCCATATTGCCCTCACTTAACAATGCTCATACAAAATGTCAATTTATTAATTAACAGCCACTATATTTCCTACTGGTATTGAACTGCAGTATATCAAGCATATCAAGCAAGATGAGATCTGTTCACAGATCTCAATAGAAGCATTGACCTGCTGGTTATAGATACATATTTTTGTAAAAAAAAAATGATAGAGCAGATATACTGAAGGAATCATACAAAAGAGAGTTAAATTAATAGTCTGAGTAACAAATCAACAAGGAAGGAAAGGAAGGTGAGAGGAAGGGATACAAATCATTAGAAAAAGAGTTATTCTTGTACGCGAAGTGATTAGTAGGCAGGTCCAACCAGCCACATAAGCTATCACAGAACAGGATAATACCATACAATCTTGACAATCTTCTATGAATGGAATCCTTTAAACGAGAAAGAGTTCGAGATATTTGAAAGCATAAACTGACAAAACTTACTGCATCTTCGCCAGTTTGTCAGGATCACTACTTGATGAGAGTTTTCCTAACTGCACATCCATGCTTTCTTCCTCTTCCTCCTCATCTTCCTCTTTGGGCTTGCTAATTGGACCAGCAGTACTAACAGAAACTGATGTAGCTTTAGATGTTGAAGGTTTTTCACGAGAATCAGTATTAACATCGTCACCTTCATTCATATTAACACCAACTGCACCTTGATCTTGGCCTTCATTCTCATCGGTGCCAGCAGGGGATTCAGGGGGTGAGTCATCCTGCTCCTCAAAAGTAGCCTCAAAAGGATCCTTAGATCGCTTCATAGAACTCGCTGCACCAGAATGTTAAATTCAAGTGAATTATACACCATGCTTATCATTCATCCATTTTGATTGAGATATACCAACTTCCAACACAAATGGTGTGATATGTTCAAGACAACTTTTTAGGGAGGCATGTTCAAAGTATAACTAGATTGATTTGGACCTCACAAAATGGCCAGACTCTCCAACCAGGTTGATTGATAAATTAATGGAGTTGAACTGATGCAGCTCAGATATTCTCAAGTCAAATGATCGATTGCAAGGATGAAAAAGATTAAAGCATTCAGAAGGAAGGAAAGTAAAGAGAAGGATGAAGCAACAATGTCAAAGAAACATTGTTGAGGTTTGAACTAGAAGTGACACCATCCATCAATATGTCTAGATTAAGATAAAAATGAATTGGAGTAGAAAACAAAAGCAGGGAGGCAACTCATCATGAGAAACACAAGAAATACTGCACTGTTTCAAGTGAGACCAAAAAGGTTAAGTAGTTGTCTACTTGCACTGGTACATTTTTGGTTATATAACTGTAGTTGTTTCCCTGTTAGATTTTCATCAACGAAGCAATGATAAGATATCCTCTCTTCTTTTTCATAACCGATAAAATCCTGCGGCCTGTGTGTGGTGGATAATGGGCTCGTCCCTCAACCTTTCCCACTTAAATACCAGGCTTTTCCAACGAAAGGGTTTGAACACGTAACGTACGCCTAACCCCCACATCACTCAATTCTCTTAGCACTAAACCAAAGCCCTGTTGGCAATACAAAGACATCCTCTCAGTACATCCTAAGTCACAAAACTAAGACTACAAGGGGTCGTTTGGTACGATGGATACAGAATAACAATTCCGGGATAAAATGCAGGACTATTTTATCCTGCATTTGGTTAGGGAAATTAGTTAGTCCCGAGATTGTTAATCCCATCATATATATGTATGATAACTTTGTTTATCCCATTCCCTGTACCCTTAAAGATTCAAGCTTTGCAAGTGATGTAACCTAAAAACATTTCCAAAACTAAGGTGTGAACAGCTTTGAGCATGAAACAGGCCTGCCCTAATGGGATGGATCGTTTCTGCCAACAAAATGAACACGGAACAAAACTAAGGTGTATGAACAGATGTAGCATTGCACAATTGAACTGCACGAAAGCTAGCCCGAACACCACGATTATCCAAAAAACAAAATTCATTGCAATATTAGGTTATCTAGAATGAGCAAAATCATAATTGATAAATCCAAATAGAAAGAAAAATACCTAGCGAGCGAAATTCTGTGATTCTGAACTCTCACCAAAGATGATTCCGACGAGCGTGCCGGCGGCTGGTCTTAAGAAATTTGACGGGTCGAATTCACTGATGTGGTTGTGGGTTTAAATTTGGATTAGCTCATGGGTCGGGTCGGGTTGATTAGGTTCATGAATTAGGGCCGTTCAATCGGAAACCGATAATTCGAACGGAAAAAAAGTTATTGTTTATCAACAATGGGTCATTGGTTTGCGGTTTCAATATATAGCAACTTTCATATATAGCAAACATAAAAATCATATTTATATGTTATAGTTATAATTTGTATAATTGCGCTCCAAAACAAATTTTATGTTTGTTATGGAGTTTTTGATTTGTATAATTCGCTACAAACATTCAATTTTATACAAATTGTTTAGTTTTGTACACATTGTAATTTGTATAATAAGATCTATATTTGTATAATTATAAGTGAATAGGACGAAAATATATGTATTTGTATTTGCATATACACTTTTCTCTCACTTTATATACTGAAATGTATAAAATGACTAATTGTATACCGAAATGGCTAATTGTATACCGAATCAGATGGGAAAATAATGGAATGTTTGCTGCAAATTACAATTAAAATAAACTATAGTTATAGCATTTAATTTTGAATTAATAGTTTGTTATTTCATACAATTTTCCCTTCAATATATTGGTTTTGATAATTTTTTATTATTGGGTTATCGATTCTTAGCGATTTGAGATTTTCTCAACGGGTTAACCAATAACCCGATTGTAAATTAAAGAATTATATTTATACTATTTAGTAGATAAAGTCCTTGACTTAGAATATACTTTCATACTTTTATTTTGGCATAATACATAAAGGGATAAGGGTCTGAAAAATATCCCAATTTTGGTCGAATTTGTTGTTGCGATACTAAACTTTCATAAGGACTTATTACCTCCCTAGACTATTTAATACCATATTTTTTACCCCCTGAACTATTTAAATAATGTATTTTAAAGGTATATATGTGTCCACGTGGACACATTACTATTTATAATTTTGCATTATTTTTTATGTCCACATGGAAAAATATATATGTTTAAAATACGATATTAAATAGTCTAGGGAGGTAATAGGTCCTTATGAAAGTTTAGTACCGCAACAGTAAATCCGATCAAAGTTGGGTTATTTTTCAGACTCTTATCTCATACATAAACATGATCCATGACTTGGCTTCAGCGGAAAACTATGCCCTCTAACTTTGAGTGCGCACAAGTAGGCACTTAAACTTGTATAAAATTGAGCAAATAGACACATGTGTTCTACATGACATAATACACGTAGGAAGCCACGTAGGACGCAAAATTGCAATGTAGGGTACCATATAGGATGAATGTGTCTATTTGTCCAATTTTATACAAATTTAAGTGTCTACTTGTGCACACCCAAAGTTAAAGGTCATAGTTGTCAACTGACATCAAATTTAGGGTCATATTTATGTATTATGCCTTTTATTTTTGAGTGTCTCAAATTCTCGATTATTCAACTCATGTGCATAACTCATTTGATTTCTCATCTTGTTTCTAAAACATTTTCTTGTATCAAATCTTAACGGTTAAATCGATAACCAAATCAATAACAATCAATAATCGATATACCAATAACTGATAAGTCAATATTTTAATGATTGTAAAATGATTTAGCATATCTACAAATCAATAACCTAGTAAACCTCAGAAACCAAATGAAACCAACCGACACGCGACCGTAACTTCATTTACCTTCTTGCAATTGTGGGCCAAACATATCACAGATGGGTTTTTAAGTAATGGGCCTAGGATTTTTGTTCACTTGGTGAGATCAAAACTCACTATAATTTAACCAAATTATTTTAATTTTTACCCATATACTAAGGAAGAGCAAATTAAATGAGTATCACATACTTTAAAGACATTTTTAATTTTTATCCTTTTCTGGTTTTTTTTTAGGATGGTATTATATATAATATATATGTGTAATGGAATTTCCATTTTAAAATTTTGGATCAAAAACTTCAATATGATTAATAAATAGAATATTTATATTTCTTTGACTAACCTTTCCATATAGTACAAAGAATTTTGTTGACCAATTAACCAAATTTAGAAATTTACAAAATACAATCACTAAAAGTCTAAAATAAGACTATTGTAATAACTTTTTTCTTTTGCAATTTCTCAATGCTAAATACTATATAAGGTTGTACATAATAAAAACTAAGAAACACTCTAAATTTCTTAAAGGTTTTATTATTTTACATAAAGATGGACAAAACTTCGATTATGGCACTTTTTGTAGTTTCTTTCTTGATTGTTTCTTGTGGTTAGTCTATTTTTTTTTTCCTCTTATCATTTTTCCTTCAGATCAATTGATTTTGTAGTCCTTTACTTTGTCGATACATATTATAAAATGCTAACAATTGTTTTGTAACTTTTTAGATGTGACGACAGGCTTAAGAAAATGTAGCACAACAGAAGATTGTACGAGTCATGAAGATATGTTCCCAAAATGTGTTTGTGTTGATGGAACATGTGTATGCAGTTCACTCAACACACACTCTATTGATCATGAAGATAGTGGTTCAAGCGGCAAGTATTAAAAAGAATTTTAGGCTAGTCATGAACCTAAAAATGTCTCATTTGGTATTGTTTACATGATGAAAAAATTGCAATAAAATAATTAGATGGTTGCGATTTGAATTTTTTGTTTCTTTTTTTATTTTAGATCTTAAGTTACTCTCTTTAATCTGATTTATTTGTCATGATTTAAAGGAAAAAAAGAATAAATATATCCTTTGACTTTGTAATTTAGAACAAATATACTCTTTGTTATACTGATGTATGTATAACCTCATCGTTAAAAAACTTGATACATACGTGTAAAGTCGTAAACAAAGAATAAAATTTGGGAATGCTAACGCTATGATTGTTAATTTATTTTACAATAACAATATAACTACATATTCATGTAAATTAGACAAAAGTTAGACAAAATATCTCTTAATAGAAGAGTATAAAAATGCATAATAACAGCTAGGGCTGGGAGAAAAAAATGATAGGTCAAGTTGGGCTATGATTCATCGTTTATTATTTTAGGCAGAATTAGGCGATGACTCATATATCGATATAGTCCATCTTGATCCAACTTATTTTAGTAATCATCAATTTGTCACTCCTAATAAAAATTGATATGTCTTGAACGAATTAAATTGTGATTTATTGATTAATTAGCCCATTTTAACCGAATTAATTTAGTCCAAACCGCCTATGCCACTCATAACTGCAAACAAATTTCTATATTGACCAACTTTCCACGCACCAAAAAAAATAATAACAAGGTAAGTTATTTATGCAATAGACATATTTTCTTTGGTCAACTATCCATAGACAAAAAATCACTTTTTGACTCACTAATAAATAAAATTTCAAGATTTGGTCATGGACTATGCATACTATATAAATGTGGTGGTCAGAATCATATTCTAAAGTAAAAAATTAGTTTATTCACATAACATGGTCAAGAGTTTGGTATTGACTGTGTTTTTGGTAGCTACCTTCTTGGTTATTTCACAAGGTTAGTCTACCCTTTTTTTCACAACAATTTATTATAACTAAATCCTTTTAGAATTATGTGTTCAAGATGTTAACAAGTTTTATAATTTTCAGATGTTGTGATAAGTGAGATCACGTGTAATACCGTATCGGATTGTCTTCCTATGGTATGCCATACTGGACATCCAATGTGTCTACGAGGTGTATGCAGATGTCATCCTGAAGGTATATTTCTCTCTTTTTCTCAAGCGCTTATTTGACATAAATTATACCATAAGAAGTCACACCTAATATATATGAGATATAAACTTAGACATTGTGTGTGTATAACTATAATACTCTCGAAATTATGTTCTTTCAAGATGCTAACGAGTTTTATAATTATTTTTCAGACGCGGTGACAAGTGATAAGATTCGTACGTGTAACGGTTCGTCAGAATGTGTCGATGAAAAGAAATGTACGAATGTATTTCCAATTTGTGTTGGAGGGGAATGCAAATGTGGTGAACATTAAAAATGTTATAAAAGATTTATTTGTATTGGCTTACCTAATTTAATCAAAATATCTTTTTTTTCTATGAAATAGTATTATTTTTAAGTGATGTGCTAAATACTAAATAGGGACTTATTTTTAGAGTTTCAATCATTGTTAATAAGATTAGTTTAATGTAGAATAAACCCGGTCAACAAGCTCAAGTAATATAAAACGAAAAAAGTAATTTTGAATTCACATAATTCATTGTGTGTTATTGAAAAGAATTGAATATTCAAAATGATGGTATTCAAAGTAAGTGATTCTTATATCAAAATCATCAAATAATGTGATGTAGTAGATGGGGGGTCGCTCCTTCTTTAATCAGAGATTTCGGGTTTGAGGCTTGGATATAAAAAATCCATAAATAGCACTACTCTCAAAATGGGCCTTACGCGACGCAAATCTAAATTAATTGGGCTCCACTGTGGATACACGTCATCGAAGGAAAAAATTAATGGATTCTTACACCATCACTAATCATGTAAAGATCTCAATTTTTAACTATTGCATAATACGAGATTTGTAAAAACATTGAGCAAATTTCAATACAAAAAGGATACTTAATTGACTTATTACTTTCCATAAAACAAAGATTTCTTTAACCAAATTTAATTTCAAGATTTTTTAATGAAAACTTTTGTAATTGGGAGTAACTTTCAAAAAAAAAAAAAAACTTTCTCCTATAGAAGGAAAATTAGTAGGTGAATAATTTAATTTACTTAATTGCATTATTTATGCAAATATTGTGGTAGTAAATATTATTGATTCTTACACCATGAGTAATCATGTAAAAATTCCAATTTATAAATTTTGCATCATACAAAATTTGGAAGAAAAATCTCTACAAAAAGAAAGTGATATATATTTAATTATTTGACTAATTACATCCCACAAACCAAACAATCTCTCAAAAGCCAAATTTAATTTCAAGATTTGATTACGAAAGAAACTCCAATAAATCTCAATTGTAATTATATAAAGAAAAATATCTTCTAATGAACTAGTTATAGTATATATAATGTGGTAAACATCACCACTCTAAAGTAAAAATTAATTCTTTCAATTATACAATATGGCCAAGACTTTGGTGACTTTGCTTTTGGTAATCTCATTCTTGATTATTTCACAAGGTTAGTATATGTCTATGAGTCTATAGACTATATATGTAGAGGTTAAAAAATAATAAATTGTTATGATTTGCTATAATAACATGTATAATCGTTTTTTCTTTTTATTACTATTATGATTTGTTTTACTTGAGTCGAGAGTTTTTCTGAGACAGTCTCTCTCTGACAAACTTTGTTATGTTTAGATATTGTGACAGGACGAATGTGTGATTGTCAGACTAGTCAGGATTGTCGTGACTTGAAATGTGGAGGTGAGCTTGGAACTTGTGTTGGTGGATCTTGCGTCTGTTTAGCACAATTCAACACCAATCATGAAGGTCTCTTCTAACGAATTAAATATTTTATCTATTTTTATTTAACTTATTGTCAATATACATATTTGATCTGACTCGTTCATTTGCCGCTCCTAACTATATGTTATGAATTTTGTAATTTTCAGAAGGAAGGATGGAAGCATGCACAAATACATGTCAGAGTAGAGAAGATTGTAGTGACTTTATTAAATGTGATAGAGGTTTACCAACTTGTGCTAGTGGAAGTTGTGTATGTTTATGAATGACTAATTACATGCTTATTTCATCTAAGAATAAGTTAAATGCAATTAAAAAAAATTGCATTACTTATCTTAAGTGTTTAATGAATTCATTTTGTTAGTTGAGGGGCAACATTTAGTGAGTTATTATATAATGTTGCAATAAAGAGGATCCCAATTTATATTTTAAAAGGCTTTCTTTTATACAATTTTTCGATGTGTGTGTTCTTTGGAGTTATTTTTGAATTATTCTGTATTTTTGAATTATTCTAAGTAAATTACAGTGAAAAATAAAAATAATTTTAATTTTTAGTGAGTTGAATTCTGAATCTTACGGCCAAACACCACGTAATGCAACTCAAAAAAAGAAAATTCATAGTCAAATGATCACTTATTTATTTTTTCATTCAATAGCATCCTCCTCCCTCTATCTCACTTAATTCTCATATAAATAGGGAAAAAGAAAGTTTTCATTAAGGTTAACTTAATTGACACAACATAAATCGATATAATGAAAAATGTGCACTACCATTACTTCAATTCAATTCATTTTATTAAAGTTAGTTTATTTATATTAATAAAAATATGTATACCATAGAAATATTATGTCCCTATAACCCTTATTTTTCATTATATCGATCACGAATCCCTGCATAAATTTGTTTCTTAAAAATATTATGTTTTTTCATGAAAGTGTCGCTTAAAATATTATAACTCTTCGTGAAAGGATGTGCTTGTTGAAAGTTTTTTTAAATTTTTTTTTTTGTATAAACTAGACGACTAGACCAAATAAGTAATGAACCAACAAATTACAATGTTGTCCTCTTCATCACCAAAAAATTATAAAGAGTCCTAAAAGTATTAAAAAAATGAACTTCATCATTAACATTATTTTCTTTGATGATATCCACAAATTCATCTAAACTTTAGACCTCTGAAAGTGTATCATTTTCACCCAAATAATCTAACATGCTACTTACATTAATTTTATTACAGTAACCAAGATTATTATTAATCATGATCTCAAATTCATGAATGTTTTTTCAAAGAGTTCATTTAATTTTTTTAATTTCATCCGTGACCTATGTAATCAAAATTAACATTTATTGAATCTTCAAAAAACTTTTTAAATTAATAAAATATTATTTTTTTCAATTAAATAATACTTCTACAAAATAATACTCATATTTTATAATTCCGATATTACAATAATAATATTTTAATAATATTTCATGATGCTGACAATATCAATTTAGAGAGGTTTTACGGTACATGAGGAGCATGCGAATAAGTTGAGATTAATAATGATGAGATTAATTATGATGGGATAAGTTATGTTGGAATAAGTTATAATGTGATTAGTTATGTTGAGATTATTTTTTATTGGTTGCTTGGTTGGTCAAATATGCATGACATAATTTCTAAGAGTAAGTTGTATATACAAATACAAATATATCTATTTTCGTCCTATACACTTATAATTATACAAATACAGATATTATTATACAAATTATAATGTATAAATGAATTTATACAAAACTGAACAATTTGTATAAAATTGGATGTTTGTAGCGAATTATACAAATCAAAAGTTTCATAGAAAACATAAAATTTGTTATGGAGCGCAATTATGCAACTATAACTATAACTTACAAATATGATTTTTATGTTTGTTATATGTGAAAGTTGCTCTTTACAAAAATACCTTCTAAGAATAAGTTGTTTATTTATAAAAAAAAAAAAAGAGGGCTTAAGGGAGTAATTTTGTTGTTTTACATTTTTATCCCAGGATAAGTTATCCCGGTATTAGTATTACACGCATAGATAGGGATAACTTATCCAATCAAAATTATTAATCCTGACATAAGTTATTCCACACTTTGTAACCCAACAAAATATTAAGGGATCGTTTGGTATGAGGATTAAGAATAAATAGTCTTGAAATAAAAAAATAGTCATATGATAAAATTTTGTCATGTTTGAGATAACTTATTCCACCATTAATATTATAGTGATGTGATAAGTTATCTCATATACATGGTGAGATAAGTTATATCAAGATAATTAATCTTGCGATAACTTATTCCCAACCAAACAATTCTTAAGGAATACTAAAAAGTTATGCCAAAATTATTTTTTCTTTATCCGTCACACCAAACCACCCCAAGGTGTTTGAGACTTGCAATGAAGTTCGCTTAATTTGGTTCTCGAGGAATTTAAATAAGACACTAAATCTTTTTTTCTTTTCAAGTATAGACGCATATGATATACTTTAATTTATTTTTATTAACCGTAAGTTCAGGAAGGGTGATAAGTTCAAGAATATTATAGAACTCTTGGGTAGTTTATGTGCGTAAATGATAATCTCACCATAATTTATTAAATATTCGTGTACTTTGCTTCTGTTAAGTGGCTCACTGACACCATTATTTTTATATAATACTCTTGTGAATAGAATCGTTACTTGTAAATAGAATCGTTCCATCCTGATAGAATTTATTCCTTTAAACCTCAAGTACTAGAGGGAAATGATTTCCTTAAAGAGACACTTTGAATTCAGTGGCTCAATAACCTGATATATTTTTTTTACCTTCATTAATTTATGCTTATGATATTAATTGTTGTTTTTGAATACGTGTTTTAAACTTTGTTGTTTATGTAAAATTAATGTTATAGGTATTTGTTAGTACAAATAGAGATTATTTATTTATTACAAAATTTAATCTCATGTTGATGTTCATCTAATTTCCCAAAAATATCAAATAGTAACACTTCCCGGAGGCAAAAGATTCAATTATAAAATCAAATTAAAAATGATTGATTGAAAAATAGATAATAAGATTTATAATTATCATTTTTCTTTACATTATTAATATTTGCTACTACATAGTTTTGCATGTAAGATAATATAGTGTATTAGTTTTAATAACTGGTAAGTTTTAAGTATTATTTTATAAATTCTATAATATTAAATTCTCGCGCGAAGCACGGGTAATTTTATTAGTTTAGGTATATTACAAGATTGCTTTCATCTTCTTACGAACTTCACATTATAAGTAGGAAAAAGGCTCAGATATGTTGTCAAATTTTGATTAAAAAAAAGGCTTATTTATATCATCAATTAATAGTGAGAAAAGACATAAAGTCACCACTGAAGTTGTTTCATATTTTCATAAAGATACCTTAACTTTGAAAGTGTCCTATCATCCCACAGAACTTTTTGCTATCTTTGTAAATGGGCCACTCATTCCCTCGTCTGGGTTGTCGCGCGTGATGCTCACTCTTTTCAACCCGTTCAGCCCGACCCGATTTTTTACTAAAGTAGAAAAGTCTTTTTTTCTTTGTTATTTCTCAGCTTTCCAAATTCTTCACATTTTCTTGTCTCTCTATCAAGGAACTCGAGAACAAGAGGAAGGAGAGAGCACAGGTAGCATACGAGAGGAGAAAGCAGTTGGCAAAACTTAGAGTTAAGGCTGAGAAAGTTGTTGAGGAGAAGCTTGGACCTCAACTCGCCGTTATTGCTCTAATCAAGAATTGAATTGAGACAGTTATTTTGGAAGTACAATTTTGTTGAAGATCGATAAATCGTCTTATAATTATCTTTCTCTTTTTGTTTCTCTTTCTTGGTATTGTAATTGGGTTTTGCTTTGATTTTTGCCTTCCTCTATTTTTGGGTTGAAATTGTTTTAGTATTTTCTCACTTGGGTGTGAACAATTTTTGTTGGGTTTGAGTTTTTCAATCAAAATAGAGGGAATTTGAGAATTAATTGCTCAATTGAGACTTTAAGGAAGTTGTTAATGGAGATGATTATAAAGAAGAGCTTGAAAATGGTAATGTTGAGTTTGAAACGTAATGTTTTGGGGAAGAAGATGATTTAAAGCACTTAAATAATTAATAAAGAAAACCAGTGAAATGTGGCACTTTTTAATTGGGTTTTATCAGAAAAAATAAACATTCACGCGCGTATTGTGCGTGTTCACAAACCAGTTGAGAAAATGGATCAAAATGACCCTTTTACAACGATATTCAATACTTTTGTGGGGTAATAGGACACCCGTATAGTTAAAGTGACTTTTTAAAAATTCAAAACAACTTTAGGTGTCACTTTATATCTTTACTCATTAATAGTTGGGTTCAATCATGCCACTAGGAAGGGTCCGAAGAAGGTTCAACTAGCACCACCCTCACAATATTAGTTGTACAAAACTCACAACTCATTAGGAACAATGTTTATAGCTGAAAAAATTCAAGTGATGTTATTTCTTATTCCAAAAAGATCCTCAGCCACCGACGAAAAAAGAGACATCAAGTGACAATAGATAATAAGAAAAAAACTTAATGTAGCACCATGCTCGTATAGTCTACGTATAAATACGATAGACCATGTATTTTGGTGCTCAAATCGTTTACATTAGTCGAATTAACTTAATCAAATTTCAAGAAATTAGACAAACAAAACAGGTCAGACAGCGATGAACACATAAAAATTGATGTATTTCTTATTCTCATAAGATCTTTTGCCACTAGTGTTACATGAAAAGTACAAGTAGCAACAGATAATAAGAAAAACCTTAATGTAGCACCATGCTCGTATAGTCTGACGATAGTATAATAAGACAGACCATGCATTTTGGTGCTCAATTTCAATAATTATCTTCAAAGAGTCAAAGCACGCTAGCCACAATCCAAAAATAATGCAAACTAGAAATAGAAAATGCTTCGAAAGGCAAAGCCTCAAAGTATATCAAAAGCTGAAAACTTAAATAGAGAACTATCTAAAGTTCCTTATGGCTTAACTCATAATTTAAGTTATTCTACCAACGGAATCAAAAATTCGACCGTCTACTATATATACATAAAAGACTATTTTAAAGGGTGGCTCCACCCATGGTTGGGAGAGAATAAAATGTATATAGACCTTATCATACGCTTTCTAGGAGGTTCATTTCAATAGAAAAAGGCACTATTGAAAGCATTCCGAACAATAATTACAACAAAATAATACAATAATCGAAGCACAATAAACAACAAACAATAAAGTTTCCAAAGACCTTCAACATTATTGCAAATAACAAGAAAGCTCAAAAAAAATAATTCTTGGTTATCAAAGTAGCACAATCAGAGAACTTTGAAAGGCATATGATATGTAACTTCAACATACAAATTTCAGCTAACAGTTCTTCATCATTTTGATTTGCCACTTTTCAAGTAAATTCCATTCAAAAATAAGAAATAAACAAATAAGTCTTTCAAATAATAACCAATCCCCCAATTAGTGACTTAAGAAATTCATTGAATACAAAGAAATTAGTGACAAAAACGCCGAACGCATAAACGATTTGACGTAGCCACAATTAAGAAAATGATTAAATCAATGCAATCAGAGAACTTTGAAGGCTAATATATGAATTTCAACATATAATTCAGCTTAAATATTTTCATCATTTTGCTTTCCAGTCTTAAATTCAAGCATAAACACAAAATTTAAACAACTTCAAAAAAAAAGAATTTTTTTATTTTGGCAAAGTAGAGCGGAATAAATTGACTAAATATTCAGCCAAAAATTTTACCAAAAATATATCAATTTGGCACCAGAAAAAACCTTTATCTCGTGTTTTCTCTGCAATAAACCTTATAATTGCAAAGGGCTATTTGGTGCAAAAAATAAAATTCAAGATCTTATTCTAAAAAAATAAATATATATAGATCTACCTACTAGAAATAGAAGCAATCCTTCTTCAAAAAAGTTGATAGCTAGAAGCCATGGCGGCGCTCTTCAGGCCTTGAATTGATAATGTTATTTATAGGAAAATATTAGGGCGTTTTGGTTGGAGTTGGTAAAATCCGACCCAACCCTCCAACCCGTTTAAGTTTGGATGGGTTATTGACACACCTATTTAATTAGCTCAATTTATTAAATATTAGATTAATCTGTAACCAAATTAACTCGAGAGGGATCTTTTCAAAATATTTTTAAGTTTTTAAAAAAAATTGTTATGTTGTATATAGTCACAATTAAAAAAATGTTAGGTACTAAAATATTGTAAAGAATAAATAGGATAATTAAAACTTATCAAAATTGAATTGGATTGGACTGGGGCTTGACTCGTTTTATTATCCATTACACAATCTGTCTTGATCCAAGCAAATTTGGGTTGGATTAAATTTTGAACCATTTGTTATCTTGATCCATTATTACTCGTCCAAATATGACATAACCCATCGAATTGTCACTCCTAATTTTGGTTTGGTTTATTAAAAGTAAAATTACCTCTTAACTATAGTAAACTAATCGGAAAAGAGTAAAAAAACTATTACTTTTGGCATCCAAAATCTCAAATCTAAATTCGTCTTTGTATACAATTCAGCTTATCTGATTACGAAAAACTTTGTCAAGTTAATATATACGCAAAAATAACAACTAAACTTTATTACCATCTGTTTCATCAAGTAAACATTATATAGTACGTTGATGATACTCTTTAAAATATAATCCAAGTCCTAAACTTTCACATTTGCAAAACCCTCTCCAACACAATGGCTTATCACATGAAATACCACAATCTTCTTTACTCTTACAAGGCACATGATCATCTACAAGAAAGATCATAAAAGAAATTTAGTATGGGCCAATACATATATTGTTGAAGAATTTAATTATAAAAATTATCAGTATAAATATATATATAGTACCTTTACGATTTTGAGTATAAGTTATGTATAAATAAAACCAAATAAGTAATGAACCAACAAATAATAATGAAAATATCATGTAAGTTGGATTTATAGCATAAATGGAGAAACTATAATTTAAACATAAAATCCCATACATTAGGTGTCTAATTGATAATTTTTTCATAATTTAGATATTGTTACTTATCTTAACCCCTACATTATTCTTTGATGATCATCTTCCATAGACCAAAGATCTCTTTTTGACAACTAATCAAATTTCAAAAATTGGGAAAGAAATCAGAAATAATATGACTATTTAAATCTCTTAATAAATCTCTTTGTACTTTATAATGTTGCAATAATAAGCAAATTAGAAAAATAAAAATAAAAAGAAAAGAAAGACATTCTCTTAGGCAATATGGACAAGACTTCAAGGACTATGTTTTTAATAATAACCTTCTTGATCATTTCATGTGGTAAGGATATCTTCATCTTTTTCTGTGTCGAAATTTACATAACAAGCTAGTTGGTCCTCCAAAAATTCATCAATATATAAAGTATATAACTACTAATAACGATTTTTTTTAATATTCAGATATGATATTAGGACAACAAGAAACGTGTAAGACTGTCGCAGATTGTGTAAACTGCGCATCAGGAACTCCTTATTGTATTAATGGGATTTGCATATGTTCATCATCCAAGATATACTCCACTGATTATGAAGGTACGTAACAATTTATATAACACATATAAGATGAATATATTTAATTAGTCGATAAAATTAAATAATTGTTCTTGTTTTATAAATAAATAAATAAATATATATATATACAATTTATATAAATATATTCTTTAACAATATATGTATTTGAGCTTACTAATTTTTATTTTTATTTTTATCTTTTCTTGCAGATGTGATGGCAGAACAAGCATGTAATAGTAATGAAGATTGTCTATATGCATGTTTAACTCCTCATGCATTGTGTTGGGGAGGGTTTTGCAAATGTGAATAAATATATTAAGGTTTTGGATTATATTTTAATTTGGAGCATCAATATAATGTACTAGATAACGTTTACTTCACGAAATAAATGACAATAAATTTTAGTTGTTATTTTTGTGAATATATTTACTTGACAAATTAAAGTTACTAATATGGGACGGAGAAAGTATATGATGTGTCTCTGAAATTTTAGTATTATTTATCGCTGTCCCACCTCCTCATACTATGCGAGAGTACTACAATCAGCTTTCTGAACTTAATTTTCTTCAAGATAAAAGTATTGAATACACTTTTGAATTTGATATAAATTATTAGTTAAGTCTCCGAATTATTAACAATTAACCTAAAAAAATACCTCTCTATTCGACTAACTAAACTTTGATACATCCCCGATCTGCCACATCACACATGACATAACAAGTGGTCTCGAATATATTCGGGTAGGACCATGGAGAACTTAATAAAAAACCGAGAGAAGTGTTGAACTTAGCGAATTTAGAGGTGTATTTTACTATTTAATTAAATTTAGTTAATCAAATAAAGAGTTATTTTTAAGGCTATCAATAGTTCAGAATAAAACTAATAATTCACGTCAATTTAGGGGTGTTTTCAATACTTCTCTTTTTAAAAAAATATATGATTTACCTCTTTCACCTTTCAATGATTTAAAATGAATGATTTTTTCCAAATTCAAAAATGTATTAGTTGTTTTTTCCTCCAAAATTACTCTTCTTTTTAATGGGTTTTATTGACGATCTCTAATTTTAAGAAAAGATTGGAAAGAAGCAAAAAGGTGATATTTACAAATCATCATATAATTTAATGTCTTTAATTTATTTTCTTTAAGACATGAGTAACACTACAAAATTTCATTTATTTTGAAATGAAAAAATATTTAATTTGATTCTTTCATAACCAAGCCAATCAAACCTCATCGTTACTCAGGTCTTATACATAATAAAATTATAATTTTGAGTAATATTTCACACATTAGGCGAATATTAGATGCAATGAACATATTATTCAGCTATAAAATGATTAAAAATTTCATGTTCCATTAAAGAATATACCATAGATAATAAAGTAAAAATATGAAATAGATAATAAAGGAAAAATGTGAAACCGCATATAAAGGATTTGAGATTTAAAAGACGATGAAGTCTGATCAATTTGAATCTAAAAGAATTAAAATGAAATAAGACATTACAATCCCAATATTTTTTATTTAGTATAAGCATATTTATGCACATAGTATATTTTAACTTATTTTCCTACTAGATAACGAAATAATATATGGATATCAAAATATTTTGTGAAGATCCCATCATTCCAATTTAAGTGAACATGCTTTATTGACCATAGAGATGAAAAAATAAAGGAATATTTTTAAATATATGGTTTAAAATAAGTTGTGAATATTTATATCACTATAAATTATTTTATTAAAAGTAAAATAAATATTTTAAAATTAATTTATGGCTCCCTTCATATACTTTTATTTATTATGCTAAAAATCAATGTCTAGTTTAGAAAGTCAATAAATCATTTATCAAACTATAGTCATTTCTTAAAACACTGAAATATATCATATTCAAAAGATGGTGTCATAAATTTATCATTTTATTTATTATTCCTTAAAAAATATATTAAATTAATAAAAAAAAAGTGTTAAATCAATAAATATATATATATATATATATATACTAAATACATATATATTACGAATGAGTTGTTTTTAAATAACTCTAATGTGATCAAACTAAATACACCACTTATTTTGAAACCAAGAAAGCATTGAATTGAACTAATGACACTGTGACAACTACCTGTAATTCCCCATCAGATCGTTCTAGTGATTAACTGAAAACTCATTTTAATTCATCAGAAAAATAGAACAACTTATTATTAGAGCAATTTGATAATACAATATATGGAGTAACAGTGCTCTCTTATTTGCACAAATTAAATAAAACAAAACACACCATAGACGATAACACATACTATACTACATTTAAAAATAAATAAATTAAGTTCTACTAACAGCATATACGAAATCTTTAGCAGCATCGTATAAAGCAGCAGCCATTGATTGATCAAACACTTCCATAGCATGATATCCATCTCTAAAAAACTTGAATACTTTTATACCTTTCTGTTCCATCAACCTTACACATCCACGAGCAGCATCAACTAGTGGATCTTCACATACACCACTCACAAATACTTTCCATCCTAACTCTTTCATGTCATCTAAATGTTTTGATCCTCCATTAGCACATGGATTACAATATTCATGATCATGATCTACTCCTTTTGGTAAACATAAGTCGA